>NC_091990.1:109812666-110560323 GCF_044704955.1 Pristiophorus japonicus | reverse complement strand
TGGCACTGTTTCGAAGAAGAGCAGGAGAGTTAGCCCCGGTGTCCTGTCCGATATTTATCCCTCAATCAACAGTTCATCTGGTCATTATCACATTGCTGTTGCCTCATCGCCGAGAGCATGAGAAATCAAGCGTTTGGCAGCGGAAAGAGCGTGCGGTAACTCAGTCCCACCCACCCTTTCCCTCAATGACTATCTGTCCCACCTGTGACAGGCACCATGGTTCTCATATTGGACTGTTCAGCCACCTCAGGACTCATTTTTAGAATAGAAGCAAATCTTCCTCGATTCTGAGGGACTGCCTATGATGATGATGATGTTTGGGAGAGCTTTGCTGTGTGTAAATTGGCTGCTGCGCTTCCTACATTGCAACATTGCTGACACTTCATTGGCTGTAAAGTGATGTGGGACATGAAAGGCGTTATATAAATGCAAGTCTCTTATTTTATCCTCCACTCATAGATTTTTGCTGGAGAAAAAATTCTACTTTTATCAGGAGACACAATCACCTTGCTCCAGTCGTGTGTTCTGTTTGCAGTAGTTAAATAGATTCTGTAGACTGCTGTTGTACGCTAGTAAACTACTAAGTAGACTCTGTTGAGTATTACAACAGTAACTACAGTCCAAAAGTACTTAATTGGCTGTAAAGCGCTTTGACACATCTGGTGGTAGTGAAAGGCGCTATATAAATGCAAATCTTTCTTTAAATGGACTCTGTTTGCTGTAAAATAGACTGTTGAGAGTCCTGTCGTAAGTCCGGCCTCATCTCCAACTCATTGGCTGATGGTGTTGCCACTAGACACCCTAAGTAATCCTTTTATAATAAGTAGGATGCCGTCAATCTGTTACCCAGTGATGGAACTAATGAAGTTATCACCGGAGGCCATGCCTTTGAAAGAATCTTGTAAACGGAGTGACTGCTGCCAACGAGCTTCCGGTTCGTTGGCAGCAGTCATTCCATTTACAAGATTCTGCGCATCAATGTGTGCTGCTTCAAGTATGAATGTATAATAATAATCATATCGCATGCCTAAATCTATGGATTTATGGGTTGGTTTAATAATGTATAATAGCGCAGGTTGGTTTAAGCATTAATGTTTGACATTTTCACGGGGCGAGGGTTGCAGAGATTTATTTGTGCGGTACGCTAGCTCCATGTGAGTTTGACTCGGTGCTATTCTACCAAGTGAAACTTCTCATTATAAATCTGTACCATTCCATACCAATCTCCTGCTTCTGAAAAGGATTTTGTAGTCTGAGATGTTTCCTTCTGCAGAACTTGTTAACAATTAATTAATGCACTGGAGTGTCTTTTAATTAGGTTTAATTGTCTAAACTGACCATTGCTTTAAGGTCAGTTTAATTTTGGGGAGGGGCACCAGTAAATGGGGAGGATAGGGGAGTGGCACCAGTAAATGGGGGATAGGGGAGGGGCACCAGTAAATGGGGGATAGGGGAGTGGCACCAGTAAATGGGGGATAGGGGAGGGGCAGTGCTGAGATAATTATCATTATCATCATAGGCAGTCCCTCTGAGTCAAGGAAGACTTGCTTCCACTCTCAGTGAGTTCCCAGGTGACTGAAGAGTCCAACATGGGAATTACAGTCTCTAGCACAGGTGGGGCAGACAGTGGTTGAAGGAAAGAGTGGGTGGGAAGTCTGGTTTGCCGCACACTCCTTCCGCTGTCTACATTTGTTTTCTGCTTGTTCTCAACGACGAGACTCCCGGATGCTCTTCCTCCACTTTGGGCAGTCGTGGGCCAGGGATTCCTAGGTGTCAGTCGGAATGCTGTTTGAGGGTGTCCTTGAAGCGTTTCCTCTGCCCACCTGGGGCTCGCTTGCCGTGTCGAAACTCCACGCAGAGCACTTGCTTTGGGAGTCTCGTGTCGGGCATGCGAACGATGTGGCCCGCCCAACGGAGCTGATCGAACTTGGTCAATGCTTCAATGCTGGGGATGTTGGCCTGAGCAAGAATATTGATGTTGGTGCGTCTATCCTCCCCAGTGGATTTGCAGGATCTTGTGGAGGCAGCACTGGTGGTACTTCTCCAGCATTTTGCTGAGGGAGTGCTGCACTGTCGGGGTGCCATCTTTCGGATGAGACGTTTAACCGAGGCCCCATCTGCCCTCTCAGCTGGACGTAAAAGATCCCATGGCACTATTTCGAAGAAGAGCAAGGGAGTTCTCCCCATAGTCCTGGGCCTCAATCAACATAACAAAAATAGATTATCTGGTCATTATCACATTGCTGTTTGTGAGACCTTGCTGTGCGCAAATTTGCCGTGTTTCCACCTTCCTCCTTTCTCTTTTCTCGTTCCTCTTTCATTCCTCCTTTCTCTCCCTTTCTTCCCCCTCCTTCCCTTCCTTCCCTCCTCCTTCCCTCCCTCCTTCCCTCCCTCTCTCCTCTCTCTCTATTCCTCTTCTCTCTCTCCTTCCTCCCTCTCTCCTTCCTTTCCTCTCTCCTTCCTTTCCTCTCCTCCTTCCTTTCCTCTCTCCTTCCTTTCCTCTCTCCTTCCTTTCCTCTCTCCTTCCTTTCCTCTCTCCTTCCTTTCCTCTCTCCTTCCTTTCCTCTCTCCTTCCTTCCCTCCCTCTCTCCTTCCTTCCCTCCCTCTCTCCTTCCTTCCTTCCTTACTTACTTTCTTACTTACTTCCCTCTCTCCTTCCTTCCCTCTCTCCTTTCTTCCCTCTCTCCCCTTCCTTCCCTCTCCCTTCCTTCCCCTCCTCCTCTCCCTCACTTCCCTCACTTCCCTCTCTTCCTCACTTCCCTCACTTCCCTCACTTCCCTCTCTTCCATCACTTCCCTCTCTTTCCTCACTTTCCTCACTTTCCTCACTGTTCCCTCCCTCTCTCATTCCTTCCTTCTTCCCGCTCTCATTCTCTTCCTCCTCTCTCCTTCCTTCCTCTCCTTCCCCTCTCATTCATTCCTTTCTTCATCCCCCCCCTCCTTCCTTCCCCCTCCCTTCCTTCCCTTTCCCCTTCCTTCCCTCTCCCTCCCCTCTCCTTCCTTCCTTCCCTCTCTCATTCCTTCCTTCCTTCCCTCTCTCCTTCCTTCCTTCCTTCCTTCCTTCCTTCCTTCCTTCCCCCCCTCCCTCCCTCCCTCCCTCCCTCTCTCTCTCTCTCTCTTTCCTTCCTTCTCTCTCTTCCTTCCTTCCCTCTCTCCTTCCTTCCCTCTCTCCTTCCTTCCCTCTCTCTCCTTCCTTCCCTCTCTCCTTCCTTCCCTCTCTCCTTCCTTCCCTTTCCCCTTCCTTCCCTCTCTCCTCCCCTCTCCTTCCTTCCTTCCTTCCCCCTCTCATTCCTTCCTTCCTTCCCTCTCTCATTCCTTCCTTCCTTCCCTCTCTCATTCCTTCCTTCCTTCCCTCTCTCATTCCTTCCTTCCTTCCCTCTCTCCTTCCTTCCTTCCTTCCTTCCCTCTCTCCCTCTCTCCCTCCCTCTCTCTCTCTCTCTCTCTCTTTCCTTCTTTCCCTCTCTCCTTCCTTCCCCCTCTCCTTCCTTCCCCCTCTCCTTCCTTCCCTCTCTCCTTCCTTCCCTCTCTCCTTCCTTCCCTCTCTCCTTCATTCCCTCTCTCATTCTTTCCCTCTCTCATTCCTTTCCTCCCTCTCTCCTTCCTTCCCTCCCTCTCTCCTTCCTTCCCTCCCTCTCTCCTTCCTTCCCTCCCTCTCTCCTTCCTTCCTTACTTACTTACTTACTTACTTCCTTCCCTCTCTCCTTCCTTCCCTCTCTCCTTCCTTCCTTCCTTACTTACTTACTTACTTACTTCCTTCACTCTCTCCTTCCTTCCCTCTCTCTCTCCTTCCTTCCTTCCTTCCTTCCTTCCTTCTTCTTTCCATTGTCATAGCCACAACGCTATCATTCCCTGTAATCGCTGCTTACCATGTGCCCTGGTAAACTGGCAACATTCTCCAGCAGCAGCACAGCCCGGATTTAGAGGATTTGCAGTGTTGCAAATGAATTTTCTGCCATAATCCCTACCATATTCAGCACTCTCGCTTTTGAGTCAGAAGATTGAGAGTTCAAGTCCAGCTCCAGAGACTTGAGCACAAAAATCTAGTCCAACATTCCCAGTGCAGAATTGGGGGAGCGCTGTACTGTCGGAGGGGCTGTCTTTGGGATGAGAAACGAGACCCTGTCTGCCCTCTCGGGTTGAAGACGAGGTGTTATCCCTTAACTAACAGCAACAAAAACCATGGCTGCAGTGTGTACTATCTACAACATGCACTGCAACAACTCACCGAAGCTTCTTCGACAGCTCCTCCCAAACCCGCGACTCCTGCCACCTGGAAGGACATGGGAGCAGTATTACCTGCAAGTCCCCTCCAAGTTAAACACCCTCCTACTTGCAAATATATCGCCGTTCCTTCATCGTCGCTGGGTCAAAATCCTGGAACTCCCTCACCAACACCTTCTCAAGGGCAATTAGGATGGGCAATAAATGCTGGCCTTGCCAGCAACGCCCACATCCCAGGAATTAATTAAAAAAAAACAGATTATCTGGTCATTATCACATTGCTATTTGTGGGTGCTTGCTGTACGCAATTGGCTGCCGCGTTTCCTACTTTACAACAGTGACTACACTCCAAAAGTACTTCATTGGCTGTAAAGCACTTGGCACATCCTGAGGTCATGAAAGGCGCTACTGAAATGCAAGTTTTTCTTTGTTGCTTTCTTCTGTCAGTAGTTACTTTTTAGCTGATGCTGAAGATGACGTAGTAAGTCAAAATATGTTGCACAGTTAGAATGAACAGCAAACAGTTCAGAATAAACTACTCTTGTTGGGTGCCAAAAATGTTTGTCCTTGTGGTAATCCATGAGAAAGGCCTGTAAGCCAGTGAAAATTTGGCCTGGGGAGGGTATGGGAAGAATACATTTTGGCGGTTCTCAAAGTGGGAGATGTGTCCCTGTGGTGCCATCTCACAACTAGTTGGACATCTGGGAAATTACTAATCCAAGCTGCAGTTCCGTACATTAAAGGAAGCAAAGGGACCTGGGTCTAAACTGGTCATAGGCAAATTTTTCAACAGCATCGTGCCCTTCACCACCTAGAAGGACAAGGGCAGCAGGCGCATGTGAATACCACCACCTTCACGTTCCCCTCCAAGTCACACTCCGTCCTGACTTGGAAATATATCGGCCGTTCCTTCATCGTTGCTGGGTCAAAATTCTGGAACTCCGTCCCTAACAGCACTGTGGGAGCATCTTCACCACACGGACTGCAGTGGTTCAAGAAGGTGGCTCACCACCACCTTCTCGAGGGGAATTGGAGATGGGCAATAACTGCTGGCCTTGTCAGCGATGCCCACATCCCGTGAATGAATAAAAAAATAATAATTTCGGACTAAACGTCAGGAAGTCCTTCACGTTGCAGAAGAGGATCTAATTGAATGATTCTTCTGTATTCCTTGCATTGGTGTCGGTTTATATCACAGCAAGCTATAAGGAGCATGAGGTAGGATTCATAAGAAAATAAGAATTAAGAACTGGAGTAGGCCATATAGCTTCTCAAGCCTGCTCCGCCATTCAATAAGATCATGGCTGATCATCGACCTCCAATCCACTTTCCCGCCGGATCTCCATAATCCCTTCATTACCTTAGACTCCAAAAATCTCTCTCAGCCTTGAATATACTCAACGGCTGAGCATCCACAGCCCTCTGGGGCAGAGAATTCCAAAGATTCACAATCCCTCTGAGTGAAGAAATATTTCCTCATCTCAGTCCTAAATGGCCGACCCCTGATCCTGAGACTGTGACCCCTGGTTCTAGACTCTCCACCAGGAGGAAACTGCCTCCAGTCAACATAACAAAAACAGATTATCTGGTCATTATCATCTTGCTGTTTGTGGGAGCTTGTTGTGCACAAATTGGCTTTGGCGTTTCCCACGTTACAACAGTGACTACACTCCGAAACTACTTCATTGGCTGTAAAGCGCTTTGAGACGTCCAGTGGTCGTGAAAGGTGCTATATAAATGCAAGTCTTTCTGTTTTCCCTCAACATCTACCCCATCAATCCCCCTCAGAATCTTATGTTTCAATTGGATCATTCTTCTAAACTCCGGAGAGTACAGGCCCAATTTACTCAATCTCTCGTCAGCGGACAATCATCTCATCCCAGGAATCATTCCAGTGAACCTTCGTTGCACTAAAGCATATATGTCCTTCCTCAGATAAGGAGACCAGAACTGTGCACAGTACTCCAGATGTGGTCTCACCAAGGCCCTGTACAACTGTAGCAAGACTTCCTTACTCTAATAAAGGACAACATGCCATTTGCCTTCCTAATTGTACCTGTATGCTAATTCTGTGTTTATTGTACTAGGACATCTAAACCTTTCTGAACATCAACATTTAATAGTTTCCGTATGGAAAATTACAAATGTGCCTGAGGGAAGCTAGGAATTGGGAGCTGATCTTTTTCTTTTCTTTTCTTCCCTCATCTCATGCCCCGAGCCTCCATGCAGAGACTGCTGAGCTGTCTGTGTTGGGCAATGCCAGGCTGCTTACACTGCACTTGCACAGTTTCTGCTGTCCATTATATAAACCAAAGATGCTGATTAGACCTCGTTTCATCCTGGTTGCTCCAACCTGAAGTTGGTTTTAGGAATCCTGTCCAGCCTCTTTCTTTCCCTCCCGCCGCCCCACCCCCCCATAAACTTGAGCTCATCCAAAACTCGGCTGCCCCGTGTCCTAACTCGCACCAAGTCCCGCTCACCCTTCACTCCTGTGCTCGCTGATCTACATTGGCTCCCGATTAAGCAACATCTCAATTACAAAATTATCATCCTTATTTTCAAATCCCTGAATGGAGAGAGAGTGTGTCCAGGGGGAGGGAGGGGGAGAGAGTCTGGGAAGAGAGGGGGAAAGAGTCTGGGAAGGGAGGGGGAGAGAGAGTCTGGGAAGGGAGGGGGAGAGAGTCTGGAAAGGGAGGGGGAGATAGTCTGGGAAGGGAGGTGGAGAGAGTCTGGGAAGGGAGGGGGAGAGAGTCTGGGAAGGGAGGGAGAGAGAGTCTGGGAAGGGAGGGGGAGAGAGTCTGGGGTGGGGGAAGGGGAAGAGAGTCTGGGGGGGAGGGAGGGATGGAGAGAGTCTGGTGGGGGAGGGAGGGATGGAGAGAGAGTCTGGGGGGGGAGGGAGAGAGAGTCTGGGGGGGGAGGGAGGGAGAGAGAGTCTGGGGGGAGGGAAGGCGGGAGAGAGAGTCTATGGGGGTGAGGGAGGGAGAGAGAATCTATGGGGGGGAGGAAGGGAGAGAGAATCTATGGGGGGGAGGGAGGGAGAGAGAATCTATGGGGGGGAGGAAGGGAGAGAGAGTCTATGGAGGGAGGGAGAGTCTATGGGGGGAGAGAGGGAGAGAGAGTCTATGGGGGGAGGGAGGGAGAGAGAGTCTATGGGGGGGAGGGAGGGAGAGAGAGACTATGGGGGGGAGGGAGGGAGAGAGAGTCTATGGGGGGAGGGAGGGAGAGAGAGTCTATGGGGGGAGGGAGGGAGAGAGAGTCTGTGGGGGAGAGGGAGGGAGAGAGAGTGAGCTTGTAGGTGGGGGGGCCTTGGAGGGGAGAAATGTTCTTCCAATCCAGAAGTCACGACACTGTCGTTATTCACTTCATATCCAATAAACCTGTTAACAATCCGCAGACAATGCCACATCTATGGCGTGGAGAGGGGCGGGTCTTGCTCTTGCTCTGGTGAAGGCAGCACTTGTGCTGGGGGCAAGCGACTTTGGCTGGGGGAGGGACGCTCTTGCGCTGGGGTAAGGGACTTCGGCTGGCACTTCGTGGCTTCTGGGGGAGATCTATCCTCTGTGGCTTTTGGAAGTCAAAGTGGATTGAGTTACAATTTGCAAAGTCAGGGGAAATTGGGCTCGATGGTTCCAGTTACACATTCCAGAGAAACTTCAGGATATGGCTTATCCTTGAAGGAGACCAATCAGAGACAAGGGCGGCCATTTTTACAGTACAAATAAACGCGTCCTATAGAAATGCAAGTCTTTCTTTCCTTTCTGATTTTGCCTTGTTGCGATTCGGGCAGTAAGTTTTTGCCTGTGAAATTGACCTTGTTCCAGCGCCTTAATCAGTTGGAAATGATTGAGCTGACTGGAATTGTTGGTGATTTACGAGATAATTCTTCTTTCCTGCTGTAACTGTGCTTTGCTGCAAAACTAACGCTTTACACTTGGCTGAAAAAATAATACTGCAGGGATGTAATTTATGCACATGCCGTATGAATTAAGTATTGGACCATGTCTTGTGCTGTGGTACTATATACATTTTTAATTGCTCCATAACTTTTTATTTTCCTCTTTATAGAATGGAACTTTTTACCCTTTATCATTCCGACAATTCAGGTTTCATTCCTTTACAGGATTTAACCGAGCCCTGTGGGGCACTGAGCAGTTAAAGAAGTTGGTGCTTGATTTCTGGCGTCCAGTTTAAGATTTAATGAAAGAAAAACTTGCATTTATATAGCGTCTTTCACGACCACCAGAAGTCTCAAGGCGCTTTAGGCTAATGAAGTACTTTTGGAGTGTAGTCACTGTTGTAATGTGGGAAACGCGGCAGCATAATTTGTGCACAGCAAGCTCCCACAAACAGCAATGTGATAATGACCAGATAATCTGTTTTAGTAATGTTGATTGAGGGATGAATATTGGCCCCAGGACACCGGGGATAACTCTCCTGCTCTTCTTCAAAATAGTGCCGTGGGATCCTTTACGTCCACCTGAGAGGGCAGACGGGACCTCGGTTTAACATCTCATCCCAAAAACAGAACCTCCGACAGTGCAACACGCCCTCACCACTGCACTGGAGTGTCAGCCTGGATTTATGTGCTCAAGTTCCTAGAGTGGGACTTGAACCCACAACTTTCTGACACAGAGGCGCGTGTGCTACCCACTGAGCCACAGCTGACGCTGGAGTTGTGCTGCTGGGGCTCATTTAAATTGGAGATGGAAAATTAGGAGGCTACGGTATTAAGGAATGAGGAGGTAAAGGAAAGGACAGTAGAAGCAGATTCATAGCCATAGAAATTTAGAGCACAGAAGGAGGCCATTCGGCCCATCGTGTCCATGCCGGCCAATAAAGAGCTATCCAGCCTAAACCCACTTTCCAGCTCTTGATCCGTAGCCCTGTAAGTTACAGCACTTCAGGTGCATATCCGAGTACTTTTTAAATGACATGAAGGTTCTGCCTCTATCACCCTTTCAAGCGGTAATTTCTAGACCCCCACCACCCTCTAGTTGAAAAGATTTCTGCTCAAATCCCCTCTAAATCTCCTGCCAGTTAATTTAAATCTATACCCACTGGTTATTGACCTCTTTGCTAAGGGAAATAGGTCCTTCCTATCCTCCCTATCTAGGCCCCTCGTAATTTTATACATCTCAATAAGGTCTCTCCTCAGCCTCCTCTGTTCCAAAGAAAACAGACCCAGCCTATCCAATCTTTCCTCATAGCCAAAATTCTCCAGTGATGGCAACATCCTCGTAAATCTCCTCTGTAGCCGCTCTAGTGCAATCACATTTCTCCTGTAATGTGGTGACCAGAACTGCACGCAGTATTCTAGCTGTGGCCTAACACGTGTATTATACAGTTCAAGCATAACCTCCCTGCTCTTATATTCTAGAGCAACTTTCACAAGGGAATGGGATATGTACTTAAAAAGGAAAATTTGCAGGTCTTATGGAGAAAGAGCAGATGGCACGGTTTGGATATCTCTTTCAGAGAGCAGGCACGATGGGCCGAATGGCCTCCTCCTGTGCGGAACGATTTCATGCTGCGTCATGGATTGATAGGCAGACAATGCAAGATAGGAAATCATTTCTCCCAGGATACAAACCGTAGGTAATTGATTAGCCATGTCTGGTTATTCAGAATTCGCACCTTAGTCTTGGAAATCTGTTTTGATCTCTGGAGCGAGCTGTGAGAGAGGCTTATAGAAATCTGAGCGCAGGTACTAAGGGCTGGTTGGGCAGTAGGTAATCGCACAGGGAGCAAGCAGCTGTCCTAGGGGGCAGGATAGTGTACAGATGTTGTGCCATTAAGTTGAGTTTGATGATTCACCAGAGTGGGCCAATGCTCCTGTGTTCTTTATATTTGTAACAGCATTTCTTTTGCAACATTTTTACAAGGCTGATTTACCAGAACTGAGGTTATAACCTGAGGGGAGAACCTTTTTCACCCAGTGGTACTGGGGGTAATGTACTGACGTGGATAGAGAATTGGTTGGCAGACAG
This sequence comes from Pristiophorus japonicus, assembly GCF_044704955.1. Classification (NCBI taxonomy): domain Eukaryota; kingdom Metazoa; phylum Chordata; class Chondrichthyes; family Pristiophoridae; genus Pristiophorus; species Pristiophorus japonicus. The sequence goes on along the minus strand of NC_091990.1, from coordinate 110,550,116 downwards.
GAAGCAGAGAGTCGGGATAATCGGGTCCTTTTCAGAATGGCAGGTAGTTACTAGTGGAGTGTGGCAGGGCTCAGTGCTGGGACCCCAGCTATTTACAATCTACATTAATGATTTGGATGAGGGAATTGAGTGTAATATCTCCAAGTTTGCAGATGACACTAAGCTGGATGGTGGTGTGAGCTGTGAGGAGGATGCTAAAAGGCTGCAGGGTGACTTGGACAGGTTAAGTGAGTGGGCAAACCCATGGCAGATGCAATATAATGTGGATAAATGTGAGGTTATCCACTTTGGTGGCAAAAACACGAAGGCATAATATTATCTGAATCGTGGCAGATTAGGAAAAGGGGAGGTGCAACGAGACCTGGGTGTCATGGTATATCAGTCATTGAAAGTTGGCATGCAGGTACAGCAGGCAGTGAAGAAGACAAATGGTATGTTGGCCTTCATAGCTAGGGGATTTGAGTAAAGGAGCAGGGAGGTCTTACTGCAGTTGTTCAGGGCCTTGCTGAGGCCTCACCTGGAATATTGTGTTCAGTTTTGGTCTCCTAATCTGAGGAAGGACGTTCTTGCTATTGAGGGAGTGCAGCGAAGGTTCACCAGACTGATTCCCGGGATGGCAGGACTGACATATGAGGAGAGACCGGATCGACTGGGCCTATATTTACTGGAGTTTAGAAGGATGAGAGGAGATCTCATAGAAACATATAAAATTCTGATGGGACTGGACAGGTTAGATGCAGGAAGAATGTTCCCGATGTTGGGGAAGTTCAGAACCAGGGGACATAGTCTAAGAATAAGGGGTAAGCCATTTAGGACTGAGATGAGGAAAAACTTCTTCACTCAGAGTTGTTAACCTGTGGAATTCCCTACTGCAGAGAGTTGTTGATGCCAGTTCATTGGATATATTCAAGAGGGAGTTAGATATGACGCTTACGACTAAAGGGATCAAAGGGTATGGAGAGAAAGCAGGAAAGGGGTACTGAAGTGAATGATCAGCCATAATCTTATTGAATGGTGGTGCAGGCTCGAAGGGCCGAATGGCCTACTCGTGAATCTATTTTCTATATTTCTATGTTTCTATGTGGGGGTCTGGAACTCACTACCTGAAAGGGTGTTCGAGGCAGAAACCCTCTCCACATTTAAAAGTACTTGGATGTGCACTTGAAGTGCTGTAACCTACAGGGCTACAGACCAAGAGCTGGAAAGTGGGATTAGGCTGGAGAGCTCTTTGTCTGCCAGCGCAGACACAATGGCCTCCTTCCGTGCTGTAAATTTCTATGATTCTATATCCATCAGGAACAGGCTGGGGGCCTTTTCTCTCGAAAAGAGAAGGCTGAGTGATGGTCTTTAAGATTATGAAGGGGTTCGAAAGGGTAGACGTAGATAAGATGTTTCCACTTGTGTGGGGCGGGGGGGGGGGTGGGGGTGTGGTGGGGGAGTCCAAAACTAGGGGCCATAAATATAAGATAGTCACCAATAAATCCAATAGGAAATTTCTTTACCCAGAGAGTGGTTAGAATGTGGAACTCGCTGCCACAGACAGTAATTGAGATGAGGGAATTCTCGATAGGTACATGAGGGAGAAAGGAATAGAAGGAAGGCTGATTTGTGTCAGCATGGCTCAGTGGGTAGCACTCTTACGGTACAAACGCAGCAACCAATTTGCGCACAGCAATCTCCCACAACCAGCAATGCGATAGTGACCAGATAATCTCTTTTTTGATTGAGGAATAAATATTGGCTAGGACACCAGGGGAGAACTCTCCTGCTCTTCGAAATAGTGACCACCCGGGAGGGCAGACGGTGATTCGGTTTAACGTCTCATCAGAAGGCGGCACCTCTGACAGTGCAGCACTCCCTCAGCACTGCACTGGAGTGTCGGCCTAGATTTATGTGCTCAAATTTCGAGAGTGGGACTTGAACCCACAACCTTTTGAATCCGAGGCAAGGGTGCTGCCCACTAAGCCACGATGACACACAAAGTAGGAGCACCCAGATTACTAGGGAGTTTCAAATTGCGACGCTCCTGTTAAACACGCCCCTTGCCTCCAAGCTCGGGTTAAACATAAAAGATTCTGCGGCAGTATTTGAAGAAGAGCAGGAAGCACTCCTGGTGTCCTGGGGCCAAAGTCCCTCCCTCGACCAACATCAGCAAAAATGAAACCGGATTAACTGGATCTTGGTTTGCCGTGTCGGGGACCTTGCTGAATGCAGTCGGCTGCTACACTTGCCCACTTTACAGCGACTGCAGTTAAATATCATCTATTGGGTGGCGAAATGATTGGGACAGTCCTGAGTCGATGGGGAGCTGGACAAATGTAACTTTGTTCCCAAAATAGCGATTGGAAATGAATGTTGGACGGCAGCCAACAGCTCGGCTCTGAAGATGGTTGCGAATTGTTTGTTGAGTTTACATTAGATTCTGAATGATCAGATTAGGGCCGCCAGTGGGCCCAAAAAACAGAGACCTAAACTTAGAAAAGAATGGCGATCAGATGTGCATGTCGCTCAAATCAATCATTTCCGCCCCCCCCCCCCCCCCCCCCACCCCACCCCACCCCACCCACGCCCTCCGCAGCTGCCTTGTGTCGACATACAGATCCACAAGAGAGACCGGAGATGATGAATCATAAAAAGTTACAGCACGGAAGGAGGTTATTCGGCCCATCGTGTCCGCGCCGGCCGACAAATAGCTCTCCAGCCCAATCCCACTTTCCAGCTCTTGGTCCGTAGCCCTGTAGGTTACAGCACTTCAAGTGCACATCCAAGCACTTTTTAAATGTGGTGAGGGTTTCTGTCTCTCCCACCCTTTTAGGCAGCGAGTTCCAGACCCCCACCACCCTCCGGGTGAAAAAAGTTCCCCTCATATCTCCTCTACATCTTCTTCCAATTACTTTAAATCTATGCCTCCTGGTGTTGACCCCTCTGCTAAGGGAAATAGGTCCTTCCTATCCACTCTATCTAGGCTCCTCATAATTTTATTATGGGAATAGAAAGAGTTTTATATACACATATATAAAGTTAATAATTTAAGGTTGCAAAATAGTGGGGCAGTATAAGTGAAACAAAGGCCTGGGATTTATTTATTTTTTATGAATGCTTCAGTCATTTTGCATGCTGCGTGTTTAACAGCAGCTGTCGGGAAGCTGGGCCTGGGCCAAGGTTTGGGAGTGAGCGGGCAGGACACATTCTTGAGAGTTCACATGTAAATCACTGATACAGTGTGACAGCGAGTCACTGTCTGCCGAGCCGCGGACACAAGGCATGGTTCTCGTCCTACACAGCTGGGGAAACCTTGTGATGTCCCGGGACTTGAGATCCAGCTCGCTCGAGTGATTTTGGATGTCTTTTTTGTTTGTGTGAGTACACAGAACTGTTTTAAGTGGTTGTAACTCTATCAGCTTCACACTGATCAATAACCGGGGGTAGGGGAGGCATAGCTTTAAAGCAATTGGTATAAAAGGATTAGGGGGAAGTTAAGGAAAAATGTTGTCTAGAGCGCACTGCCTGAAAGGGTGGTAGAGGCAGGAACCCTTATCGCATTTAAACAGAAAAGGAAGACTTGCATTTATATAGCACCTTTCACAACCACCGGATGTCTCAAAGCGCTTTACAGCCAATGAAGTACTTTTTGGAGTGTAGTAATAGATGTAATGTAGGAGATGCGGCAGCCAATTTGCGCACGGCAAACTCCCACAAACAGCAAAGTGATAATGACCAGATACTCTGTTTTTGTTAGGTTGCTTGAGGGATGAAAATTGGGCAGAACACTGGGGATAACTCCCCCGATCCTATTCAAAATAGTGCAATGGGATCTTTTACGTCCACTTGAGAGAGCAGACGGGGCCTCGGTTTAACATCTCATCCGAAAGATGGATCCTCCGACAGTGCAGCACTCCCTCAGCCCTGCACTGGAGTGACAACCTAGATTTCTTTTGTGCCAAAGACCCTGGAGTGGGACTTGAACTCACAACCTTCTGACTCTGAGGCGAGAGTGCTGCCCACTGAGCCACAGCTGACACGGTAAAAGTACTTGGATGTGCACTTGAAGAGCCGTAACCTACATAGTGCGGACCAAGAGTTGGAAAGTGTGATTAGGCTGGGTAGTTATTTTTCAGCCAGCACAGACATGATGGACCGAATGGCCTCCTTCTGTGTTGTAAATTTCTATGATTCACACGGACTGCAGCGGTTCAAGAAAGCGGCTCACCATCACCTTCTCGAGGACAGTTAGGGATGGTCAATAAATGATGGCCTTGCCAGTGATGCCCACATCCCATGAACGAATTTTAAAAAATGGGTATATGTTAAGATAATTCCCATAGTGTTCCGAGTACTGTCATTAAATCGGGCGAGTGCTTTGAACAAAGCTGCTCCACTTCACATTGATAGCCACGTCTTGTTGTAATGGGGTTTGAAGCTGAAACTCAAACCAAACTCCTGCACGTCGAGGGCAACAAAGCATCTGGTCCCTCAGTGAGCGACTGCCAACAGTATATCCTCGCTGCCTATCAAAGGACATTGAACTCATGTTTTATCTTTATCATAGAAATTTACAGCATGGAAGGAGGCCATTCGGCCCATCGTGTCCGCGCCGGCCGTCAAAGAGCTATCCAGCCTAATCCCACTTTCCAGCTCTTGGTCCGTAGCCCTGTAGGTTATGGCACTTCAAGTGCACATCCAAGTACTTTGTAAATGTGGTGAGGGTTTCTGCCTCTACCACCCTTTCAGGCAATGAGTTCCAGACCCTCACCACTCTCTGTGAAGAAATTTCCCTCAAATCCCCTCTAAACCTCCTACCAATCACTTAAAATCTATGCCCTTGGCTGTTGACCCCTCTGCTAAGGGAAATAGGTCCTTCTTACCCACCCTACCTTTAGGCGTTATTAAAAACCTTGCTATGATTTAATTCCAAAGTGTTTAAATTCAGGAGCTGTTGGATTTAACAGTATTCCTGACACACACAGCACTCTGTAAACACAAGGAATGAAGTAACGAGCATTTAAATAGTTAAGTTCAAAAGTCTGTTTCTACATAGCAAAGCAAGCACAATGTCCGTCCTTCAAACTCTATCCTTTTCCTGTTAACCCTCTGTATCCACACGTCTGTCTGACATCTAAAATAATATAGCGGCCGAAGTTTCCCTCTGAGAATTTGGGGAGGGCACTTCGAATTAGACGAACCTTTAGCGCCCAGCGCGAAATTCAGCTGTTCGTTCAAGAAATCGTCTCCCAGCGTCCTTCCCCTTCATTGAAAGGGGAGGGTCGCTGTGCATCCGAGTGAGGCCTCCATGGAGCCCACTGAGCCACCAGGGAGGGCTTTGGCTGGCAAGTAGCTCGGAATCCAAGAGGGTGGTGCCGGGCTGCCTGTTGATTATCCCGGCCGAACCAGCAGCCGCCATTTTCGGGCCGACTCAAGAGTCGGCTGATGATTAAAACAAAATGGCGGCTGCGGCGGTGAGTCCTCCCCTTTAAGGGACCAATTTCGCCCGTGGGCCTGAAAAGGGGTGGGCGCGCCCTCCACCTGCCCCCCCCCCCCCCACCGTCGGTGAGGCCTTAACGCGCATTGCCGCCTCTAAGAGGTGCTAACGGGCCTTTTCCTGAAGGGTAATTTCCCGCTCCCCCCCCACCCCCATAGAATCTTATGTACCGAGGAGGCCCTTCGGCACACCGTGTCTGTGCCGGTACTTTGATGACCGAAGCCACTGTCTTCAGACTCCGCCACTAACCCTGTTCCCCAGTCATCGATTCCATCATTGCCCTGGCAACTGTCTGAAGCTGAAAAAAGAAAAAAATAAGAAAGTCTTGCATTTATTTTGCACCTTCACAACTTCAGGATGTCAAAAGCGCTTTACAGCTAATGAAGTACAATGAACCAGACTATTGACAAGCTCAGCATCCTATTTGGCTCTGAGCTAAAATTCCACCCCGATATCTGCTTCGTCACAAAGATCGCATCCTTGCCCGTCTCCGCCCGTGCCTCAGCTCATCTGTTGCTGAAACTGTCATCCATACCTTTGTTACCTCTGGACTTGACTACTCCAGTGCTCTCCTGGCTGGCCTCCCATCTTCCACCGTCCATAAACTTGAGCCAATCCAAAGTTCTGCTGCCCACGTCCTAACTTTCACCAAGTCCCGCTCACCCATCACCTCCCCCCCCCCCCGCTCCCCCTGTGATCGCTGACCTACATTGGCTCCCAATCCAGCAATGCCTCGATTTTAAAATTCTCAACCTCTTTTTCAAATGCCTCCATGTACTCGCCTCCTCCCTAGCTCTGTAACCTCCTCCAGTGCCCTGAGATGTCTGCCTCTTGAACATCCCTGATTTTAATCGCTCCACCATTGGTTGTCGTGCCTTCAGCTGCCCAGGTCCCAAGCTCTGGAACTCCCTCCCTAAACCTCTCCACCTCTCTACCTCGCTCTCCTCCTTTAAGACGCTCCTTAAAACCTACCTCTTTGACCAAGCTTTTGGTCATCTGCCCCAATATCTCCTTATGTGGCTCGGTGTCAAATTTTGTTTGATAATTGCTCCTGTGCAGCATTATGGGACCAGTGTTCCTCCTAAGGTGCGAGGCCTCACAAAATTCTCAAAGGTCCTGTGCAGGACGCTCACTTGCTTTTGCTACAACAACAGCAGCAACTTTTATTTATATAGCGTCTTTAACATAGTAAAATGTCCCAAGGTGCTTCACAGCAGTGTTATAAGACAGAACCAATAAATTTGATACCGTGCCACATAAGAAGAAATTACGGCGGACGACCAAAAGCTTGGTCAAAGAGGGAGTTTTTAAGGAACGTTTTAACGAAGGAGAGAGGGTTAGAGAAGCGGAGAGAGGTTTAGGGAGGGAATTCCAGAGCTTAGGGCCCAGGGCAGCTGAAGGCACGGCCACCAATGGTGGAGCGATTAAAATCAGGGATGTACAAGATCGCTCAGGGGCCTGTGGGGCTGGAGGAGATTACAGAAACCATATGTTAAAGGCGCTATACAAATTCAAGTTGTTGCTTCAACAAAGGTTTGTAGTAGAGATTTCCGGATTGTAAACACCTTGTGTAAATTATGTGTGTCCCCTGGAATAGTGCCAATCAACTGCAGCGATTGGAGAGACAGCAGTGGAACCCGTCAACGGTCAATGCACTATCTACACAGCTCGGTGTTGAAAGAGGGTGCACCTTGCATGCTTCAGTGCATGTGTGTGCACTGGCAATGGAAATAAAGAAGAAAGATTTGCATTTCTATAGCGCCCTTCATGACCTCGGGATGCCCCAAAGCACTTCACAGCCAAAGAACTATAGTTATAAGAAATAAGAGCAGGAGTAGGCCATACGGCCCTTTGAGCCTGCTCCGCCATTTAATACGACCATGGCTGATCCGATAATTGACTCAGGTCCACTTCCCTGCCTGCTCCCCATAACCCCTTATTCCCTTATCGGTTAAGAAACTGTCTATCTCTATCTTAAATTTATTCAATGTCCCGGCTTCCACAGCTCTCTGAGGCAGCGAATTCCACAGATTTACAACCCTCTGAGAGAAGATATTTTCTCTTCATCTCAGTTTTAAATGGGCGGCCCCTTTCTGTTGTCACTCTTGTAGGAAACAAGGCAGCCAATTTAAAGCAAAATCATTCACAGGATTTGGGCATTGCCGGCAAGGCCAGCATTTATTGCCCATCCCTAATTGCCCTTAATGGCTGGCTGGGCTATTTCAGAGGGGCAGTCAAAAGTCAACCACAGTGCTGTGGGTCTGGAGTCACATATAGGCCCAGACCGGGTAAGAGCGGCAGATTTCCTTCCCTAAAGGACACTAGTGAACCAGATGGGTTTTAATGACAATCCGGTAGTTTCAGTCACCATTACTTGTATAGATACTAGCTTTTTTTATTCCAGAAGATATAAATCCAAGTCTTTCTTTTTTTAGTAACTGGGCACCCATTTTGCACTCTGGTTATGCCCCGAGACCATTAAGAGTCAAGCACACGCTGTGGGACCAGAGTCACATGGCCAGGCCAGGCAGGAGTGATAGATTCCCTGCCCTAAATGGCATTAGCAAACCTCTTGGGCATTTATGTTTTTATTCAGTGGTCAATTGAATTAAATTTCACAATTTAGAAAGAAAGACTTTAATTTATACAGCGCTTTTCATGACCTCAGGAAGTCCCAAAGCGCTTTACAGCCAATGAAGGAGTGTAGTCACTGTTGTAATGAAGGAAATGTCACAGCCAATTTGTGCACAGCAAGCTCCCACAAACAGCAATGTGATAAATGACCAGATCATCTGTTCTTCAGTGATGTTGATTGAGGAATAAATATTGATCAGGGCACCAGGATAACTTCCCTGCTCGTCTTCGAAATAGTGGCACGGGATCTTTTTCATCCACCTTAGAAATGAGATTGGGCCTCGGTTTAACGTTTCATCTGAAAGACGGCACCTCCGACAGTGCAGTGCTCCCTCAGTACTGCACTGGAGTGTCAGCCTAGAGTGGGACTTGAACCCACAACCTTCTGACTCAGAAGCGAGAGTGCCACCCACTGAGTCACAGCTCACACCCACAGTTGGATTTGATCTCTTAACCTTAGGGTTGCCAGTCCGGGAGTGCCATAAACCACGAGCCTACCCTACATCATTGACAAAACGTGCAGGCTCACCATACAGCCCCACCTTCTAAATAAATGCACCAATTTAAATCTAAATAGTGCTGAGTGACTAAGCACACTTGACGAATAATTAAATGCTTGGGTTTTTTAAAATCAAGAATTAATTGAATTATTTAGTTGAGTGGATAATTAGAAAATGGTCAAATTGAATCTGTTCTTTTTTCGAATGGTCGTAGCAAAACAAATCAAACGTCAATATCCAAGTCGGGTATGTGTTTAAAATGTGTGTTATGCAACCGAACACTAAATACTGATCTCTGCCTTTACTTTCCACATGTCAACCCTGCTAATATCCGCACTCCTTTATACTTAACACCTACATCCCTGTGTTTCTCATGTGGGTTCAAGTCCGACTGCAAGGAATTGAGCACATAAATCTAGGCTGACACTCCCAGTGCAGTCCTGAGGGAGTGCTGCACTGTCGGAGGTGCTGTTTTTTGGATGAGGTGTTAAACCGAGGCCCCATCTTTCCTCTCAGGTGGACGTAATGGATCCCATGGCACTATTTCGAAGAAGAGCAGGGGAGTTATCCCCGGTGCCCTGGCCAATATTTATCCCTCAATCAACATAACAAAAAAACAGATTATCAGATCATTATCATATTGCTGTTTGTGGGAGCTTGCTCTGCGCAAGTTGACTGCCGTTTCCCACATTACAACAATGACTACACTTCAAAAGTACTTCATTGGCTGTCACCGTTTTGAGACATCCAGTGGTTGTGAAAGACGTCATATAAATGCAAATCTTTTTTTTCTTTTTAAGTCCACATCCAACCCTCATTAATGTATGTATTAGTGGTGGAGTTTGTGTGGATTTAAATGATTAACTGTAATCACTGTAAGCTTTAGACCTTGACCGATTTCCAAGTGCATAGAAATAGTCTCAGTATTAACTTTAACACTCTTTCAATCCAGGAGTATGTGGGGCATGCAGTCCGTGGAGAGTGAAAACAGCCTCACAACCCCCGAGATCTCTGCGCTCCTCTAATTCTGGCTTCTTGCGCATCCCCAATTTTAATTGCTTCACCATTGGCAGACTAACCTTCAGCTACCTGGGCCCTAAACACTGGAATTCCACCTCCGCCACTCCCTCCGCCTCTCTCTCTCTAACTTTCTTTTTTCCTACCTCCCCAGCGCGCTCCCCACCTCTGACTCGCGCCCGCTCCCTCTACACCGCTCTCCTCCTTTAAGACGCTCCTTAAAACCTACCTCCTTGACCAGTTTTTGAGCACCTATCCTAATATCTCTTTATGTGTCTCGGTCTCAAATTGTGTTTGGTAATCGCTCCTGTGAAGCACCTTGGGACATTTTACTATGTTATAGGTGCTATATAAATGCAAGTTGTTAATAACTTTAGTTCCGCTTTTATCTTTCCATGTTTTACAGTGGGAGTCCTCTTGGGGCGAATTGAATAGTCATATTGCTGACCAATTATGGCTTCAGATGCCAGTCACATGCTTGAAGCAGCCTTGGAGCAAATGGATGACATCATAGCAGGTAAGCACCTGATTAGGGGAAAGGATGGATAGAAAGAACGAACTTACATTTATAAAAATGACCACCGGACGTCCCAAAGCGCTTTACAGCCAATTAAGTACTTTTTGGATGTAGTTGCTGTTGTAATGTGGGAAATGCGGCAGCCAATTTGCACACAGCAAGCTCCCACAAACAATAATGTGGTAATGACCAGATAGTCTGTTGTTTTTTAATAGTGACGTGTGCCAGGAAATATTGCTCTTGCAATAGTTTTACGCAGCGAGTTGTTGTGATCTGGAACACGCTGCCTGAAGCAGATTCAATGTAACTTTCAAAAGGAATTGGATAAATATTTGAAAAGGAAAGATTTGCAGGGCTATGAGGAAAGAGCAGGGGGGAGTGGGACTAATTGAATTGCTCTAGCAAAGAGCCGGCACAGGCACGATGGGCCGAATGGCCGCCTTGTGCGCTGTAAAATTGGATATCTTGTATTCATCGGAACAGACTGGGCCTTGGTTTAACATTTGATGCATAAGTCTCTCCGCCTCTCTACCTCTCTCTTTAGGGAGAGGTAGTTTCTGGAGGGAATTCCAGAGCTCGGGTTCCAGATGGCTAAAGCCACGGCTGCCAATGGTGGAGTGAAGGAAGTGGGGGGGGATGCGCGAAAGGTTTGAATTGGAGGAGCGCAAAGATCTTGGAGGCTTGTGGAGCTGACGTCTGACTGGGCTATGTTTGCTTTGGCACATGTTTGCTTTTAATGTCCATATATATATATATATAAAATGTGTGTAGAAGGTCAGATCGGGGAGAGCATGACCTCCGAAACCATGGCAATAATTGTTCTTCTGTGCTGAATGGAGGGGTGGGGGGGGGTTGAGTGTTGGTTGTGAATCCCTGTAAAGTGTAGGTTCCCCGAGGTGATCCGATTTCGTATTTGATGCCTGACTAACGTGTTATTTCTGTCCCTATAAAAATTTTGTATGTCGTTTTACATTGAATAGTGGACACTTGTCTTTTGGAAGATAACATGAAGTGGGAGGGCTGGTGGGGGTCCCTGGAAGCATGTCAATATTTGCGGGGATCCTCTACAGAGAATAGTTTGAAAAAATAATTTGTCTGCGTATTATGTCACTGCTTATTTTGGCAGAATTCTATCATTTAAAGGGATTATATAGTTTTTTTAAAAAAGGCTCAAAAAATGGTTTTTTGGGCAATTTCTCCCCCTTCTCCGCCCCCCCCCGCCACTCCCTCTCCAACCAATATTTAACACACACTGAACAGGGAGAAACTGTTTCCAGCAGCAAGAAGGTCGGTAACCAGAGGACACAGATTTAAGATAATTGACAAAAGAACCAGAGGGGGAAGATGAGGAGAATATTTTTTACTCAGCGAGTTGTTGTGATCTGGAACACGCTGCCTGAAGCAGATTCAATTGTAACTTTCAAAAGGGAATTAGATAAATGTTTGAAAAGGAAAAATGTCAGGTCTGTGGGGAAAGAGCAGGGGGAGTTGGGACTAATTGGATCGCTCTTTCACAGAGCCGGCACAGGCTCGATGGGCCGAATGGCCTCCTTGTGCACTGTAAAATTAATTTTAGGATTCTATGCAGTTCCAAATGAGCAGAAAAAATCTGGCCTGGCACTCCCAGTGCAGTGCTGACGGAGTTCTGCACTGTCGGAATTGGAAGCCCATGGAATAAAAGGGACAGTGGCAGCATGGTTACGAAATTGGCTAAGTGAGGGGAAACAGAGTAGTGGTGAACGATTGTTTTTTGGACTGGAGGAAGGTATATAGTGGTGTCCCCCAGGGATCGTAACTAGGACCAAAGGCGACTTGAAGGAAATCTTGTTTACGCAGCGAGTGGTTATGAACTGGAATGCACTGCTTGAGCTGGTTGTGGAGGCAGATTCAATTGGGAATTGGATAAGTACCTGAAGAAATTTGCAGGGCTACAGGGAAAGAGTGGGGGAGTGGGACTAGCTGAAGTGCTTTTTCAGAGACCCAGCACGGGCTCGATGGGCTGTAACCATTCTTGGATTCTAAAGAGGCCAGAATTAGAGGAGGGCAGATATCGTGGGGGTGGGGGGGGGGGGGGGGGATGTGGGGTTGGAGGAGATTACAGAGATAGGGAGGGGCAAAGCCATGGAGGGATTTGTAAACCAGGATGAGAATTTTGAAATCGAGGCATTGCTTAACCGCAAACCAATGTCAGTCAGCGAACACAGGGGTGATGGGTGAGCGGGACTTGGTGCAAGTTAAGACATGGGCAACCGAGTTTTGGATCACCTTTAGTTTACGTAGGATAGAATGTGGGAGGCCAGCCAGGGGTGCGTTGGAATAGTCAAGTCTATAGGTAACACAGGCATGAATGAAGGCTTCACCAGTGGATGAGCTGAGGCAAGGGCGGAAATGGGTGATGTTACGGAAGTGGAAATAGACGGTTTTAGTTATGCTACGGATATGTGGTCAAAAGTTCGTTTCAGGGTCAAATAATATGACATCAAGGTTGCGAACCGTGTGGTTCAGCCTCAGACAGAAGTTGGGGTGAATGTCTATGGAACGGAGTTTGTGGCGGGGACCCAAAACAATGGCTTCTGTCTTCCCAATATTCAAAAGATGAGAGTGGGGGGTGGGGTGGGGTTGGGGGGCAGATGTACTGAAGTAAATTTCAATATGGATAAATGTGAGGTGGTGCATTTTGGTAGGAAGAATGAGACCCTATATTGCTTGGATAATGAGAGATTAATTGGGATCGAGGAGCGGAGGGTACAGATTCACAAACCACTAAAAGTCGCAGTGCAGATGAATAAGGCCATAAAAAAACACATCAAAGCACTGAGAGTTAATTTCCAGAGGGTAGAATGGAAAAGCAGAGAAGTTATGTTAAATTGTGTGGAACCATGGTTAGACCACACTTGAAGCACTGTGAACAGTTCTGGTCTCCATGTTATAAATAGGATATGCAAGCACTAGATAAGGTGTAAAAAAATATATTATAATTACAAGGATGATACCAGAACTGAGAGATTATACCCATCAGGAAAGATTGAACAGGCTGGGGCTCTTTTCTCTATAAAAGAGAAGGCTGAGGGGTGACCTGATAGAGATTTTTAAAAGATATGAATGTGCCTGATAGAGTAGACGTAGAGAAGATGTTTCCACTTGTTGGGGAGACGAGAACAGGGTAGTCACAAATATAAAAGCAAATAAAAACACGAAATGCTGGAAACACTCAGCAGACTAGGCAGCTTCTGTCTTGAGAGAAACAGAGTTAACGTTTCAGGTCGATGACCCTTCATCAGAACTGGGAATGATTAGAGATGTTACAGGTTTTCAGCAAGTGCAGAGGCAGGGGGAGGGGAGGAAAGGGAAGGTCTGTGATAGGGTGGAAGGCAGGAGAGATTAAATGACAAAAGGGATGATGGTGTGAGGCAAAAGGAGATGATAATGGGACAAGTAAAGGAACAAAAGATGGGTCTAGAGGAGGTGTCAATAGGAATGGCAAAATCATCTACAGCTGCCTTGTGAATAAATATGGGCAGAGGCTATGGTCTGAAATTGTTAAACTCGATATTGAGTCCAGAAGGCTGTAAAGTGCCTAATCGAAAGATGAGGTGCTGTTCCTCGAGCTTACGTTGAGTTTCATTGGCACAGTGTAGGAGGGGAAGGACCGAGGGATCATAAGTATAAGATGGTCACTACCAAATCCAATAGGGAATTCAGCAGAAACTTTTTTACCCAGAGAGTGGTGAGAATGTGGAACTTGCGACAACAGGGAGTGGTTGAGACAAATAGTGCATTTAAGGGGAGGCTAGATAAACACATGAGGGAGAAAGGAATAGAGGATATGTTGGGCTGGGAGGAGGTCCGTGTGGGGCATAAACGCCAGCACAGACCCGTTGGGCCGAATGGTCTGTTTCGGAGCTGTACATTCTATAAGTGTGCAGCGATTTACTGGTCCATTGCTCTTCCAAAAACTCTTGCAACTTCACACGCTTCCTTTTGTTGTTTCTCGCTGCGCCTCAATCTGTTGAGCTATGTCATTGTGCTTGTTTCCTTCTATGATTTCTGTGAGCTTCACAAAAGAACCCTCTTGACGAGAATTAACTGCAGCTGCCTTGACAGCTCGTCTTTGTTCCAGAGACTAAGCCCCTTGATGCTGACCACTCTTTTATCTGCGCTTTCTCTCTGGGCCCTTTGCTGAGTCTGAGTTTTGCTCAGCTCCACCGAAGTTTTCTCGACTCTTGGACTCTCCTTGTTTGTTTTTATTTTGTTGACCGTGGCCTCGCCCCTCCCTATCTCTGTAATGTCCTCCATCCCTAAATGCCCCCCCCCCACCCCCCACACCCCCGGGATGTCCCCGCTCCTCCAATTCTGGCCTCTTGAGCATCCCCGATTTTCATCACCACCATTGGCGGCCATGCCTTCAGCTGCCGAGGCCCCAAACTCTGGAAATTCCTCCCTAAACCTCTCTGCCCCTCTTTCCTCCTTTAAGACACTCCTTAAAACCCACCACTTTCACCAAGCTTTGATTGGCGCTAATATCTCCATGTGTGGCTTGGTGTCACATTGTTTGGTAACACTCCTGTGAAGCGCCTTGGGACGTTTTACTATGTTAAAGGCGCTATATAAATGCAAGTTGTTGTTGATCCTCTTCTACATTCACTGCAAGATCTTCCGAGCCTTAGCCAAATGACAACAACAACCCTTGCATTTTACACAGTGCCTTTAATGTAGGAAATTGTCCCATGGAGCTTCACAGAAGTGTGACAGGAAAACTAAGCAACAGTGAGCCAAATAAAGGAGGTGGGATTTGGGGGAGGGGGCTGATGGAGTGTGGGGGGTGGTTAGAAGTGGTGAGCAAAGCATTGTTCAACAAGGTCATAAGAAATAGGAGCAGGAGTAGGCCATTTGGCACCTTGATCCTGCTCCGCCATCTGCTGAACTGATCCTGACATTAACTCCACTTCCCTGCCCGCTTCCCATAACCCTTCACTCCCTTATTGTTCAAAAATCTGTCTATCTCCACCTTTAAATATATTCAATGACCCAGCCTCCACAGCTCTCTGGAGCAGAGAATTCCAAAGATTCACGACCCTCTGAGAATTAATTTTTCCTCATTTCCATTTTAAATGAGCGACCCCTTATTCTGAAACTATGCCCCTAGTTCTAGATTCCCCCATGAAAGGAAACATCCTCTCTGCATCTACCTTGTCAAACCCCTCAGCAACTAAGGAAAGTCATCGAGGAGGTGAAGTGTAGTGGAACCAAGGCGGGTAGATAGAGTTAAGACAGAGATCAGCCATGATCTAATTGAATGGCGGAACAGGCTCATGGGGCTGAATGGCCTCCTCCTGTTCCTATGGGTGATGGACAAGAGCCAGAGTCAGTGGAACAGAGAGTTAAGAAGACAAGGTTTGGAGGAGATGGGCAGGGGTGAGGCCATGGGGGGTTAGAATCAGCAAGAGGAGAATTTTTAAATCCGAGGTGTTGGGAGACTGGGGGCTAGTGCAGGTCATGAGGACTGGAGTAATGGGTGAGAGGGACTATGGGAAAGTGAGAGTATACCGTTGAACAGATGGTTCCGGTTCATTTTAATGCCTGATTTATCATCAAATAAATATTCTTGCGCTGTTTTTTTAAGATTACAGAGGTGTACAAGAGTTTCCTAGTGTCAGTGAGCAAATGCACTCGATGTAATTACTTAGTTATCTCAAAGCAGTGCTTATTTTACTATTGATTTGTTGTTTTGTTTGAAGCTGCTTCGCACTGTTTTGCACTGCTTCTGAGTTTTGTAGGTTAGCCTGTATGTTAATTATGTAGCATAGTGGTTCTGTTACTGGGCTAGTAATCCAGAACTAATGATCCAGGGATGAGAGTTCAAATCCCACCACGGCAGCTGTGGAAATTTAAAAGTAGTTAATTAAATAAATCTAGAATAAAAATGCTAGTATCTGTAATGGTGGCCATGAAACTACCGGTTTGTCATAAAAACCCATCTGGTTCACTACTGTCCTTTAGGGAAGGAAATCTGCTGTCCTTACCCAGTCTGGGCCTATATGTGACTCCAGACCCACAGCAATGTGGTTGACTCTGAAATGGCAGCTCACCACCATCTTCTCGAGGGCAACCAGGGATGGGCAATAAATGTTGTCCTTGCCAGCGAGGCCCACATCCCGTGAACGAATAATTAACACATTCATGCAAAGTATTTTGAGAATGTTTCTCATACGTGGTGGAGTGCTTGATCAATGCGAGATCTTTCTTGGCCCTGCTATGAGCTTTTTTGGGCACCTCATTTAATACTCACGGCGATGTTCAAGCATTTGCAGGACAACATGCAAAGGGTCCTAATAAGCTGCCAGTCATGTAGCAACTAGTTGATCTCATGTAGCGATTTTTAACATTCATTTTTGGGATGTGGGCGTTGCTGGCAAGGCCAGCATATATTGCCCTCGAGAAGATGGTGGTGAGCCGCCGCCTTGAACCGCTGCAGTCCATGTGGCGAAGTTGCTCCCACAGGGCTGTTAGGGAGGGAGTTCCAGGAGTTTGACCCAGTGACGATGAAGGAACAGTGATATATTTCCAAGTCAGGATGGTGTGTGACTGGGAGGGGAACTTGCAGGTGATGGTGTTCCCATGTGCTTGCTACCCTTGTCCTTCTAGGTGGTAGAGGTCGTGGGTTTGGGAGGTGCTGCCGAAGCAGCCTTGGCGAGTTGTTACAGTGCATCTTGTAGATGGTACACTCTGCAGCCACGGTGCGTCGGTGGTGGAGGGAGTGAATGTTTCAGGTGGTAGATGGGGTGCCAATTAAGCGGCTGCTTTGTAAAAGTTGTTTGAGAGTTCTTGCATCCTGAACTGTGACTAAATTGTCAGACTGCTTGTCTGACATCCAGTTCTGGATGAGCAGAAGTTTTCTCCAATTGAATATTGGGAAGACCGAAGTCATTGTTTTCGGGTGCCGCCACAAACTCCGTTCCCTAGCCACTGACTCCATCCCTCTCTCCAACTTCTGTCTGAGGCTGAACCACACTGCTCGCAATCTTGGTGTCATAATTGACCCTGAAATGAGCTTCCGGTCACATCCGCAGCATAACTAAGTCCGCCTATTTCCACCTCCCACATTCTCCCCTACGTAAACTAGAGGTGATCCAAAACTCAGCTGTCCGTGTCCTAACTCGCACCAAGTCCCACTCATCCATCACCCCTGTGCTCGCTGACCTACATTGGCTCCCAGTTAAGCAACGCCTCATTTTCTGATCCCTCCATTGCCTCACCTCTCCCTATCTCTGTAATCTCCTCCAGCCCCACAACCCCCCAGCCCCGAGATATCTGCCCTCCTGAGCATCACTGACCATTGGTGGCTGTGCCTTCCGTTGCCTGGGCCCCAAGCTCTGGAACTCCCTGCCTAAATCTCTGCGCCTCTCTACCTCTCTTTCTTCCTTCAAGACACTCCTTAAAACATACCTCTTTGACCAAGCTTTTGCTCACCTGTGCTAATTTCTATTTATGTGGCTCGGTGTCAGATTTTTATCTCGTAATATTCCTGTGAAGCGCCTTGGGATGTTTCACCACATTAAAGATGCTATATACATAAACGTTGTTGTTGTTGAATTTGCTCAACGTCTTGGCAAAAAGACAACACGTCAGCCGTGCAGAAGATTGAGTTGCCAATAACGTCAATGACACAGGTTTGAACCATCACCCAGAGGGCACACAACATGTGCACTGGACCCTTCCCTCGGACGACGAGATGTAACACTCCGTCTCCCCCCCGACCTTTGGCCCTGCTTTTATTGCGACGCAATTAAACAAGAGTTCTGCAACCTTTTATTGCCAGTGCGAGGGTTGTAAACCCTGTAATCTTAGACCCTGGCCGTTGTGAGGATTCCTTTCACTTGGGTCAGCCAGGGTCCCGTGGTGGTGTCGAAGGTTTCTGCATTCCAGCAATGCCTTTCAGCATGTGTGAAAGTACGATCTAATGATGATTGATGGACGGCTGGGGAAGGGCGAGGTGAGGGCAGTGCTGACACTCGAGCCGTTTCAAATAGGAGGGCGGCTGATCCAGATAAAGGTGATCCAATGACCCGGGGCTGGGCTTTAGGGAGGGGCGAGGGGACTATTGATGTGCGGTGGATTAGGTCCTGTAATGGATAGTTTGCCCAGCGCCTGCGTTCCTAACACACTGCCATATATAGCGGCGTCGGCGGAACCCACCCTGCACTGTGAGCTCTTGACATCAGATTCTTCTGCCACAGGATTTCCTCTCACTCTGTCTGAGACTGGAAGGGCCAGCAACAACAAACGGAACTGCAGCAACAATCCTGCATTCATAAACCCGCCTCGAATGTAGATAAACAGCCCCAAGGAAAGAAAGACTTGCATTTCTTTAATCACACCTTTCGCTACCTCAGAATGTCCCTGAAGACTTGTCAGCTGATTCTCCTGAGTTTTCCTCCGCTCCAGCAAAATTTTCCCAACTTGGACTCTCCTTGTCTGTTTCTGCTTTGTCCTCCGTGGCCTCGTCCCCTCCCGACCTCTGTAACTTCCTCCAGCCCCAAAATCCTCCGAGATGTCGGCACTCCTCCAATTCTGGCCTCTTGAGCATCCCCACTGTGGCTCAGTGTGTAGCACTCTTGCCATTGAGTTAGAAGGTTGTGGGTTCAAGTCCCACTCTGGAGGCTTGAGTACAAAAGCTAGGCTGACATTCCCAGTGCAGTGCTGAGGGAGCGCTGCACTGTCGGATGAGACGTTAAACCTAGGTCCCGTCTGCTATCTCAGGTGGATGTAAAAGGCACTATTTCGAAGAAGAGCAGGGGAGTTCTCCCCAGTGTCTTGGCCAATATTTATCCCTCAATCAACATCACTAAAAAAACAGATTATCTGGTCATTATCACATTGCTGTTAGTGGGAATTACATGGGATATATGGCACAGAAACAGGCCATTCGGCCCAACCAGTCCATGCCGGTGTTTGTGCTCCACTCGAGCCTCCTCCCGTCTTTCCTCCTCTAAATCTATCAGCATAACCCTCTATTCCCTTCTCCCTCATATGTTTATCTAGCTTCCCCTTAAATGCATCTAAACTATTCACTTCAACCACTCCCTGTGGTAGCAAGTTCCACATTCTCACTGCTCCCTGGGTAAAGAAGTTCCTTCTGAATTCCCTATTGGATTTCTTGGTGACTGTCTTATATTGATGGCCTCTAGTTATGCTCTTCCCCACAAGTGGAAACATTCTCTCTCTATCCAATCTATCAAAACCTTGCATAATTATAAAGACTTCTATCAGGTTACCCCTCAGCCTTCTTATTTCAAGAGAAAAGAGACCCAGCCTGTTCATCCTTTCCTGATATGTATACCCTCGCATTTCTGGTATTATCCTTGTAAATCTTCTCTGCACCTTCTCCAGTGCCTCTATATCCTTTTTATAACATGGCAACCAATTTTATAATAAGCTGCCATGTTTCCTACATTACAACAGTGACTACACTTCAAAAGTACTGTAAAGCCCATTTGGGATGTCCTGAGATTGTGAAAGGCGCTAGAATGGCTGAAGGCAGGCCCTCCAATGGTGGGACACAGAGATAGAGGGAGTGTGTCAAAAGGCCGGAGAATGGAGATTACAGGGGAGTCACAGTCAGTGATGAGGGGTCAATTTAAAATGATCACTAGGAGAAAGGTTAGGGGCAGTCTCTGTACAGCGTGCTGTTGGAGCAATAACAGCAACTTGCATTTATATAGCACTTTTTCACGTAGTAAAGCATCCCTCAGCATGTCACAGGAGCGATTGTCAGACAAAGGTTTGAGCATGGAATACATTGCCACTGGGAGATGTCATGACAAGAGCCCATTGCGTCTTTCAACGGAAAATCAAATGAGGAGAGGAAGATACAGGGCTCTGTGGAGAAATAGGGGCAGTGGCATTTGTTTAAAAAAAATAAAGACTTGCATTTATATAGCGCCTTTCACAAACACCAGATGTCCCAAAGCGCTTTACAGCCAATGATGTACTTTTGAAGTGTAGTCACTGTTGTATTGTGGGAAACGCAGCAGCCAACCCGTGCTCAGCAAGCTCCCACAAACAACAATGTGATAATGACCAGGTAATCTGCTTGTGATGTTGGTTGAAGGATAAATATTGACCAAGATACCGGGGATAAGTCCCCTGCTCTTCTTCGAAATAGTGCCATGGAATCTTTTGCTTCCACCTGAGAAGGCTCAGTTTAAATTCTCATCCGAAAGATGGCACCTCTGACAGTGCAGCGCTCCCTCAGCACTGCACGGTGAGTGTCAGCCTGGATTTTGTGCTGTCCCAGGGACCTGAGCCCACAACCTTCTGACTCAGAGGTGGGAGTGCGCTGCCCACTGAGCCACAGCTGACACTAGTTTGAAATTGCTCGAGGAATATCGACACACATACGATGGGCCGAATGGCCTCATTGTGCCTTAAATCTCTGGTTCCAAAACTCCGTTTTGTTTTTACTCAAAATGCAATAATGAATTTAATTTTTTTTTTCATAAATCTTCATTGTACTTGGTCGATATGTCTTCTTTAAAAAAAAATCTGACAGGATCCTTGGTTTATAAATAGTGATATGAAGTTCAAAAACAAGGAAGTTATGCTGAACTTTATAAATCACTGGCTGGGCCCCAGCTGGAGTATTGTGTCCAATTCTGGACACCACACTTTGGGAAGGATGTGAAGGCCTTGGAGAGGGTGCAGAGGAGATTTACCAGAATGGTTCCAGGGATGAGGGAATTCAGTTACATGGACATTCTGGAGAAGCTGGGGTGTTTCTCCTTGGACAAGAGAAGGTTAAGAGGAGATTTAATTATAAGATTTGATAGAGTAATTATCTCCTGTTTCCAGTGGCAGGAGGGTTAGTAACCAGTGGGCACAGATTGAAGGTGATCGGAAAAAAAACCAGAAGGGCGACGAGGCTAAATTTTTTTAATGCAGCGAGTTATGATGATCTGGAACGCGCTGCCTGAAAGGGCGGTGAAAGCAGATTCAGTAGTAACTTTCAAAAGGGAATTGGATAAATACTTGAAAAGGAAAATTTTGGCAGGGCTGTGGGGAAAGAGCAGGGGGGAGTGGGACTGATAGGATCGCTCTTTCACAGAGCCTGCACAGGCACGATGGGCCGAATGGCCTCCTGTGCTGTATCGTTCTATACTTGGCTTTTATTGCACTCCATTCTAAAATATCTGCGCTCCTCTAATTCTGCCCTGGTGAGCATCCCTGATTATAATCGCTCAACCATCGGTGGCCGTGCCTTCTGTTGCCTGGGCCCCAAGCTCTGGAACTCCCTGTCTAAACCTCTCCGCCTCTCTACCTCTCTTTCCGTCTTCAAAACATTCCTTAAAACCTCCCTCTTTCCCTGCCGTATTTTCTCTTTATGTGGCTCAGAGTCAAATTTATTTGTTTTGTCTTAAAACACTCCTGTGAAGCGCCTTGGCACGTTTTACTATGTTAAAGGCACTATATACATACAAGTTGCTGTTGTTCTATTCAGCATCATAACTTTAAATGTTTGCGAGACACCAGAATAAAATGTAGAACGGCCTATCGAGGCAGACACAAAGTAGTTCAATAGCTGAGATATAATAATGTGTGGCGTTTAGTTTTAATTACGGCCCTCAAGCTCTTGATTATGAAGGTCTGCAGTTTCAGGATCACGGGATTAGTGATAAATTATCGATACTGTCATCTGACTGAGTTGCAGTGGATTGTGCTGGGCAGCCTGCATCTGTTTTGAAATTTTGTATTTATTAACAATCGCATGAGGCGAATGTTTCACTAATCTAATTCCAGCTGGCTTGTGTACAGAAAACTCCTCGGGTCTCACTGCCGTGCACAAGACTGACACCCAGTGGGCCTGTTCAGTAATTACAGCAATGGTAAATCAGGGGGAAAGACAGACAGTGCATTTCTATTCTACAGCGCCTGTTATAACCTCAGGATGTCCCAAAGTGCTTTACAGCCAATGAAATACTTTTGAAGTGTCGTCACTGTTGTAAATTCGGCAGACAGTGTGTGCACCTAGCAAGCTCCCACAAACAGCAATGGGATCACGACCAGATTATCTGTTTGTGATGTTGATTGAGGGATAAATATTGGCCCAGACACTGAGGATAACTCCCCTGCTCTTCTTCGAAATAGTGCCATAGGATTCTTTTACGTCCACCTGAGAGAGCAGACGGGGTCTTGATTTAACGTCTTATCCAAAAGACGGCACTTCTGACAGTGCGGTGCTCCTTCAGTACTGCACTGGGAGTGTCAGCCTAGATTTTTGTGCTCAAGACTCTGGAGTGGGACTTGAACCCACAACTTTCTGATTCAGAGGCGAGAGTGCTACCCACTTTAAAAATATATATATATGTATTGAACATTAAAAACATTTACAACATCGTGATGATTCCATTGTATCCTACAAATCCATTCCACCCCTCTGCACAGCTGTTCCTCCAACACATATTAACATCAAAACCTGAAGTTTAATTTTCTCCTGTAACATATAAGAATCTATTGTATTTTACAAATTGATCATAAAATACTATGTTTAAATTACTTTCTGATTAAAACATCCACAGAGTCTTGTCTTTTGCTTATATTTAAAATATTCTTAGGTTTTTTTCTCCTCCGCTTAAAAAAAACCCAGAGCATTCCTTTTTGGCATAATCACAGATCTAGCCAAACTGAACATTAAATTAATTGCCGCTCCGCTAGACTCGAGCAAACTCTCCTGCAATCCCCATCTCAAAATTGAGTCCCACACGATTTCCATTCTTGCTCTTCGGTCCTCACCCAGCAAGAAAACTTTGCAATTTCAACCACCTTCTTTCCCATCTTCCCAAAAATCTATTTAATTTTCATAACCTTCGGTTCCAAATTTAGTCGATCCATTTCATCCCTATCATTCCTGCACCCTCAGAACTTCCAAAACCTCCACTACCTTTAAAAGGGCTTTCCTCCAACCATCCCCGCTACTCCTTCCCACAACCAGGCATTGGGACTTATCATAATTTACTCTGGCTCCTGAAGCTCTACAGCTCCTCCACTACTACCATATCTTTCCTCACTGACTCCCCATCTCTCAACGTTAAGGTCGTGTCATCTGCATCTTGGTGTATTACCGACACCTTTCCGAAACTGGGAACTGCAATCCCGACTACAGCTTGTTCCTTTCGCATCATGGAACTTACTGATTCTGCTACAACAACAGGGACAACTCCATCTCACTTTTACCTTTGTATCGAAAAACATTGGATAAAAAATCATTACATTTAACACAGCTAAATATGTTTGAATAAAAAATACTTATCCACTCAACAAAATTTTTACTGAAACTAAATGCTTCCAAAACCATCAATAAAAAACTCCTGAGAGACTCTATCAAAGGCTTTCTCTTGATCCATCTTTAGCACATAACTTTTCCTCCCACTCTCTTTCATGAGTTCTGTCGCATCTCTGATTGAGACCACAGAGTCTGCAATGTCCCGATCTATGTCTCCATAGGACTGAGAGGGCGAAACTATCTGCGGCATCACCTCCTTTATATGATTTGCCATAACCCTCGCCAAGCTCTCATAATCCACATTTAATAATGTGATGGGCCTCCAATTCTTCAGATCCCTTCTCTCTCCTTTATTTTTATAAGCTAAGCTTACAATACCTCTCCTCATAGATGGGGCCAGGCTTCGCTCAATTTTAATCTCCTTAAAAATTTCTAAGACCAATGGACTTAAAATTTCAAAAAATTATTTATAAAATTCTGTACTTAGTCCATTGGACCCTGGGCTTTCCCCCTTCATTCCACTTATCGCTACTTTTATTTCCGCTAATCCTACTTCTTTGTCACACATACTTCCCTCATCCTCCTTTAAACCCTCTTCAATAAAAACACTAACCCTCTCCATCGCCAATTTGGAAATGCCTTCTTTTATATATAACTCTTGATAAAAGCTACTAGCCTCCTCCATAATCTCCCCACTTTCATTAATGATCTTTTCCCCAACCTACAACTCTCCAATTAATGATAACCTTTGTCGTAACTTCTCTTACTCTAGAAAATATCGAGTGCATCTTTCTCCCTCCAATGCATCTTTAGCCTTTGCACAGAGAATGGCCCCTTGCGTTTTTCAGCTTGCAATAATTCCCACTCTTCCTTTAAAACCTTCTTCTAAGTGTCTGCTCCTTATCCTCTCTGTCAACTGCTTTACAGGTATCTGTAAACCTTCTGTTTAAATATTGTCCTCTTGCCACCGGTTAGCTGTTGCTCTTTCTTTCCCATAACGTACCGAAAAAACTTTTACCTCATATTTGAAATTGTCCCACCAAGCTATTCTTTCGTTCAAGAATAAAGGTTTCTTCCAAGCATTCTTTATTATATTTTAAATCCTTTCTTTATAAGCAATTTCTTTCAGATACTGATTGTTTAAAATCCACACCCCTGGACCGATCTTGACTCTGCTGTTCCTAATTTTAAGAACCAAAGCCAAGTGGTCACTAAACAATACTTTTTTATAATAAATCTCCATCACCTCAGAACTTAACCCTTCCCTCATTAACATAAAATCTATTACCCACCCAACCTTTTCTGGAGAACTCTCTTTTTTATGGGGTTCCAATCCCTCCATACATGTCTCAATTTTAAATTTGCCATCATTTTTAAAATCATTCCTCTGGAATTATCATCCTTAAAGGCCAATTACCACCCCATCAGTCTGATCTCAATCATCAGCAAAGTGATGGAAGGTGTCATCGACAATGCTATATCAAGCAACACTTACTCTGCTCACTGATGCTCAGTTTGGGTTCTACCAGGACCATTCTGCTCCAGACCTCATTACAGCCTTGGTCCATGGACAAAAGAGATGAATTCCAGAGGTGAGGTGAGAGTGACTGCCCTTGACATCAAGACAGCATTTGACCGAGTGTGGCATCAAGGAGCCCTAGTAAAATTGAAGTCAATGGGAATCAGGGGGAAAACTCTCCACTGGCTGGAGTCATACCTAGCACAAAGGAAGATGGTTGTAGGTTTTGGAGGTCAATCATCTCAGCCCCAGGTCATCGCTGCAGGAGTTCCTCAGGGCAGTGTCCTAGGCCAATCCATCTTCAGCTGCTTCATCAATGACCTTGCCTCCCTCGTAAGGTCAGAAATGGGGATGTTCGCTGATGACTGCACAGTGTACAGTTCCATTCACAACTGTTCAGATAAAGGAGCAGTCCATGCCCGCATGCAGCAAGACCTGGACAACATTCAGACTTGGGCTGATAAGTGGCAAGTAACATTCGCGCTATACAAGTGCCAGGCAATGATTATCTCCCAACGAGCGAGAGTCTAACCACCGCCCCTTGATATTCAATGGCTTACCATCGCCAAATCCTCCGCCATCAACATCCTGGAGGTCACTATTGACCAGAATCCTAACTGGACCAGCCACATAAATATAGTGGCCACAAGAGCAGGTCAGAGACTGGGTATTCTGCAGCGAGTGTCTCACCTCCTGACTAACAAAAGCCTTTCCTCCATCTACAAGGCACAAGTCAGGAGTGTGATGGAATACTCTACACTTGCCTGGATGAGTGCAGCTCCAACAACACTCAAGAAGCTCAACACCATCCAGGACAAAGCAGCCCGCTTGATTGGCACCCCATCCACCACCTTTGTCTTTGGGTTGTCCAGATATGACTCTTGGCATTCCCAGACAAATCTCCTGCTCCACCTCACTCCATCTCCTGACCCTTGATCATTGACTGGACTCCCACTTACTCCTCCCATCAAATGCATGTCCTGCACAGTCCCACTCAGCCAGCGCACCCCATCCGCACCGGCCGACATTGGCTCACAAAACCCAAACACCCTCGTCGCCCACCTCAGTCAGGCTTTTCCACTAACTCACTCTTTCTCTCCCTCACTTCAATCTTTCATCCACATCGCTCCCTCTCTCTCTTATCCATCTCTCTCTCTCTTTCTCCCATCTCTCTCTCTCGCTCTCCCATCTCTCTCTCTCGCCACCGCTCTCCCCCCCCACCCTCTCGCTCTCTCTCTTTCTCTCTCTCTCTCTCTCTCTCTCTCTCTCTCTCTCTCTCTCCTCCTCTCCCCACCCTCGCTCTCTCTCTCCCCCCCCCACCACCTCTCTCTCTTTTTCTCTCTCTCTCTCTCTCTCCCTCCCCACCACCTCTCTCTCCCTCCCCACCACCTCTCTCTCTTTTTCTCTCTCTCTCTCTCTCTCTCTCTCTCTCTCTCTCCCTCTCTCTCTTTTTCTCTCTATTTTTCTCTCTCTTTTTCTCTCTCTTTTTCCCTCTCTCCCTCTCTCTCCCAACACTCTCTCTCTCTCGCCCTTCTCTCTCTTCCCCCCCCCCCCAACGCGCCTCTCTCTCGCTCTTGCTCTCGCTCTCTCTCCCTCTCCCTCCCCCACCGTGTCTCTCTCTCTCTCTTTCTCCCTCACCGTGTCCCCCTCTCTCTCTTTCTCCCTCACTGCCTCTCTCTCGCTCTCTCTCTCGCTTTCTCTCTCTCTCTCTCTTCCCCCCACCGCCTCGCGCTCTCTCGCTCTCTCTCGCTCTCCCTCTCTCTCTCTCTCACACTCTCTCTCTCTTCCCCCTCTTCCCCCCACCGCCTCGCTCTCTCTCGCTCTCTCTCTATCATTCCCCACATCGCACGCTCTCATTTCCATCCCCACCTTTCTCATTCTCTGTCCTGCTCTCTTTGCTTCCCCGCGCCTCCTCCCTCCCCCCCCCCCCCTGCCCTGATGTCCCTATTTCTCTCTTTACTCTCTTCTCTTTCTGTTCAAAATGTTATGTTTGAGTTATGTAAACTCTCAACTAGTTATTTGGAAGCAGTGCTTGCTTTTATGTTAAATACAGGTTATTACCTGGCATTTCCAGCACAGAAACAGGCCATTCGGCCCAACAGGTCCGTGCCGGTGTTTATGCTCCACAGCAGCCTCCTCCAACCCATCTTCATCTCACTCTGTCAGCATATTCTTCTATTGCTTTCTCCTTCATGTGTTTATCGTGCTGTACCTTAGATGCATTTATGTTATTCGCCTCAACCACTCCCTGTGGTAGTGAGTTCCACATTCTCACCACTCTCTGGGTGAAGAGGTTTCTCCTGAATTCCCGATTGGATTTATTGGTGACTATAATATATTGATGGCTCCTAGTTCTGGTCTTCCCCCACAAGTGGAAACATCTTCTCTATGTCTACTCTATCAAGCCCTTTCATAATTTTAAAGACCTCTATCAAGTCACCCCACAGCATTTCCTGTTCCAGAGACAAAGGCCCCAGCCTGTTCACCCTTTCAATGATTATCACTCGTTACAGATCAGTCAATATAGAGAAAATACCTTCAGAAATGAAGAGAGTCCCTCATAAAAAGTTAACAAAGGTTTATCATTATTGGCACGGGATGAAGCAGACAGTATTTCAGCTGTTTGTAGTCTAGATGTTAAACAACATCAGTGGGAACTAAGAATTATTTTATATTTTTGGCACCATGCCCATCGACACAAAGTGCTGGTTATAAAATTATCCAATCCGACTTGCAGCAGTATTGAGAAGTTCGCAATATTTTAACAGATTACACACTACTTTAAAGAAAAACAAAAACTTGAATTTATCTAGCACCTCAGGACATCCCAAAGCACTTTATATCCAATGAAGTACTTTTGGAGTTTAGTCACTTTCGTAATGTTGGAAATGCGGCAGCCATTTTGCGCACAGCAAGCTCCCACAAACAGCAATGTGATAATGACCAGATAATCTGTTTTAGTGATGTTGATTGAGGGATAAATATTGGCCCAGGACACTGAGGAGAACTCCCTTGCTCTTCTTCGAAATAGTGCCACGTGAGAGGGCAGAAGGGCCTCGGTTTAACGTCTCATCCAAAAAACGGCACCTCCAACAGAGCGGCACTCCCTCAGCACTGCACTGGGAGTGTCATCCTAGATTTTTGAGTTCAAGTTCCTGTGGGACTTGAACCCACAACCTTCTGACTCAAGCGCGTGTGCTGCCCACTGAGCCACAGCTGATGCAGACGTTAGGAGTGTCCGAAAGGCAACACAGAATTGAACTGGGACTCCAACCAAGGGTATGTCGGTGGCTTTCCTTAAATTTCTTTTCAAGCCATAGGTGATGACAACAGCAACAACAACTTGTATTTATATAGCGCCTTTAACGTAGTAAACCAGACAACAACATTTCACGGGAGCGATTATCAAACAAATTAGGGCAGATGACCAAAAGCATCGCCAAAGAGGTAGGTTTTAAGGGGCGTCTTACAGAATCATAAAATATTACAACACAGAAGGACGCCATCGAGTTCTTTCAAAGAACAAACCAGTTAGTTCCACTCCCCGCTCTTTCCCCATATCCTGCACATTCCCTGGGAGGACAAACGCACCAACGTTGGTGCCCTCGATCAGTCTAACGTCTAACTTCCCCAGCATCGAAGCACTGACCACATTCGACCAGCTCCACTGGGCAGACCACATCATCCGCATGCCCAACACAGGACTCCCAAAGCAAGTGCTCAACTCAGAACTCCGACACGGCAAGAGAACTCCAGGTGGGCAGAGCTAATGTTTCAAGGACACCCTCAAAGCCTCCTTGATCAAGTGCAACATCCCCACTGACACTTGGGAGTCCCTGGCCAAAGACTGCTCATGTGGCGGAAGAGCATCTGGGAGGGTGCAGAGCACCTCGAGTCTCGTCGCCGAGAGCATGTAGAAAACAAGCACAGGCAGTGGAAGGAGCGTGCGGCAAATCAGTCTCCCCACCCACCCTTTCCTTCAACCACTCTCTGTCCCAACTGAGATGGAGACTATAATTCCCGCATTACTGTACAATCACCTGAGAACTCACTGAGGAACAAGTCTTCCTCGATTTCAAGAGACTGCCTATGATGATCTTTCTGCATATCTCTGCAATTTTTTTTCTCCTTCAAGAATTTATCCAATTCCAATTTTTGAAAGCCACTATTGAATCTGCCTCCACCACCCTATCATGCAGTGCATTCCAAATCCTAACCATTCATTGCAGAAAAAAAGTTTTTCCTCATGTCGCCTCTGGTTCTTTTGCCGATCGCCTTAAAGCTGTGCCCTCTGGTCAACTACCCTTCAGCCATTGAAAACCGTTTCTCTATATTTACTCTGTCTAAACCCTCGGCCTT
The DNA here is from genome assembly GCF_044704955.1 of Pristiophorus japonicus. Taxonomy (NCBI): domain Eukaryota; kingdom Metazoa; phylum Chordata; class Chondrichthyes; family Pristiophoridae; genus Pristiophorus; species Pristiophorus japonicus. Next base: position 110,520,812 of record NC_091990.1, on the reverse strand, counting down.
CTTTGCTCTGAAGGAGGAGAGAGAGATGAGCATCACTATGGTCACAAGCAATGTGTGCAATAGCAGTGCGGCCCTGTGTTTGTCATTAAGGCAGATTGATCCCCAGGAGGGTAACAATTAAAAACGCATTAGTAACAAGCTAGATCTATAGCTCCATCAGTGGCTGCTGACACACAGTCACAAGCTTTGCACTAAATCAAATCACACTGTCCATTCTAAATATACCAATAAACAGCTAAAACTGTACACAGGACTGTGGTTCGATTTCAAGGTCGACCATAGAAGGGTGGGGTGGGGCGCGGGAAAAAGAGAATCTGAATTAAACCCACTCATTGAAACATGTAAAACTCTGAGAGGGGCATTGACAGGGTGGATGCTGAGAGGTTGTTTCCCCCCCCTCGCCCGGCTGGAGGATCTAGAGCCAGGGGTCACAGTCTCAGGATAGGAATAGTGCAATCAAGCAGACGCAACATGGATTCATGAAGGGGAAATCATGTTTAACTAATTTACTGGAATTCTTTGAGGATATAACGAGCATGGTAGATAGAGGTGTACCGATGGATGTGGTGTCTTTGGATTTCCAAAAGGCATTCGATAAGGTGCCACACAAAAGGTTACTGCAGAAGATAAAGGTATGCGGAGTCAGAGGAAATGTATTAGCATGGATAGAGAATTGGCTAACTAACAGAAAGCAGAGAGTCGGGATGAATGGGTCCTTTTCAGGTTGGCAATCGGTGGTTAGTGGTGTGCCACAGGGATCGGTGCTGGGACCACAACTGTTTACAATATACATAGATGACCTGGAAGAGGGGACAGAGTGTAGTGTAACAAAATTTGCAGATGAGACAAAGATTAGTGGGAAAGCAGGTTGTGTAGAGGACACAGAGAGGCTGCAAAGAGATTTAGATAGGTTAAACGAATGGGCTAAGGTTTGGCAGATGGAATACAATGTCGGAAAATGTGAGGTCATCCACCTTGGGAAAAAAACGCAGTAAAAGGGAATATTATTTGAATGGGGAGAAATTACAACATGCTGTAGTGCAGAGGGACCTGGGGGTCCTTGTGCATGAATCCCAGAAAGTTAGTTTGCAGGTGTAGCAGGTAATCAGGAAGGCGAATGGAATGTTGGCCTTCATTGCGAGAGGGATGGAGTACAAAAGCAGGGAGATCCTGCTGCAACTGTACAGGGTATTGGTGAGGCTGCACCTGGAATACTGCGTGCAGATTTGGTCACCTTACTTAAGGAAGGATATACTAGCTTTGGAGGGGGTACAGAGACGATTCACTAGGCTGATTCCGGAGATGAGGGGGTTACCTTATGATGATAGATTGAGTAGACTGGGTCTTTACTCGTTAGAGTTCAGAAGGATGAGGGGAGATCTTATAGAAACATTTAAAATAATGAAAGGGATAGACAAGATCGAGACAGAGAGGTTGTTTCCAGTGGTCGGGGAGACTAGAACTAGGGGGCACAGCCTCAAAATACGGGGGAGCCAATTTAAAACCGAGCTGAGAAGGAATTTCTTCTCCCAGAGGGTTGTGAATCTCTGGAATTCTCTGTCCAAGGAAGCAGCTGAGGCTAGCTCATTGAATGTATTCAAATCACAGACAGATAGATTTTTAACCAATAAAGGAATTAAGGGTTATGGGGAGCGGGCGGTTAGTGGAGCTGAGATCACGGCCAGATCAGCCATGCTCTTGTTGAATGGTGGTGCAGGCTCGAGGGGCTAGATGGCCTACTCCTGTTCCTAATTCTTATGTTCTTGGGGTCGGCCATTTAGGACTGAGATGAGGAGGAATTTCTTCACTCAGAGGGTGCTGAATCTTTGAATAGATTTTGCAAGCTATTGAAGGGGTAGTATGTTATTTGGATGACATACTAATTTCAGCACCAAATAGGCAAATTCATAATAATATAGTGAATGAAGTCCTCAAACGGCTAGAGAAGCACAGAGTATGAGTGTCTGCTCGTAAATGTGAGTTATTTAAAAACTCAGTGGAGTACTTCGGGTACAGAGTAGACAAAGATGGTTTACATCCAACCATGGAAAAATTGGATGCGATCAGAAATGCACCAACTCCCAGGAATGTTACTGAACTTCGTTCATTCTTGGGTCTTTTGAACTATTATGGGAAGTTCCTACCAAATTTGGCTACAGTATTACATCCACTGAATGAACTTCTGAAAAATCAGGTCCAAATTATTAGGAGACCTCCATGACCAGCACCTGGGAATGTGCTTGACCAAGAGTTTTGCTCGCAATTATTTATGGTGGCCAGGTCTTGATAAAGATATAGAGTACATCGTGAGTCAGTGTACGACATGTCAATCGGTAAGCAAGCAACCACCACCAGTACCATTACAGCCATGGAAATGGCCTCCCAGGGTGTGGCAAAGGCTACATATTGATTTTGCTGAGTTAGAAGGACAACAATTGTTCATTGTGATTGATAGCCATTCGAAGTGGGTTGAGGTGTTTCCAATGGGGAAAATAGCAACAAGTAAAATATTGGACATTTTACGAAAATTATTTTCTTCATTTGGCCTTCCTGAAGAAATTATTTCAGATAATGGACCACAATTTCGTTCAGAAGAATTTGCACAATTCACGAGCAAAAATGGTGTGAATCATACCAATGTTCCACCATACCATCCTGCTTCGAATGGTGCAGCAGAGCGCACTGTACAAATTGCAAAACGTGCCCTCATAAAACAAATGTTAGATCCAAATCCAAGGAAACGACAGTTGTCATTGGATCACAAATTGGCTAATTTTTTGATTACATATCGAAATAATCCTCATACAACTACTGGTAGAACACCAGCAGAGTTGTTTCTCAAACAACAGCCACAAACCAGGTTCTCGTTGTTAAAGCCAAATTTGGCACAGTCCATGGAAGAGACACAATTAAGACAGAAAGAGAATCAGGATAGAGGTAGAGTAAAAGAGAGAAGTGTGAAATTAAACCAGAAGGTGAGAGTGAAGAACCATCACCATAAATGGATAAAGTGGTTACCAGGAAGAGTGGTGAAGATATGTGGTCCTCGCACATATTTGGCAAAGATGTTTGATAATGGACAGGTTACGTTTGTTCATATTGATCATATTTTACCTACAGACATGGAAGGAGTTGAAGGTGGGAATGATTCAATTATTTCTGACTCATCAGGTAGCAAATCCTAAATCCAATGTACTGGAAACAAATCCAGGAGAGAATCAGAATGAAAGTCTGAGTCCGAGTCAGGAAAACAAAGAGTCTGAAGTTAGAGTGAGTTCAAATGAAAATCAAGGAAATTCCTTGGAGGAAAATGTTCCTCAGGATGAGCCTTGAATGAGTTTAGATTCGAGACCATGTTTGGAAGGTTCTGTTCGAGAGCGAAGGTATCCTCTTCGAAACAGAAAACAAGTGGTAAAGTTAAATTTGTAAATATGGAAAAAAAAAGAAGTTTATATCCTGTGTTATCTATAAACATGAAAGTTATGTATAATGTTTGTTATGATGGCTTCTTCATTAAGGAGGGAGAAGTGTAATGTCTGAAAACTTGTAATGTTTGTAGCTCCACACTGTAGATGTGGACATATTGTGTACTGCAAGTGCAGGGTTAATAATAAACAGAACCAGACAGATTTCCAGAGACTTCTGTGAGAGCTGCCTGCCTAGGAAGCTGTGTGTGCTGTGCTCTGTGAATATATCACACTCTCTCTCTGTCTCTCTAGCTGTCTCTCTCTGTCTCTCTAGCTGTCTCTCTCTCTCTCTCTTTCTCTAGCTGTCTCTTTCTCTCTCTAGCTGTCTCTCTCTCTCTCTCTCTCTCTCTCTCTCTCTAGCCGTGTGTGTCTCTGCCTGTCTCTGCCTGTCTTTCTCTGTCTGTCTCTGCCTGTCTCTGTCTGTCTCTGCCTCTCTCACTCTCTGTCTCTCTCTCTCTCTGTCTGTCTCTCTCTCTCTATCTGTCTCTCTCTGTCTGCATCTCTATCTCTCTGTCTGTCTCTGTCTGTCTGCCTCTCTGGCTCTCTGTCTGTCTCTCTGCCTCTCTTTCTCTCTCTCTCCGCCACTCGCTCTCCCTGCCTCTCTCTCTCTCTCTCTCTCTCTCTTTCTGTTTGTCTCTCTGTCTCTGTCTCTCTCTCTCTCTCTCTCACTCTCTCTTTCTGTTTGTCTCTCTATTTCTGTCTCTGTGTGTGTGTGTCTCTCTCTCTCTCTCTCTCTCTCTCTCTTCACCACTCCCCCGTCCCCACTATGTGTGTGTCTCGGTCTCGTTTATAGGTATATATATTTTAAACACTGCTGTATGTATCTGAGTGTGTCTGTGTGAGTATATATTATATATAGATATAAAAATAAATTACAGTTGTGAAGCAATTAAAATAAATATTCGTTATTAAAGTTGTGATTAAAAATTTTTAATCTTGGCTTTAATTGCATATTAAATTGATATAATTACTGCATCCGTTTCAAGTTTGTTTTATTATTGGTGTTATTATCCAAAGAACATCACAGCATAAAATCCCAGACAGTTTTGTCTGTTGTCAGATCACTCCTTGTAACACACATCTTAAAAATCCATATCTACATCAGGGACCAATTTATTATAACAACATAAATCCCGAGCTACTCAAGTATAGCAGTTTCATAAGAAAATAAAGCAGTGCTGAGGGCGAACTGCACTGTCGGAGGGGCAGTACTGAAGGAGCGCCGCACTGTCAGAGGGACAGTACTGAGGGAGCGCGGCACTGTCGGAGGGGCAATGCTGAGGGAGCGACACACTGTCGGAGAGCAGTGCTGAGGGAGAGCTGCACTTTCGGAGAGGCAATACTGAGGGAGCCTCCGCCGCACTGTCAGAGGGGCACTACTGAGGGAGCACCACACTATCGGAGTGGCAGTACTGAGGGAGCGCTGCACCGTCGGAGGTGCCATCTTTCGGATGAGAGGGTAAAGTGAGGCCCCCTCTGCTCTCTCGGTGAACGTAAAAAAATCCCATGGCATTATTTCGAAGAAGAGCAGGGGAGTTATCCCCAGTGTTCTGGGCCATATTTAACCCTCAACAAACAGCATTACAAAACAGATTATCTGGTCATTATCATATTGCTGTTTATGGGAGCTTGCTATGTGCAATTTGGCTGCCGCATTTCCTACATTACAACAGTGACTACACTTCAAAAAAGTACTTCATTGGCTGTAAACCGTTTGGGACATACTGAAGTCATGAAAGGTGCTATATAAATGCAAGTCTTTCCCATCTCATCGAATATTGCTGTGTTCTAATCATTTTTCGCCTTGAATTTATGAAGTTAAATACTTTCCATATGGGTTTATCCTTTCAATGCTCTCTGCACCTGCTGTCTTTTCAAGGTGAGAATGTGGAACTCGCTACCACCGGGAGTGGTTGAGGCGAATAGCATAGATGCATTTAAGGGGAAGCTAGATTAACACATGAGGGAGAAAGGAATCGAAGGATATGCTGATGGGTGAGATGAAGAGAAAGAAAAGAAAGACTTGCATTTATATCGCGCCTTTCATGACCACAGGATGTCCCAAAGCGCTTTACAGCCAATGCAATGCTTTTGAAGTGCAGTCACTGTTGTAATGTGGGAAACGTGGCGGCCAATTTGCGCACAGCAAGCTCCCAAAAACAGCAATGTGATATTGACCAGATAATCTGTTTTTTGTTATTATTGTCATGCATTCAACTGTCATTGTAACCCATGCATAAGCTGACCTTGTACACCTTGAGAACACTGACCACGGGGGCGAACTTATGGGAGACACTCCACTCTGGTATAAAAGGGGAAGCTCCACCCACCATCTGTCTCTTGAGGTCTTGGGAATAAAGGTAACTGGTCACAGAGTGATCTTCTCTCAAGTATGGGCCTCGTGTGCATTTATGCTGTATAGTAAAGACATATTATTGGCGACGAGAAACTGGGATTTAAACCACGTGAGCATGGCCACTAGCAGCACAGAAGAGAGGTACTGTGTTGGTAATGATTGGGATGACTTTATTGAGAGACTACAACAAAGTTTTGTCACTAAGGAATGGTTGGGACAGGATTCGACCGACAAACGCAGGGCTCATCTCCTGACAGTTTATGGATCCAGAACCTACTCTTTGATGAAGGACCTTCTAGTACCAGAGAAGCCGGCGGACAAGACGTTCGAAGAGCTCAGTAAGTTGATTGGGGAACACCTTAAACTGGCGAGCAGCATGCACATGGCGAGACACCGGTTTTACACGCACCGGCGGCGAGAAGGGCAAAGCGTTCCAGACTTCGTGGCAGATCTCCAGCAACTGGCGAGACTGTGTAAGTTCCCAGATGCATGCAGAGCGGAGATGCTGCGAGACTTTTTTATTGAGGGCATCGGGCACGCTGGGATTTTCAGGAAACTGATTGAGACCAAAAACTTGACCTTGGAAGCGGCGGCTCTGATAACCCAGACAATTATCTCGGGAGGAAGAGACCAGAATGATTTATGGCAAAAATCTTGGCTTAAATGCGGCAAACGACCAGAGAGTCAACATTGTTAACACGGCACACAGTTCTCTAGGCAGGCAAGGGCAATCGGACATGCCCCACCATGCAGTCGAACCCAAAGGGGGAATTCAACAGAGACAATGAATGGCTAGCTGAACGGCGATTCATGCCATCGCAATGGACAATGCGGCCAATAATGGGGCCATCAACACCTGTTAATGGTGCGCTTAAGGACAGTTACAGAGACAGTCAGAGACGATCGACTGGTAATGGACCTTTTGTTTCTAACAATGGGGTCTCTAGCACATGCTGGAGGTGTATATCAGCAATATACCTGCAGAAACTGCAATGTCAGCAGTCACTTGGCGCCTATGTGCAGGAAGCCTGCAGCCAAGTTGATGTACGAGGAGGACGGGCCCGATGTAAGTCCTACGAGGCTAAATGAATATTGGGGGAAATCGCTGGAAGCTGAAGTTCAGCGAGTTCATGTGGAGCACATATACAGTTCATATATCAGGACACCACCGATAATGATGAAAGTGCTCCTCAATGGCATCCCAGTATTAATGGAGCTGGACACGGGGGCAGCCAGTCCCTGATGAGTATCAAACAGTTCGAAAAGTTGTGGGTGTCCAAGGCCAGGAGGCCAAAATTATTGACGATTGACGCACTGCTACGGACATATACAAAGGAGATCATTTCGGTGCTAGGCAGCGCCACGGTAGTCGTGACTCACAAAGATTCGGAGAACAGATTGCCACTCTGTATTGTCCCAGGGGACGGTCCCGCACTACTGGGGAGGAGTTGGCTTGCTGTCATGAACTGGAAATGGGGCGATGTCAATGCAATTTCTTCTGTGGAGCGAGTATCATGCTCACAGGTCCTGGACAAATTTGACTCACTATTGCAACCTGGCATTGGCACTTTCATGGGGACCAAGTTAGTGATTCACATAAACCCGGACACCAGGCCAGTACACCACAAGGAAAAAGATAGAATGCGAATTGGACCGCCTGCTGAGGGAAGGCATCATCTCGCCAGTCGAATTCAATGACTGGGCAAGCCCGATCATGCCGGTGCTCAAGGTGGATAGGTCGGTCAGGATATGTGGCGATTACAAGGCCACCATCAATCGGGTGTCACTCCAAGACCAGTACCCGCTACCGAGAGCGAGGACCTCTTTGCGACACCATCCGGTGGCAAACTTTTTTCAAAATTGGACCTGATCTCAGCTTACATGACCCAGGAGCTGGCGAGTGAGTCGAAGAAACTGACCACCATCACGATAGTTAAAGCACATGGGATTGGGGGTAGTGTGCTGACGTGGATTGAGAACTGGTTGTCAGACAGGAAGCAAAGAGTAGGAGTAAATGGGTACTTTTCAGAATGGCAGGCAGTGACTAGTGGGGTACCGCAAGGTTCTGTGCTGGGGCCCCAGCTGTTTACATTGTACATTAATGATTTAGACGAGGGGATTAAATGTAGTATCTCCAAATTTGCGGATGACACTAAGTTGGGTGGCAGTGTGAGCTGCGAGGAGGATGCTATGAGGCTGCAGAGTGACTTGGATAGGTTAGGAGTGGGCAAATGAATGGCAGATGAAGTATAATGTGGATAAATGTGAGGTTATCCACTTTGGTGGTAAAAACAGAGAGACAGACTATTATCTGAATGGTGACAGATTAGGAAAAGGGGAGGTGCAACAAGACCTGGGTGTCATTGTACATCAGTCATTGAAGGTTGGCATGCAGGTACAGCAGGCGGTTAAGAAAGCAAATGGCATGTTGGCCTTCATAGCGAGGGGATTTGAGTACAGGGGCAGGGAGGTGTTGCTACAGTTGTACAGGGCCTTGGTGAGGCCACACCTGGAGTATTGTGTACAGTTTTGGTCTCCTAACTTGAGGAAGGACATTCTTGCTATTGAGGGAGTGCAGCGAAGATTCACCAGACTGATTCCCAGGATGGTGGGACTGACCTATCAAGAAAGACTGGATCAACTGGGCTTGTATTCACTGGAGTTCAGAAGAATGAGAGAGGACCTCATAGAAACGTTTAAAATTCTGACGGGTTTAGACAGGTTAGATGCAGGAAGAATGTTCCCAATGTTGGGGAAGTCCAGAACCAGGGGTCACAGTCTAAGGATAAGGGGTAAGCCATTTAGGACCGAAATGAGGAGAAACTTCTTCACCCAGAGAGTGGTGAACCTGTGGAATTCTCTACCACAGAAAGTAGTTGAGGCCAATTCACTAAATATATTCAAAAGGGAGTTAGATGAAGTCCTTACTACTTGGGGGATCAAGGGGTATGGCGAGAAAGCAGGAAGGGGATACTGAAGTTTCATGTTCAGCCATGAACTCATTGAATGGCGGTGCAGGCTAGAAGGGCTGAATGGCCTGCTCCTGCACCTAGTTTCTATGTTTCTATGTTTCTATGATACACAAGGGGTTGTTTGAGTATAACAGATGTCTGTTTGGGATTCGTTCGGCCGCCGCGATCTTTCAGCGAAATATGGAAAGCCTCCTCAAATCGATTCCAAGGACTGTGGTTTTTCAAGATGACATCCTCATCACGGGTCGCGATACTGAAGAACACCTCCATATCCTGGAGGAGGTGCTATGCAGACTGGACTGGGTAGGGCTGCAACTGAAAAAGGCGAAGTGCATCTTCTTAGCTCCAGAGGTAGAATTCCTGGGGAGGAGGGTAGCAGCAGACGGGATCAGATCTACAGAAGCGATCCAGAGAGCATCCAGACCCCGTAACACGACGGAGCTGCGTTCGTTCCTGGGGCTCCTGAACTATTTTGGCAACTTTCTTCCCAAATTGAGCACGCTGTTAAAGCCACTACACGAGCTCCTACGCAAAGGTCGTGATTGGGTCTGGGGGGACAGCCAGGAAAGGGTTTTTGATAGAGCACGCAATTTGTTATGCTCCAACAAACTGTTAACGTTATATGACCCGTGCATGAAACTAGTTTTAACGTGTGATGCATCGTCCTATGGGGTCGGGTGTGTGTTGCAGCATGTGAATGCCAATGGTCAGTTACAGCCGATAGCTTATGCCTCCAGAAGTCTGTCCCGGGCAGAAGGGGCAACGGGATAGTAGAAAAGGAAGCGCTAGCATGTGTATATGCAGTAAAAAAAAAATGCACCAGTACCTGTTTGGCAGGAAATTTGAGCTGGAGACAGATCATAAACCCCTAACGTCCCTTTTGGCCAACAACAAGGCCATAAATGCGAATGCATCGGCCCGCATACAGAGGTGGGCACTTACGTTAGCCGCCTATGACTACACAATTCGGCACAGACCGGGCACTGAAAACTGCGCCGATGCACTGAGCAGGCTAACACTAGCCACCACTGAGGGGGCAACTGAGCATGGTGCTGAGATGGTCATGGCTGTTGAAGCTTTCAAAAGCGAAGGCTCACCTGTAACAGCCCGTCAGATTAAAGTCTGGACAAATAAAGACCCGCTACTGTCTTTAGTTAAGAATTGTGTCCTGAATGGGGACTGGGCAGCCACGTACGGGGCATGTCCTGAGGAGTTTAAACTGTTTCATAGGCGCAAGGATGAACTCTCGATTCAGGCCGATTGCCTACTGTGAGGAAACCGAGTAATCATGCCCCAGAAGAGCAGAGAGGTGTTTATCAGAGAACTTCAGAATGAGCACCTGGGCATTGTCATGATGAAGGCAATTGCCAGGTCACACGTTTGGTGGCCAGGGATAGATGCAGATCTGGAACTTTGTGTTCGCAGGTGCAAAACGTATGCTCAGCTGGGCAACGCACCCAGGGAAGCCCCCCCTTAGCCCCTGGTCCTGGCCCGCCAAGCCATGGTCACGCATCCATGTGGACCACGCAGGTCCTTTCATGGGAAAAATGTTTTTGGTTGTAGTAGACGCCTACTCCAAATGGATCAAATTCAAGCACATCCTCTGCCACGGTAGAAAGTCTACGGGCAATGTTCGCTGCCCATGGTCTACCGGACGTCTTGGTCAGCGACAATGGCCCGTGCTTCACAAGCACTGAATTCCAGGACTTCATGGCATGTCAGAACGGCACCGTTCAAGCCGGCCTCAAATGGCCAGGTGGAACGAGCAGTGCAGATAATCAAACAAGGGATGCTCAGAATCCAAGGGGCTTCCCTACAAAGCTGCTTATCACGCCTCCTGTTGGCCAATAGATCCTGGCCACACTCGCTCACAGGGGTTCCACCTGCAGAGCTGCTAATGAAAAGGATGCTCAAAACCAGGTTCTCCCTTATACACCCTACTATGAAAAAAATTGTTGAGAGCAGGCATCAGTCACAATGTGACTACCATGACGGGAATACGAGGGCGCGATGACCCTGTTTTTGTCCTTAATTATGCTGCAGGGCCCAAATGACTTGCAGGCACTGTGATTACCAAAGAGGGGAATAGGGTTTTGGTAGTTAAACTTACCAATGAACAAATCTGCTTCAAACATGTGGATCAAACTAAAAGGAGGTTCAGCAACCCCATAGAAGAAGCAGAGGAAGAACACGACGTGGAGTTTACTCCACCACAGGTGTCCGAACACCAGAACCAAGTGGAGGAGAGACTGTGGGCAGTCCGGACAGGCCTGAGGCACCGTAAACAGCAGACACTCAGGCCAGCGCCCAACAACCGGAGCCCCAACTCAGGTGCTCTACAAGGGAGCATAAACCACCAGAGAGACTTAACCTGTGATCCCAATAACACTTTAGTGGGGAGGTGATGTCATGTATTCAACTGTCATTGTAACACATGTATAAGCTGACCTAAGTTGTATACCTTGAGAACACTGACCACAGGGGGCGAACTTGTGGGAGACACTCCTAACCTGGACTTTCTGGTATAAAAGGGGAAGCTCCACCCACCGTCTGTCTCTTGAGGTCTTGGTAATAAAGGTAACTGGTCACAGAGTGACCTTCTCTCAAGTATGGGCCTCGTGTGCATTTATACTGTATAGTAAGGACATATTAGTTTTGTTCATTGAGGGAAAAGTATTGGCCAGGACACTGGGGATAACTCCCCTGCTCTTCTTCAAAATAGTACCATGGGATCTTTTGGATGGGAGGAGGCTTGTGTGGAGCATAAACCAGCATGGACCAGTGAGGCCGAATGGCCTGTTTCTGAGCTGTATATTTGATGTAATTCTATGTAAAAAGGTGGGAGGAGAACAAGTTTTTGTTACAAGAGGGTGCTATATATGTATAAATCTCCATCTCCAAGGGCCGGATTCTGAATATTGACATCAAAATAGCCAGGCCACTCTCTGACACAACCAGGCCACATGTGATCTTCTCAGACATATCCGGCGCTCTGTCACACCTGAAAATTCTGTGCCACAACAGCACTGTGTTCAGTTTTGGGCACTGCACCTCAGGAAAGAAAGGTTGACACCAGAATGGCGCTGCTGGGGCTGAAAGGGTTAGATTGTGATGACAGGTTTCATCGACTCGGCTTGTGTTCCCTCGAGTTTAGGAGGTTGAGAGGTGATCTAATCGAGGTGTTTAAATGATTAAGGGATTCGATAGAGTGGACATGGAGAAACTATTTCCTCTCGGGGCAGGAATCCAGAATCAGGAGGAATAAGGGGGCAGCCATTTAGGACTGAGATGAGGAGAAACTTCTTCACTCAGCTGGTAGTAAATCTTGGGAATTCTCTACCCCAGAGGGCTGTGGAGGCTCAGTCTTTGAGTATATTCAAAACAGAAATGGATAGAGTTTTGGATACTAAGGGAATCAGGGGATATGGGGACAGTGCAGGAAAGTGGAGTTGAGGTAGAAGATCAGCCATGATCTCATTGAATGGCGGAGCAGGCTTGAGGGGCCAAATGGCCTACTCCTGCTCCTATTTCTTATCTTATGTAATCCTAAAATTCGAGCCAGGCCGTTCAGGGGTGATGTCAGGAAGCATTTCTTCACACAAAGGGTAGTGGGAATCTGGAACTCTTGCCCCCAAAAAGGCTGTGGATGCTGGGGGTCAATTGGAGCTTTCAAGACTGCGATTGCTGGATCTTTGTTGGGTAAGGGTATCGAGGGATGTGGAGCTAAAGCTGGTGATGTAGTTGAGGTGCAGATTGTAATAGAGCTGCGCCGAGTGGACTATTGCTCCATCTAATCGTCTATTGTGGTAATGCAACTACTGATGTAAATAATTAAGGATCATGTGGCAAGGTCACATGATAGTTTTCTGTATTGGAGCCATCTTGTGTAGTGTGTTTGTTAGTGATGTCATAAGGATGTATCACACAGATGATCTAGAAAAATGGCGGAACAGGTTTGAGGGACTGAATGGCCTACCCCTGTCCCTAACAAATCACAACTAAATGTTCTTAAAATAAATCAGATAAGGAAATGTATTTATTTCCTTCTGATTTCTGCAATGTTGATCACCTGACCTCTGCACTGGGGACAGGATCCGGGGGTTTAGAGTCAGCTGCCCAGCTAACGGAACCTCCATCAGCAATTACCCCAGTGATATGCTGATACTCTTCCCCACGTCCCCACTGAGTGGTGTCGCTCATCTGTGCCAATCCATGATATGCCTTCCAAGGTGTTACATTCAGTGTGCAGGTCAAGAGTTAAGAACATAAGAACTGGGAGCAGGAGTAGGCCATTTGGCCCCTCGAGCCTGCTCTGCCATTCAATAAGGTCATGGCTGATCTTCGACCTCAACTCCACTTTCCTGCCCTCGATGCCATAGTGCCTAAAAATCTGTCGATCTCCGTCTTGAATATACTCAACGACTGAGTATCCACAACTCTCTGGGGCAAAGAATTCCAAAGTTTCACCACCCTCTGAGTGAAGAAATTTCTCCTCATTTCATTCCCAAATGGTTTACAATAAATTACAAATCTGTTAACAACCGACACAAGCCCATCATCACCTCCACGTTCCCCTCCAAGTTACCCACCATCCTGACGTGGAAATATATCGCCGTTCCTTCATCGTCGCCGGGTCAAAATCCTGGAACTCCCTCCCTAACAGCACTGTGTGGGAGCACCTTCAGCACACGGACTGCAGCGGTTCAAGGCGGCGGCTCACCACCACCTTCTCAAGGGCGATTAGGGATGGGCAATAAATGCTGGCCCTGCCAGCGACGCCCACATCCTGCGAATGATTATTTTTTAGAAGACCTGAACCTTTGTCGTTGACGATTTGTACCTGCGGCCGCAACCGGTGAGCGGTGTGTTTTGCCTCATGGTTTGAAAGGGTAACTGGTGACTCGGTATTCTAACGTCAAGGTATGTTTTGCTTTGCTCCGGTAGGTTCCAAGGCTGCGGCGGAATACTCAAATGGGATCTTTGACATTGCCTCGCCGATCCCACCCAGCTATCTGAGGTCCCTGCAGATCTTGCAGCTTGTGGAAGACTTGCGGATGGGATTGGAAATGTTGGGCAGTGAGCAGGAGAAGGAGGAAGTCCGGAGCCAGATCCCCGCTACTACAGCGCAAACGGTGGCTAACTGGCTGGATGTTTTCTCTGTAAGTACACGAAGAGTAGACTGAGACAAAGTATGCCACTTAAATAGCATCTCACAGTTTGTAGCAGAGGGAGTCTCTTGTCTTTCGCATCAGCCGTGGCACAGTGGACAGCACTCTCGCCACTGAGTCAGAAGGTTGTGGGTTCAAGTCCCACTCAAGGACACGTGACCCCATAATCTAGGCTGACACCCTCAGTGCAGTGCTGAGGGAGTGCCGGACTGTCGGAGGTCGTGGGTTCATGGTCCCACTCCAGAGACTTGAGCATGTAATCCAGACTGACGACAGTGCAGTACTGAGGGAGCACTGCACTGTCGGAGGTGCCATCTTTCGGATGAGACGTTAAACCAAGGCCCCGTCTGCGCTCTCAGGTGGTGTAAAAGATCCCGTGTGTACTATTTCGAAGGACCAGGGAAGTTATCCCCGGTGTCCTGGCCAATATTTTTCCCTCGCCCAACATCATTAAAACGTTGAGGCAAAATACCGCGGATGCTGCAAATCTGAAATGAAAACAGAAAATGCTGGAAATACTCAGCGGGTCAGGCAGCATCTGTGAAGAGAGAAACAGAGTTAACGTTTCAGGTTGGTGACCTTTCATCAGACCAAACCTGGGGCATTAACTCTATTCGCATTATGGGGTGTAAATTCGGGCGCGCCTCAGTTGGGGCGGAGTCCTGAGCGGAGCGGTAAATATTGCACCAGCAAATGGTTTGTGTCTGCTGCCGCAGCATTCATCAGCTGGGCCCTGAGTGTGGGGCGAAGTGCTAAGGGGAGGGGGAGGCATTGCACACCTCTCTGAGGGCGCTAGGCCGGCTGAGCAAGGGAAAATCCCGAGCTAAACAGCCGGCCTGGGAGCGCTCAGAGAGGCCTTCTGGAACAATTGGGGAAAAAAACATCGAACACATTCCTAATACATAGCTCACGCCACTACAACATAAATTCACCCCCAAACATTTTTTTTTAAACAATCACTTATCTGAGGTCGACATTACTTCCCTCACAGCAGCTGCTGCAGATCGAACCGCCAACTTTCACAAGCGGTCCCACCAGGAGCGGTACGGGTTGGGCAGCAATCAAAAATCGAGCTGATGTCGCAACCAGGGCCGTTGCACACCGGCTCGCCTCTCCCGGGCGGTAATGCCCTGTCGATACCAGCACTGAATGTCCCGGCAGGGTGCTGGAAGTGCTTACCGCCGCCATTGCCACCCCTCAGGGATGCTAACCGTGGTAGCAGAAGACCGAAAATCCACCCCTTTCTGTTTGTCTCACTAAAACATTATCGAGTAATTTATCTGACTCCTCTTTGTAGGACCTTGCTGAGCACAAATTAGCTGCCACGTTTCCTACTTTACAACAATTCAACGACAGAAGCATTAATCGGCTGTGAAACACTTTGGACGGCTGGTGGTAATGAGGGGTGCTCTATATGCAAGATCGATTTTTTTTTGTATCGCAGTGGTGTTTCTCACTTTCTGTGTGGGTGCCCTCTAAACATCAACACACTGGTTGTGGCCCTGCTCAAACACTGACACACTCCTGGAAGTTTAAATTATGAGGCTGTTGGCAAATTGGCTAAATCTTAAATTAGAACACTAAGGGGCCTGTTTTTTTATTTAGCTCCCCGTTATGGCCACCAGGAGGCGCTAACAGGGCACAATTGCTTTTTTGCCCAGAGGGAAGGTGGTTGTGCCTGGGGCGAAATTGCCCCGAGATTTTGGGGGCGATTTGAAGTTGGCGCCACGTCCCAGGCCCGGAAGATTACCACCCCCGCAGATGGGACGCGGGGGAATTTCAGCTCCTGATTGCCTTTACTATTCGCAACTTTAGATTTTTGCAAGTTTGGCATTGATTGAAACTTCACATGTGTACCTTGATTCTCTGTGGTTCGAAGGAAGAAAAAAAGAACTAGCATTTCTATAGCGCCTTTCACAACCTCAGGACATCCCAAGGCACTTCACAGCCAATGAAGTACTTTCTGAAGTGTAGTCACTGTTGTAATGGTGGAAACGCGGCAGCACAATTTGCGCACAGCAAGCTCCCACAAACAGCAATGTGATAATGACCCAGATAATCTGTTTTTTTTAGTAATGTGGGTTGAGGGATAAATATTGGCCACAGGACTCCGGGGAGAACTCTCCTGCTCTTCTTTGAAACAGTGCCATGGGATCTTCTATACCAACCTGAGAGAGCAGACGGGGCCTTAGTTTAACGTCTCATCTGAGAGACGGCACCTCCGACAGTGCTGGCGCTCCCTCGGCACTTGTTGGAAAATCCCAGCTTGGGTATTCCCAGAAGAACAAAATTCATTTCCAGCAGCATCAGATTGAAGATTGGCTCCTAACAGCTGTCCTTGTATTGCCTGAAGTTGACTCAGACTTCAGACCAAGGGTCCATGAGCAAGCTCCTGGCATTTACAATGTTCAGTCTGACTCCTAGCTTTTCACAGGATTTCAGACGTCACACAGAATCAAAGGACGTAATTGGTGGGATCCAGCTCCTGGATATTGGTTTCTTGGAATCTAAATTGAAATCGGGACAATGTAGAAGAACAGCTTGCATTTATATAGCGCCTTTAACATAGTAAAACGTCCCAAGGCGCTTCACAGGAGCGATTATCAAACAAAATTTAACACCAAGCCACGTAAGGAGATATCATCATCATTAGGCAGTCCCTCAGAATCGAGGAAGACTTGCCTCCACTCCTGAAGTGAGTTCTTTGGTGGCCGAACAGTCCAATACGAGAGCCACAGACTCTGTCACAGATGGGACAGATAGTCGCTGAGGGAAAGTGTAGGTGGGCCAGGTTATCCGCACGCTCTTTCCGTTGCCTGCACTTGATTTCTGCGCGCGCTCGGCATTGAGACTCGAGGTGCTCAGCGCCCTCCTGGATGAACTTTCTCCATTTAGGGCGGTCTTTGGCCAGAGACTCCCAGGTGTCAGTGGGGATGTCGCACTTTATCAGAGAGGCTTTGAGGGTGTCCTTGTAACGTTTCCACTGCCCACCTTTGGCTCGTTTGCCGTGAAGGTGCTCCGCATAGAGCACTTGCTTTGGGAGTCTCGTTTCTGACATTTGAACTATGTGGCCTGCTCAGCGGAGCTGATCGAATGTGGTCAGTGCTTCAATGCTAGGGATGTTATTCTGGATGAGGACGCTGATGTTGGTGTGTCTGTCCTCCCAGGGGATTTGTAGGATCTTGCGGAGACATCGTTGGTGATATTTGTCCAGCGATTTGAGGTGTCTACTGTACATGGTCCACGTCTCTGAGCTATACAGGAGGGCAGGTATTACTACAGGAGATATTAGGGACAGGTGATCAAAAGCTTGGTCAAAGAGGTTTTGAGGAGCATCTTAAAGGAGGAGGTAGCGAGACGGAGAGGTTTAGGGAGGGAATTCCAGAGCTTGGGGCCTCAGCAGTTGAAGCCACAGCCGCCAATGATTGAGCGATTATAAATTGGATGTGCATGAGGCAAAAATTGGAGATCTCAAAGGCTTGTGGGGCTGGAGGAGGTTGCAGAGGAGGGAGGCCATGGAGGGATTTGAGCACAAGGATGAGAATTTTAAAATCGAGCTGTAACCAATGTAGGTCAGCGAGCACAAGTGTGATAGATGAATGGGATTTCGTGCGAGTTAGCTCACTGGCAGCCGAGTTTGGTTCAGCAGCTTGAAGCCCTGATGTGAGTTCGCAAAGAGTCTTGTACAAATCCAACCATCAAGTCTGACAGTTTCTAGGCACAAAGCCTCTGAGATCTGCATAAGAATGTCAAGCAACATTATACAATTATTTTATATGATTCTTCTATTCATACAGGAGCTTAACTGTGCTGTTAAATAGGGTTTCCAGTCCTCCAGGTGTAGCCCCCAAAGAAAGACTTTCTATATCGACTTTCACGACCACTGGACATCCCAATGCACTTTACAGCCAATGAAGGATACTTGTTGAAGTATAGTCACTATTGTAATGTAGGAAACAAGGCAGAAATTTGCACACAGTGAGGTGCCATAAACAGAAATGTGATAGATGACCAGACGGGGCTACGGTTTATCATCTCAACCGAAAGACGGCACCTCCAACAGTGCGGCATTCCCTCAGCACTGCACTGCGAGTGCCAGCCAGGATTATGCACCCAAGTCCCTGGAGTGGGACTTGAACCCACAACTTTCTGACTCAGATGAGGGTGGTGCCCACTGAGCCACAGATGACACTTCAGGAATTAAAACCTAATCTTCGGAACACCGCTGCAAGTAAAACCCGGAAGAATATTCACCGGGGCCTTTTATTAAAAAAAAAACAATTGTACCTTCTTTTGATTTACTTTGAGCACTTTCATTCATTAGTTGTAAAAATATTGGAGACAGAAAAATTGGCTGATTGACTGACTATCGAGAATCATCCAATCAGGTAACTTTACACTTATGGGGAGGCAGAGCTCCACGAGGATAGACATGTCGGGTGACCAATGGTGGAGGAGTGTGGGGGTGGGGCAATTGGCAGCGAGAGGTTACGCCAGGAAACCTCCAGGAATGCGCCCGACCAGAGTTAGCAGTACCTACGGTTATAAGGTTTGGAGAATTTTCTTAATCCAATTTGTTAACTGAACGGTTAACTCCATACAAGAAGTGTCAGCTGTGGCTCAGTGGGCAACACACCCGCCAGGACTTGAGTACATCAATCCAGGCTGACATTCCCAGTGCAGTACTGAGGGAGCGCTGCACTGTCGGAGGGGCAGTACTGAGGGAGCGCTGCACTGTCGGAGGGGCAGTACTGAGGGAATGCTGCACTGTTGGAGGTGCCGTCTTTTGAATGAGATGTTAAACCGTGGCCCCGTTTGCGCTCTCAGGTGGACATAAAAGATCCCATGGCACTATTTCGAAGAAGAGCAGGGGAGTTCTTCCCGAGTGTCCTGGGGGCAATATTTATTCCTCAACCAACATAACAAAAAAACAACATTATTTGGCCATTATCGCATTGCTGTTTGTGGGAGCTTGCTTGTGCGCAAATTGGCTGCCGTGTTTCCCACATTACAAGTGACGACACTCCAAAAGTACTTCATTGGCTGTAAAGCGCTTTGAGATGCCATGTGGTCGTGAAAGGCGCGACATAAATCCATGTCTTTTTTTCTTTCTTTTAAACCCGGGACCTGGCTGGTTCTGTGGCTCTGTTTATTTTGTCTGTTCGTTTCTACCACACTTGTGTTTACCCTTCAATCCCCTGAGGTCCCATTCCATCTGGCATTCTGTAACAGTCTGAGCGAGCATCTCGGTTTCATAACCTTCGCTGAGTTCAATTGCTTTGCAGCACAGTCTTGTGTAACCTTGGTGCCAAAACTCCAGTCGATGTTGCAGTTTAATGGTATGGTGTGTGTTTGTTGGGATGAGGGACGTCAGTGCTGGGAATGGGACAAATCTCCCAAATGTTTGCTCTGGATGAGCCCCTATGTCAGAGACAGCAACGGGCCACATGGAGAGTTGAAGCACCTTCTCGACTTTATAAATCGCTTCAACCGCAAGCTCAGAAAACACTCGGCACATACGTTGGATTTTATTTTTTTCTTTGCCCATTCGTGAAGACTTTGGAAAGTTGTTTGTGGCACCTTTTCAGCTCCATAATCTGCAGCGCTCCCAACAGTAATGGCCCTAACCCAGGAGGCCCGAGGCTGGGCTGGAATTGGGCCCCATTAACATTGTTCGATTGTCAGCTGTAGCTCAGTGGATGGCACTCTCGCTCGCCTCTGTCAGAAGGTTGTGGGTTCAAGTCCCACTGCAGGCTGAGGGAGTGCTGCACTGTCGGAGGTGACGTCTTTCAGATGAGACATTAAAGCGACGCTCCGTTTGCTCTCAGGTGGACATAAAAGATCCCATGGCCACTATTCCGAAGAAGAGCAGGGGAGTTATCCCCGGTGTCCTGGGGCCAATATTTATCCCTTGA
Source organism: Pristiophorus japonicus (assembly GCF_044704955.1). Taxonomy (NCBI): domain Eukaryota; kingdom Metazoa; phylum Chordata; class Chondrichthyes; family Pristiophoridae; genus Pristiophorus; species Pristiophorus japonicus. Next base: position 110,500,934 of record NC_091990.1, on the reverse strand, counting down.
TCCACATCACAAAAACAGATTATGTCATTATCACTTTGCTGTTTGTGGGAGCTTGCTGTGCGCAAGTTTGCTGCCGCGTCTCCTACATTACATCCGTTACTACACTCCAAAAAGTACTTAATTGGCTGAAGAGCGCTTTGAGACGTCCGGTGCTCGTGAAAGGTGCTATAGAAATGCAAGTCTTTTTCTGGTCGCGGGTTCCCAGGCAGCTCGTGCGTTTTACTAAAATGAAAATTCCGCCATTGTTCATAGATTTATATGTAACCTTCAAGGCTGCTGACCGAGGGCCGTATGGCTTTTTGTCGGCCGGCACAGACATGATGGGCCGAAATGGCCTCCTTCTGTGCTGTAGCTTTCTATGTTTCTATGAAGTCAGTCCACTTATAACAACAACAACTTGCATTTATATAGCACCTTTAATATAGTAAAGCATCCCAAGGCCCTTCACAAGAGCAATTACGAAACAAAATTTGACACCAAGCCAAATAAGGAGATGTTCGGAAAGAACTTGGTCAAATAGGTAGGTTCAAGGGGTGTCTTAAAGGAGGAGAGAGAGGTTATAGAGAGGTGGAGAGATTAATGGCGGGAATTCCAGAGCTTAAGTCCCAGGCAACCGAAGGAACGTCCACCAATGGTTGAGCGATTATAATCAGGGATGCTCGAGGGCAGAATTAGAGGAGCGCAGACATCTCGGGGCGGGGGGTGGGGTGTATTTGTGCAGCTGGAGAAGATTACAGATAGGGAGGGGAGAGGTAGGTAAACCAGGATGAGAATTTTTAAATCGAGGTGTTGCTTAACCGTGAGCCAATGCAGATCAGCGAGCACAGGGGTGATGGGTGAACGGGACTTGGTGCGAGTTAGGACATGGGCTGCCGAGATTTGGATAGACTCCGGTTTACGGAGGGGGGAAGGCAGGAGGCCAGCCAGGACAGTTTGCCTCACCGACAGTGGCAGTAGGTTCAGTTCTGGGAGTGGGGGAGCGGCCGGGAGGGAAGCTCAATGGTGCAGACTGTGGAGACAGGAGGAGGAGGGTTCATAGAATCATCGAATGGTTACAGCACAGAAGGAGGCCATTTGACCCGTCGAGCCCATGCCGGCTCTCTGTAAGAGCACCTCAGCTAGTCCTACTCCCCCACCCTTTCCCCGTAGCCCTGCAAATTTTTTTGGATGCGTCTATTTGTATAAACTGAATTGCAGCCATTTCTCTGATTGGCTTTCCATTTTCACATGACCTATTGCTGATTAGTCCCCTTGGAGGATAAGTCACACCCTGAAGTTTCTCTGGAATGTGTGAATGGAACCTCCCTAACTTTGCACATCGTAACATGATCCATTTTGATTTCAGAAGTCAGAAAGAACACATCTCTCTCCCAACCAAAGTGCTTTACCCCAGCGCAATGCACCTTGCCTCCACCATAGATGGGGCATTGTGTACGGATTGTTAACAGGTTTATTTGGTATGAAGTGAATCGTGACAGTGTCATGACTTCTGTTCATCCACTCCAATGATGTCCCTTGTAGGGCGTTGTAAGAATGTGATCCGTCTTCCCTGAGATTCCCCTCTCCCCTCCGATCCCCCCTCCCACCCGTGTCTCTCTTCACACCCCCCAGGTGCTCTCTCTCTCTCTCTCCCTCTCCCTCTTCGCCCCAGTTCCCCTCTCTATCTTCCAATCCCTTCTCGGCCACCCGCCGCCGCTCTTGGGGCCAGATGGATCGGAGGCACTGTGCTGCCCGGGCCTCGGAGCTGCAGTGGAGGCAACTTGGTCGACGGATCGGAGGATGGATCAGCGCATGCCCAGAAAAGGGTAATGTAAATTGCGCTGGAGAGGGGGGGGGTGGAGACTATTTATCCTAACTCTCACTTCTGCGCATGCAAATAATTATTCCAAATATTTTTCCTTCAGGTACTTATACAATTCCCTGTTGCCTAGGCCTTAAGCTCTGGAATTCCCTGCCTAAACCTCTCCGCCTCTCTACCTCTCTTTCCTCCTTCAATACGCTCCTTAAAACCTACCTCTTTGACCAAACTTTGGTCACCTGCGCTAATTTCTACTTTGCGGCTCGGTGTCAAATTTTTTATCTCTTAATACTCCTGTGAAGCGCCTTGGAATGTTTCATTGTTAAAGATGCTATATAAATATAAGTTGTTAAAATAAGCCCTTCATTTGTACATGCAAGGGGCCTAACGCCTACTTTAGGTTCTTGCCAAACCGCCTTTACCAATATAGCGGTGCATGTAATGTGGGAGAAGAACGAACACGTGATGTTCAAATTTCACTGTCCTGCTAAAATCAAAATCATAGTCCAGAGTAAGATGTCAATGATTGCAACAAGGCAATGTATAGAGTGACGTCAAGGATTTCATTTTATAGATAGGAGGACAAGTTGAGAAGGCTGCCAAAAAAGCATATGGGATCCTGGATTTTATTAATAGAGGCATATGGAAACCAAAACTGCACACAGTATTCCAGATGTGGCTTCACCAATACCCTGTACAGCTGTAGCAAAACTTCCCTGCTTTAATACTCCATCCCCTTTGCAATAAAGGCCAAGATACCATTGGCCTTCCTGATCACTTGCTGTACCTGCATACCAACCTTTTATGTTTCATGCACAAGTACACCCAGGTCCTGCTGTACTGCGGCACTTTGCAATCTTTCCCCATTTAAATAATAACTTGCTCTTTGATTTTTTTCTTCCAAAAGCAAGGAGGTTATGCTAAACCTTTATAAAACACAGGTTAGGCCCCAGCTCGAGTATTGTGGCCAATTCTGGGCACCAGACTTTAGGAAGGATGTGAAGACCTTGGAGAGGGTATAGAGGAGATTTACTGGAATGGTACCAGAGATGTGGGATTTACATAAGAACATAAGAAATAGAAACAGGAGTAGACCGTACGGCCCCTCGAGCCTGCTCTGCCATTCAATAAGATCATAGCTGATCTGATCATGGACTCAGCTTCACTTCCCCGCAATCTCCCCATAACCCCTTATCCCCTTATTGTTTAAGAAACTGTCTCTTTCTGTCTTAAATTTATTCAATGTCCCAACTTCCACAGCTCTGAGGCAGCGAATTCAACAGATTTACAACCCTCTAAGAGAAAAAAATTCTCCTCATCTCTGTTTTAAATGGGCGGCCCCTTATTCTAAGATCATGCCCTCTAGTTCTAGTCTCCCCCATCAGTGGAAACATCCTCTCTGCATCCACCTTGTCAAGCCCCCTCATAACCTTATACGTTTTGATAAGATTACCTCTCATTCTTCTGAATTCCAATGAGTAGAGGCCCAACTTACTCAACCTTTCCTCATAAGTGAACCCCTCATCCCGGAATCAACCTAGTGAACTCTCTCTGAATTGCCTCCAAAGCAAGAATAGCCTTTCGTAAATATGGAAACCAAAACTGCACGCAGTATTCCAGGTGGGGCTTCACCAATACCCTGTATAGCTGTAGCAAAACTTCCCTGCTTTAATGCTCCATCCCCTTTGCAATAAAGGCCAAGATACCATTGGCCTTCCTGATCACTTGCTGTACCTGCATACTAACTTTTTATGTTTCATGCACAAGTACCCCCAGGTCCTGCTGTACTGCGGCACTTTGCAATCTTTCCCCATTTAAATAATAACTTGCTCTTTGATTTTTTTTCTGCCTAAGTGCATGACCTCACACATTCCAACATGATACTGCATCTGTCAAATTTTTGCCCACTCATTTAGCCTGTCTGTCCTTTTGCAGATTTTTTGTGTCCTCCTCACACAATTGCTTTTCTTCCCATATTTGTATCGACTTCAGTTACATGGACAGACTGGAGAAGCTGGAGTTGTTCTCCTTAGAGCAGAGAAGGTTAGATGTGTTCAAAATCATGAAGGGTTTTGATAGAGTAAATAAGGAGAAACTGTTTCCACTGGCAGGAGGGTCGGTAACCAGAGGGACACAGATTGAAGGTAATTGGCAAAAGAACCAGAGGGGAGATGAGAATTTTTGTTTTATGCAGCGAGTTGTTGTGATCTGGAACGCGCTGCCTGAAAGGGCGGTGGGAGCAGATTCAATAGTAACTTTCAAAAGGGAATTGGATAAATACTTGAAAGGGGTAAGCTTCTGTCATATCTTCACAGAGCACACACACAGCTTCTTAAGATGGCAGGCTCTCTGTCCGGAAGCTACCGGAAGCTGCCTGTCTGTTTATTCTAACTCTGCAGCTGCAGTACACAATACGTCCACATTCACAGTATGGAGCTACAAGCATTACAAGCTTACAGCACTTACAGACATCACAGCTTCCAAGGCTACGGGGAAAGAGCAGAAAGGAGTGGGACTAATTGGATCGCTCTTTCAAAGAGCCGGCACAGGCATGATGGGCCGAATGGCCTCGCTCTGTGCCTTAAGATTCTATATAATTCTATTTATATTCAACGTTGTAATGTATGCACCTGTGAGTATGCTGTTGAGTTAGGAGTGGCTTAGCCAGTCACGTGATGTTTCGCAAGACTCAATAAAACCCCAGCCAGTTGGGTTCGGGGGATCCACGATGAGGCAGGTGGTTGAGAGCCTGGCGGGTGAACTGTTTGGTGGAGGACCTTTGTCTTACAGATGTTTAGCGTGAGGCCCATGGGTTTGTATGCCTCGGTGAAGATGTTGGCGATGACTTGGAGTTCGGCCTCTGTGCGCAGACGCAAGCATCGTCCGCGTACTGTAGTTCGATGACAGAGAATGGGACGCTCTTGGATCTGGCCTGAAGGCGACGAAGGTTGAACAGGTTCCCACTGGTTCTATAGTTTCGTTCCACTCCAGCAAGGAGCTTGTTGAGAGTGAGATGGAGCTTTGCAGCGAGGAAGATGGAGAAGAGGGTTGGTGCAGCCCTGCTTGACCCCCGGTCCGAATGTGGATTAAATCTGTGGTGGATCCTTTGGTCAGGATCATTGCATTTCGTCATGGAGCAGGCGGAGGATGGCGACCAACTTTTGGGGGCAGTTGAAATGGAGGAGTATGCTCCATAGTACCTCGCGGGCCACTTTCCATACATCAAGAGCCTACTATCAGCAACGGCAGATATCGACGACTAGGTCCAACACCCGTGCGCCAGCACAGTCTTTGGTCGCCTGAGGAAGAGAGTGTTCGAGGATCAGGCCCTCAAATCTGGCACCAAGCTTATGGTCTACAGGGTTGTAATGATACCCGTCCTCCTGTATGGCTCAGACGTGGACCATATACAGCAGACACCTCAAATCGCTGGAGAAATACCATCAACGATATCTCCGCAAGATCCTGCAAATCCCCTGGGAGGATAGACGCACAACGCCAGTGTTCTCGATCAGGCCAACATCCCCAGCATCGAAGCACTGACCACACTTGACCAGCTCCATTGGGCGGGCCACATTGTCCGCATGCCTGACACAAGACTCCCAAAGCAAATGCTCTACTCAGAAATCCGACATGGCAAGCGAGCCCCAGCTGGGCAGAGGAAATGTTTCAAGGACACCCTCAAAGTCTCCTTGATAAACTGCAACATCCCCACCGACATCTGGGAATCCCTGGCCAAAGACCCCCAAAGTGGAGGAAGAGCATCCGGGAGGGCGCTGAGCACCTCGAGTCTCATCGCTGAGAGCATGCAAAAAGCAAGCGCAGGCAACGGAAGAAGCGTGCGGCAAACCAGGCTCCCCACCCACCCTTTCCTTCAACCGCTGTCTGCCCCACCTGTACCACAGACTGTAATTCCCATATTGGACTGTACAGTCACCTGAGAACTCACTTTTGGGGTGGAAGCAAATCTTCCTCGGTTTCGAGGAACTGCCGATGATGGATGAACTGGTAATGTATAGTGTGATTGTTAAACCTTTTGCTAATAAACCAACTAGTTCTGAATAGCAATGTGTTGCTCTGAATTGTTATGCATAGAACCCATGAAGCAAATACATTACGAACATGAAAATGGATTTTTTCCCCCCTCTTTTCTTCCTGAACAAATGAAAAGAGTTTAACAAGTGTTGCACTTGCAGATTGAGGTGCACTGCTGGTTGCAGCCTTCAAACATGCCAGTTTTCAGACAGGGAGGAAATAGTTGGACGCTGTATAAAGCCAGGGCAGTCCGTCCAATTGCTACAATTACTTCCTGTTTTACTCCTTCGTTCCAACCAGGCTCCAGCTTAGTCCCAGCAGGAACAATGCGAGCATTGAAATCTCCATCCCGTGAGGGGTAAGTCCCAGAGGAGATCAACAGTGAGATTTATTTCTCTCTCACGCTCTCGCTCCCTGTTTAACGCTCGATTTTACTATTTAAAATGTTTCCTTCAACCTAAGGGGAACCAGCGGACTGTGTTCGGCTGATGTGTGTGTGTGTGTGTGTCTGTCTGTCTGTCTTTCTGTCTGTGTATGTGTGCGTCTGATGATCCACACAGCTGTTTTTGCTTAAAGAGCCTTCATTGGATGCCAGCTGTTTTTTATTTAATAAAATGCCTTTGATATGCAGGGAGACGAGCTGCTAGCGCATTCACTTACTCAAATTAAGAAGTCTTTCTTTTAAAACTGGAATGCCAAGACAGAATTTTGATTGCTTTTTAAAAACCTGTGTTGAAAGGTTTAATTTCAGTATTAAAGTGGAGCACACCGTGAATCTGACTGGGGTGACGGATAAGCCATGAGTGAGGTAAAAACCCAAAGCTTTTATTTTAGAACAACGCAATTCTTTTAAGCAAGTAAATCTATTTACGTTGTGGGACTACATTGCTCGGAGAAATGGCCTCATCCCCTCCCTAGCTCTGTCACCTCCTCCAGCCCCGCAACTCTCCGAAATCTCTGAGCTCCTCCAAATCTGGCCACTTGTGCATCTTCGATTTTCATCACTCCACCATTGGCGGCCATGCCTTCAGCTGCCTGAGCCCCAAGCTCTGGAACTCACTCCCTAAACCTCGCTACCTCTCTCTCCTCCTTTAAGAACGTAAGAAATAGGAGCAGGAGTAGGCCATACGGCCCCTCAAACCTGCTCCACGGAGGTGCTCCTTAAAATCTACCTCTTTGACCAAGCTTTTGGTCACCTGTCCCACTATCTCCTTCTGTAGCTCAGCGTCAAAGTTTGTGTGATAATCACTCCTGTGAAGTGGCCTTGGGACGTTTTATTACGTTAAAGGCGCTGTATAAATGCAAGTTGTTGTTGTAGGTAGCTGAAAACTTAACTTTGTGCATGTAGATTTTGTTTTGAGGTAATCAAACCCCCTAAGTGGTGAATTTGCCCCTTTTTAAATATAGTGACAGCTCAAAGGTGAAATCGTTTGGTCGGGGGCCTGAATTCGACCAAACCGCAGGCCTAAAGAAAATCGAATGCAACTCCCGCCAGTTGGCTTTGTCCAGCTCCCACTTCGGCTGTGTCCTGTTGTTGGAAGTGCAGCTTCAGCCATTGCTGTCAGTCCAGGTTTGAAGGCCTCCGATCACCACACCAGCTGCGAGAGCTGTGCGAGAGCTCATTGCCTCCAATCCTCGCATCCATCGGGAAGAGACTGGCCATTTAAATATAGCCCAGCCCTCTCAAAGGCCATTGGTGGGAGACATTACGGTGCTTATGGTGCTGACTGCACTAAACTCTCTCCACTGATCACACACAACAATGCTGTTTAAATGTTTTACACAGGAACACAAGAAATAGCAGCAGGAGTAGGCCATTTGACCCCTCGAGCCTGCTCCGCCATTTAATAAGGTCATGGCTGATCTGATCATGGACTCAGTTCCACTTCCCTGCCTGCTCCCCATAACCCTTTATTCCCTTATCGCTCAAAATTCTGTCTTGTCTTCTCTTTCAAGCAGTTTCTTCAAAAAAAAAAGTTTTAAAAAGTAACAACTTTTATTTATATAGCGCCTTTAACGTAGTAAAACGTCCCAAGGCGCTTCATAGCCATGTTATAAGAATAACCAATTAGATTTGACACTGAGCCACATAAGAAATTACGGCAGTGACCAAAAGCTTGGTTAAAGAGGTAGGTTTTAAGGAGCGTCTTAAAGGAAGAAATAGAGGTAGAGAGGCGGTGAGATTCAGGCAGGGAGTTTCAGAGCTTGGGGCCTAGGCAACAGAAGGCACCGCCACCGATGGCTGAGCGATTTATAATCAGGGATGGTCAAGAGGGTAGAATTAGAGGAGCGCAGAGATCTCGGGGGAGGGGGGGTGGAGGCGGGGCTGGGGGCGGCTGGAGGCGATTACAGAGATGGGGGAGGGGCAAGACCATGCAGGGATTTGTAAACAAGTATGAGAATTTTGAAATTGAGGGGTTGCTTGACCGGGAGCCAATGTAGGTCAGCGAGCACAGGGGTGACTACATTCTTATCAATGGATCCATTACAGACCCAATCCACGTCCGGACTGGGGTCAAACAGAGCTGTGTCATCGCCCCAACCCTCTTCTCAATCTTCCTCGCTGCCATGCTCCACCTCACAATCAGCAAGCTCCCTGCGGGAGTGGAACTAAACTACAGAACCAGTGGGAACCAGTTCAGCTTTTGTCAACTCCAGGCCAGGTCCAAGACCACCCCAATGACTGTCATCGAGCTACAGTACGTGAACGACGCCTGCATCTGCGCACATACAGAGGCTGAACTCCAAGTCATAGTCAACGTATTTAATGAGGCGTACGAAAGCATGGGCCTTACGCTAAACATCCATAAGACAAAGGTCCTCCACCAGCCTGACCTCGCAGCACAGCACTCCCTCCTGTAAAGTCCTGACCCTGCAGTACAAACTCTCACGAGGCACATGCTGAAGTCAAGGTCATGCAGGACCTGCGCCTTTATTACACAGCTCTCGAATGCCACATTTGCCTGAGACCTGCCTGGGACAGGTAGCCAGTGTCTCCTGCAAGTGCACCCCTGGTGGTAAGGTAAGCTTGTAGTTACAGGTCATCTCTGGTTACAGTCATGAATAGCATGGTAAGATACAGTTATGTACAGTAGTATGAGGTACATGACACCTCCACCGCCCCCCCCCACCCCAACCCCCCTCAAGTCATCAAGATCCACGGCGTGGCCCTGGACAATGTGGACCATTTCCCATACCTCGGGAGCCTCTTATCAACAAGAGCAGACATTGATGACGAGATTCAACACCACCTCCAGTGCACTAGCGCAGCCTTTGGCTGCCTGAGGAAAAGTGTGTTTGAAGACCAGGCCCTCAAATCCACCACCAAGCTCATGGTCTACAGGGCTGTATTAATACCCGCCCTCCTGTATGGCTCAGACATGGACCATGTACAGTAGACACCTCAAGTCGCTGGAGAAATACCACCAGCGATGTCTCCGCAAATCCCCTGGGAGGACAGATGCACCAACATTAGCGTCCTTGACCAGGCCATCATTCCCAGCGTTGAAGCACTTACCACACTTGATCAGCTCCACTGGGCAGGCCACAGCTTTTGCATGCCAGACACGAGGCTCCCAAAGCAAGCGCTCTACTCGGAACTCCTTCATGGCAAGTGAGCCAAAGGTGGGCAGAGGAAATGTTACAAGGACATCCTCAAAGCCTCCCTGATAAAGTGCCACATCCCCACCGACACCTGGGAGCCCCTGGTCAAAGTGGAGGAAGTGTATCTGGTAGGGCGCTGAGAACCTTGAGTCTCAACACCGAGATTGTGCAGAAATCAAGCGCAGGCAGCGGAAAGAGCGTGTGGCAAACCAGTCCCACGCACCCCTTCCCTCAACGACCATCTGTCCCATCTGTGACGGGGACTGTGGTTCTCGTATTGGACTGTTCAGCCACCTGAGGACTCCTTTTTAGAGTGGAAGCCAGTCTTCCTCGATTCCGAGGGACTGCCTATGAGATGAGACAAAATAATGGCCCGTTAGTTAGACTTTTCCCTTCACCCTACAGCTGAAAATACTTCTGCACTGTGACTTGCCGGGAGAGCGAGCTGATAACGTCACAGCGGAGGGCAACGGTGCATCTGGGACCTCAGTGAGCGGCGGGACCCTCTGTCTGTCTCCTTAACCATTGAGATTTAAGGATTGTGAAAGAAACAGAGGACTGACGGAGAAGGAAATGGGATGAATTAGAGTCAAATCAGGCTCAAAGAGAAATAGAGCGAAAGAAAGATTTGACTAAGTGAGAGCGACAAATGTTACAAAAATGAAGAGAAAGAAAAAACATTTAGGGTGAAATTCCCCTGATCTCCTCCGGGGCGCGCTAATAGGGCAAGTAATATTTTTCTGCCGGGGGTGGGGGGGAGCGCTGCTGGCTCCCGCGAAATTGCGCGGAGTTAGCGGCGGGGTGAATGCAGTAGTGCCGCAATCCGCTGGTAGCAGCCCGTGCTGGTGTACCTCTGCCGATAACGTCATCACTGCGCAGTGACCCCTTTACACCCCGAGGCAGAAATTGGCCATCGTCCCTTGGGGCCGCCGTCGGCGATGCCCACGACAGTCTTGCAAGTCGCGAACCGGGTCGCACACCCACCGCGGAGTGAACGTTAAAAGGGCGGTGCGCTGCATTGCGCCACGCGCTGCCATTTTCTTCCCTTTAACGGAAGGGGAGGAGAGTCAAAACGAGTCAGCTCAGAGACCATATAGTGCTCCGCGATGTGCCCAGGTAGCGCCCCCCCCCCAATCCCATCCCGAGAGGAAGTGGAGCGCGTGATGTTGCTCTCCATTTCCTGTGAGAGGCGGTAATCCGAATTTTGCTTCAGGGGCGGGACCTCTGCCGGCCTCAGAATGTCCAGCCCCGGAGAGGTTACCGCCCCCAACCGGGTGATCGGTCCCTTAAAAATTTTAATTTGACATTCTTAAAATCTCCAACAACAATTTACTTTTAGTTGTTCACTTTCTGGGCAAGAGAGGTTGATTGGCAGTCATTTCAAAAAAAAGAAAGTCTTGCATTTCTTTAGCGCCTTTCACGACCTCAGGATGACCCAAGGCACTTTACAGCCAATGAAGTACATTTGAAGTGTTGTAATGTAGGAAGCAGTTATCATGTTGTTAAAAGGGTACTTGCACTGATAATTACAAGACTTAACTTTTTGTGGCGCGTTTAGTGACCAATTAATATGCAAATGCAGCAACTATGAAACTGGGAGGCACAGTAACTGCTAAAAGAATGAATTTGCATTCATTGAGCACCTTTCAAATAATCTCCAGGCCGACAGACACTCCCTCAATACTGCACTGGGTGTGTCGGCCTGGATTATGGACCTTGGAGTGGAGATTGAACCCACGGCATTCTGGGTCAGAGGCCGAGCGCTACCCACTGAAAGTACGGTAAATATTAACCAGGAAGGGGAGAATCTGTTAAATGTAAACATATCCTGCTCAAGAATTGATTCTAAATGTCGCAGATAACCAGCTATAAACAAAATATTTCATGACCTTATGGATTACACAGAAATAACTAATGAATCGGGAAAAGATTTGTCCTTCATGCCAAGTATTTAAATCAGGAACATACCTTTACATTTGTGCAGCGTCTTTGTGTTCCATTCAGTGCTGACGCAGTTGTCTACCGCGAAAGCAATCAACAACAACTTTCATTTATATAGCATCTTTATCGTGGTAAAAGTCAGTGTCAGCCGTGGCTCAGTGGGAGCACAAAAATCCATTCCTGGTGCAGTGCTGAGGGAGCGCTGCACTGTCGGAGGTGCCGTCTTCCGATGAGACGTTAAACTGAGGCCCTGTCTGTCCCCTTAGGTGTACGCAAAAGATCCCATGGCACTATTTCGAAGAACGTAACAATTCTCCCTCAGTATCCTGGCCAATATTTATCCTTCAACCAACATCACAAACAGATTATCAGGTCATTATCACATTGCTCTGGATTCCCACATTGTGGGAGCTTGCTGTGTGCAAATTGGTTGTCGCATTTCCCACATTACAACAGTGACTACACTCCAAAAATACTTCATAGGCTGTAAAGTGCTTTGAGACATCCTGTGCTCATGAAAGGCGCTGTGTTTCATACAGGACCTCCGACTGCATCACTCCAGTGGAGCGTCGGCCTAGATTTTTGTGCTCAAATCTCTGGAGTGGGCCTTGAACCAACGACCTTCTGACCCAGAGGCGAGAGTGCTACCCACTGAGCCACAGCTGATATGCAAAATAAAGTTGCAGAATAAACTCATCCTGACAACTGAAACCGATGAGCATAACATTATGTGAAGCGTTTTATTCTTAACAGCGATGAGGGTTATGCACAAATGGGAACATTTATGAACAAACCTAAACACAGATCAAAGGCATTTCCTGAGACAATCTATTGACTTGCCTTGCTGACACAATTTTAACAAGGCCAGCATTCCACTGACATATGATGCGTATAAATTCACAGCATCCTCCAAAGATGTATCTGCAAATGTTGTTTAACCTGGGGGCCCACTTCATTCCCGGGGAGAGCTCAAGTAACTGTTATCTTGATGCTATCTCCAACTTTGTCAGGAACAGCAATTAGGTGTTTATTTAAAATTATCATTGTGGTTTTCCAAGTTCTGCTGTGGCCCCGCCACCTCCCTATCAAAAGGTTGTGGGTTCAAGTCCCACTCCAGAGCCTTGAGCACATAAATCCAGGCTGACACTCCAGTACAGTGCTGAGGGAGTGCTGCACTGTCGGAGGTGCCATCTTTGGGATGAGACGTTAAAATGAGGCCCTGTCTGCTCTCTCAAGTGGACGTAAAAGATTCCATTACTATTTCGAAGAAGAGCAGGGGAGTTATTCCTGCTGCCCTGGCCAATATTTATCCCTCAATCAACATAACAAAAAAAAACAGATGATCTGGTCATCACCACATTGCTATTTGTGGGAGCTTGCTGTGTGCATATTGGTTGGCGCATTTCCTACATTATAACAGTGACTGCACTCCAAAAGTACTTCATTGGCTGTAAAGCACTTTGTGACGTCCGGTGGTCGCGAAAGATGCTATATAAATCCAAGTCTTTCTTCTTCTTTCTACCTCTGGAACCTCCTCCAGCCCCCCAACCAATGTTGCCTGTAATTGTTTTTCCACGCACAGTCTCCTTAACAGGCTGCGCAGCCCGTCTAAACTCCTGCACAAGCGCGGTTTTAATACGTTTAGCAGCCAGTGTGCGGCCTGTGCAGGATCTCTGGTCGCTCAGCTTGGTGGGAACTTCCCTCTGACATCTGTGTTCCTCCAATTCTGGCCTCTTGTGCATCCCTGATTTTCATCGCTCCATCATCGGTGGCCGTTGCCTGGGCCCCAAACTCTGGAACTCCCTCCCTAAACCTCTCTGCCTCTCTACCTCTCTTTCCTCCTTCAAGACGCCCCTTAAAACCTGCCTCTTTGACCAAGCTTTTCATCTGCCCTAATATGGCCTTACGTGGCTCAGTGTCAAGTATTTGTCTGATAATCGCTCCTGTGAAGCACCTTGGGACATTTTTCTATGTTAAAGGTGCTATATAAATGCAAGTTGATGTTGGCTCCCAATGCTGTTAGAGTCATGTCTGGAGTCTGAGCAGCAAAGCCTTTCATTGGAATCTGGTTCCAAACTTCTTAAGCATTGGAATTTATGGGTTTCAGTTGTTCAAAGTTTCTTAAAGGTTTTCCCTTTACTCGATGTTAGTTTGTCAGAGTCAGTGAGGTGTGTAATTTGTTAATGGATCAATTAGATTGTGTTTGGCGTACAGCATAGTTCTTGGATCTCACTCTGCCTTTTTTGCCAAAATTGTATCCAAGACGCATTTAATTCCTATAATGGCGTTGCAATTGCATCTATCGCTTCTCATGGACTCCTAGAGTGATACAATAACAACTTGTATTTATATAGCACATTTAACGTAGTGAAATGTCCCAAGGTGCTTCACAGGAGTATTATGTGTTAAAAATTTGACACCAACCGCATAAGTAGGAATTAGCGCAAGTGAACAAAAGCTTGGTCAATCAGGTATGTTTTAAGGAGTGTCTTCAAGGAGGAAAGAGAGGTAGAGAGGCGGAGAGGCCTGATGTGTCTGTAACGACTCTTTAAAAAAGCTGTCCAATTAGTCCCTCCCCCCGCCCGCCCCCCCTCCCCCCCCCCACCTTTTCCCCATAGCCCAGCAAAGTTTTTCCATTTCAAGTATTTATCCAATTCCCTTTTGAAAGTGATTATTGCATCTGCTTCCACCGCCCTTTCAGGCAACGCGTTCCAGATCACAACTCACTTTTTTTCCCTCATCTTCCCTCTGGTCCTTTGCCAATTACCTTAAATCTGTGTCCTCTGGTTACTGACCCTTCTGCCCGTAGAAAGTTTCTTCTTATTATCAAAGGCCTTCAAGATTTTGAATACCTCTATCAAATCTCCCCTTAAATTTCTCAGCTCTGAGGAGAACAATCCCAGCTTCTCCAGTCTCTCCATGTAACTGAAGTCTTTCATCACTGACGCCATCAACAACAACTTTTATTTATATAGCGCCTTTAATGTAGTAAAACATCCCAAGACGCTTCACAGGAGCATTATAAGACAAAACAGATAAATTTGACACCGAGCCATATAAGAAATTACTACGGCAGGTGACCAACAGCTTGGTCAAAGAGGTATATTTTAAGAAGCGTCTCGAAGGAGGAAAGAGAGGCGGAGAAGTTTAGGGGAGGGAGTTCCAGACCTTGGAGCCCAGGCAGCTGAAGGCACGGCCACCAATGGTGGAGCGATTATAATCAGGGATGCGCAAGAGGGCAGAATTTGAGGAGCGCAGCCATCTCGGGGGGAGGGGGGGGGAACGTTGTGGGGCTGGAGGAGATTACAGAGATAGGGAGGGGCAAGGCCATGGAGGGATTTGTAAACAAGGATGGGGATTTTGAAATCGAGGCATCCCAGTAAATCTCCTCTGTAATATAATTTATTCACTGAAAGGAAGGATTACAGGGCTGTTTTACAGAGCTCCAGCTTTCTAAGCAGATAAAAACAATTGTTTATGAACATATAAAACTGACGGGCAGGAGAAGACCATCTGGTCCATCAAGCCTGCCCCACACATGATGGTTGGACCACCATGACTAAAATTCTCTCTCCACCACTGCTCCACAACCTCACATCTTCCCCCACAGGCCTGTAATCTCCTGGGAGAGGCAAAAAAACATTAAAACCTCAGGTCCAATAAAGGAAAAAAAATACTTGGAATATTCCTCTCCGACCCCCTCAGGTGATCAAACCCAGTCCAGAAGATCACAGATCATACGGCATCCACAATCATCATCATATCATAGGCAGTCCCTCGAAATCGAGGAAGACTTGCTTCCACTCCAAAAGTGAATTCTTCGGTGACTGTACAGTCCAATACAGAAATTACAGTCTCTGTCACAGTTGGGACAAGCAGTGGCTGGAGGAAAGGATGGGTGGGAAGTCTAGTTTGCCGCACGCTTCTTCCGCTGCCTGCGCTTGATTTCTGCATGCTCTCGGCGATGAGACTCGAGGTGCTCAACGCCCTCCCGGATGCTCTTCCTCCACTTTGGGCGGTCTTTGACCAGGGATTCCTAGGTGTCGGTGGGGATGTTGCATTTTATCAAGGAGGCTTTGAGGGTGTCCTTGAAACGTTTCCTCTGTCCACCTGGGGCTCGCTTTCTGTGTAGCAGTTCCGAGTAGAGCGCTTGCTTTGGGAGTCTTGTGTCGGACATGTGGACGATGTGGCCCGTCCTATGGAGCTGATCTAGTGTAGTCAATGCTTCGATGCTGGGGATATTGGCCTGATTGAGAACACTGACGTTGGTGCTACACGGACCGAGTGTTCTCTCTAACCACACTGACCTTCCACATGATGTGACCTCTGCCCCAGTCAGGAACCGGTCCCGCTCCCTCTTGGAGGCAAAGACTCAGCACCCACTACACGATCTGCTCTCTGGGATAGGAAAACTTGCCCAATGTCCAGTCTATTCCCACTCAGTTTAAACTCGTCCCCTGGTCCTCCCTTAATCTGTGCTATTGCTGCTACATACACCGTCAGCTATGGTTCAAGAATACACTCTGAGTCAGAAGGTTGTGGGTTCCAGTCCCACTCCAGAGACTTGAGCACATAAATCTAGGCCGACACTCCAGTGCGGTGCTGAGGGAGCGCTGCACTGTCGGAGGTGCCGTCTTTCGGATGAGACGTTAAACCGAGGCCCCGTTTGCCCTCTTAATCAGATGGATATAAAAGATCCCATGTCACTATTTTGAAGAAGAGCAGGAGTGTTATCCCTGGTGTCCTGGCCAATATTTAACCCTCAATCAACATAACAAAAAAACACATTATCTGATCATTATCACATTGCTGTTTGTGGGAGCTTGCTGTGTGTAAATTGGCTGCCACATTTCCCACATTACAACAGTGACTCCACTTCCAAAAAAGTACTTAAAGCCCTTTGGGATGTCAACAAGTTGTTGTTATCTGTGAAAACCTACTGACCATACTCCCAACACTACTGTCAAAGTCATTACTAAAGACTGTGAAGAGTAGTGGGCCTAGGACTGAGCCCTGGGGTACTCTACTAGTAACATGTCTGAGCTGAACCACATCTGTTAACTACAACTTTTTGGCTGCAGGATTGGAGCCAATTCTTAATCCAGTTTTTCAAATTTATGATGCCACAAGATTACATCAAACTAGAGAGTTTATTGTGTGCCGGGGTGGGGGGGGGGGGATGCGTGGAGCCCAGAATGAACATGTCGATGAATTAGACCCACCCAAGCTTATCTCTTATTGGTCTCTGGTATGAAAGGACTGCTCTTCAGTGGCCAAGCAGCTATTTGGAGCACTTCATTTCCTTTCAGGAAACACCACTGTCTCGCTCCGAGCGCTCTGGAGTGTCACACCGCAGTGCTCCACTGACCTGAATCTGGAGGTCTACAATAATTCCACTGCCAGTTTGTGGTGTAATCCGAATTGTCTTCCCATGCTCTCCTAGCCAGCCTCCCATCCTCCACCCTCCATAAACCTCTGCTGATTGAAAGCTTTCCCCATGTCCTATCTTGCACCAAGTCCCATTCACCTATGACTGCTGACCTTGTGACCTACATTGCCTCTCGGTTTCCCAAGGCCTCCAATTTTAAACTTTCATCTTCATGTTTCAAACCTTTCATGACATATTTTTCAGACGAGATTCTGATGGGGATTGACAGGGTAGATGCTGAGAGGCTGTTTCCCCTGGCTGGAGGGACTAGAACTAGGGGGCACAGTCTCAGGATAAGGGATCGGCTATTTAAGACGGAGGTGAGGTGGAATTTCTTCACTCAGAGGGTGGTGTATCTTTGGAATTATCTGCCCTAGAGGGCTGTTGATGCTGAGTCTCTGAATATATACAAGGCTGAGATAGATAGATTTTTGGACTAGGGGAATCGAGGGATCATACAGTGGAGTTTGGGTTGAAGATCAGCCATGATCTTATTAAATGATGGAGCAGGCTCTAGGGACCAAATGGCTGACTCCTGCTCCTGTATCTTGTGTTCTTATGACCTCACTATACCCTATTTCTGTAACCTCCTGCATCCTCACAACGTCTCCCCGTCCCCTGAAGCTTCCATTGCTCTGGCCTTTTGTCCATTCCCCTATCCCCGCTCCCTGCTTCACCCCACCATTGGCGACTGTGCCTTTAGCCCCCTAGGCCTAACAGTCTAGCATCCCCTCCCTGCATCCCTCGGATTCCAGCTCCTTCTGAAAGACGCTTCTTAAAACCCACCTATTTGACCAAATGTAATCTCACTCCTGCTAAAATCACCTACTTTGGTTTAGTATATGTTTATTTTGGGATAGATCTCTGGTGAAGATACTGGCCATTTTTTTTTACATTAAAAGCGCTACGTAAATGCGAGTTGTTGTATGTGGTAATTGAGAAAATCTGAATGTTGGTCACCAGCTGCGTCTGCGACGATATATGAACTGAAGTACAAACACAACATACAAAGCTTCAGCCTTTGAATCTCTTCCTAACAGTGTCCTGTATGTATTGCATTTTTCTTCTGACATTTGGGCTCTCCTTGTCACCGTATCCAGTCAAAGAAGGGTTCAGTTCAACAACAACTTGTATTTACAGAGCACCTTTACAGAGCGAAACGTCCCAAGGCAAGAGCGATATGAATAAAAGCATTTTTGACGCTGAGCCACGGAAGGAGATATTAGGGTAGATGACCAAAAGCTTGGCCAAAGAAGTAGGTTTTGAGGGACGTCTTTTATAGGAGTAGAGAGGTGGGGAGATTTAGGGAGGGAATTCTGGAGCTTCGGATCCAGGCAGCCGAAGGCATGCCCACCAATGCTGGCATGATGAAAATCAGTGAATGCGCAAGAGGTCAGAATTGGAGAAGCGCAGAGATCTCAAAGGGTTGGAGGGCTGGAGGAGATGACCGAGAAAGGGAGGGGTTGAGTCCATGGAGGGAGAGAGATTTCAGAGCAATGCCTTGTTATACAGCAGGGAAGGGCGGGTGGATCAAACCAATATTGTCTAAGCACAGCATCATTGTAAAAGAAAAAATGGTGTCCTAAGTGAATCTTGCCCCAACCCTTGGGGATGGTGAGAGTTCCTGTTTGTAAACTTGATATTCTTGCCATTAGCGGCGTAGAAATTCACGGCACAGAAAGAAACCTGTAATGTATGCGCCTGGGAATATGCTCACAGGTTTGTAGATCTGTTGCATTATCAGTTGCTTAGTGAGTCATGTGATGTTCACAAGACTCAATAAAACCCCAGCCAGTTGGGTCCAGGTCATCCACGATGAGGTATGCAGTTGTGAGCCTGGTGGATGAACTGGTAATGTGTTGTGTGATTCTTAAACCTTTTTGTTAATAAACCAATTAGTTCTTAATAGCAATGTGTTGCTATGAATTATTAAGCAAGAACCTGTGAAGCAAATACATTACAAGACCATTTTGCCCATCGTGTAGATGCCAGCTCTTGGCTCAAGCATAAATGCGTCCAATGTTGTGTTTTTCAATCTCCCTTTTAATTTAAGAATTCAACGAACAACCAAATTTTTTTCACCTCTCCCTTTTGATCTCCAAAACACAAACACTTGAGTCCCTTCGGAATGCTGAACGGGAATGGAAGGGGAAAATGTGTTTGCCGATGGGATCACGTTGGCAGGGGATGGAGGAAATGACGAAAGACGATCTACTAAAGGCCGAGACTGGTGGGGTGGAAGGTAAGGGCAAGTGGGACCCAATCACAGTTGTAAGAGAGGAGGGGAATGGGGAAGAGGGCTGAAGTGCAGGAAATGGGACGTACTCGGTCGTAGGCAGTCATCCTGTTCCGTTGCTATCTACCTTCTCCCACATTAATTCCTTGTTTAGCACCGCCCCCCCTGCAAAAATATTGGGCTAAATTTTGCTATAAAAATAATGGCAAGGCTGCAAACACTCTGTTATTGACGTGGAGATTGGGCAGCAACTTCCGACGCCCACACATACAGTTAAACACAGAAATCCGGAAGTTGCTGTCCGAGATAGAATCATAGAAATTTACAGCACGGAAGGAGGCCATTTTGGCCCATCGTGTCCGTGCCAGCTGACAAAGAGCTATCCAGCCTAATCCCACTTTACCGCTCTTGGTCCGTAGCCCTATAGGTTACGAAACTTCAAGTGCACATCCAAGTATCTTTTAAACGTGGTGAAGGTTTCTGCCTCTACCACCTCAGGCAGTGAGTTCCAGACCCCCACCTCCCTCTGTGTAATAATCTCCCTTCAAATCCCTTCTAACCTGCTACCAATTACTTTAAATCTATGCCCCCTGGTTGTTGACCCCTCTGCTAAGTGTAATAGGTCCTTCCTATCCTCTCTATCTAGGCCCCTCATAATTTTATATACCTTAATAAGGACTCTCTCAGCCTCCTCTGTTCCAAAGAAAACAAACCCAGCCTATCCAATCTTTCCTCATAGCTAAAATTCTCCAGTCCAGGCAACATTCTCGTAAATTTCCTCTGTACCCTCTCTTGTGCAATCACATTTCCTCCAATGAGGTGACCAGAACTGCACGCAGTACTCCAGCTGTGGCCTAACTAGTATTTTATGCAGTTCCGATGTGGGTTTCCTCCAAATGCATCCCTAAAACGGTATCTCGCCATCCGACTCACCATTCAAAGACATGGAATAGTGTAATGTTACTGTTCTTATAAAATGCACGGAAGTGTCGGCTTAGATTTATGTGCTCCAGTGTCTGAAGTGGGACTTGAACCCACAATCTTCCGACTCAGAGGCGTGAGTGCTACCCACTGAGCCACGGCTGTCACTGTTTGGTTAAGGAGATGCACAGTTGCTTCCCCTGTTCACATGGGTCCCAGATGTCCTGTTGAGGGCGTCGTGCTATTTGGATGGTTGGCTGACATGAACTTGCCAGACAAAAGGCCATACATAACATGTCTGTGTAACAAATGGCTGGCCCCGTTTGTTCACCGTTTACCGCAAAATCCAGCCCAAAGTTGCAGCTGGTTCATTGAGAAAGATAAAGTGAACCCTGAACTTGTTACACGTATACGTTGCCATAACAGCACATTTAATACATGCTACAACCCTCCGCGTTCCTCCATCTCTGGCCTCTTGTGCATCATTCATTTCCTTCACCCTGCCATTAGCGACTGTGCCTTCAGTTGCAGAGGCCTCAAGCTCTCTGCCTCTCTATCTTTCTTTCTCGGAAGAACATAAGAATTAGGAACAGGAGTAGGCCACATGGCCCCTCGAGCCTGCTGCACCATTCAGTAAGATCATGGTGGATCTTGGACCTCAACTCCACTTACTCCGCCCGATCTCCATATCCCTTGATTTTCGTATAGTCCAAAAATCAATTGAGCTCACCCTTGAATATACTCAACGACTGAGCATCCGCAGCCCTTTGGTGTAGAGAATTTACAACCCTCGGTGAGTGAAGACGTTCCACTTCATCTCGCGTTTAAAGGGCTGACCTTATCCTGAGACTGTGCCACCTAGTTCTAGACTCTATAGCCAGGGGAAACTTTAAGACACTCCTTAAAGCCTAGCTCCTTGTCCAAGCTTTTGGTCAGCTGTCCTAAAGTCTTATGTGGTTCAGTGTCAATTTGTATCTGATCACGCTCATGTGAAGCACCTCGGGAGCTTGCTGTGCGCAAATTGGCTACTGCGTTCCCTACATTACAACAGTCACTACACTTCAAAAGTATTTCTTTGTTTGTGAAGCGCTTTGGGACATCCTGAGGTTGTGAAAGTCGCTATCTAAATGCAAGTTGTTGGAACATGCGTGGAATGTATGCATTTTTATAATGGAATGGCTGTCAGTGGAAATGCCCAGCAGCATAGAAAGGGCTGCCGTTGCTGAAATGAGTAGCAGTCTGCTTGAGTGCTGAGGCGGCCAGGCAGGAACAAGTCTGAGTGACAATCTGCTCTGGACAACATTTGATAAAGAATGAAAGAGAGAGATAGAAAAAGAAAGACATGTATTTATAAGGGGTTATGGGGAGCGGGCAGGGAAGTGGACCTGAGTTCATGATTGGATCAGCTATGATCGTATTAAATGACAGATCAGGCTCCAGGGGCCAAATGGCCTACTCCTGCTCCTATTTCTTATGTTCTTAAAGAGTGCCTTTCACGGCCTCAGGGCATTCCAAAGCGCTTTACAGCTCATGAAGCACTTTTTGAAGTGCAGTCACTGGTGTAATGTAGGAAACGTGACAGCCAATATGCGCACAGCAAGCTCCCACAAACAGTCACATGCTGATGGCCAGATAATGTGTTTTTTAGTGATGTTGGTTAAGAGATAAATATTGGCCAGGACACCAGGGAGAACTCCCCCTGCTTTTCTTCAAAATAGTGCCGCTGGATCAATTACGTCCACCTGAGAGAACAGATAGGGTCCTCGGTTTAACGTCCAATGTGAAAGACAGCACCTCCAACAGTGCAGCACTCCCTCAGCACTGCAACTGGGAGTTTTCCATTGTGACTGAGTATCAGAAGTGCAGATCCTGCCCTAACCGAGACTGTGCCTGCTCAGTGAAGACGGAAAGCCATTTGAAGCAGATTAGCCCGCTTGAAATCCCATTTGCGGCTTTAAAATTAACCCGCTATTGCCGGGGGGGAACCGGAGAGCTTTGCAGGAGGGGCAGGCTGGAAAATCAGGGTAAGAAAGTTGCTAAAAGTGACAGTCCCCAAAAAATAAATAGAGCGCCGTTGAGATTTTTTGCAACCAACTTTCGGCTCACCGAAGAATCCCTCAGCCTTCTGTAACTTAGCTGCTCACCTTTCACTGAAGCTCACGGGACAAGGGTGAACGGTGCTATTTTTAGTCTGATACCCAGAGTGAAATGCAGTGTGGGGGGAGGAGCGGTTGTTTTGGAATGGCTCATGGTGTGTGATCACTACTAGTCGGACAGGAAATAGCTGGTGCCGGGCAGCAGTTAGTCTGTCTCGCTTGATCAATACAGAAATGGGACTGCTGGTTTAACAACAAACACTCTTGCTTTTTAAAAAAAAATGAAAGGCAACCCGTGTCAGATTACGTCGATGCTGGAGTGAGTTTGTTGACAGCAAGTATGCCGTAGTAACCCAATGCCTGTAGCAAGTTCACCGTCGAGAGCGTGTCATTAAAAGTTTTTTTGCTGCAATCCAGATGCTCTGTGGATCGACGTGAGACGAAACATTCTGCCTCGGCTTTGACACAGTCCTACGTTGCCTCAGTTTCACTCTGTTTCCCCGGCCTCGCGGAGTCGGGGAGCAGAAAGAGGATCAGATTCACACGGCATCTCCAGCGTCTTGCTGCTATTCCCTGCATTGGAATTCACATTCGTGCTGAAAGTTCTCTCTTTCCCCTCTCTCTCACTCTCTCTCTCTCTCTCTCTCTCTCTCCCTCCCTCTCCCTCCCTCTCCCTCCCTCCCTCCCTCTATCTCTCTCTCTCTCTCTCTCTCTCTCTCTCTCTCCCTGGGATAATGGCTAATGCCGATCCATAGCATGGATGGTGAGATCGATATTTACAGGCATCTGACTTGGCTGAAAAGGGTAAGTCACTTTTTGTGCTGGTGTGTTTTAATTTGGGAAATCAGTGCAGGTTTTGACAGCTCTCTTCGTGAATTAGAGTACCCACCCCCCCAACGCCTTCAGCACTGGGTGGGTTACCGAATATCAATTGCTAGTCTGCTCTTTCAAAAACATGTCATTAAGCTACACAACGTCTCTAGAAACCTGCCTTTCAAGTACGTTCTTTAAGTTGTGTGCCACAATTGTTCACGAGAGAGGGTGCAGAGGAGATTCACGAGGATGCTGCCTGGACTGGAGAATTTTAGCTGTGAGGAAAGATTGGATAGGCTGGGGTTGTTTCCTTTGGAACAGAGGAGGCTGAGGGGAGACCATATTGAGGTGTATAAAATTATGAGGGGTCTCGATAGAGTGGATAGGAAGGACCTGTTTCCCTCAGCAGAGGGGTCAATAACCAGGGGACATAGATTTAAAGTAATTGGTAGAAGGATTAGAGGGGAGTTGAGAATATTTTTCATTCAGAAGGTGGTGGGGGTCTGGAACTCACTGTCTGAAAGGGTGGTAGAGGCAGAAACCTTTATTGCATTTTAAAAGTACTTGGATGTGCACATTGAAGTACCGTGACCTACAGGGCTATGGACCAAGAGCTGGAAAGTAGGATTAGGCTGGATAGCTCTTTGTCAGCCGGCGCGGACATGATATTTATCCCTTAATTAACATCACTAAAACAGACTTATCCAGTCATTATCACGTTGTTTGTGGGAGCTTGCTGTGCGCAAATTGGCTGCCGCGTTTCCTGTATTACAACAGTAACTACACTTCAAAAAGTACTTCATTGACTAAAGCTGTAAAGTCCTGTCCCCTCAGTACAGATTCAGACTAGGCATGTAGTGAAGTCAAGGTCAGTCTGGACCTGCACCTTTATTTCACAGCTCTGGAATGCTGCACTTGCCTGAGACCTGTCCTTGTGTACCTGTCTCTTGCAAGTGCACCCCTGGTGGTAAGGTATGCTGGTGGTTACAGGTCAGATCTTATTACAGTCATGTATAGCATGTTAGGATACAGTTATATATAATAATGTAAGATACATGACATCACCCTCCCCCAAGGTCTTATTGTCTTTATAGGTTCAGTCTCTCAGGTAGTCTACGCTCTCGCGTGGAGCATCTGAGTTGTGGTTCAGTTGTTCACCTTGGTGTCTGTTTTTCTTTGGGTGTGGTTGCTGGTATCTTGCCTGGGCTGTCTGTTTCGATTGGTGTGATTGTTGTTGACTCGTCTGGCTGTCTGTTGGGATTGCCCTTTCCTCAAGTTGTTCCCTCTGTCTGTCCACCAGGTGTGGTGCGAGTTCCACATTGTAGTCTGCCTCTGGTTCCGCAGTGTTGTTGGTAAATCTGCTTTTGACTTGGTCTACATGCCTCCGGCAGGTTTTGCCATTGTCCATTTGTACTACAGTAGCCTGTTTCCTTCCTTGCCCGTTACTGTCCCTGCAAGCCATTTGGGACCCTGCCATAGTTTAGTACAAACATTTTGTCCCCTATCTCATTCCATCTCCCCCTCGAATTTCTGTCATGGTACTCAGTCAGCTTACGGCGCTTTGCCTCAACGATTTCGTGCATGTCTGGGAGGATTAATGAGAGCCTTGTTTTTAAAGTCCTTTTCATCAACAGTTGCGCGGGGGGGATCCCAGTCAGTGAGTGCGGACGAGATCTGTATGCCAGCAGCAATCGCAACAGGCGACTCTGCAGCGTGGGACCTTGGATTTTAAGCATGCCTTGTTTAATGATTTGCACTGCTCTCTCCGCCTGGCCGTTGGCGGCCGGCTTGAACGGTGCCGTCTTGACGTGATTTATGCCGTGGTCAATTATAAAATCTTGGAATTCTGCGCTGATGAAGCACGGACCATTGTCACTGACTAATATGTCAGGGATTCCGTGCGTTGCAAACATGGTAGCGAGGTTCTCCACAGTGGTGGAGGTTGTGCTCGAGTTTAAAATGGTGCAATCGATCCACTTTAGAAAATGCATCGACAACTACGAGGAACATTTTGCCCATGAATGGGTCCGCATAGTCTACGTGCATCCGTGACCACGGTTTGGTAGGCCAGGGTCAGGAGCTCAGTGGAGCCTCCCTGGGGGCATTGCTGAGTTAGGCACAAATGGTGCACCTTCGGACGCAGAGCTCCAAGTCCGCGTCAATACCAGGCCACCAGACGTGGGATCTGGCTATGGCCTTCATGAGAACAATCCCCGGGTGCTCGCGGTGGAGCTCCAAGACAAATGCCTCTCTGCCTCGCAGAGGCATGACTACTCGGCTGTCCCAGATCAGATAGTCTGCTTGTAGTGATAGCTCATGCATGCGCCTGTGAAAGGGTTTTAATTCCTCGGGGCAGGCATCGCGAGCCTCTGCCCAGTCACCAGCTAGGACACATCTTTTTACTAAGGATAATGTGGAGTCGCTAGTCGTCCAGGCTCTGATTTGGCGAGCCATCATGGGCGAACCTGTAGACTCAAAGGCATTGATTGCCATGACTATCTCACAGTCCTGTTCATCCGACCCTTCCGTGGTCGCCAGGGGCAGCCTGCTGAGCGCGTCGGCACAGTTGTCTGTGCCTGGTCTGTGCCTTATGGTATAGTCGTAGGACGCCAGCATGAGCGCCCACCGTTGAATTCGCGCCGAGGCGTTGATGTTTATTGCCTTGCTCTCGGATAGGAGGGACGTGAGGGGCTTGTGGTCAGTTTCTAACGCGAACTTGGCCCCGAAAAGGTATTGGTGCATCTTTTTGACACCGTACACGCACGCGAGCGCCTCCTTCTCTACCATTCCGTACCTGCGCTCCGCCCGCGAAAGTGACCTGGAGGCATAAGCTATGGGTTGTAATTTGCCCGCAATATTGACATATTGCAAAACGCACCCGACCCCATACGCTGACGCATCGCATGTGCGAACTAGCTTTTTACCTGGATCAAAGAAAGTCAAAACACTGTTGGAACACAGAAGGTTGCGTGCCTTATTGACGGCGCGTTCCTGGGCGTCCCCCCAAAACCAATCGCACACCTTCCTGAGTAGCACGTGCAGAGGCTCCAGCAGCGTGCTTAAGTTCTGCATAAAGTTCCCAAAGTAATTGAGTAGCCCGAGAAAAGCGCGCAGTTCTCAGACATTCCGGGGCCTGGGTGCCAGGCGAATTGCTTCTGTTTTGGACTCTGTTGGGCGGATTCCATCAGCGGCAATCCTTCTGCCCAAAAATTCAACCTCGGGTGTGAGAAACAGGCACTTGGATTTCTTGACTCATAGGCCTACCCGATCCAGCCACTTTAGTACTTCCTCCAAATTACGGAGATGGGAGTCGGTGTCCCTGCCCGTGATAAGTATGTCGTCTTGAAATACAACTGTCCCCGGGATGGACTTGAGCAGACTCTCCATGTTGCGCTGGAATATGGCAGCTGCCGACCTGATGCCGAATGGGCATCGATTGTACATGAAAAGGCCTCGATGTGTGTTGATGGTGGTGAGTAGCTTGGATTCCTCGGTCAATTCTTGCGTCATATACGCAGATGTGAGGTCGAATTTTGAGAAAAGTTTACCTCCAGCCAATGTGGCAAATAAGTCCTCCGCTCTGGGCAGCGGGTACTGGTCCTGTAGGGAGA
This sequence comes from Pristiophorus japonicus, assembly GCF_044704955.1. NCBI lineage: Eukaryota > Metazoa > Chordata > Chondrichthyes > Pristiophoridae > Pristiophorus > Pristiophorus japonicus. The sequence goes on along the minus strand of NC_091990.1, from coordinate 110,474,452 downwards.
CTCTGTTTATGGTAGATTTGTAGTCCCCACAGATTCGTACGGATCTATCAGGCTTCATGACTGGGACGATGAGACTTGCCCAGTCGCTAAATTCCACGGGTGATATAATGCCTTCCCGCAGAAGCCTGTCTAGTTCATGTTCAATCTTTTCCCTCATCACATAGGGTACAGCTCTGGCCTTGTGATGAACCGGTCTAGCATCCTGTGTGATGTAGATTTTGACTTTGGCCCCTTTGAAAGTGCCCACACCTGGCTGAAAGAGATGTTCAAATCGCTTTATAACTGTTGAGCAGGAGGTCCGTTCCTCTAATGACATGGCATGGACATCATCCCATTTCCAGTTTAGTTTTGCCAGACAGCTTCTCCCCAGCAGTGCTGGGGGGTCTCCGGGGACAATCCACAGGGGAAGTTGGTTCACTGTCCCTTTGTGTGTGACAGAGAGCATGGCGCTGCTGAGGACTGGTACGATTTCTTTGGTATAGGTCCTTAGTTTGGTGTCGACCCTTGTGAGTTTTGGTCTGTCTCTTTTATGCGGCCACAGTTGTTCAAATTGTGAGCGCCCATGAGAGATTGACTCGCTCCCGTATCAAGCTCCATGTTGACAGGTATCCCGTTGAGTAGGACCCTCATCATTATAGGAGGCGTCCTGTTGTGGGAGCAGCGGCCATTGATCGTGTTGACCCGCTGTACATTGGTGTCCCGGTTACTGTCCCCACCGTCTTCTGGTCCGCTTTCCGACCCATCCGATTCGTATACCAGCCGAGCTGCCGTTTTCTTGCATATGCGGGCCAAATGCCCTGTATATTCACAGTTCCTGCAAACAGCCTGCTGAAATCGACATCCCCTTGACGAGTGCCCACCCCCACACCTCCAGCACAGACTGCTTGCAAAGAATGAGCTGCGTCTGGCTGATCTCTCTTGAGCTTCTCTCAGTTTGTAGTTGATTGCTCGCATTGTGGGTTGATGAGGTGTGAATGGCCGTTCCTGTGGCCCTTGATGGCTTCTGGCGTCACTGCCTGCTGTCGAGAGCCTGTTCTCCCGGTTTTGTCTGTGTGTGGGGGTAGCATCTTGTTTAGTGCTGTGAACTTCTTGTTTCGATATTTTGTTAGTTGTCGTACCTGCATTGTAAATCAACCTCGTTTCTTCTTCTCCTACCAAGAATGTCTGTGCAACCAGTGCTGCTGCCTCTAAGGTCAGGTTCTTGGTCTCTGAGCTTTCGAAATATGCCTGCAAGGCCTATTCCTTCAATGAAAAAGTCTCTCAGCATTTCTCTCCTCAGTTCATCGGAGAACTCACATAAATTTGTCAACCTCCGAAGTTCCGCCATGAAGTCGGGTATGCTCTGGCCCACACAGCGTCTGTAGTTGTCGAACCTGTGTCTGGCCATGTGTAGGCTGCTCGCTGACTTCAGGTGATTTCTTACCAGTGTGCTCAATTCTTCAAACGACTTACTTGCTGGTTTCTCGGGTGGTTCAGCAGATCCTTCATTAAAGCGTATGTTTTCGAGCCACAGCTGGTCAAGAGATCGGCTCTTCTCTTGTCTGCTTTGTCGTCTCCTAACCAGACTTTGGTTACAAAGCTTTGCTGGAGCCTTTCTATAAAGTCCTCCCAATTGTCTCCAGCATTGTACTTTTCATCTGATCCGTTGTTCGCCATTCTGTGGATTCTGTAATCCCGTAACTCATCGCCACTGTAAAGTCCTGTCCCCTCAGTACAGATTCACACGAGGCATGTAGTGAAGTCAAGGTCACTCTGGACCTGCACCTTTATTTCACAGCACTGGAATGCTGCACTTGCCTGAGACCTGCCCTTGTATACCTGTCTCTTGCAAGTGCACCCCTGGTGGTAAGGTATGTTGGTGGTTACAGGTCATATCTTATGACAGTCATGTATAGCATGTTAGGATACAGTTATATATAAGAATGTAAGATACATGACAAAAGCACTTTAGGATGACCGGTGGTCGTGAAAGGCGCTATATAAGCCCAATTCATTGCTTTCTCTCTCTTTCTCGCTCTCTTGTTTTTGTTTTCTTAATAATACCACCTTTATTGCACATTTATAGCATTTGGGGGCTATTAAAAGAAGGTCCAGCACTTTTAAAATTCTCTCCATGGCATCGCCACCACCCCCACTCCCGTACTTCCTGACAACCCCGCCCTGAACTGTCGTCTCTCCAACTCTGGCCTCTTGCCCATCCCCCACTCCCTTTGCCCCACCATTTCGGCCGTGCCTTCAGTACTCTGCAATTCCCTCCCTAAACCTCTCCACCTCTTTCCTCCTCTAAGACGTTCCTTAAAACTCACCACTTTGACTAAGATTTTGGGCCCTCCTAATATCTCCTTCGTTGGTGACAATTTTTATCTGACTGTACTAATGTGAAATGCCTGGGAACGATTTCTCTATGATAAAGGCACCATATAAATGCAATTTGTTGTATCAGACAGAAGGTCTCCTAAAATAAAAGCAGAAAATGTTGAAAATACTCAGCGGGTCAGTTAGCATCTGTGGAGAGAGAAACAGAGTTAACATTTTGGGTCTGTGACCCTTCGTCAGAACTGAAAAATTTTGCGATGTCACAGATTCTTAAGCAAGTGCAGGGACAGTGAAATGGGGAGGGGAGGAAAGAAAAAAGGGGAAGATCTGTGATAGGGTGGGAGGCAGGAGAGATTTAAGAGACAAAAGGGATGATGGGCCGAATTGAGATGGTAATGGCACAAGTTAGGAAACAAAAGATAAGTCTCGATGGGGTGTGAATGGTGGAATAATCACCAGCTGCCATGGGAAAATAAGGGGAGGGGGGGATTGTAAATCGAAAAAAAGGGAGGAAAGATTTAAAGTGACAGGCGACCGGAAGCTCGGGGTCACGCTTACGGACTGAACGATGGTGTTCCGCAAAGTAGCCTCCTGATCAAGGTCACCTGAGTTGAGCTGCACTTAGTAATGGCTAAATTCTAACACACAGAGTACAAATATATTCATGTGACTAATGGGTTCATGACTTTGGGCAAGGAACCACTTTTAATAACAATGAGCAATTGTGGAATGAAGGTTCATAGCGAGCATTCATAGAAAGACCAGCAGCCATCGTTCTATCATTGGTTCAGTTGGTAGCAATGTTGTCCCTCAGTCAAAGGGTTATGGGAGTCAAGCCTCCTAATCTAGGCTGACACTTTAGGGTTGTACTGAAGACGTGTTTAGAGGTCCTCTCCTACAGGTGGGATATTAAGTTGAAAGAAAAGAAAGACTTTCATTTCTACAGCGCCTTTCACACCCTCACGATGTCCTAAAGCGCTTTACAGCCAATGAAGTGCTCTTTGAAGTGCAGTTAGTGTTGTAATGTAGGAAATGCGGTAGCCAATTTGTACACAGCCCCAAGCTCCCACAAACAGCAATGTGATAATGACCAGATATTCTGTTTTTTGTTATGTTGATTGAGGGATAAGTATGTCCGGCTTTTTCAAAATGTATGCATTCTGGAGAGGTGGGTGTCACTGGCAAGGCCAGCATTTATTGCCCATCCCTAATTGCCCTTGAGAAGGTGGTGGTGAGCCGCCGCCTTGAACCGCTGCAGTCCGTGTGGTGAAGGTGCTCCCACAGTGCTGTTAGGGAGGGAGTTCCAGGATTTTGACCCAGCGACGATGAAGGAACGGGCGATATATTTCCAAGTCAGGATGGTGTGTAACTTGGAGGTGATGGTGTTCCCATGCACCTGCTGCCTTGTCCTTCTCTATGTCTTCCCTCTCGAACACTTTTATAATCCTAAAGACCTCGATCAGGTCGCCCGTTTTGCCTTCTCTTTGCGAGAGACAAGAGACTCAGCCCGTTTAGTCCTTCCTGATGGGTACAACTTCTCAGTTCTGGTCTCATCCTTGTAAATCTTTTTTTGCACCTTTCCCAGTGCCTCTGTATGCTGTTACTAATATGCAGAGCAAAACTGTGCACAGTAACTCCAAGCGTGACGGGGGACTAAAATGATGGCGTGCCTCCTCCTAATCTTTCAGTTGGAAGATGTTGTGATTCTTCTGTTACTTGCTGGCAGACAGGCAGCGAGGCAGCAAAGAGGTGGTCGTGGGGATCAAGAGAAGGATTAAAGGATAAATTAAGGATTACAACGTACACTTGCACCAGCATTACTTTGACTTCCATGACTGTGGAGAAATTACCAGTGTGCCCATTCTGTTGGTATTCATTGAGTAAACATTTGACTGTCCGATGCATTTCACGTGACCGTATTAGGAAAGAACTTGCACTTACGTAGCACCTTGTTAAATCTCTCCAACATCCCAAAGCACTTCACACAAGATGTATAAAAGATATGTAAAACTGTTAACTACAACTTCTATTTATATTTATATAGTACCTTAACAGCCACCTCTTCGACCAAACTATTCATTACCTCTCCTTGGGGCTGGAGATTAGATTGAGGGTTTTTTTAAGCGTTGCTGTCGAGTGGTGGATAAATTTAGCGCCGAGAAATGGTTTGCGTCGGCAGTCAAAATATTCCGTGGTTGCTCCCTGAGAGTGGAGCGGTATGCTAAGGGAGGTGTTCCACACTTATCTTAGGGTGCTAGGCTGGGTGAGTAACTGAATATCCCGAGCTAAAGAGCCGGCTGCGTAACGCCCTGAGAGAGACCTCCCTGGGGAAACTAAAATCAGAACAAAAAAAACACAAAAAAACATTCCCGATACATTACTTGCCCCAAATAAACTTAAAACGCAAAAAGGAAATAAAAGCAATCACACTGACCTCCTGCAGTCATTCCTTCCCTTATCGCCCCGGGACAGCTCTGCACGCCAGCTTTCTCTGGCGGGGTCACTATGGGGTGCTACGGGTGCAGTGGAATACTGATTTTGAAAGCGGGTCGATACCGAGGACGTTGCCCACCGGTACCGGCACACTGAAATTGCCGAGCGGTGCCAATGCCGACGCTCGGGCTGCAAACCCTTTAGCGCCCTTGTTCCGACCCTCACGAGCAGCGGTATCCCAGCAAATTTCCAGCCCCAAATCTCTCCCTTAGCTCAGCATTGGGCTCCCTTCGTACTTCTGTAAAATACCTTGTAACCTTTTTGTGTACGATATAAATGTTGTGGTTGTTGAATCTTCTGATGAGACATTAAACCGAGGTCCCGTCTGCCCCCTCAGGGACGTAACAGATCCCATGGCCAGTATTCGAAGAAGAGCAGGGGAGTTATCCCCAGTGTCCTGGGGCCAATATTTATCCCTCAAGCAACATCACTAGAACAGATTATCTGGTCATTATCACTTTGCTGTCTGTGGGAGCTTGCTGTGTGCAAATTGGCTGCCACGTTTCCCACATTACAACAGCGACCACACTTTAGAAGTACTTCATTGGCTGTAAAGCGCTTTGGGATGTCGTAAAAGGCGCTATAGAAATGCAAACATTTTGTTTCCCTTTTCTCTACTCTAATGAGGTGACCTTATCTGTGCACTTTGTTCTCTTGGCCAAGGTACGGTAAGAAGATGGGTTTATTTACTTTAGGCCTATGTAAACCTCCAGCTCCCCAGCTCAGGTCTGGTGGTGGGAGTTGGTGGTTTTTAACGTTGATTTGCCGTGTATAGTAAATAGTACTGCTGTGTTTACACTAAAAACATTTTCTGCATGCCAGCTGGAGGTTTACAGAAGTGAGAGTGTGCAGCTGCGATAGAATTAGCGGGAATACAAAGGGGAGGAAGTGGACCTTCAGTTGTACAAAGCCTTGGTTAAGCCCCATTTAGTGTAACTGCGTTCAGTTCTGGGCCCCGCACCTCAGGAAGGATATATTGGCCTTGGTTGGGGAGTAGCGCAGATTCACCAGGCTGATACCACGGCTAAAAGGGTTAAACTATTAGGACAGGTTGCATAAACTTGAAAAGAAAAGAAAGTCTTGCATTTATATGGCGCCTTTCACGACATCTCAAAGCACTTTACAGCCCATGAAGGACTTTTTGAAGTGTAGTCACTGTTGTAATGTGGGAAACGCAGCAGCCAATTTGTGCACAGCAAGCTCCCACAAACAACAATGTGATAATGACCAGATAATCTGTTTTTCTGGTTATGTTGATTGAGGGATAAATATTGGCCCAGGACACTGGAGATAAATTCCTTGCTCTTCTTCGAAATAGTGCCATGGGACCTTTTACATTCACTTGAGAGAGCAGATGGGGCCTCGATTTAACATCTCATCTGAAAGACAGCACCTTCGACAGTGCAGCACTCCCTCAGCACTGGACTGGAGTGTCAGCCAAGATGTTTTTTGCTCAAGTCCCTGGAATAGGACTTGGAACCACAACCTTCTGACTCGAGAGGCAAGAATGCTACCCACTGAGCCACAGCTGACACTGTGACTTGTATGTATTTCATTAACTTTAAAAGGTTGAGGGGTGATTTAATCAAACTTATTAAAATGATAAAGGGATTCGATAGTAATATGTCCTTACTATACAGTATAAATGATTACGAGGCCCATATTTGAGAGAAGATCACTCTGTGACCATTCACCTTTATTAGCCAGCACTGAAGTGATGAAGGTGGGTAGAGCTTCCCCTTTCATACCTGAAAGTCCAGGTTAGGAGTGTCTCCCACAAGTTCACCACCTAGTGGTCAACGTTCTCACGGTGTACAACTTAGGTCAGTTTATACATGGGTTACAATGACAGTTGAATACATGACATCACCTCCCCACAAAGTCTTATTTGGATCACAGGTTAAGTCTCTGGTGGTTTACGCTCCCTTGTAGAGCGCCTGAGTTGGGACTCCAGTTGTTGGGCACTGGCCTGAGTGACTGCTGTTTGCGGTGTCTCAGGCCTGTCCGGACTGCTCACAGTGACTGGGCTCTCCTCCGCTTGGTTCCGGTGTTCAGTCACCTGTGGGGGAGTGAACTCTACATCATGTTCTTCCTCTCTTCTATGGGGTTGCTGAACCTCCTTTTAGTTTGATCCATGTGTTTGCGGCAGATTTGTCCATTGGTAAGTTTAACTACAAAAATTCTATTCCCCTCTTTGGCAATCACAGTGCCTGCGAGCCATTTAGGCCCTGCAGCGTAGTTGAGTACAAAGACAGGGTCATTGACATCAATACATCGCGCCCTTGCATTCCCGTCATGGTAGTCACATTATGATTGGCGCCTGCTCTCAACAATTTCTTTCATGGTGGGGTGTATAAGGGATAACCTGGTTTTGAGCGTCCTTTTCATTAGCAGCTCTGCGGGTGGGACCCCTGTGAGTGAGTGTGGTCGGAATCTATTGGCCAACAGGAGGCATGATAAGCGGCTTTGTAGGGAACCCCCTTGGATTCTGAGCATCCCCTGTTTGATTATCTGCACTGCTCGTTCCGCCTGGCCGTTTGAGGCCGGCTTGACCGGTGCCGTTCTGACATGGTTGATACCATTTCCTGCCATGATGTCCTGGAATTCAATGCTCATAAAGCACGGGCCATTGTCACTGACCAAGACATCCGGTAGACCATGGGCTGCAAACATTGCCCGTAGACTTTCTACCGTGGCAGAGGATGTGCTTGAATTGAGAATGTCACACTCGATCCATTTGGAGTAGGCATCTATTACAACCAAAAACATTTTTCCCATGAAAGGACTTGCGTAGTCCACATGGATGCGTGACCATGGCTTGGCGGGCCAGGACCAGGGGCTAAGGGGTGCTTCCCTGGGCGCATTGCCCAGCTGGGCACACGTGTTACACCTGCGAACACAAAGTTCCAGGTCTGCATCTATCCCTGGCCACCAAACGTGTGACCTGGCAATTGCCTTCATCATGACCATGCCCGGGTGCTCATTGTGGAGTTCCCTGATGAACATCTCACTGCCCATCTGGAGCCATGATTACTCAGTTTCCCCTCAGCAGGCAGTCGGCCTGAATCGAGAGTTCATCCTTGCGCCTGTGAAATGGTTTGAATTTCGCAGAGCATGCCCATACGTGGCTGCTCAGTCCCCATTCAGGACACATTTCTTGACTAAAGACAGTAGCGGGTCTCTATTTGTCCAGACTTTGATCTGACGGGCTGTCACGGGTGAGCCTTCGCTTTCGAAAGCTTCAACAGCCATGACCATCTCAGCAGCACGCTCAGTTGCTCCCTCGGTGGTGGCTAGTGGGAGCCTGCTGAGTATATCGGCGCAGTTTTCAGTGCCCGGTCTGTGCCGAATTGTATAGTCATAAGCGGCTAACGTGAGTGCCCACCTCTGTATGTGGGCCAATGCATTTGCATTTATGGCCTTGTTGTCGGCCAAAAGGAACGTTAGGGGTTTGGGATCTGTTTCCAGCTCAAATTTCCTGCCAAACAGGTACTGGTGCATTTTTTTTACAGCATATACACATGCAAGCGCTTCCTTTTCTACCATCCCGTAGTCCCGTTCTGCCTGGGACAGACTTCTGGAGGCATAAGCTACCGGCTGTCACTGACCCTTGGCATTAACATGCTGCAACACACATCCGACCCCATAGGATGACGTATCGCACGTTAAAACAAGTTTCTTACACGGGTCATATAGCGTTAACAGATTGTTAGAGCACGAAATTTGTTATGCTCCATCAAAAGTCCTTTCCTGGCTGTCCCCCCAGACCCATTCACGATCTTTGCCTAGAAGCACGTGTACCAGCTCCAACAGCGTGCTCAATTTGGGAAGAAAGTTACCAAAATAGTTCAGGAGCCCCAGGAACGAACGCAGCTCCGTCATGTTACGGGGTCTGGGTGCTCTCTGGATCACTTCTGTTCTGGACACCGTAGGTCTGATCCCGTCTGCTGCTATCCTCATCCCCAGGAATTCTACCTCTGGAGCTAGGAAGACGGACTTCGCCTTTTTCAGTCACAGACCTACCCGGTCCAGTCTGCGTAGCACCTCCTCCAGGCTGCGGAGGTGTTCTTCAGTATCGCGACCCGTGATATGGATATCGTCTTGAAAAACCATCGTCCTTGGAATCGACTTGAGGAGGCTTTCCATATTTCGTTGAAAGATCGCGGCGGCCGAGCGAATCCCAAACGGACATCTGTTGTACTCAAACAACCCCTTGTATGTCGTGATGGTGGTCAGCTTCTTCGACTCACTCGCCAGCTCCTGGGTCATATAAGCTTGAGGTCAGGTCCAATTTTCAAAAAGGTCTGCCACTGGATAGCGTCACAAAGAGGTCCTCTTCTCTCGGTAGCGGGTACTGGTCTTGGAGTGACACCTGATTGATGGTGGCCTTGTAATCACCACATATCCTGACCAACCCATCCGCCTTGAGCACCGGCACAATCGGGCTCGCCCAGTCACTGAATTCGACTGGCGAGATGATGCCTTCCCTCAGCAGGCGGTCCAATTCGCCTTCTATCTTTTCCCGCATCACGTACGGCAGCGCTCTGGCCTTGTGATGTACTGGTCTAGCATCTGGGTTTATGTGAATCACTACCTTGGTCCCCATGAAAGTGCCAATGCCAAGTTGAAATAGTGAGTCAAATTTGTCCAGGACCGGTGAGCATGATACTCGCTCCACAGAGGAAATTGCATTGATATCGCCCCATTTCCAGTTCATGACAGCAAGCCAACTCCTCCCCAGCAGTGCGGGACCATCCCCCGGGACAATCCAGAGTGGCAACCTGTTCTCCGAATCTTTGTGGGTCACGACTACCGTGGCGCTGCCTAGCACGAAACGGAATGATCTCCTTTGTATATATCCGTAACTGTGCATCAATTGGCAATAATTTTGGCCTTCTGGCCTTGGACGCCCACAACCTTTCGAACTGTTTGATACTCATCAGGGACTGGCTGGCCCCTGTGTCTAGCTCCATTGATACTGGGATGCCATTGAGGAGCACTTTCATCATTATCAGTGATGACCTGGTGTATGAACTGTATATGTGTCCACATGAACTCGCTGAACTTCAGCTTCCAGCGATTTCCCCCAGTGTCCATTTGGCCTCGTAGGGCTTGCAACAGGCCCGTCCTCCTCGTACATCAACCTGGCTGCAGGCTTCCTGCACATACGCCCCAAGTGACAGCTGACGTTGCAATTTCTGCAGGTCTATTGCTGATACCTGCAAGCTCTGGCTGTGTGTTTGCCTCCACACCTCCAACATGAGCCTTTGTTGGAAACAAAAGGTCCATTACCAGTCGATCATTCTGTCTCTGTAACTGTAACTGTCCTTAAACGCATCATTGACAGGTGTTGATGGCCCCATTACTGGCCGCATTGTCCCTTGCGACGGCATGAATCGCCGTTCAGCTAGCCATTGTCTCTGTTGAATTCCCCCTTTAGGTTTGACTACATGCTGGGGCATGTCCGATTGCCCCTGTCTGCCTGGAGAACTGTGTGCCGCATTAACAATGTTGACTCCCTGTCCATTTGCTGCATTTAAACCAAGATTTTTGTCAAACATCGTTCTGGTCTCTTCCTCCCCTGAGATGAATGTCTAGGCTATCAAAGCTGCCGTTTCCAGAGTCAAGTCTTTGGTCTCAATCAGTTTCCTGAAAACCCCAGTGTGCCCGATGCCCTCAATAAAAAAGTCTTGCAGCATCTCCGCTCTGCATGCATCTGGGAACTTACATAGGCTCGCCAGTCGCCGGAGGTCTGCCACAAAGTCTGGAACGCTTTGCCCTTCTCACCGCCGATGCGTGTAAAACTGGTGTCTTGCCATGTGCATGCTGCTTGCCGGTTTAAAGTGTTCCCCGATCAACTTACTGAGCTCTTCAAAAGTCTTGTCCGCCAGCTTCTCTGGCGCTAGAAGGTCCTTCATCAGGGAGTACGTCCTAGATCCACAAACTGTCAGGAGATGACCCCTGCGTTTGTCGGCCGAATCCTGTCCCAGCCATTCCTTAATGACAAAACTTTGCTGTAGCCTCTCAATAAAATTGTCCCAATCATCACCAACACAGTACCTCTCATCTGTGCTACTAGTGGCCATGCTCGCGTGGTTTAAATCCCAGTTTCTCATCGCCAATAATATGTCCTTACTATACAGTCTAAATGCACACAAGGCCCATACTTGAGAGTAGGTCACTCTGTGACCAGTAACCTTTATTAGCCAGCACTGAAGTGATGAAGGTGGGTGGAACTTCCCTTTTTATACCTGAAAATCCAGGTTAGGAGTGTCGCTCACAAGTTCACCACCTAGTGGTCAATGTTCCCACGGTGTACAACTTAGGTCAGTTTATACATGGGTTACAATGAGAGTTGAATATATGACAGATAGGATCGACAGAAACCATTTTCTCAGCTTCCAGAACAAAGGGGCCCAATCTTAAAATTAAAGCTGGGCCATTCAGGAGTGATATCAGGAAACATTTTTTCACACAAAAGGGTCGTGGGAATCTGGAACTCTCTTTCTCCCCCCCCCCCCCCCCAAAAGGCTGTGGATACTGGGGGATCAGTTGGGGCTTTCAAGACTGTGATCGATAGATTTTTGTTGGGTAAAGATATTAAGGAATATGGAGCTAAGGTGGGAAAATGGAGTTGAGGTACAGATCAGCCATGATCGAATTAAATGGCGAAACAGGCTGGAAAGAAAGACTTGCATTTATATAGCTCCTTTCATGACTACCAGATGTCCCAAAGCTCTAATGAAGTACTTTTTGAAGTGTAGTCACTGCTGTAATGTAGGAAATGCAGCAGCTTATCTGCGCACAGCATGTTCCCATAAACAGCAATGTGATAATGATCAGATAATTTGTTTTTTAGTGATGCTGGTTGAGGGATAAATATTGGCCCCAGGACACCGGAGATAACCTCCCCTGCTCTTCTTCCCAATAGATCTCAATGGATCTTTTACATCCATCCAAGAGAGCAGATGGTTTAACGTCTCATCTGACAAACAGTTCTTCTGACAGTGCTGCACTCCCTCAGCACTGCACTGGAAGTATCAGTGTAGATTTTTGGGCTCAAGTGCCTAGAATGGGACTTGAACAACAACTTGAATTTTTTTAGCGCCTTTAACACAGTACAATGTCCCAAGGCGCTTCAGTGTTATAAAACAAGCAAAAGAAATTGACACTGATCCAGACAAGAAGAAATTACGGCAGAAGCTTGGTCAAAGAGGTAGGTTTTAAGGAGCGTCGTGAAGGAGGAAAGGTAGAGAGACGAAGAGGTTTAGGCAGGGAGTTCCAGAGGAGCGCAGACATCTCCGGGGGTGGGGGCGGTTGTGAGGCTGGAGGAATTTAGAGATAGGGAGGGGCGAGGCCATGGAGGGATTTGCAAACAAGGATGAGAATTTTGAAATCGCCGCATTGCTTAACCAGGAGCCAATGCGTGTCAACTAATTCGGAGACAAGGGTGCTACCCACTGAGTCAATGGCTGAATGGGCTACTCGTTCCTTGTTCCTATGTTCCTTGTTCCCATGTAAGTGTGGCTTCGAGGTGCCCTTTAGCAGGCGAAAGCCCCACTGTGGCTCTCACCGTCCCTGTACGAGCTTCTTGTGGGTGGCTTGGATCCAATTATTTTGAGAACAAACTGAATTTTGCACATTCCCGAATTTAATCGCTCCATCATCGGCTGCCGTGCTTTTGGCTGCCGTGCTTTCAGCTGCCTGGGCCCTAAGCTCTCTAAATCTCATCGTAAACCTCTTCACCTCATCATTCCCTATCTCCGAAACCTCCTCCAACCCTCAGAGAATTCAGCGCTCTACCAATTCTGCCCTGTATTCCATCCCCCTATTCTCTCAACCCCACCATTGGCGGCCGTGCCTTCAGCTGCCTCGGCTCTAAGATCTGGAACTCCCTGCCTAAACCTCTCCGCCTCTCAACCTCTCTTTCCTCCTTTTAAGATGCTCCTTAAAACACCTCTTCGACCAAGCTTTTGGTCACCTGTCCTGCTATCTCCTTCTGTAAAAAATGTTTTTATTGATAACGCTCCGGTGAAGCACCTTGGGACATTTTGCTATGTTAAAGGCACTGTATACATAAGAACATAAGAAATAGGAGTCGGCCATTTGGCCCCTCATGCCTTCTCCACCATTTAATAAGATCATGGCTGATCTGATCATGGACTCAGTTCCACTTCCCTGCCCGCTCCCCATAATCCTTTATTTCCTTATTGCTCAAAAATCTGTTTATCTCCGCCTTAAATATATTCAATGACCCAGCCTCCACAGCTCTCTGAGGCAGAGAATTCCACAGATTTACAACCCTCTGAGAGAAGAAATTCTTCCTCATCTCAGTTTTAAATGGGCGACCCCTTATTCTGAGACTATGCCCCCTAGTTCTAGATTCCCCTATGAGTGGAAATATCCTCTCTGCATCCACCTTGTCTACCGCCTTCATTATCTTATACGTTTCGATAAGATCACCTCTCATTCTTCTGAACTCCAATGAGTATAGGCTCAACCTACTCAATCTATCTTCATAAGTCAACCCCCTCATCTCTACAATCAACCTAGTGAACCTTCTCTGAACAACCTCCAATGCAAGTATATCCTCCCTTAAATACAGAGACGAAAACTGTATGCGGTACTCTAGGAGTGACCTCACCAATACCCTATACAGTTGTAGCAGGCTTTCTCTGCTTTTATACTCTATTCCCCTTGCAAAAAAGGCCAATGTTCCATTTGTCTTCCTGATCACTTGCTGTGCCTGCATACTAACTTTTTGTGTTTCATGCACAATGACCCCCAGGTCCCTCTGTACTGCAGCACTTGCAATTTTTCTCATTTAAATTATAATTTGCTTTTCTATTTTTTCTGCCAATGTGGGCAACCTCACATTTTCCCACATTATACTTCATCTGCCAAATTTTTGCCCACTCACTTAGCCTGTCTATATCCCTTTGCAGATTTTTTGTGTCCTCACAATTTGCTTTCACACCCATCTTTGTATTATCAGTGAACTTGGATACATTATACTCGGTCCCTTCATCCAAGTCATTATTATAGATTGTAAATAGTTAAGGCCCCAAAACCGATCCCTGTAGCTAGTGGGGTGCTAGTTACTGTTTGCCAACCGACTCACTGTTTTTTGTTCGTCAGCCAATCCTCTATCCATGCTAATATATTACCCCCAACCCCGTGAACTTTTATTTTGTGTAGTAACCTTTTATGTGGCTCCTTATCAAATGCCTTCTGGAAATCCAAATACACCACATCCACTGGTTCCCCCTTAACCTCCCTGCTCGTTATATCCTCAAAGAGCTTCAGCAAATTTGTCAAATGTGATTTCCCTTTCATAAAACCATGCTGGCTCTGCTTGATTGAATTATGCTTTTCCAAATGTCCTGCTACTGCTTCCTTGATAATGGACTCCAGCATTTTCCCAACGACAGATGTTAAGCGAACTGGTCTACAATTTCCTGCTTTTTGTCTGCCGCCTTTTTTAAATAGGAGCATTACATTTGCCGCCCCAAAATCCAGGGAATTTTGGTAGATTACAACCAATGCATCCGCTATCTCAGCAGCCACTTCTTTTAAGATCCTAGGATGTAAGCCATCAGCTCCAGGGGATTTGTCTGCCTTTAGTTCCATTATTTTACCGAGTACTACTTCTTTAGTGATGGTGATTGTATTAAGTTCCTCCCTCCCTGTAGCCCCTTGATTATCCACTAATGGGATGCATTTTAGTGTCTTCTACCGTGAAGACCGATACAAAATATTTGTTCAATGTCTCTGCCATTTCTCTGTTCCCCATTATTAATTCCCCAGTCTCATCCTCTAGGGGACCAACATTTACTTTAGCCACTCTTTTCCTTTTTATGTACCTGTAGAAACTCTTATATCTGTTTTTTATATTTTGTGCTAGTTTACTTTCATAATCTGTCTGCCCTCTCTATTATTTTTTTAGTCGTTCTTTGCTGGTTTTATAAAAGTTTCCCAATCCTCTGGACTTCCACTAGTTTTGGCCACATTGTATGCCATTGTTTTCAATTTGATACCTTCCCTTATTTCCTTAGTTAGCCATGGATGGTTATCCCTTCTTTTACAGTCTTTCCTTCTTTCCTTGGGATATATTTTTGTTGCGAGTTATGAAATATCTCCTTAAATGTCTGCTACTGCTCATCATACTTTAATCTATTTTCCCAGTCCACTTTAGCCAACTCTGCCCTCATACCTTTGTAGTCTCCTTTATTTAAGCTTTGAGATTCAACTTTCTCACCCTCCAATTGAATTTGAAATTCAACCATGTTATTTATGGTCACTCATTCCTGGAGGATCCTTTACTACGAGATTGTTTATTAATTCTGTCTCATTACACAGTACCTGATCTAAGCTAGCTGCTCACTGGTTGGTTCCGCAATATACTATTCAAGGTAACTATCTTGGATACACTGTATGAACTCTTCCTCAAGGCTACCCTGGCCAATTTGCTTTGTCCAATCAATATGAAGATTAAAATCGTCCATGACATTTACTGTTCCTTTTTTACAAGCCTCCATTATTTCTTGATTTATACTCCGCCCAGCAGTGCAAGTTGTTTTCGAATTTCGCATTATGGAAACAGACTCATTTTAGCCTCTTTTTATCCTTTGGGCATTTCAGAATCTCGCGGTTGAATATTTGTTAGGATTTTAGCCTTGCTTAATGTTCGTTCCTGGGAGTGCCTCTCTTATGCCTCCCCACAATGACCAGATCTCATTATCGGTGACTCACTGCTCCTATCCATTTCTGAGTCCAGGACACACCCTAATGAGGTGACTTCAATACATGGGTTTTCAAACTGAACTCTTAAGGCTGCATGATTGTAATGTATTTGCTTCATGGGATTTTTGCTTAAGAATTCATAGCAACACATTGCTATTAAGAACTACATGGTTTATTAACAATGATTTGACAATCACAGTACACATTACCAGTTCATCCACTTGGCTCATAACTATATAACTCATCTTGGATGACCTAGACCCACATGACTGGGGTTTTATTGCATCTTATGAACATCACGTGACTGGCTAAGTTACTCACAATGCAACAGCTCTACAACTATTTTTTTTTCCCTGTGAGCATACTCACAGGTGCATACATTACAATGAGAGAATCCAAGGTGGTTTTCTGGAGTATATACTTCCTGTCTTGCAGCACAATGTTTCTGACATCTACCTGAATGAAACGGCAATGGTGGAATTAATTTAATTTGTGTTACTGACGCTCTCTACCACAAGATAACACATGGCTCCCTGGAGGAGGTAGAGATCCTGAGAGTGTCTCATTAATTGTAGGAGCCTGGGGAGCAAGCCAATAATTGTAGGGGTATTGGGAGTGTGTCAGTAATTGTAGGGGTTTGGGGGTGTGTCAGTAATTTTAGCTGTGTTGGGAGTGTGTCTGTAATTGTAGGGGTATTGGGAGTGTGTCAGTAATTGTAGGGGTATTGGGGATGTGTCAGTAATTTTAGTTGTGTTGGGAGTGTGTCAGTAATTTTAGGGGTAATGCGAATGTGTCAGTATTTTCAGGAGCTCCCCGGACATGCTCCAGTGTTTGCAGGGCGTTCTCAGGAGTGGGCCAGTATTGTCAGGGGTCCCCTGGGAATGCTCCATTATTGTCAGGGGATCTTCAGGAATGCTCCAATATTTTGCAGGGGGTTCCTAGGAGTGGACAGACAGTGGCCCCCACCATCACAGAAAGTTTTGAGACTGTTGTATTGGTCTTTAGTTCTATACAACCTTTGCTGGTGACTTTATTACCTGAGAAAAAAATGCATAATTGCCTGTGACCTAGGAGTGGAATGAATGTAAAGAGAGCTCCCACTGGGATGGCTACAGGTTTTAGAGCGTTGTGTGGAACTCTTGGCCTGTAAATGTGGCATTTGCTGCTCACTAAGGTTCAGTTGACAATGCTCCATTTGTATTTGTGCTTCATGAACTTTGAGTTCAAATCCAGAGGGGTCGAGTTGATGATAACTGGAAACAGTTTCTCTTTGACTGAACTCTGCCGGGTGAACTGCCTGGGGTTAATTGTTACAGAGGGGATTAACCAGCGTACGTGTGCTCGGATTGAATTTCCGAGCCATGGCAGAGCTGCAGGAAGTTTAAATGCTAGCCTGATCTGAACCTCCTGCCTGGCTGCCTTGGGCCTCACTGAAGGTTAGAGCGGGTTTGCTTTCACTGCCTGTCCCCTAGTCCAACTTCAGATACAGTTTGTACTAATTAATCACAGGAGGGCAAGAGGTTCAGATGAAGACTATCCTTTGGCCTCTGAGCTCATTGGAAGGCAAAGCTGGTGTTGATTTTGGATTGTGGGAGTCCAGAGCAAGGGGGCATAATATGAATTAGAACTCGGCCCTTCAGGAGTGAAATCAGGAAACACTTTGGCGCACAAAGGGTCGTGGAAATCTGGAAAACTCTCCTCCAATTGCCGGGGGATGATCGGCGCTTTCAAGACTGAGATAGATAGAATTTTGTTAGGTAAGGATATCAAGAGATATGGAGCAAAGGTGGGAAAATAGAGTTGCAATACAGATGAACCATGATCTAATGAAATGGTGGAACAGGTTCGAGGGGCTGAATAGCCTCCTCCCTCTTGGCACAGTCGATGAGATCCTAAAATATAACACCTTTCACTACCTCAGGATGTCCCAAAGCACTTCACAACCAATGAAGTACTTTTGAAGTGTAGTCACTGTTGTAATGTCGGAAACACGGCAGCCAAATTTGCGCACAGCAAGCTCCCACAAATAGCAATCTCATAATCACCAGATAATGTGTTTTAGTGACATTTGGTTGAGGGATAAATATTCACCAGGACATCAAGAAGAACTCCACTGCTCTACTTCAAAAGAGTGCCGTGGGGATCTTTTACGTACACCTGAAAGGGCAGACAAGGCCTCGGCTTAAAGTCTCATCCAAAAGATAGCACATCCGACAGGGCAGCACTCCCTTAGTACTGCATTGGAGTGTCAGCCTAGATTATATGTTCACGTCTCTGGAGTGGGGCTTCAACCAATAGCCTTCTGACTCAGAGGCAAGAGTGCTACCTACTGACCCAAACTGACATCTCTTGGTATAAGGTGGTGGGGATCCTTCCTTTGTGTACAGGCCGGTTGAAGCTTTTTGGTTTTACACTATAGAGTTTCAATGGGTATTAACTCTCCCATGCCACCGCACTGCAGTGTGGGGGTTCCATCTTCTGAGTGCAGCCAATTTAAGCGACAGAATCTGTACTGAGGTGGACACGAGTTTTGCGGAATGGGTCGCTTAAATGATTGAGTAATGGGTCGCTTAAATGATTGAATAAATCATAGAATGATGCATCACAAAAGGTGGCTATAATGTATGCAACTGTGAGGATGCTCACAGGTTTGTAGAACTGTTGAAGGGGGTCGTTCAGCCCTGTCTCTCTCCTGCGGGTACGTCCGAGCCAGGGTGTCCCTGGAGATGGAGCATGCGGTGTCCACGAGAGGTGGGCGCCGGAGGGACTGGAATGCATCATCGCTCCCGGCAATCAAATTTTAATTTGACCGTTAAAAGTTTAAAGTTTCATTTGTTTAAATTGTTGGTTTTAATGCCCCTTTAATAAGGGGGCATTTGATTTACATTTGATTTACAGGTGCAACTAAAATAGTTGTAGACCTGTTGAGTTGTGAGTGGCTTAGCCAGTCGTATGATGTTCACAAGACTCAATAAAGCCCAGTCAGTTGGGTTTAAAGGATCTACGATGAGGTATGCAGTTGTGAGCCTAGTGGATGAACTGGTAATGTGTAGTGTGATTGTTAAACCTTTGCTATTAAGACCTAGTTGGTTTATTAACAATGTGTTGCTATCAATTCTTAAGCCAAGAACCCATGAAGCAAATACATTACAGTGGCCATTTGGGCCATCGAAACGCAAAGAACATTGTGAGTGTTGTTTACAGGATTACAGTGCGACACCTTCGGAAATATATGCGCATCCAAGACATTGCGTGTGAGGTTTTAACAAGCTTGATTAGTTAGTTTTTGTTTTATATTCAGGGCAATCATCGTGCAGCTGTGAATAATGAAACCTGCCAGGAGCGACTGACACGGCTGGAGAGTGACAGGGAGTGCCTGGTTCTACAGGTGAGTACTCTCTCAGCCATATCTTATGCATAAGTGTCCAAATCCACATCATCCCAAAGTCATGAAGACAGCATTACCTCGGATATACAGCACAGAAACAGGCCATTCAGCCCAACCAGTCCATGCCGCATTTATGCTCCACTCGAACCTCCTCCCGTCTTTCCTCCTCTAAATCTATCAGCATAACCCTCTATTCCCTTCTCTCTCATGTGCTTGTCTAGTCTCCTATTAAATGCATTTATACTATTCGCTTCAACCATTCCCTGTGGTAGCGAGTTCCACATTCTCACCACTCCCTGCGTAAAAAGGTTTATTCTGAATTCCCTATTGGATTTCTTGGTGACTATCTTATATTGATGGCCTCTCATGTTACTCTTCCCCACAAGTGGAAACATTCTCTCTGTATCTACTCTATCAAAACCTTTCATAATTTTAAAGACCTTTATTAGGTCGGCCCGCAGCCGCCTTTTTTCAAGAGAAAAGGGACCCAGCCTGTTCGTCCTTTTGTGATAGGTGTACCCTCGCATTTCTGGTATCATCCTTGTAAACATCACGTAGTTTGGGCAAATGGAACTTTGGCCGAAGTTCAAATGGAACAAAGGCGGCTGGTTGGGGTTATGGTGCAGATCAGCCATGATCCAATAGTATGGTGGAACTGGCTCATTGAGCTGAATGGCCACCTCCTGTTCCTGTGTTGCTATGAGGCTGTGGTACGACGTTGTGTACCAAGCATATGTTTTTCACCTTCATTGATTTTAGGTTCGTAAGAACATAAGAATTAGGAGCAGGAGTAGACCATTCGGCCCCTGAGGCCTGCTCCGCCATTCAATAAGGTCATGGCTGATCTTTGACCTCAACTCCACCTTCCTGCCTGATCGTCCGATCCATTGATTCCCCTGGAGTCCAAAACCTTTCGATCTCCATCTTGAATATACTTTAAGACTCAGCATCCAAAACCCTCTGGGGTGGAGAATTCCAAAGATTCATCACCCTCTGAGTGAAGAAGTTTCTCCTCATCTAGTCCTAAATGGTCGACCTCTTATCCTGAGATTGTGACCCCTGGTTCTCGACTCTCCAGCCCGGGGAAACATCCTCCCTGCATCTACCCTGTCAAGCCCTCTAAGAATTTGCTACATTTCAGTGAGTTCCCCACTCATTCTTCTAAATGTAAATAGTATATATGGCACAGAAACAGGCCATTCGGCCCAACCAGTCCATGCTGGTGTTTAAGCTCCACTTGAGCCTCCTCCCATCTTTCCTCATCTAAATCTATTAGAATGACCCCGTATTCCCTTCTCCCTCATATACTTATCGATCCTTCCCTTAAATGCATCTATACTTCAGGGAGTATAGGTCCATTCTACTCAACAGTCGAAAAGTACTTTATTGGCTGTAAAGCACTTTGGGACGTCCTGAGGTTGTGAATGGCGCTGTATAAATGCAAGTCTTTCTTTCTCTGACTCTCCCAATACCAAAGACTAGGTGTGATCAATTAGTACATTTTGTTCAAAAGAAAAAGGCTGTGCTGTGACCTTTAACACTGTTGTATGGTGTGCTGCTGGGGGACTGCCAGCAGATCAAGGTGTTAATATTTGCTGTTAACTTGCATTCCTGCCTCAAGTTATGGCTTGTTTGGCTCTGAGTCAGACCCAAAGTGAACCTTATCAGCGGATCGGGCTCAAACCTCGGCACTGCCCCGTTCCACATTCCTGTACAGGGTTACGAAAAGACTCTTGTGATAGGCACAGATCCCTACAAACGAGCGAGACGTAAGTTAATAGGTCCAATTGTAGAACCGTGCAATTCCACTTCCTCATCTACTCTTGAGCCAGTCTGCAGATGTTCAAAAAGTAATTACTCGTCAGCGAGATTCGTGGCTGCCTTAAAGTTACAGCCTGGAAAACAGGATGACATTTCTGTTCCGTGTTGTTTAGGAAGGGGTTTGTTTCCTGATTTAGTCGCGGTAAAGTTGAGGTCCGTTTATTTTGTCGTGTATGGTGTGTGAACCTTTCTTTCTGCGCTCTCTGTGTTGACAGGTGAGCGTTCTGACAGATCAGGTGGAGGCCCAAGGGGAGAAGATCCGAGACCTGGAAGCTTGTCTGGAGGAACATCAGCTGAAACTCAACTCCACCGAAGAGATGCTGCAGCAGGCAAGTGGTTCTTGCGCGGGGAGGGGAATCAGACGGTCTACAGTCAGTGCACAGGGAGAGGATCAAACGGCCTACAGTCAGTGCACAGGGAGAGGATCAAATGGTCTACAGTCAGTGCACGGGGAGGGGGAGGGGAATCAGACGGTCTACAGTCAGTGCACAGGGAGAGGGAGAGGATCAAACGGCCTACAGTCAGTGTACAGGGAGAGGATCAAATGGTCTACAGTCAGTGCACGGGGAGGGGGAGGGGAATCAGATGGTCTACAGTCAGTGCACGGGGAGGGGGAGGGGAATCAGATGGTCTACAGTCAGTGCACAGGGAGAGGATCAAATGGTCTACAGTCAGTGCACAGGGAGAGGATCAAATGGTCTACAGTCAGTGCACAGGGAGAGGATCAAACGGCCTACAGTCAGTGCACAGGGAGAGGATCAAATGGTCTACAGTCAGTGCACAGGGAGAGGATCAAACGGCCTACAGTCAGTGCACAGGGAGAGGATCAAACGGTCTACAGTCAGTGCACAGGGAGAGGGAGAGGATCAAACGGCCTACAGTCAGTGCACAGGGAGAGGATCAAATGGTCTACAGTCAGTGCACGGGGAGGGGGAGGGGATCAGACGGTCTACAGTCAGTGCGCGGGGAGGGGAATCAGACGGTCTACAGTCAGTGAACGGGGAGGGGGAGGGGATCAGACAGTCTACAGTCAGTGAACGGGGAGGGGGAGGGGATCAGACAGTCTACAGTCAGTGCACGGGGAGGGGGAGGGGATCAGACAGTCTACAGTCAGTGAACGGGGAGGGGGAGGGGATCAGACAGTCTACAGTCAGTGCACGGGGAGGGGGAGGGGATCAGACAGTCTACAGTCAGTGAACGGGGAGGGGGAGGGGATCAGACAGTCTACAGTCAGTGCACGGGGAGGGGGAGGGGATCAGACAGTCTACAGTCAGTAGAGGGGGAGGGGATCAGACAGTCTACAGTCAGTGCACAGGGAGGGGGAGGGGATCAGACGGTCTACAGTCAGTGATAGGGGAGGGGGAGAGGATCAGACGGTCTACAGTCAGTGCACGGGGAGGGGGAGGGGATCAAACGGTCTACAGTCAGTGCACGGGGAGCGGGAGGGGGATCAGACGGTGGGCAGTCAGTACACAGAGTGGGGGAGGGGATAAGACGGTGGGCAGTCAGTGCACGGGGAGGGGGAGGGGTCAGACAGTGCACGTTGGCAGTACAATTTGCTCTTTCATTCAAAGTTATTTCATTTGAGCTCTGTTCAGCCAAATTGTATTTTTCCAAAGCACAATATACATCCGGGTGCTGTTTAATTTCCAGTCCTTAATTTGCATTATTGAGTTATTTGCATTATCCAAAGCATTGGAAGGTTTTATAGAGTAGGCTTGCATTTCCTCGTATATAGAAGATTTATACACAAGATATAGTGGTTGATCTAATTGAGGTGTTTGTAAGATGATCAGTGGAGTTGATAGGGTCGGGGACATGGGAATTTATAACGTATTGAGAGATTCTATCATACTCTCTCTCTTCGTTAGTTCCTGGAATTGAGGATGACTTACAAGCACAGAATGAAGGCTTTAAAATGGGGACTGGGTTATTTCTGTGTGTCCTTGGTCCAATTATCTGCCACCCTCTAACTCCTCTTCTCAGCCATGGCTCAGTGGGTAGCACTCTTGCTTCTGCATCAGAAGGTTGTGGGTTCAAGTCCCATGCAAGAGGCTTGAACACAAATCTAGGCTAACACTCTACTGAGTACTGAGTAACACTGTACTGAAGGAGTGCTGCACTGTCGGAGGTTCCATCTTTCAGATGAGAGGTTGAGTGATCTTGGCTACGTGGAGGCTAATGCAGATGGTGAGGCCACCTTTGAAGTGAAGGATAAAATGCTCCATCTATTGAGGGAAGGATCTATTATTGGACGTACACGTGTGATTCATGAGTATGAAGATGACTTGGGCCAAGGTGGAAATGAGGAGAGCTCTCGAACAGGAAATGCTGGCGGACGTTTGGCCTGTGGTGTGATTGCAATTGCTAAAGAATGAAATGACTATATCTGTGGGGTGGAGAATTGCCATTGAGAATTGAGAATTGGCTGCTCGCTCAGCTGGATGTAAAAAATCCCCTGGCACCATTTAGAAGAGCAGGGGGAAAAGTCCAAAATAAGGGGGCATAATCTTAAAATTAGAGCCAGGCCATTCAGGGGTGATGTCAGGAAGCTTTTCTTCACACACAGGGTGGTGAGAATCTGGAATTCGTTGCTCCAAAAAGCTGTTGAGGCTGGAGGGAAATTGATAATTTCAAAACTGAGACTTTTGTTGGGTAAGGGTATTAAAGGTTACAGTACTGAGATGGGTAGATGGAATTAAGGCACAGATCAGCCATGATCTAATCAAATGGCGGAAGAAGCTCGAAGGGCCAAATGGCCGCCTCCTGTTCCTACGCAAAAAAGACTTTTAATTAAGAGGAGTATAACTAAGTTCCCGCAGTAACGCTCTGGGGTGGAGGTAATTTGGCTGACGGGTGCATGTTTCTTGCTTGCTTGCAATGCCTTCAGAAAGTGTTGGTTTAACTGGAGCTGACGGTGTGCTAAAATGCAGCTCTGTGCGCCAGGGGCTAATAAATCTTTTCTTCCTGAAGATTCGGTCTCTTTTTTTAATATAAATTAAATGGAAGTTGCTTTACCCACAGAGGAACTTTGCTAATCTGCTCCACTGGCTTGGTGAACAACACAACTGGTTTTCTAAAAAAAGAAACCATTAACGAGGCTTTAGTTCAGCAGAAATATACAGCTTCTCAACGTTTGGGGGAAATATTTTTGTAGAGAAATTGGCAGTTAAACCATACTGGGAGGAGCAGCAGACAAGGCAGAACATTGTGGTTTAAATATCACTCTTTCGCTGGTATGTTTTTTTTACAAAGTGCATGTTTGATATGAATAGGGATATATTTATATAGTACCATTCACATCCTCAGAACCTCACACAGCGTTTCAAGGCCATTTAATTATTTTGGAGCGTGGTCACTGTTGTAATGTAGGTGATGCGGCAGCCAATGTGCGCACAGCAAGATCCCACAAAGAGCAATGAGATGAACGCCCAGTGTATCTGGATTTTCTTTTTGTTGCTGGTTTTGGTTGAGAGATAAATGTTGGCCAGGACACTGGAGAGAATTTCCCATCTCTTTGAAAAGAAAAAATGACTTGCATTTCTACAGCTCCTTTCACAACCTCAGGATGTCCCAAGCGCTTTACGGCCAATTAAACTTTTTGAAGTGTAGTTACTGTTGTAATGTGGGGAACGCGGCAGCCAATTTGCATACAGCAAGCTCCCACAAACAGCAATGAGATAATGACCAGATCATCTGCTTTTACTGAATTTGGTTGCGGGATAAATATCGGTCCAGAGAGAACTCCCCTGTTCTTCTTTGAAATAGTGGCTGTGGGATCTTTTACATCCACCTGAGAGGGCCGACTGGGCCTCGGTTTAATGTCTCACCCAAAAGACAACACCTCCGACAGTGCTGCGCTCTCTCAGTACTGCACTGGGAGCGTCACCCTAGGTTATGAACCCACAACCTTCTGACTTGGAGGCGAGAGTGCTACCCACTGAGCCACAACAGGAATAAATCTGTTGCATCCAGGCGGAGTGGGGGGATTCGGTTTAACATGTCATCCGAATGACGCTACCACCAACAGTGCAGCACTCCCTCAGTAATGCACTGGAGGTATCAGTCATGTTTATGGTCTTAAGTTTGGGTGTGGGACTTGATCTCACAACCGTCTGACTTAGAGGTGAGAGTGCTGAGCCACAATAATTCTTTCCTTGCAAAATATACCTTAATAAACTATAAAAATTGTTTGGACTTGTTATGGAAAATATTTATCCATTGTTTCCCCTCCCCCACCATGGGCTCCACCCCTCGGGCACTGCTGATGCAGCACGGTGTTGCTAAGCTCATGTTTGTGGTGTTGATCCGGCAGTACAGCCTCCAGCTGCTAATTCATTCATTCATAACCAGTCCCTCGAAATCGAGGAAGACTTGCTTCCACTCTAAAAGTGAGTTCTTAGGTGATTGAACAGTCCAATACGAGAATTACAGTCTCTGTCACAGGTGGGACAGACAGTGGTTGAAGGAAAGGGTGGATGGGGAGTCTGGTTTGCCGCACGTTCCTTCCGCTGCCTCCGCTTGTTTTCTGCATGCTCTCGGCGACGAGACTCGAGGTGCTCAACGCCCTCCCGGATGCTCTTCCTTAATTTTGGGCAGTCTTTGGCCAGGGATTCCCAGATGCTGGTGGGGATGTTGCACTTTATCAAGGAGGCTTTCAGGGTGTCCTTGAAACGTTTCCTCTGCCCACTTGGAGCTCGCATGCTGTGTAGAAGTTCCAAGTAGAGCGCTTGCTTTGGGAGTCTTGTGTCGGGCATGCGGACGATATGGCCCGCCCAACGGAGCTGGTCAAGTGTGGTCAGTGCTTCGATGTTGGTATGATTGAGAACACTGACGTTGGTGCGTCTATCGTACCAGGGGATTTGCAGTATCTTGCAGAGACATAGTTGCCGGTATTTCTACAGTGATTTGAGGTATCTACTGTATATGGTCCACGTCTCTGAGCCATACAGGTGGGCGGGTATCACTGCAGCCCTGTAGACCATAAACTTAATGCCAGATAATACCTTCCGATCAGCACCCAGGACTGGCAGGGATTGGGGGGCGGGGGGGGGGGATGGGAAGCTGTTCCGCGCGCTACACCGCTGCCGGCTCACCGATCCAGTGGCTGATGTCCGTCGTGGCAATGAGCAGGTCGAGTGGGTGCTAGAGTTCCCGGATCGTGGAAGGGAATGAGGGCCGGCCTTCCCGCTGGTGATAGCTCGAAAATGCACCTTGCTGCAAGTAGGTACGTGCGAAGTCAGCTACAATGCCACCTGTGGTCGAATGGCCTGACGAAAAGCATGATGACCTCACCATCAGGGAACGCACATGAACTTTGACACATGGGCAAAGTATCAGAGGGCATCTGTGAAATCAGTCGCTCGAAAGTCGTCAATGCCTTCAGCGAAGGAGAGGCAGGGAAGATTGGAGCGATGATGGCCTCTGACTTCCATAAATGAATGGCTTTTATTAACACTCACCAAGTACAGACAGACAGTCTCCATTTGGGTATGTTCAACAACAACAACATTAGCTTGCACTTATACAGCATCTTTAACATCATAAAACATCCCAAGGCGCTTCACGGGAGCAATTATCAAACAAAATGTGATACCGAGCCATAAAAGGAGATATTAGGAACAGGCGACTAAAAGCTTGGTCAAAGAGGTAGGTTTTAAAGAGGGTCTGAAAAGGAAGAGAGTGAGGGGAGAGGTTTAGGGAGAGAATTCCAGAGCCTGGGGCCCAGGCGGATGAAGGCACAGCCACCAATGGTGGGGTGAATGGAGTGGGGAGGATGTCCAAGAGGCTAGAATTGGAGGAGCGCAGAAATCTCAGGAGGGTTGTCGGGCTGGATAAGGCTGCACAGATAGGGAGTTACGCGCCTTGCTGCCTGGCTTAGGAGAAAAATTGCAAAGTGCTGCAGTACAGAGAGACCTTGGGGTCCTTGTGCATGAAACACAAAAAATGAGTATGCAGGTACAGCAAGTAATCAGGAAGGCAGATGGAATGTTGGCCTTTATTGCAAGAGGGATGGAGTATAAAAGCAGAAAAGTCCTACAACTGTACAGGGTATTGGTGAGGCCACACCTGGAGTACTGCATGGAGTTTTGTTCTCTGTATTTAAGCAAGGATATACTTTCATTGGAGACTGTTCAGAGAAGGTTCACTCGGTTAATTCCGGAGATGAGGGGGTTGACTTATGAAGAAAGGTTGAGTGGGTTGGTGCTATACACATTAGAGCTCAGAAGAATGAGAAGTAATCTTATCGAACCATACAAGATAATGAGGGGTCTCGACAAGGCGGATGCAGAGAGAATATTTCCACTCATAGAGGAAACTAAAACTACGGAACATAGTCTCAGAATAAAGGGCTGTCCAATTAAAACTGAGATGAGGAGGAATTTCTTCTCTCAGAGGGTTGTAAATCTGTGGAATTCTCTGCCCCTGAGAGCTGTGGAGGCTGGGTCATTGAATATATTTAAGGCGGAGATAGATAGATTTTTGAGCGATAAGGGAGTAAAGGGTTATGGGGAGCGGGCAGGGAAGTGGAGCTGAGTCCATGATCAGATCATCCATGATCTTGTTGAATGGTGGAGCAGGTTCGAGGGGTCAGATGGCTGGCTCCTGCTCTTATTTCTTATTTCTTATGTTCAGAAGAGCCAGTGAGACCACTTCACATCCACGCCCGCGTGGCGGTGCATTAAAGTATCCCAATGTCCATAGCGTGTCCTTGACGGTTTAAATATAACCCGGCCAGTCAGATCAAAGCTGTGTCTTGGCTGTAGGAAAGTCTGCTTTAACGACTGTTGGTATTGACTGGGATTAAAAGTCCCTTTCCATTGATCATCTCGCAGAGCAGAAATCAGCACACATCTAACGCTTCTGTGTGTAGAAAGTAAGTGAAAGGATCATTTGTACTTCCTGTTCCCATGGGGGCAGCTATGTATCAATAAACATTTCCTGCATGACACGTTCCATTTTTAAACTTGCTTTGCATTGTGCTGGTGGAGTGCACTGTCTCTCCTCAATGTGCAAGAAAGGAATTGCATTTATATACCTTTCATCACCTCAGGACGTCCCAAAGCGCTTCACAGCCAATGAAGTACTTTTGGAATGTAGTCACTGTTGTGATGTGGGAAACCCGGCAGCACAATTTGCGCACAGCAAGTTCCCACAAACAGCATTGTGGTGATGACCAGTGATGTTGGTTCAGAGATAAATATTGGCCCAGGACTTCCCTGCTCTTCTTCGAAATAGTTGAACCTGTGATCTTTTACATTCACGTAAGAGAGGCAGGTGGAGACTCAGTTTAACGTCTCATCTGACCGTGGAGCGCTCCCTTAGTACTGCCCCTCTGACAGTGCAGCACTCCCTTATTATTGCCCCTCCGACAGTGCGGCGCTCCCTCAGTATTGCTCCTCCGACAGTGTGGCGCTCCCACAGTACTGCCCCTCCGACAGTGCGGTGCTCCCTCAGTATTGCCCCTCCAACAGTGCAGCGCTCCCTCAAAACCACACTGATGTGATTATGGGCTCAAGTCTCTGGAGTGGGCATCGAACCCACAACCTTCTGACTCAGAGGCGAGTGCAATAACACCGAATCATGGCTGACACCTTAAGTATAAAATAAGCAAAAACAACACATGGAACAGTGAAAACGAATTATGTCAGAAAGCTGAGATTGGAGGAGACTGTTGTGAGATCACCAGTACTGAATAATTTCACATGACTTGAAGAAAATACAGTAATGAGGGTAGTTAATAAGCAGGGTATAAGAAGAGAAGTGTTTTTCAGGTCAATAAGTATTTTGAAGTGCAGTCAATGTTATAACATTGCAAAAGTGGCAGCCAATTTGCACACAGCAAGCTCCCACAAATAGCGATGGCCCAAAAATTGCAGTCAGAGGCTTCCCCAGGTGGTCCCGGAGGAACGTAGACTTGCGGTCCGAGGCCTCCATTCGCGGCCCAGCGTACAGGCTCTCACATCCCAGGAACGTAAGCGCACCCTGGGATCGCATGGGCCTGGACCACCAGTGACGATGGAGCATTCTCATTGATAATAATGGTGAGTTCCATGTGTACAAGCTCCCATTACTATCAATGGGAATACTCCCCCAAAACACAAACACAACACAATAAATAAAAATAACACCTCATATTTAAAATTAATTAAAATTAAATTTAATTAAATGCTTCAGACAAAATTAATTTTTTTGAATTTTTAAAAATGTTTTAGTAGGGGTAAAAATAAACTTGCCAAATGGACAGGGTTTTTAATATAGAAATTAGTGATAAAATGTAAATTTTCTAACTTTTCAAACTCTTGAGCTGGTAAAAGTAGGCTATATGCCTGCTTTTACCAGGCGTAAGATCTTGAAGGACATTTGTTGGGTAAATAGCCGAAATCGCCATCCGCGAAGGCCCTTCTCCCGGGGGTGCGTGCGATCTGTCAAAACGCAAGTACTGATTCTCGGTTCGTGCACATCGTACACTCCCGGAGAGGCCACAATTTATGACTCCATGTGATAATGGCTAGATAATCTGTTTTTGATTATGTTGATTGAGAAATAAATATCAGCCAGGACACCAGGGATAACTCCCCTGCTCTTCTTCAGAATAGTGCCATGGGATCTTTTTTACGTCCACCGGAGAAAGCAGACGGAGTCTCGGCTTAACGTCTCATCTGAAAGACGGTACCTTCGACAGCTCCGTTGGGCAGGCCACATCGTCCGCATGCCCGACACGAGACTCCCAAAGCAAGCGCTCTAATCTGTGCTCCGACACGGCAAGCGAGCCCCAGGTGGGCAGAGGAAACGTTTCAAGGACACCCTCAAAGCCTCCTTGATAAAATGCAAAATCCCCACCGACACCTGGGAGTCTCTGGCCAAAGACCGCCCTAAGTGGAGGAAGAGCATCCGGGAGGGTGCTGAGCATCTCTAGTGCTCCCTGAGCACTGCACTGGGAGTGATACCCTAGATTATATGCTCAAGTCTCATGGAATGGTGCTTGGACCCACAACTTTCTGGCTCTCAGACGCGATTGCTACCCACTGAGCCACGGCTGACAACAATGTGCAAGGAAGAGCGCAGTTATACTGCAACTTGTGCATCACTGTGGAGTGGCTTTTGCTGTGATTAGATGTAAATGTAGCTCAGGTGGCAGGTCTGGATTGGTGAGATCCTGCTCACTCACACCATGTGGAGTACAACTCCAGTTCAGTGTGGGGACATGTATTTAAACGTGTGCTCCGCTGGCCTGTGGGATGCCCTGGGCACTTGGAATACTACAGTAGTGTGTCTGGGTATTGTGCACCACTCTCTTAACTCCCAAAACAACAACAACTTGCACTTATACAATGCTTTTAACATAGTAAAACATCCCAAGGCGCTTCACATGAGCGATTATCAAACAGAATTTAACACCGAGCCGCATATGGAAATATTAGGGCAAAAGATTAAAAAAGTAGGTTTGAAGGAGTATTATAAAGGATGAGAGAGAGGCAGAGGGGTTTAGGGAGGAAATTCCCAAGCTTGGGGCCTCGGCAACAGAAGGCATGGCTGCCAACGGTTGAGCGATTAAAATCGGGGATGCTCAAGAGGGCAGAATCGGAGGAGTGCAGAGATCTCGGTGGGTTGTGGGGCTGGAGGAGATTAAAGAGGTAGGGAGGGCGAGGCCATGGAGGGATTTAAAAACAAGGATGAGATTTTAAAACTGAAGCGTTGCCGGACTGGAAGCCAATGTCATCATCATAGGCAGTCCTTCGAAATCGAGAAAGTCTTGCTTCCACTCTAAAAGTGAGTTCTCAGGTGGCTGTGCAGTCCAATACGGGAATTACAGTCTCTGTCACAGGTGAGACAGACAGTTGTTGAAGGAAAGGGTGGGTGGGGAGTCTGGTTTGCCGCACGCTGCTTCCATTGTCTGTGCTTGTTTTCTGCGTGCTCTCGGCTCAATCCCAGTTGCTCTTCCTCCACTTAGGGCGTTTTTTGGCCAGGGACTCCCAGGTGTCGGCGGGGATGTTGCACTTTACCAAGGAGGCTTTGAGGGTGTCCTTAAAACGTTTCCTCTGCCCACCTGGGGCTCGCTTGCCGTGTCGGAGCTCCAAGTAGAGTGCTTGCTTTTGGAGTGTCGTGTCGGGCATGTGGACGATGTGGCCCGCCCAACGGAGCTGGTCGAATGTGGTCAGTACTTCGATGCTGAGGATGCTGGCCTGATCGAGAACACTGATGTTGATGCGTCTGTCCTCCCAGGGGATTTACAGGATCTTGCGGAGGCTGAGCTGGTGGTATTTCTCCAGCGCTTTGAGGAGTCTGCTGTATATAGTTGATGTCTCTGAGCCATATAGGAGGGCGGGTATCACTACTGCCCTGTAGACCAGAAGCTTGGTGCCAGATTTGAGGTCCTGGTCTTCGAACACACTCTTTCTCAGGCGACCGACGGCTGCGCTGGCACACTGAAGGCAGTGTTGGACATCATCATCGATGTCTGCCCTTGCTGATAGTAGCAATGTAGGTCAGCGAGCACAGGGGTGATGGGTAAATGGGAGTTGCCTGCAGCTTAGGATATGGGCAGCAGAGTTTGGATGACCTCAAGATTACAGAGGGTGCAGGATGGGTAGCTAGCCAGGTGTGCATTGGAATAGTCCTAAAATAAAAACATTTATTCATTGCGAAGCAGAGGTAAACAGAGTTCTCTCCCAGTATTGGGTACAGTTTTCAGCAGGCAGGAGGGTTGGTAATTGGCAAAAGAACCAGAAGGGAGATGAGACTTTTTTTTAATGCAGCGAGTTTTTTTTATCTGGAACACGCTGCCTGAAAGGACGGTGGAAGCAGATTCAATCGTAACTTTCAAAAGGGAATTCGATAAATACTTGTAAAGGAAAAAATTTATGGGGCTGTGGGGAAAGAGCAGGAGGAGTGAGACTGATTGGATTGCTCTTTCACAGAGCCGGCACAGGCACGATGCGCCGAATGGCCTTGTCCTGAGCTGTATCATTCGCTGTTAGCACATTCCCGTTTCTCTTGAAATAATCCGACTTGTTGAGCTGTGTTTAGCAGGAGCGGCCCTTTTTTTGTGCATGATGAGACATGCTGGCTGGTTCATGTGTGAAATATGTTTACTGACCAACATAAGAATGTTTTCCCAGCAACCTAATTTTTCCATCCCATTCTGAGCATTGTGAACCATTCTGTTCCTGATGTGACATGCATCATATCAACTCTTGTTTTTCTTTACATTTGAGAGCTCAGTGAAAGATTGAGACCAAAAAATACAACCTAAACCAAACGAAAGAAAGACTTGCATTTATAGAGCGCCCTTCATGACCTCCAGACGTCCCATAGTACTTTACAGCGCTCCGCGAGCGGCCGGCCGCCAGGTACGTGCCCTCTGAAGCTGTCGCTGGAACCCCCCGCCGCAGCTGCAGGGGGCGATGGGGGCGATACCCAATTTTTGCTCTGGGGCAAAAACTGGTCGATGATGATATCGCCGGCGTATCAGGGCACTACGGGTTACTGCCGCTGCTAAACTCCTGCTGAATTTAGCGGGAGCCGTTCGCAGCAACACTGCGCCAGGGCGAAAAGTTTGCAAACGACCCTAATTATCCTCCCAAAGATTTGCATTTCTTATAATGCCTTTCACGACCATCGGACGTCTCAAAGCACTTTACAGCCAATGAAGTACTTTTGAAGTGTATCACTGTTGTAACGTGGGAAACACGGCAGCAATTTGCGCACACCAAGCTCCCACTAACAGCAATGTGATAATGACCAGATAATCTGTTTTATTGATGCGATTGAGGGATAAATATTGGCCCCAGGTCCTCAGGGAGTACTTCCCTGCTCTTCTTTGAAATAGTGCCATGGGATCTTTTACATCTCAGAGAGGGGGTAGATGGGGCCTCAGTTTA
Source organism: Pristiophorus japonicus (assembly GCF_044704955.1). Taxonomy (NCBI): domain Eukaryota; kingdom Metazoa; phylum Chordata; class Chondrichthyes; family Pristiophoridae; genus Pristiophorus; species Pristiophorus japonicus. Next base: position 110,441,806 of record NC_091990.1, on the reverse strand, counting down.
ACGTTTCATTCGAAAGACGGCACCTCCGACAGTGCAGCACTCCCTCAGTACTGCACTAAAGTGACAGCCTAGGTTTTTGTGCTCAAGTCCCTGGAGTGGGACTTGAGCCCACAACCTTCTGACTCAGAGGCAAGTGTGCTACCCACTGAGCCACAGCTAGCTAGTTAATACTTCTTTGGGTTTTTATTATTGTAACAGTGACTGTACTTTTCTATATAACGGTGTCCGTACAGTGCGCCACAGCTCACGGCATTTGTCACACCATGGACTATGGGTTTTACAGTCAAATGGAAAAAACCCCCACAAACAGTGTTTTTAGGAACCTAGGAGCAGGAGGAGGCCATTCAGCCCCTCAAGCCTTTTCTGCCATTCAATGGGATCATGGCTGATCTGTACCTCAACTCCACCTTTGCTCCATATCCCTTGATACACTCCCCCAACAGAAATCTCAGGGTGAGGATGCCCTACGCACGGCGGATGTCCTCCAGCAACCCTCGAATCTGGCGGTGACAACGGCCAGCGCCATCCTCACCACCAGGGGCAATTCCCCCCGCGGAACGCAAAGGGGTCTGCGCGGAGTGGTGAGGGGTAGGCACGCACGACGATGACCTGCGCTAATGACACAACATCCCCCTCCCCCCAAATCTCCAGGGCAATTTACCCGGAAGCACTATCGACCCCTTCCCCCAGGCGATAACCACGTTGCACCCCCGGAGGAGCTAATGGGGCTATAAAAAAGGGCAGAAAGCTCCAGTTGACGCCTCCCCCCACCCCCCAGCACATAATCAGCCTGTTTCGGGAGAGGGGAGAGAGAGTTCCAGATTTCCATTACCCTTTGAGAAAGTGCTTCCTGATTTCATTCCTGGATGGGCCTCTCTCTGACTTTAAGTTCTCAATTCCCCCTTTATCGCACCAGCCTTGCCAACAGCCGGTATGGTGGCTCCAAGGGCATATTTTAGGAGCAATGATTTCCTGGCTTTTCCAGAGTCTGAAACTAGTCCTAGGCAGGGAGGAAGCAACGGCCCTTTAAGATTCTGAATGTGGCAATAAATATACGGAGTGTGTCTCTTGACACCACTGCGTCAGCCAATGAGTGGGAGGCGAGGCGGGACTTGCGGCGGGACTCACAGCAAACAGTCTATTTTACAGAAAACAGAGTCTATTTAAACAGCGCACTACCGCAAACAGTCTACAGAGTCTATTTAAAAAGAGTCACTATGAACTGCAGCAAACAGAACTCATGATCGAAACTACAACAATGTGTCTCGATAAAAGCAGGATTATTTCTCCAGGGAAATGCAGTGATTGGAGGATTGTCACACAATACAAATGTTGTGCATACAATCAACCTCATTTACTTACAGCAGTGCGGTCTCCAGGCATGATTGACACAGGGTGGGGAGGAGGGGAATTACTCAATCCTCTCAATTCTGGCCGGGAATGGTGGCGTCACTTGGTGCTGCTGTAAATATGTGCAAGTGTTGGCTTACAGCTTCTAAAAAGATTGCGCTTCGACTTTAAAGGAAATTAAAGGATGTGATGACCACAAAAATGCAATATAATGTTTGACAGTGCTGAGTATTGCCAGTTGGATAGGGGATACACACAGTCCTTCCTCTCTGTGCAGACTCAGAGACCGATGAGCGCTGTTCAAAATTTAAAGCATGCGGTTTTTGCATCCGTAGCCAATTTAGCCATTACCACCAAATTAAATGAGCCTGTTATCTGTAATGTATTTGCTTTGTGGGTTCTTTGCTTAAGAATTCATAGCAACACATTGCTTTTAAGAACTAGTTGGTTTATTAACAAAGGTTTAACAATCACACTACTCATTACCAGTTCATCCATCAGGCTCACAACTGCATACCTCATCATGGATGACCTAGACCCAACTGGCTGGGGTTTTATTGAGTCTTGTGAACATCACGTCACTGGCTAAGCCACTCTGAACTCAATAGCTCTACAACTATTTTTGTAAAACAATAATCAAATGCCGCCTTATTAAAGGGGCACTAAAACCGACAAATTAACCAATAAAACTTTTTAAACAATAATCGGTCAAATTAAAATTTGTTTGCTGGGGGTGATGATGCACTCCAGTCCATGAGCATACTCACAGTTGCCACATTACGTTATCCAATCTGAGAGTTCATTCTGATTACTAGTGTCAATAAAGAAATAAACTTCAGCTCATCCAAATTACTGCTGCCAGAATTACATTCTGCTGACCCATCAGCCCTGTCCTTTGATGAACTGCATTGGTTCCCAATCTCCCAATGCCTCAAATTTAAAAGTCACATTCTTGTGTTTGCATCCCTTCATTCCTAGCTCTGTGACCTCCTGCAGCCCCACAACCCTCTGAGATCTCTGCGCTCCTCCAATCCTGGCCTCTTATCCATTCCTTACTTCCTTCACCCTGCCATTGTTGGCCCTGGCTTCAGCTGCCTGGGCAATGAGTTCTGGAATTCCCTCCCTCTCCTCCTTTTACGGTCCTCCTTAAAATCTACCTCGTTGACCAAGCTTTTGGTTACCTGTCCTGATATCTCCTTTCTCTGGGCATGTGTCTTTTGAATGATTAAATGCACAGCAAGCTCCCACAGACAGCAAAGTGATACTGACCAGATAATCTATTTTTAGTGATGTTGATTGAGGGATAAATATTGGCCATAATATTGGGGATAACTCCTCTGCTGTTCTTCATGGGATCATTTACTTCCAACTGAGCAGACAGGACCTCGCTTTAACGTCTCACCCAATTTCTTTGAGCACCTAAAGTTTGATGAAAAAAGAAAGAAAAACTTGTGTGGCACCTTTCACAACCACTGGACGTCCCAAAGCCCTTTACAGCCACTCAAGTACTTTTGAAGTGCAGTCAATGTTGTAATGGAGGAAATATCAAATCTGCCCTTAACCTTCTCTGCTCCAAGGAGAACATTCCCAGCTCCTCTCGTCAACTCTAATTTCTTGTCCCGACTCCAATCTGCCACTGAGCCACAGGCCAGAGGTTGAGTGCGGGCCCCAGAGGAGATCTGCTGCTGGAATTGGGTGAAAGACTTTGTATGTACACCAGACAAAGCTAGCAGATATTATCCGTTAGTATTCTATATTAAGCCCAAGTATATTTAACTCCAGCATCTGGGGAGGTTCTTCCAGATCTTTATGCTTTTTCACATGACACTCTTCGACCAGTCGAATCCCTAGTGATTTGCTGACTGGTTCTCGGCTTGATGCCAAACCTTCTGTTTACTTATCCCGAACTCTGGTCAAACCGAGGGCTCGGTGGCTGTAACTCAAGTCTCCCAAACATTCCAGCATCCTTTCATTCAGTCTAAACAGCTGCGCGGCTTCTGTTTTTCGTCCAGCATATATATTTACACCGGCCCTCTGAAATATGACTCTTCCAGACGCCTCTTTGTTCTTCATAGAATTATACAGCACAGGAGGCCATTCGGCCCATCGTGCCTGTGCCGGCTCTTTGAAAGAGCGATCCAATTAATCCCACTCTCCCTGCTCTATCCGCATAGTCCTGCAAAATGTGTCCTTTTCAAATATTTATCCACTTCCCTTCTGAAAGTTGCTATTGAATCTGCTTCCACCGCCCTGTCAGGCAGCACGTTCCACATCACAATAACTCGCTGCGTAAAAGTTCTCCTCATCTCCACCTCTGGTTCTTTTGCTGATTACCTTAAATCTGCGTCCTCTGGTTACCGACCCTCCTGCCACTGGAAACAGTTTCTCCTTATTTACTCCATCAAAACCTTTCATGATTTTGAACACCTCTATCAAATCTCCTCTTAACCTTCTCTGCTCCAAGGAGAACAACCCCAGCTTCTCCAGTCAACTGTATTTACTTGGCCCGACCCCAATCTGCCGCTGAGCCACAGATCAGATGATGCGTGTGGGCCCCACTAGAGAGCGACTGCTGGAATTGGTAGTCAGGATGGGTGAAAGATTTGGGAGTGGAAATTCGCTTGCTCCTCTGTTGCGACGTTAGCCTGGGTGGAGCGGTAAATTTTGCGCCGGGAAAATGTTTGTGCGTCCAGCTGCAAAATTCACCAGCTGGGCCCTGAGTTCGGAATGGAGCTATAAAGGAAGCATTGCACACCTCTTTTAGGGGACTAGGGCGGCTGAGCAAGTGAAAATCCTGAGGTAAACAGCCGGCCTCGGAGTGCTATAAGAGAAGGCTGGGGGGAGGGGGGGGGGGGGAAACAAAATCTGAAAAAAACCCGCCAGAAACATTCCCAATGCATAGCCCACGGCACCACAACATAAATCGCAAAAAAAAATAATCACACTTACCTGAGGTCGACATTACTTACCTCACTGCAGCCGCTACAGCTCGGTACCACCAGGGTGTGCCATAGGTCGGGCGGGAGGCAAAAGTCGAGCCAGTGTCGCAACCAGGGACATTGCACACCAGCTCACCACTTCCGAGTGGTAATCGTCGAAACCGGCACCAAATGTCCCGGCGGTGCACTGGAAGCTGGCCTCCCGCCCGGAAGTGCTTATTGCCGCCGCTCCGGGGCGCCAGCAAGCGGCAGAATACCAGACATCCAGCCCTTTGTACGTACACCAGACAAAGCTAGCAGATGTTCTCCGTTAGTATTCTATATTAAGCCCAAGTATATTTAACTGCAGCATCTGGGGAGGTTCTTCCAGATTGGCCCCTCTCACTCCTGGACAAGCTCTGAGACATTGGCCTAGAAATCCTGGCCTCCCCAGGTCCGTACTGAATGTGTACGGACCCGGGAAGGCATCGCAAAGGTCGGTTTTCGGCGCACAATGCGCATGCGCTGAAAACCAGCTTTTCCAATCTGTCAAGCTGGAGCTCGATAGATTGTCCGCATCTCCACATCCAGGACATTCGCATGGGCAAGATAGTGATATTTACCCGTATCGTGCCCAGCAGATGTCCTCAAAACTCTTGCGCCTGATAAAAGTACTCATTGGTGTTCAGAAGAATGAGAGGTGATCTTATCGAAACTTATAAGATAATGAGGGGGCTCGACAAGGGGGATGCAGAGAGGATATTTCCACTCATAGGGGAAACTAAAGCTAGGGAACATAGTCTCAGAATAAGGGGCCGCCCATTTAAAACTGAGATGAGGAGGAATTTCTTCTCTGAGGGTTGTAAATCTATGAAAATCTCTGTCCCAGAGAGCTGTGGAGGCTGGGTCATTGAATATATTTTAAGCGGAGATAGACAGATGTTTGAACGATAAGGGTGTCAAAGATTATGGGGAGTGGGCGGGGAAGTGGAGCTGAGCCCAAGATCAGATCAGCCATGATCTTATTGAATGGTGGAGCAGGCTCGAGGGGCCAAATGGCCTACTCCTGCTCCTATTTCTTATGTTCTTATGAAGCACCTGGGGACGTTTTACTATGTTAAAGGTGCTATATAAATACAAGTTGTTGTTGTAAAAACATCCCAAGGTGCTTCGCAGGAAAATGGATATCGAGCCACATAGATATTAAAAAAGCAAAATGCTGAGAATGCTGGCATCTGAAATAAAAACAGAAAATGCTGGAAATCTCAGTGGGACAGGCAGCATCTGTGGAGAGAGAAACAAAGTTAACGTTAACTCTGTTTCCCTCTACAGATGCTGCCTGACCCGCTGGGATTTCCAGCATTTTCTATTTTTATATAAGGATATTAGAACAGAGCTTGGTTAAAGAGGTAGGTTTAAAGGAGCATTTTAAAGGAGAGAGAGAGGCGGAGAGGTTTAGGGAAGGAATTCCAGAGCTTCGGGCCTTGGCAGCTGAAGCCACAGCCGCCAATGGTGGAGCAAAGGAAATTTTAGCCTAGATTCTAAATCATTTTGCATCCAATTAAGTACTTTTGAAGTGAAGTCATTGAAACACAGAAGCCAATTTGCACATAGCAAGCTCCCACTAACAACAGTGTGATAATGACCAGATAATCTGTTTTTATGAGGAATAAATATCAGCCAGGACACTGGGGATAACTCCTTTGCTCTTCTTTGGAATAGTGCTGTGGGATTTATTTACGTCCACTTGAGAGAGCAGAGGGGGCCTCAGTTTAATGTCACATCCAAAAGATGATACCTCCGACAGTGCAGCGCTCCCTCAGTACTGTCCCTCCGACAGTGCAGCGCTCCCTCAGTACTGCACTGGAAGTGTCAGCCTAGATTTTTGTGCTCAAGTTCCTGGAGTGGGACTTTGACCCACAACCTTCTGATTCGGAGGCGAGAGTGCTACCCACTGAGCCACGGCTGACATTAAATATTCTGTCATTACTTTTGCTGATGTGTGTTGTATTGTTTCTGTTGGGCAGACTCTCAAACACGGTGCAGTTAATGTTCCAGCTGTGAGTGTTTTGCAGTTGGTGATTGATCCCATCAGTCTAATAGGCTGCTCACCACTATCACTTACTGAATAGCGAGCACCAGATGCTGGAGGCCTGTGGATAATGTGGTTTGAACTGTGTCTCAGTGCAAATATTGTTTTGCGTCTGAATACTGCTTTCAAAGGTCACTTCAATGGTGATGTTTATACTGCAACATCTTTCATATATTCACACAAATCCTTTCCAATTTCTCAACCCAACCCCCATGACTATGCCCCTCTTCCTGCCCTCCATACGGCCTCCTTAGTCCCACCAAAAGCAATTGGGGAGAAATTGTTAGTCCAGCTGCCCTGCACTCTCGCCTCTGAGTCGGAAGGTTGTGGGTTTGAGTCCCACTTCAGAGACTTGAGCACAAAAATCTAGGCTGGCACTTCCAGTACAGTGCAGAGGTAGAGCTGGACTGTCGGAGGTGCCATCTTTCAGATTAGACATTAAACCCAGGCTCCATCTGCCCTCTCAGTTGCATGTGAAAGATCTCTCAGCCATTATTTTAAAGAAGAGCAGTGGAAGACAGAAAAATGTCTATCTGTTCCCCTAACCGCTGTGGCTCAGTAGGTAGCATACTCCCTTTGAGTCAGAAAGTCATGGTTTCTAGTCCCACTCCAGGGACTTGAGCACATTAATCTAGGCTGACACTCCCAGTGCAGTACTGAGGAAGTGCTGCACTGGCGGAGGGGCACTACTGAGGGAGCGCTGCACTGTCGGAGGTGCCGTCTTTCGGAAGAGACCATAAACCCAGACCCCACCTGCCGTCTCAGTTGGACATGAAAGATCTAATGGCCACTATTTTGAAGAAGAGCAGGGGAGTAATCCCCAGTGTTCTGGCCAATATTTATCCCTCTATCAACATCACAAAAAACACATTATCTGGTTGTTTATCACATTGTTGTTTGTGGGAGCTTGCTGTGTGCAAATTGGCTGCTGCGTTTCCAACATTACAACAGAGACTACACTCCAAAAAGTACTTCCTTGGCTGTAAAGCAGTTTGGGATGTCCTGAAGTCATGAAAGGCGCTATATAAGTGCAAGTCTGTCTGTCTTCTTACAATATTAATCATTATTGTCCTATCTGTCATAAAATACATAAGAAGTTTATATTGAGCTTCGTTGGAATATAGAATCATAGAATGGTTACAGCACAGAAGGAGGCCATTCAGCCCGTCGAGTCCTTGAAGGGAAGCACTTCAGCTAGTCCCACTCCCCGCCCTTTCCCCGTAGCCCGGCAATTATTTTTCCTTCAGGTACTTATCCAATTCCCTTTTGAAAGCCACAGTTGAACTTGCTTCCACCACCCTTTCGGGCAGTGCATTCCAGAACTTAATCACTTGCTGTGTAAAAAGGTTTTTTCTTATGTCACCTTTGGTTCCATTACCAATCACCCTAAATCTGTGTCCTCTGGTTCTCTACCGTTCCGCCAATGGGAACAGTTTATTTACTCTGTCTACAAACCCTCATAATTTTAAACTCCTCCATCAAATCTCCGCTCAAACTTCTCTGCTCTAAGGAGAACAACCTCAGCTTCTCCAGTCTAGCAACGTAACTGAAGTCCCTCATCCCTGGAATCATTCTCGTGAATCTTTTCTGCACCCTCTCTAAGGCCTTCATATACCTCCTAAAGTGCGGTGCCCAGAATTGGACACAGTACTCCAGTTGAGGCCTAACCAGTGTTTTATAAAGGTTCATCATAACTTCCACGCTTTTGGACTCCATGGGGGAAACATTCTGTTGAGTCCCATTTGGGGGCGGTAACATCCGGGAGGCGGGACATTTTACGCCAGTCACGGAAGTCCCGCCCCGCTCACTAAAATCGAGTTTACGCCCCCCCGCCCCCCCCCACCCAAAAGGAAGTGTAGCGCAAAATAACGGCTCCACTTCCTCTCTGGGGCGGACGCGTCGGGAGCAGGCCGCAAGCTGCAAACTTCGTGTGGCGCCGCTAACGACTCCCGCTACGTTTCCACTGATAGGGGAGACGAGAACTAGGGGGCATAATCTTACAATAAGGGGCTGCCCATTTAAAACTGAGATGAGGAGGAATTTCTTCTCACAGAGGGTTGTAAATCTATGGAACTCGCTGCCTCAGAGAGCTGTGAAAGCTGGGTCATTGAATAAATTTAGGACAGAGATAGACAATTTGTTAACAGATATGGGAATAAGGGGTTAAGGGGAGCAAGCAGGGAAGTGGACCTGAGTCCATGATCGGATCAGCCATGATCGTACTGAATGACGGAGCAGACTCGAGGAGCCATATGGCCTACTCCTGCTCCTATTTCTTGTGTTCTTGTGTTCTGTGGGAGTTTAGCAGCAGCTAATCCCATTTTCGCCCCGGTGCAAAAAATTGGGTATCGTCCTGTGAAGCTGTGCCAGGCGATGCCAGCAACCATGACTGGGCGCGTACCTGGCAACCGGCCGCTCACAGGGCGCTAGCTAAAGGGAGGTGGTGGGCACGCGAATAAAAAGTCATCCGACTTACTTACTGGTCCGTTGCTTCCTGGAACGCGGGATCAGTGCCGCTTGACGGCCCGGCTGAGGGTACGACACCCCGCTCCCCAGGGGTCCAGTTAGGGTCCTGCAGAGTCGACAGCTTGGCCTTTAATGAAGGGGAGGGCCCCTCCTAAGTGGCAGCGATATGTGGCCCAGTGCGTAGTGCTGTGCCCCGCATACTCCGCTCCAGCCCCGTTAGCACTCGAGAGAGAGAGGAAGTGGAGCGGGCTTATTTGCACTGCACTTCTTCTCGGGGGAGGGTAATCCCAATCTCCTGAGCGGGGAACCACGCAATTTCCCGCATTTCCTTTTTTCTCTCTTTGAATCTGCTGTTTACCTTTGTTCTCACAGACAATACTAATGCAATAAAGCAATGCCCTGTGGTCTGTAACTCGGGAAACTAGCAAATGTTTAATTCACTTTCGACCTAAGGAAATTCGTAGCTAACTCGGGGTGAGGTTGTACTGGGAGAGGGGATGATCAACGGTTCAACAACAACTTGTATTTATATAGCGCCTTTAACGGAGGATTATAAAATAAAATTTGACACCGAGCCACATAAGGAGATATCAGCACAGGTGACCGAAAGCTTGGTCAAAGAGGTAGGTTTTAAGGAGCGTCTTAAAGGAGGAGAGAGAGATTGACGGGCGGAGAGGTTTAGGGACATTGCAGTGATGCAACTCACAGCCCCAAGCTGTGGGAGTTAGGATTTTTTAAATTATTTGTTCACTGGATGTGGGCGTCGCTGGCATTTATTGCCCATCCCTAATTGCCCTTGAGAAGGTGGTGGTGAGCTGCCGCCTTGAACCGCTGCAGTCCTTGTGGTGAAGGTACTCCCACAGTGCTGTTAGGAAGGGATTTTGATCCAGCGGCGATGAAGGAACGGCCGATATACTTCCAAGTCAGGATGGTGTGTGACTTGGAAGGAAACTTGGAGGTGATGGTGCTCCCATGCGTCTGCTGCCCTTGTCCATCTACATCTGCCAGTAATCACCCTGCATGCCGTTATTCCTACTCTGCCTCATATTTTTTGGGGGGGTTGTGAATCGATTGCTAATAACCCACTGTGTATCAGATTGTAAGATTGCTATGAGTCGATACGCTGATACCAGGACCTTCGTTGCCCCATAGTGTTATAAGAACATAAGAAATAGAATCAGGAATAGGCCACCTGGCCCCTCGAGTCTGCTCTGCCATTCAATAAGATCATGGTTGATCTGATCTTGGCCTCAAATCCAATTCCCTGGCCGTTACCCATAACCCTTTATTCCCTTATCACTCAGAAATCTGTCTATCTCCACCTTAAATATATTCAATGACCCAACCTCCACAGCTCTCCGGGGCAGAGAATTCCAAAGATTCACAACCCTCTGAGAGAAGACATTCCTCCTCACTTCCGTTTTAAATGGGCGACCCCTGATTCTGAAACTATGCCCCCTAGTTCTAGATTCTCCTTCGAGGGGAAACATTCTCTCTGCATCTACCTTGTCGAGCCCCCTCAGAATCTTATTCGTTTCAATAAGATCACCTCTCATTCTTCTAAACTCCAATGGGTACAGGCTCAACCTGTTCAACCTTTCCTCATATGACAACCCCTTCATCTCAGGAATCAACCTCGTGAACTTTCTCTGAACTGCCTCCAATGCAAGTATATCCCTCCTGAAATAAGACATTCGAGCTTTAAATATGGAGCTTTAGACACTGCCACAGTGCATGGAGTGCTATGATCTGATCGAAAGGGGAGATGTAACATTCAGAATCTGCACCCCTCTCGTGTACGAGAGGCAAGTGAAGGAACTAAAATAAAACATATAAATGAGAAGACTCAGACTTAAGATAATTGGGATACGAGGAGAATATTTTTTAACCTGCCGAGATCAGGAATGCACTGCCTGCAAGCAGATTCAGCAGTAACTTTCTGAAGGGAATTGGATCAATACTTGAAAAGAAAAAATTTGCAGGGCGATAGGGAAAGAGAAAGACTTGCATTTATATAGCGCCTTTCATGACCACTGGACGTCCCAACCAATGAAGTACTTTTGGAGTATAGTCATCATTGTAATGTAGGAAACGAGGCAGCCAACTTGCACACAGCAAGCTCCCACAAACAACAATGTGATAATGACCATGTGGAAAATCAGGGACGCCTCCAGTGTCCCTGACGACTACGTGTGCAGGAAGTGTATCTGCCTCCAGCTCCTGACGAACCGCGTTGCGGAACTGGAGCTGCGGGTGGATTTACTCTGGAGCATGCACAATGCTGAGAATGACGTGAATAGCACGTTTAGTGAGTTGCTCTTACCGCAGGTAAAGGGAACACAGCTAGATAGTAAATGGGTGACCAACAGGAAGAGCAGTGCAAGGAAAGTAGTGCAGGGATCCCCTGCGGTCATCCCCCTGCAAAACCGATACACTGCTTTGAGTACTGTTGAAGGGGATGACTCATCAGGGGGGAGCAGCAGCAGCCAAGTTCATGGCACCATGGCTGGCTCTGCTGCACAGGAGGGCAGGAAAAAGAGTGGGAGAGCGATAGTGATAGGGGATTCAATGGTAAGGGGAATAGATAGGCGTTTCTGCGGCAGCAACCGAGACTCCAGGATGGTCTGGTGCTAGAGTCAAGGATGTCTCTGAGCGGATGCAGAACATTCTGAAAATGGAGAGTGAACAGCCAGTTGTCGTGGTACATATAGGTACCAATGATATAGATAAAAAATGGGATGAGGTCCTACGAGGCAAATTTAGGGAGCTAGGAGCTAAATTAAAAAGTAGGACCTCAAAAGTAGTAATCACAGGATTGCTACCAGTGCCACGTGCTAGTCAGAGTAGGGAATCGCAGGATAGCTCAGATGAATACGTGGCTTGAGGAGTGGTACAGAAGGGAGGGATTCAAATTCCTGGGACATTGGAACCGGTTCTGGGGGAGGTGGGACCTGTACAAACCGGATGGTCTGCACCTGGGCAGGACCAGAATCAATATCCTAGGGGAAGTGTTTGCTGGTGCTGTTGGGGAGGAGTTAAACTAATATGGCAGGGGGATGGGAACCTATGCAGGGAGACAGAGGGAAATAAAATGGAGTCAAAAGCAAAAGGTAGAAAGGAGAATAGTAAAAGTGGAGGGAGAGAAACCCAAGGCAAAAAACAAAAAGAGCCACATTACACCAAAATTCTAAAGGGGCAAAGTGTGTTAGAAAGACAAGCCTGAAGGCTCCGTGCCTCAATGCGAGGAGTATTCGGATTAAGGTGGATGAATTAACTGCGCAGCTAGCAGTTAACGGGTATGATGTCATTGGCATCACGGAGACATGGCTGGGAACCAAGGCTGGGAACTCAACATCCAGGGGTATTCAGCATTTAGGAAGGATAGACAGAAAGGAAAAGGAGGTGGGGTGGCGTTGCTGGTTAAAGATGAAATCAATGCAATTGTAAGGAAGGACATTAGCCTCGATGATGTGGAATCGGTATGGGTGGAGCTGCAGAATTCCAAAGGGCAGAAAATGCTAGTGGGTGTTGTGTATAGACCACCAAATAGTAGTAGTGAAGTTGGGGACAGCATCAAACAAGAAATAAGGGATGTGTGCAATAAAGGTACAGCAGTAATCATGGGCGACTTTAATCTACACATTGATTGGGCTAACCTTACTGGTAGCAATGCGGTGGAGGAGGATTTCCTAGAGTGTATTAGGGATGGTTTTCTAGACCAATATGTCGAGGAACCAACCAGGGAGCTGGCCATCCTAGACTGGGTATTGTGTAATGAGAAGGGACTAATTAGCAATCTTGTTGTGCGAGGCCCCTTGGGGAAAAGTGACCATAATATGATAGAATTTCTTATTAAGATGGAGAGTGACAAAGTTAATTCGGAAACAAGGGTCCTGAACTTAAGGAAAGGTAACTTTGACGGTATGAGGCGTGAATTGGCTAGAATGGCAAACGATATTAAAAGGGTTGACAGTGGATAAGCAATGGCAAACATTTGAAGATCACATGGATGAACTTCAGCAAATGTACATCCCTGCCTCGAATAAAAATAAAACTGGGAAGGTGGCTCAACCACGGCTAACAAAGGAAATTAAGGACAGTGTTAAAGCCAAGGAAGAGGCATATAAATTGGCTAGAAAAAGCAACAAACCTGAGGACTGGGAGAAATTTAGAATTCAACAGAGGAGGACCAAGGGTTTAATTAAGAGGGGAAAAATAGAGTACGAGAGGAAGCTTGCAGGGAATATAAAAGCTTCTATAAATATGTGAAGAGAAAAAAATTAGTAAAGACAAACGTAGGTCCCTTGCAGTCGGATTCAGGTGAAATTATAATGGGAACAAAGAAATGGCAGACCAATTGACCAATACTTCGGTTCTGTCTTGACGAAGGAAGATACAAATAACTTTTCGAAGGTACTAGGGGACAATGGATCTAGTGAGAAGGAGGAACTGAAGGGTATCCTTATTAGGCGGGAAATTGTGTTAGGGAAATTGATGGGATTGAAGGCCGATAAATCCCCGGGGCCTGATAGTCTGCATCCCAGAGTGCTCAAGGAAGTGGCCCTAGAAATTGTGGATGCTTTGGTGATCATTTTCCAACAGTCTATTGACTCTGGATCAGTTCCCATGGACTGGAGGGTAGCTAATGTAACACCACTTTTTAAAAAAGGAGGGAGAGAGAAAACGGGTAATTATAGACCGGTTAGCCTGACATCAGTAGTGGGGAAAATGTTGGAAACGATCATGAAGGACGAAATAGCAGCACATTTGAAAAGTGGTGACAGAATCGGATCAAGTCAGCATGGATTTAGGAAAGGGAAATCATGCTTGACGAATCTTCTGGAATATTTTGAGGATGTAACTAGCAGAGTGGACAAGGGAGAACCAGTGGATGTGGTATATTTGGACTTTCAGAAGGCTTTTGACAAGGTCCCGCACAAGAGATTGTTGTGCAAAATCAAAGCACATGGTATTGGGGGTAATGTACTGACGTGGATAGGGAACCGGTTGGCAGACAGGAAGCAGAGAGTCGGGATAAACGGATCCTTTTCAGAATGGCAGGCAGTAACTAGTGGAGTGCTGCAGGGCTCAGTGCTGGGACCCCAGCTCTTTACAATATACATTAACGATTTGGATGAAGGAATAGAGTGTAATATCTCCAAGTTTGCAGATGACACTAAACTGGGTGGCGGAGTGAGCTGTTAGGATGCTAAGAGGCTGCAGGGTGACTTGGACAGGTTAGGTGAGCGAGCATATGCATGGCAGATGCAGTGTAATGTGGATAAATGTGACGTTATCCATTTTGGGAGCAAAAACACGAAGGCAGAATATTATCTGAATGGCGGCAGACTAGGAAAAGGGGAGGTGCAACGAGACCTGGGTGTCATGGTTCATCAGTCATTGAAAGTGGGCACACAGGTACAGCAGGCGGTAAAGAAGGCAAATGGTATGTTGGCCTTCATAGCTAGGGTATTTGAATATAGAAGCAGGGAGGTCTTACTGCAGTTATACAGGGCCTTAGTCAGGCCTCACCTGGAATATTGTGTTCATTTTTGGTGGTCTCGTCTGAGGAAGGACGTTCTTGCTATTGTGGGAGTGCAGCGAAGGTTCACCGGACTGATTCCAGGGATGGCTGGACTGACATATGAGGAGAGACTGGATTAACTGGGCCTTTATTCACTGGAGTTTAGAAGGATGAGAAGGGATCTCATCGAAACATATAAGATTCTGACGGGATTGGACCGGTTCGATGCGGGAAGAATGTTCCCGATGTTGGGGAAGTCCAGAACCAGGGACATAGTCTTAGGATAAGTGGTAGGCCATTTAGGATTGAGATGAGAAACTTCTTCACTCAGAGAGTTGTTAACCTGTGGAATTCACTGCCGCAGAGAGTTGTTGATCCCAGTTCACTGGATATATTCAAGAGGGAGTTAGATATGGCTCTTACGGTTCAGGGGATCAAGAGGTATGGAGAGAAAGCAGGAAAGGGGTGCTGAAGGAATGATCAGCCATGATCTTATTGAATGGCGGTGCAGGCTCGAAGGGTCGAATGGCCTACTCCTGCACCTATTTTCTATGTTTCTATCTGTTTACTGATGTTGATTGAAGGATAAATATTGGTCAGAACACTGGGGTTAACTCCCCTGCTCTAATTCAAAATAGCTTTTACGTCTTTTACGTCCACCTGAGGGGGCAGACGGGGCCTCGGTTTAATGTCTCATCTAAAAGACGGCAGCTCCGACGATGCAACACTCCCTCAGTACTACACTGGAGTGTCAGCTTAGATTTATGTGCTCAAGTCCCTGAAGTGGGACTTGAACCTACGACATTCTGACTCAGAGGCGAGAGCGCTGCCCACTGAGCCACTGCTGACACAAAGAGCAAGGGCGTAGCTAGCACAGGCACAATGGGTCGAACGGCCTCCTTTTGTGCTGTAAGGCTCTATGGGAGTTTTATCCCCATGATGCATTTTTAATAAGACTCTAAACCCGCTGCGCAAATGTTAATCAGGCACAGAGTGGAGAGAGGGGCGAGCGTCTTTGAACGACTTTATTTGTAGCTGTTTGCAAGCAATTGTTTCACTGATTCTTTGCTCTTTTTGGAGGCGAGGAAGTCACTGAGGGCTTCTGAGGAAATTGGTGATTTTCCAAGCAGCTCTCCCTGGGCATGTCAGATCAGAGTTGCATCAAATGATCACAATCTATAATGAAAGAGAGAATTTCTATAGCGCCTTTCATAACCTCAGGACATCCCAAAGTGCTTCACAAACAATGAAGTACTTTTGAAGTGTAATCACTGTTGTAATGTAGGAAATGCGGCAGCAAATTTGCACACAGCAAGCTCCCACAAACAGCAATGTGATAATGACCAGATAATCTTTTTTTTTTGTTATGTTGGTTGAGGGATCCCCTGGTGTCATGGGATCTTTTACATCCACCCGAGGGGGCAGAACGGGCCTCGGTCTATCATCTCATCCGAAAGACAGCCCCTCTGACAGTGCAGCGCTCCTTCAGTGTTGCCCCTCCGACAGTGCAGCTTGCCCTCAGTACTGCCCCTCCGACAGTGCGGTGCTCCCTCAGTAATCCCCTCCGACAGTGCGGCGCTCCCTCAGTACTGCCCCTCCGACAGTGCAGCTCGCCCTCAGTACTGCCCCTCCGACAGTGCGGCGCTCCCTCAGTACTGCCCCTCCGACAGTGCGGCGCTCCCTCAGTACTGCCCCTCCGACAGTACGGCGCTCCCTCAGTACTGCCCCTCCGACAGTGCGGTGCTCCCTCAGTACTCCCCTTCAACAGTGCAGCGCTCCCTCAGTACTGCCCCTCCGACAGTGCAGCGCTCCCTCAGTACTGCCCCTCTGACAGTGCAGCGCTCCCTCAGTACTGCCCCTCCGACAGTGCAGCGCTCCCTCAGTACTGCCCCTCCGACAGTGCGGCGCTCCCTCAGTACTGCCCCTCCGACAGTACGGCGCTCCCTCAGTACTGCCCCTCCGACAGTGAGGTGCTCCCTCAGTACGCCCCTTCAACAGTGCAGCGCTCCCTCAGTACTGCCCCTCCAGGCGGACAGGTCTGGCAAAAGTCCAAACTCGCGCCTGTGTCGCAATCAAGGGCGTTGCATGCCCGACGCAGCTCTTCCCGGCGATGCTGCTCCGCACCGCCGCAAAAACCCAACCGGAGGATCGCGGCGAGGTGCTGGAGTCCTCACCGCCGCTTTTCACACCACTCCGGGGCAAAACCCCGAGCACAAAGCAGTTCCTTTACTCGCTGACTTATCCTATTTTGATTTGGGGGTGAGTAGCTTTGTGCTATTGCCCCATTGGTGGGAAAATCTTAAAAATACTCAGATTACAACACAGAAACCGGCCGTTCAGCATTGACTCTCCAAGCGAGTAAATAGTCCTAATCGTATTTACCTGCCCTGGTCCCATCTCCCTCCATCCCTCTTTTCCTTCCTCTGCCTTTGCAATCTAATCTTCAGTGTTGACCATAGTTTCTGCCTCAACCACCAACCCTGGGAGTGAATTTCTCAACCTCACTGATTCCTGGGGGGATGGTGGAATTGTCCTGTAAGGAGAGATTGAGCAGACTAGGCCTACATTCTCTAGAGTTTAGAAGAATGAGAGATGATCTCATTGAAACATACAAAATTCTTGTAGGGCTTGACAGGGTAGATGCAGGGAGGATGTTTCCCCTGACTGGGGAGTCCAGAACCAGGGGTCACAGTCTCAGAATAAGGGATGGGCCATTTAGGACTGAGATGAGGAGAAATTTCTTCACTTAGAGGGTGGTGATTCTTTGGAATTCTCTACCCCAGAGGGCTGTGGAGGCTCAGTCGCTGAGTATATTCAAGACGCAGATCGATAGCTTTTTGAATATTAAGGGAATCAAGGGATATGGGGATAGTGCAGGAAGGTTTTGAGGTCACCAGCCATGATCTGATTAAATGGTGGAGCAGGCTTGAGGGGCCGAATGGCCTACTCCGGCTCCTATTTCTGTTGTTCTCACAAATCTCAGTGTGAAGAAGTTTCTCCTGCTCTATTCTAAATCTCTTCAATATATCCTTGTAACCATGACCCACCATTCTTGACCCCCCCCCCCCCCCAATTACTAGAAACAGTCTGCCCCTATCTACCCTGTCCCATCCTTTCATCATTTAAAACATTTCTTTCATATCGGCCCCTAATCTAAATTGCTCCAAAGAAAAAAGACCCAATTTTTCAAGTCTTTCTTTGTATTGCGTCTCCTCATACCAGGCAGCATCTGAGTGAATCTGTGTTGTCTCCTCTCCAAAGCCTCAATATCCCTCCTGTAGCATGGAGCCCAATGCTGCACACAGTGCTCCAACTGTGATCTTAAGATTTTATACAGGCTCAACATTAACTCATGGCTTTTATATTCTACAACTCGTGATAAGACCGAGAATTCTATTAGTTTTTACACTAAGATCTTCGAAGATATGAAATTGATGGGCAGGGAAAGACCCGACTGGTTCTTTGAGCCTGCCCCACACCATGATGGCTGGAGTATCATAACTGAAAGACTTCTTCCCTTCAACCACCCACTGTACCAGCCGGCAATGTTAACATCATCAGTTTTGAAATCATTGCAAATTAGATGGTACACGGACTTAAACTTTACTTGTGACCCACTGGCTCCTCAATGGTCCATGAAGACCGAGATTGGATAGTTAACCTGTGGAGAGGGTGCAGAGGAGATTCACCAGTATGGTCCCAGGGATGAGGGACTTCAGTTACGGGGAGAGACTGGATAAGCTGGGGTTGTTCTCCTTTGAGCAGGGAAGATTGAGGAGATTTGAAAGAGGTGCTCAAAATCATGAGGGGTGCAGACAGAGTAGATAGAGAGAACCTGTTCCTATTGGCAGAAGGGTCGAGAACCAGAGGACAGGGATTTAAGGTAATTGTCAAAAGAACCGGGGGGAGGGGGGGTGGGGAGATGAGGAGAAAAAATGTTTACGCAGCGAGTTGTGATCTAGAATGCGCTGCCTGAAAGGCGGTGGAAGCAGATTTAATAGTAATTTTCAGAAGGGAATTGGATAAATAGTTGAAGGGGAAACATTACAGGGCTGTGGGGAAAGAGCAGGGGGAGTGGGACTGATTGTGCTCTTTGAAAGAGCGATCCAATGAGCTGAACGACCTCCTTCTGTGCTGTAATATTCTATGATCAATATAGTCTTGTTTCTACCTTCTAACTATACTAGAGGCTAGCCTGAGAGTTCGGTTGAATGGAAATCTGCATCTTGCTGTAGTCATGGAATCAACAACAACAACTTGTATTTATATAGCACCTTTTAATGTAGTGAAACGTCCCAAGTCGCTTCACAGGAGTATTATGTGATAAAAATTTAACACCAAGCCACATAAGTAGAAATGAATGCAGGTGACCAATAGCTTGGTCAAAGAGGTAGGGTTTAAGGAGTGTCTTGAAGGAAAAAAAGAGAGGTGGAGAGGTTTAGGCAGGGAGTTTCAGAGCTTGGAGCCTAGGCAACAGAAAGCACAGCCACCAATGGTTGAGCGATTTTAATCAGGGATGCTCTAAAGGGCAGAATTAGAGGAGCGCAGATATCTTGGGATACAGACTCATAGATGTCTACGGCACAGAAGGTGGGGCCTTTCGGCCCATCGTGTCTGTGTCTGAGGGAGAGCTGCATCGTGCAATACCGTCTCAGCGTTTATTGTCACGGGTACCATTTTTTTCATTGGTCACATGCCTTGCGCTATCTTTAGAATTCTGTTGCTTCGCGAAGGTGAATGGTCAATTGTTTTGAGTGTGCAAAATCGAACCGCCAGCTTGTTGAATTCCAACCTTTGCTCCCCCTCCCACCCGCCCCCCCCAGTCATTGAAAATTAATCGCCGGGAATTGCAAGGTTTTGGTTTTCTGCCCTATGCCATCGAGTGTCGAAGACTCTACTTGCACAACTTACCTCGCTGTTCATAATGTATTTGCTTCATTTGTTCTTTGCTTAAGAATTCATAGCAACTCATAGTTGGTTTATTAACAAAAGTTTAACAATCACGCTACACGTTACTAGTTCATCCACTCGGCTCACAACCACCTGTCCCCTGAACCCAACTGGCTGGAGTTTTATTGAGTCTTGTGAACATCACATGACTGACTAAGCCATTCACAATGTAACAGCTCTGCCAACCTGTGAGCATACTCACAGGTGCATACGATGCACTGTTTTTTTAACACAGTGGAAACATCGTACTCTATAGTTGGCGATGGGAGAGAGGGAGGTTTGCGTTGTTTTTTGGCAGGGGGTTAGATTCCGACACCTCCCCGCCCCAGGACACTAATACTCCCTTGAAGCTGTACGGCCACGTAGTGATCTGCAGCTCCCTTGCAGGCCGCTGGCCAGCTCTTCAACTGGAATAACTGCACACAGGCGAAAATTTGAATGGGCCACGTACCCAAAAAAAAACCTACAGGGAACATTGCCCCGCTGCGCCCCCCCCCCCACCCCCCAATCCTTGGATTTCCACTGATGTTTCTTCCCCACCTGCTGACAAAACAATAAAAACCACACACAATCGGTTCTGCCCTTGTGCATTCAGCAAGACTACACCAGCAAATGTTTGGTAAAGTCGAACAAAGGCTCAATGTTTCTGATAGAATTAGCGTCAGAAAACCTCCCCGCTTTTAAACTCTCGTCTGGGGCAGAGGGAGCCACAAATTGCTGAGCCAAATCTTCTGCCTTCTTCCCCCCCGATCCCTCCTCACCCCTTCCCCCCGCCCCGCTTGTTCCCAAGCGAGCAAAACATGGCTGCCCAGGAACTGGGGCTTGGGCCCCGGTTGGGTGTCAAATGAATGCGTTCTTTCAGAAGTAAATCCATCCGTGTCTCTGGGGTTTGAAGCAGAAATGGGGAAAATAATTTTTGAGATTCAAAATGTCACTTCCTGCTGTTTCTAGGAGCTGCTGAGCAGGACAGCACTGGAGACCCAGAAACTGGATCTAATGGCTGAAATTTCAAGCCTGAAAATTAAGCTGGCTGGAATAGAGAAGGACCACCGGGAAAGTGATGAGTTGCAGAAAAGTGAGGTTAGCCGTACTTTTCCTCTTCTGTTTTCGTTACCTCCAAGCTCTCAGCCGTCCCCGCGCTCTCCTGGCCAGCCGCCCATCTTCCATGTTCCATACACTGTCAGCTCACCCGAAACTTCCAAATCCCGCGCAACCATTACACCTCTGCGGTCGCTGACTTACGCCACGATTTTAAAATTCCCAGCCACTTGTTCAGCTAACCTGCATGGCCTCACCCTTCTCGATTTCTGAAACCTCCTCCAGCCCTACAACCCTCTGAAATCTCTGCCTTCCTCCATGTAATGTATTTGCTTCATGGGTTCTTTGCTTAAGAATTCATAGCAATACATTGCTACTAAGAACTAGTTGGTTTATTAACAAAGGTTTAACAATCACACTGCACATTACCAGTTCATCCACCAGACTCACAACTGCATACCTCATCGTGGATGACCTAGACCCAACTGGCTGGGGTTTTATTGAGTCTTGTGAACATCACGTGACTGGCTAAGCCACTTACAATGCAATAGCTCTACAAACCTGTGAGCATACTCTCAGGTGCATAAGTTGCACTCCAATTCTGGCCTCTTGTGCAACCCCCATTTCCTTTGCTCCATCATTGGCGGCCGTGCCTTCAGCTGTTTAAACTCTAAGCTCTACAATTCCTTTCCTAAACCTCTCCCTCCCCCCACCTTCCCTTCCCTTTTTTTTCCTTCTTTCTGCCTGCTTAATGGTTTCTTCTGTTCTCTGCTGTATGTCATATTTATATTGATAAGTAGGTTTTCTGTATATTAATATGTGTTTAATGAGACAACATAAATGGTGCTTGTATGAACCTGCTGTTGCTGCTGGAACTGGACCTTTGTGTAGAGAAAGAAAGCGAGATTTTGCATTTATATAGTGCCTTAGAAAGGTTATCTTGGCCTTGGAAGGAGTGCAGCGCAGGTTCACCAGAATGATCCCAGGGCTCCAAGTGTTAGATTATGAGGAGAGATTACATAATCTAGGCTTGGAATATCGACGGTCAAGTGGTGATTTGATTGAGGTCTTTAGGTCTATTGAGAGGAATTGTCGGGGTAGATAGAGAGAAACCTTTCCTGCTGATGGGGGGAGTCTAGGACAAGGGGACATATCCTTACAATCAGAGCCAGGCCATTCAGGAGAGAAGTTAGGAAACACTTCTTCACACACAGGGTGGTAGGGATGTGAAACACTCCCATAAAAAGCAGTAGATGCTGGGGCTCAATTAATAACTTTAAATCTGAGATCAATAGATTTTTGGTGGACAGGGATATAAAAGGATATTGGACCAAAGCGGGTGGGTGGGGTTAGGTCACAGATCAGCCATGATCTCATTGAATGGCGGAACAGGCTCAAGGGGCTGAATGGCCTCCTCCTGTTCCTATGCCTTTCATGACCTCAGGATATCCTACAGGTGCTTCATAAATGAAAGGCTTTCTTTTTCTTCCTTTGAACCCATTGTTCAAGTTGTTTCCCGACCAGGGTGCGTTAAAGCTTGAAAAAGGATGGCCTCAGCCTTGGAACCAACTCAGGTCCCAGTGGGGCACACATTCGACTTAACTTTCGGTCGATTTGCTCCACAGCCAACATTAAGCGGTTTCCGTCGGTAATACCAGCACGTTCCAGGCGCAGTAGGTCGATCGGCCACCAAAGATCGGGGGGAGCTTTAAACAGTGAGCGAATAACGGCCAAAAACCACTTGCGTTCGTGTCTCCCGCGATCTTTTCCACTGGTTTAAGATTCAATTCGCCCGAGCCAGGCCCCGTCCACTAAACTGCCCCTCCCCCCTGGGGTTGACAATGCAAGATTCCACCCATTGCGTTGGGTCGGGAAGGCTCTTCAAACCGCGCTTGTTGTCTCACAGGTGCTGGTTGGCACGTTTTCAAAAGATTTCTCATGTCAAAAAATATTTAATTTACTAAGAAACGGATTAGTGTTGAAATGGTTCAGCATAGTTTTTATAAAAAATTATTTTCAGTGATTTTAAATTAGGTCACTCACAGGTGCAGGCCTGGACACCCTGATTAAGAATGTTTATTTTTGGTGATAAACCCATTTTCAACTGGATTAATAAAACTATCAGGTTACTGCTCTTCAATACAGCAAGGAATACTTTTACTGGAAAGAGAGAAAGAGGAACAATTGCGTTGTATTGCGCTGCCCGACTGCACTGGTTCATGAAGAGTTTACGTTTGTGATTTTGCAAATGTTATATAACGGAAACTTGAAGCCTAATCTCAACACTGCATTTTGGGCACAATTTCAAAACAGAAACTCTCTTTCCCCCCCCCCCACTAAAAGTTTACCTCAACCAATACCTCCAATTTCTGTGTAAATGTTATTAAGATTTAAATGCATTGTTTAGTCCGTGATTTTGAAAGAAACAAAGACTTGCATTTCTATAGCGCCTATCACGACCTCATGATGTCCCAAATTGCTTTAGAGCCAATGAAGTACTTTTGGAGGGTAGTCACTGCTGTAATATGGGAAACGCGGCAGCCGCTTTGTGCACAGCAGGCTCCCACAAACAGCAACATGATAATGATCAAATAATCTGTTTTTACTGATGTGGATTGAGGGATAAATATTGCCCAGGATACCGGGGATAACTCTCCCAGGTCGTCTTCGAAATAGTGCAATGGGATCTTTTGCGTCCATCTGAGGGAGAAGACGAGGTCTCAGTTTAACGTCTCGTCTGAAAGACGGCCAGTCACATGCCCAATTTGAAAGCTTAGAGCAACTGAATAGAATTGCTGGAGAGAGCTGGATTCGGAATTGCTTTAATTGATGCAATGTGCTCCAGTTGAAAACATGCATGGGTTATGGATAATTATCGATGTGTAATCCAAGCTGGTTTCTGCCACATGTGGTATTTTTATTAACCTCCCAGAGGCAAGAAGCCAAGAAGGGGGGATTACTGCCTGGTTGAATTATTTTGTCCTATGATCTGTTTCAATAAGAGTTTAGAGGAGTGCAACAATTCAGAAACTATGAAATGCAAAAGCTAACTGAAATTTAATCTGACCTCAAATTTGTAATCATATTTTGTTTATGGAGGGAATGAATATGCTAAGAATTGGATGTACCTGTACGCTGATAAAACTCTCTCAATCAAGCGTTTTTTTAATAGGTGGGTTTTCACATGAGATCCCCAGAATCTGGGTCCCTTGAGGTTCACAGGTTCTAACTAGAATCATAGAATGGTTACAGCAGCATAGAAGGAGGCCATTCGGTCCATCAAGCCCGTGCTGGCTCTCTGCAAGTATATATCAATGATCTAGACTTGAATGCAGGGGGTATGATTAAGAAGTTTCCAGATAACACTAAAATCGCCTGTGTGGTTGATAATGAAGAAAAAAGCTGTGGACTGCAGGAAGATATTAATGAACTGGTCAGGTGGGCAGAACAGTGGCAAATGGAATTCAATCCGGAGAAGTGTGAGGTGGAGGGCTAACAAGACAAGTGAATACGCATTAAATGGTAGGACTCTGAGAAGTGTAGAGGAAAAAAGGGACCTTGGAGTGCATGTCAACAGACCCCTGAAGGTAGCAGGCCAGGTAAATAAGGTGGTTAAGAAGGCATATGGAATATTTGCCTTTATTAGCCGAGGCATAGAATACAAGAGCAGGGAGGTTATGCTTGAACTCATTAGGCCACAGCTGGAGTACTGCGTGCAGTTCTGGTCATCACATTACTGAAAGATGTGATTGCACTGGAGAGGCTACAGAGGAGATTTACAAGGATGTTGCCTGGACTGGAGAATTTTAGCTATGAGGACAGATTGGATAGGCTGGGTTTGTTTTCTTTGGAACAGAGGAGGCTGAGAGAGTCCTTATTGAGGTGTATAAAATTATGAGGGGCCTAGATAGAGTGGATAGGAAGGACCTATTTCCCTTAGCTGAGGGTCAACAACCGGGGGGGGGGGGGGTGGCACAGAGATTTAAAGTAATTGGTAGGAGGTTTAGAGGGGATTTGAGGGGAAATATTTCACCCAGAGAGTGCTGGGGGTCTGGAACCCACTGCCTGAAAGGGTGGTAAAGGCAGAAACCCTCATCACATTTAAAAAGTACTTGGATATGCAATTGAAGTCCCATAACCTACAAGGCTGCAGACCAAGAGCTAGAAAGTGGAATTAGACAGCTTTTTGTCGGCCGGTGCAAACACGATGGGCCAAATGGCCTCCTTCTGTGCTGTAAATTTTTACAAAGAGCACTTCAGCTAGTCCCACTCCCCCACCCTTTCTCCGTAGCTCTGCAAATTCTTTTCTTTCAGATACTTATCCAATTCCCTTTTGAAAGTCACGATTGAATCTGCCTCCACCACCCTTTCAGACAGTGCATTCCAGATCATAACCACTCGCGGCATAAAATGTTTTTCCTCGTGTCATCTTTGTTTTTTTTGCCAAACACCTTAAACCTATGTCCTCTGGTTCTTGACCCTTCTGCCAGTGGAAACAGTTTCTCTCTATTTACTCTGTGCAGATCCTTCATGATTTTGAACACCTCTATCAAATCTCCTCTTAACACTCTCTGCTCCAAGGAGTACAACCCCAGCTTCCCCAGTCTATCCACGTAACTGAAGTCCCTCATCCCTGGAACCATTCTTGCAAATAATTTCTGCGCGCTCTCTAAGGCCTTCCCATCCTTTCTAAAGTTTGGTGTCTAGAATTGGACACACTACTCCAGTTGAGGCCAAACCAGTATTTTATAAATGTTCATCATAACTTCCTTGCTTTTGTACTCCATGCCTCTATTTATGAAGCCCAGGATCCCATATGCTTTTTTAACTTTCTCACCCTGCCCTTGCAGCTTTAATGATTTGTGCACATACACCTCCAGGTCTCTCTGTTCATGCACCTCCTTTAGAATTGTATCCTTTCGTTTATATTGCCTCTCCTCGTTCTTCCTACCAAAATGTATCTCTTCACACTTTTCTGCGCTAAATTTCATCTGCCACATGTCCATCCATTTCACCAGCCTGTGTACGTTTTCTTGAAGTCTATCTCTATCCTCCACACTATTCACTATCAAGTGGCACTTACTCACCAATAACCTGCTCACCGATGCTCAGTTTGGGTTCCACCAGGACCACTCGGCTCTAGACCGCATTATAGCTTTGGTCCAAACATGGATAAAAGAGCTGAATTCCAGAGGTGAGGTGAGAGTGACTGCCCTTGACATCAAGGCAGCATTTGACCGAGTGTTGCATTAAGGAGCCCTAGTAAAATTGAAGTCAATGGGAATCAGGAGGAAAACTCTCTACTGGCTGGAGTCATACCTAGCACAAAGGAAGATGGTTGTTGTTGCCCCAGGACATCACTGCAGGAGTTCCTCAGGGCCGTGTCCTAGGTCCAACCATCTTCAGCTGCTTCATCAATGACCTTCCCTTCATAAGGTCAGAAGTGGGGATGTTCGCTGATGACTGCACAGTGTTCAGTTCCATTTGCAACTCCTCAGAAAATGAAACAGTCCATGCCCACATGCATTAAGACCTGGATGACATTCAGGCTTGGGCTGATAAGTGGTAAGTAACATTCGCGCCACACAAGTGTCAGGCAATGACTGTCTCCAACAAATGAGAGTCTGACCACCTCCCCTTGACATTCAATGGCATTACCATCACCGAATCCCCCACCATCAAGATCCTGGGAGAGTCACCATTGACCAGAAACTTAACTGGACCAGCCACATTAACAGAGTGGATCAGAAGCTGGGTATTCTACAGCGAGTGTCTCACCTCCTGACTAACCAAAGCCTTTCCACAAGGCACAAGGCACAAGGCACAAGTCAGGAGTGTGATGGAATACTCTTGACTTGCCTGGATGAGTGCAGCTCCAAAAACACTCAAGAAGATGAAGGTGCAGACACTGTAGGCAAGACATGAGGAGGAGGATTACCCAATCACCTTCAGATACCTTTCAACAATAGAGGGGCTACGTAAATTCAAAGTGTCGTCGTTACTGATGGAGCATAAAACATTGTCTTGGAGCTTGTCCAGGAGTGAGAGAGGGGGATATTGATTCGGTCACCTCTTAAACTTCTCTGTACCAAGGAGAACAGTCTTAACTTTTCTAACCCTTCCTCATAACTGAAGTCCCTCATTCCTGGTAACAACCCAGTAAACCTCCTCTGTACCCTCTCTAAGGTCTTTACATCTTTCCAGAAGTGTGGTGCCCTGAATTGTCCACAATATTCCAGCTGAGGCCTATAGGGCTGGATTTTTGGCTCTGTTCATTTTGGGGCGGTAATAGCGGCAGGACGGTAAAGGTTGTGTCCGGGAACAGTTTGCGCCTCAGTCAGCAAAACTGGTCAGCTGGACCTTGAATGTGGGGCGGAGCGCTGAGGGAGGTCTCTACTTATCTGTAGAATAACTCCTGTAGAGGCCTAGTGCTGTGCTTGAGCTGCAGTGACCTTAGTCTCTTTATTGTAACTCAGAGTGCCAGCACAGCATGGGAGGCCTGCTTATCTACAGTGCTCCCAAGGGATGCTGGGAGGGATGAGCCCTCTGGTGGCAGTAGAATGCTGGTTACAAGGTATTGCATACATAACATTGTACACCTCTTATAGGGCGCTAGGCCGGCTGAGCATGGGAAAATCCCGAGGTAAACAGCCGGCCTCAGAGTGCTCTTAGAGGGGCTAGGGGAAAAAAAAACCTGAATAAAACACCAAAAACATTCCCAATAAATAACTCACGCCACAACATAAATCGCAAAAAAAATTAAGTAAAAAGCAATCACACTTACCTGCGGTTGATATTACTTGCCTCACTGCGGCCGCTACAGCTCAGACCGTCCGCTTCCACTGGGGATCCCACCATGCCGCTCTACGAAGCGCTACAAGTCAGGCGGCAGCCAAAAATTGAGCCGGTGACGCAACCAGGGGCATTGCACACCGGCTTGCCTCTCCCGGGTAGTAATGCTCCACGTCCCGTCGAAACCGACAGTGAATGTCCCGGCAGGGCGCTGGAAGCTGACCTCCCACCCGGAAGTGCTTACTGCTGCCATTGCTGCCCCTTCGGGGCGCTAACAGGGGCGGCAGAAAACCGAAAATCCAGCCCAAGAAGTCCAATGAAAACTGAAGAGACTATAAAATATCTACTCCAAGCATATCTTTAGATAAATGCAGTGAAGTCAGAATTATTCCACTGTACAGTAACCAGTCTCCTTGTACAGAATTTCCATTCTGTAAACATGTTCACTTGCTCTACCACTAACTGATTTTGCAAAGGATCTTTCTAACATCTTGCACATGATTATAGAAATGATAGCACAGAAGAAGGCCCTTTGGCTCATTGTGTTTGTGTTGGTGCCAGCTGGAACTTCCCTCCATCCTATAATGTTCTTGGCCAGCTGTAGCTCAGTGGGCAGCACACTCACCTCCAAGTCAGAAGGTCGTGGATTTCAAGTCCCACTCCAAAGACTTGAGCACAAAATCTAGGTTGGCTCCCCTAGTGCATTGCTGAGGGAGTGCTGCACTGCCAAAGGTGCCGTGTTTCAGAAAATACATTAAACCGAGGCTCCGTCTGCCCCTTCAGGTGGCCGCATAAGATCCTACGGCACTATTTGGTCCTCAATCAACATGACAAAACCAGTTTATCGGATCATTATCACATTGCTGTTTGTGGGTGCTTACTGTGCGCAAATTGGCTGCTGCGTTTCCCACATTACAACGGTGACACGACTTCATTGGCTGTGAAGCGCTTTGGGACGACCTGAGGTCAAGTTCTTCCTTTTGTTATCCAATTCACTTTTAAGTAACTCTTGAGTGTCCCCCGATTTTAATCATTCCACCATTGGTGGCCATGCCTTCTGCTGCCTGGGCCCTAAGCTCTGGAACTCCCTGCCTAAATCTCTCTGCCTCTCTACCTCTCTCTCCTCCTTTAAGATGCTCCTTGACCAAACCCTAATATCTCCAGTAGCTCAGTGTCAAATTCTGTTTGATGATCGCTCCTGTGAAGCACCTTGGGATGTTTTACTATGTTAAAAGGCGCTATATAAATGCACATTGTTGTTGTAGATTAGCGTAGGCTTTGCTTTCGGGATCTCTTTATGGGGTCAAACATGAAGCCCCATCTTCTGCATTCCAGCCAAAGCCTTACATTGCTCCTCAGTCTGGTCAGTATTTTCAGAGAGGATTTGAATTATTCAACAGACTCTTTATTGTTGGCATCACTCACATTTTGCTAACATTACAGAACTTGCTTCGGGAATTACGGAGCCTGAAATCTAAAGTGGAAGAACTGGAGGATGAAAAGATTCTGTACGAGCAGAAGCTGGATGCCACAAAGGTAAGGGGTGACGTTTTAAAATTTTAAAATTCTGACGGGTTTAGACAGGTTAGATGCAGAAAGAATGTTCCCAATGTTGGGGAAGTCCAGAACCAGGAGTCACAGTCTAAGGATAAGGGGTAAGCCATTTAGGACCGAGATGAGGAGAAACTTCTTCACCCAGAGAGTGGTGAACCTGTGGAATTCTCTACCACAGAAAGTAGTTGAGGCCAATTCACTAAATATATTCAAAAGGGAGTTAGATGAAGTCCTTACTACTCGGGGGATCAAGGGTTATGGCGAGAAAGCAGGAAGTGGGTACTGAAGTTTCATGTTCAGCCATGAACTCATTGAATGGCGGTGCAGGCTAGAAGGGCTGAATGGCCTGCTCCTGCACCTATTTTCTATGTTTCTATGTTTCTATGTTTCTCATTTGTCAGCTGTGCTATATTCTTACCACATCACTAATAAACACACGCTAGAGATTGGCTCCTTCAGAAACCTGTCACGTGACCCTAAATTATTTACATCAGTAGTTGCATTACCACAGTAGTCTACTAGGGGGGGGGGGGGGGGCTCTATTTCACGCCCATTGTTCCTCTTGGTCTGTTGAACATCCCTGATTTTAATCGCTCCATCATTGGCGGCCGTGCCTTCAGCTGCCTGGGCCCTAAGCTCTGGAATTCCCTTCCTAAACCTCTCCGCCTCTCTACCCCTCCTTAAAACCTATCTGCTTTTGGTCACCTGCTCTTATATCTGCTTATGTGACTCGGTGTCAAATTTTGTTTGATTATGCCCCTGTGAAGTGCCTTGGGATATTTTACTACGTTAAAGACGCTATATAAATGAAAGTAGTTGTTTTGATATGTGTGTTGTGTCCCTGTTAACTGCTCAGTGTTTGTGATTTGACCACTTCAGTCTCATCACCTGTGTTCAGACCCTAAATGCAGGGGTGTATTTTTACTTTGTTCTTGGGGTGCAGGGGAAGAGGGGGGGGGTGGCCTTGGTAAGTCAGGTTTGTTGTTTGTTGCTCATCCCTAAAAGAAAGAAAGACATGGATTTATATAGCGCCTTTCACAACCACCGGACATCTCAAAGCGCTTAACAGCCAATGAAGTACTTTTGGAGTGTAATCACTTTAGTAATCCCGAGAAAGGAGTTCCACATTCTCACCACTCTCTGGGTAAAGATGTTTCTCCTGAATTCCCTATTGGATTTATTATTTATGGCCCCTAGTTTTGGGCTCCCCCACAAGTGGAGACATCTTCTCTACGTCTACCCTATCAAACCCCTTTATAATTTGAAAGACCTCCATCAGGTCACCTCTCAGTCTTCTCTTTTCTAGAGAAAGAGTCCACCCTGTTCATGATTTCCTCTCAGTGCTGGCATCACCCTTGTGAATTTTTTTTGCACTTCTCGTGTGCCCTCCCGATCCTTTTCATAGTATGGCGACCAGAACTGTGCACAGTGCTCCTTGAACAGCTCGAGCCTTGTGGTGCTGGTGTGCCAGCAATGGTGTTAGGATATTAATCCCGTGATTATGAAGGAATATATCCACGTCAGGATGGTGTGTGACTCTGAGGGAAACTTGGAGGGACTGGTGTTCCCATGACATTGTTGCTCTTGTCCACATGTCCTCCCACAGTCTACCCCACATAAGCTTGAGCTCACCCAAAACTCGGCAGCCTGTGTCCTAACTCGCACCAAGTCCTGCTCACCCATCACCCCCTGCTCGCTGACCTTCATTGGGTCCCGGTTAAGCAATGCCTCGATCTCAAAATTCTCATGCTTGTGTTTCAATCCCTCCATGGCCTCGCCCCTCCTTATCTCTGTAATCTCCTCCAGCCCCACAACCCCACGAGATGTCTGCGCTCCTCTAATTCTGCCCTCCTGAGCATCCCTAATTATAACCGCTCAACCATCGGTGGCTGTGCCTCCTGTTGCCTCGGCCCTAAGCTCTAGAACTCTCCCCCGAACCTCTCCGCCTCTCTACCTCTCTTTCCTCCTTTAAGATGCTCCTTAAAACCTACCTCTTTGACCAAGCTTTTGGTCCTCTGTTATAATTTTTTCTCATGTTTTGTCTTATGACACTCATGTGAAGCGCCTTGGGCCGTTTTACTACGTTAAAGGCGCTATATAAATAAAAGTAGTTGTTGTTGTCTGGTAGAGGTCGCAGAAGAGAATGGTGCAGTCGGATTAAGCTGTATCCTGTAGACAACTTACATTTATATAGCACCCTTAATGTAGTAAAATGACCCAAGGTGCTTCACAGGAGCATTATCAAACAAAATTTGAGACCAAGGCACATAAGATTTTAGGATAGGTGACCAAAAGCTTGGTCAGAGGTAGGTTTTAAGGAGTGTCTTAAAGGAAGAGAGAGAGGCAGAGAGGTTTAGGGAGGGAATTCCAGAGTTTAGGGCCTCGGCGGCTGAAGGCACGGCCGCCGATAATCCTATTTCTTATGTTCCTCTGTTCCTTCCTCATAGCCCCACAGTGATTTCTTTTTCTTTTTTATCCCTAAAGGGTGCACCCTTTCAGTGCTTAAAAAAAACTTGGGCAATCGTTCATTTAACATGAAATAAGGAACACAGTCGAGTACGCCAATCAGTCTATACATCTGTTTAATTTATAACACTCTGTCTGCTCTTCCCCTGCCTCTTACTTTACCTGGTTTGGTTGCTGTTGCCCAGTTTAGAGGATCTATTTAAAGTAATGTTTGGGTTATGTCAATAGCATTGGCATCTGGCTGGCTGGAAGTGTGCTGAACATGGTCTCTCCCCATGTTGCAAGCTGTGCTCCCATTACTCTGGCTTTCTTTCCTTCTAGCCGTCTGTTCCTCACTCCCTCCATCTCGATTACCAATCCTCAGCAGCCAGGTTGCAGCACAAAGTTGTACAGAGGCAAAGAGAAACATCAGTGGGGCCAGAAATTGTGAGATGCTCGGGCGCTGGATCTCGCCAGTCATCCGCCCATTATTTGCATTCATGCTAACCGTTATCTTAACGTTAATAAAGGTCAAAACTCCCTCGTGTTGCTTTTTGTAATTATCATTGCACAATGTCAACTAATGCCATTGGTGTACAGCTATTTGGTACGTAGTAGACGTAGGCAGTTCCACGAAATCGAGGAAGGCTTACTTACATTCTCAAAGTGAGTTCTCAGTTGACTGTACAGTCCAATACGGGAATTACAGTCTCTGCCACAGGTGGGACAGACAGTTGTTGAAGGAAAGGGTGGGTGGAGAGTCTGGTTTGCCACACGCTCCTTCCGCTGCCTGCGCTTGTTTTCTGCATGCTCTTGGCGACGAGACTCGAGGTGCTCAGCGCCCTCCCGGATGCTCTTCTTCCATTTTGGGCAGTCTTTGGCCAGGGATTCCCAGGTGCCGGTGGGGATGTTGTACTTTTTTCAAGGAGGCTTTGAGGGAGACCTTGAACCGTTTCCTCTGCCCACCTGGGGTTCACTTGGTGGGTAGGAGTTCCGAGTAGAGCGCTTGCTTTGGGAGTCTTGTGTCAGGCATGTGGACAATGTGGCCCACCCAACGGAGCTGGTCAAGTGTGGTCAGTGCTTCAATGCTGGGGATGTTGGCCTGATCGAGAACATTGATGTTGGTTCGTCTGTCCTCCCAGGAGATTTGCAGGATCTTGCGGAGATATCGTTGGTGGTATCTCTACAGCGATTTGATGTGTTTCTGTGTATGGTACATGCTTAGTCATAAACAAATTGATTAGGAGATGTGAGGGGTAATTTCCAACTTATTGTGGAACACACCCGATCATTCAATTCATAGAATCAGACAGCACAGGAGGCAGACATTCGGCCCATCGAGCCTGTGCCGGCTCTTTGAAAGAGTGATCCAATTAGTTTCACTCCCCCTGCTCTTTCCCCACAGCCCTGCAATGTTTTTTTTCCTTTTCTTTGCCTTTTCAATTATTTATCCAATTCCTTTTTGAAAATGTCCATTGAATCTGCTTCCGCCACCCTTTCAGGCAGCGCATTCCAGATCACAATTCGGAAGGACGGACAGAAAAGAAAAGGAGGTGGTTATAGCACTGTTAATAAAGGATGAGATCAGTGTGTTAGTCAGAAACGATACTGGCTCAGAAGATCAAGATGTTGAGTCAGTTTGGGTGGAGATGCGGAATAATAAGGGGAAAAAGTCACTAGTGGGCGTAGTCTGTATGTCCCCTAACACTAACTATATTGTTGGATGGAGTACAAATCAAGAGATAATGGAGGCTTGTAATAAAGGAACTGCAATAATCATGGGCGATTTTAACCTTCACATTGATTGGACAAAGCAAATTGGCCAGGGTAGCTTTGAGGGAGACATATCGAGTGTATCCAGGATAGTTTCCTTGAACAGAACGTTGCAGAACCAACCAGTGAGCAGGCTATCTTAGATCTGGTACTTTGTAATGAGGCAGGATTAATAAATGATCTCGTAGTGAAGGATCCTCTAGGAATGAATGACCATGGTTGAGTTTCAAATTCAGTTGGAGGCTGATAAAGTTGGATCTCAAACCAGTGTCCTAAGCATAAATAAGGGAGACTACAAAGGTATGAGGGCAGAGTTAGCTAAAGTGGATTGGGAAAACAGATTAAAGTATGGGATGGTTGAGGAGCAGTGGCAGACATTTAAGGAGATATTTCATAACTCATAACAAAAAGATATCCCAATGAGAAGGAAAGACTGTAAAAGGGATAACCATCCGTGGCTAACTAAGGAAATAAGGGATGGTGTCAAATTGAAAACAATGGCATACAATGTGGCCAAGACTAGTGGGAGGCCAGAGGATTGGGAAACTTTTAAAAGCCAGCAAAGAACGACTAAAAAAATGATAGAGAGGGAAGATAGATTATGAAACTAAACTGGCATGAAATATAAAAACAAATAGAGTTTCTACAGGTACAGAAAAAGGAAAAGAGTGGCTTAAGTAAATATTGGTCCCCTGGAGGATGAGACTGGGAAATTAATAATGGAGAACAGGGAAATGGCAGAGTCGTTGAACAAATATTTTGAGGATGTAATGAGCAGGGTGGATAAGGGGGAACCAGTGGATGTGGTGTATTTAAATTTCCAGAAGATGCCACATAAAAGGTTACTGAACAAGATAAAAAGCTCCCGGGGTTGGGGGTAATATATTAGCATGGATAATGTTCAGGAAATTGATGGGATTCAAGGCTGATAAATCCCCGGGGCCTGATAATCTTTACCCCAGAGTAATTAAGGAAGTTGCCATAGAAATAGTGGATGCATTGATGATCATTTTCCAACAGTCTATCGACTGTGGATCAGTTCCTATGGACTGAAGGGTAGCTAATGTAACACCACTGTTTAAAAAAGGAGGGAGAGAGAAAACGGGTAATTATAGACCGGTTAGCCTGACATCGGTAGTGCGAAAAATGTTGGAATCAATTATTAAAGATGAAATAGCAGCAATTTGGAAAGCAGTGACAGGATCGGACCAAGTCAGCATGGATTTATGAAAGGGAAATCATGCTTGACAAATCTTCTGGAAATTTTTGAGGATGTAACTAGTAGAGTGGACAAGGGAGAACCAGTGGATGTGGTGTATTTGGACTTTCAAAAGGCTTTTGACAAGGTCCCACACAAGAGATTGATGTGCATGGTATTGGGGGTAATGTACTGACATGGATAGAAACTGGTTGGCAGACAGGAAGCAGAGAGTCGGGATAAATGGGTCCTTTTCAGAATGGCAGGCAGTGACTAGTGGAGTACCGCAGGGCTCAGTGCTGGGACCCCAACTCTTTACAATATACATTAATGATTTAGATGAAGGAATTGAGTGTAATATCTCCAAGTTTGCAGATGACACTAAACTGGGTGGCGGTGTGAGCTGTGAGGAGGATGCTAAAAGGCTGCAGGGTGACTTGGACAGGTTAGGTGAGTGGGCAAATGCAAGGCAGATGCAGTATAATGTAGATAAATGTGAGGTTATCCACTTTGGGGGCAAAAATACGAAGGCAGAATATTATCTGAATGGCGGCAGATTAGGAAAGGGGAAGGTGCAACGAGACCTGGGTGTCATGGTTCATCAGTCATTGAAAGTTGGCATGCAGGTACAGCAGGCGGTGAAGGAGGCAAATGATTTGTTGGCCTTCATAGCTAGGGGATTTGAGTATAGGAGCAGGGAGGTATTATTGCAGTTGCACAGGGCCTTGGTGAGGCCTCACCTGGAATATTGTGTTCAGTTTTGGTCTCCTAATCTGAGGAAGGACGTTCTTGCTATTGAGGGAGTGCAGCGAAGGTTCACCAGACTGATTCCCGGGATGGCGGGACTGATATAAGAGGAGAGACTGGATCAACTGGGCTTTTATACACTGGAGTTTAGAAGGATGAGAGGGGATCTCATAGAAACTAACAAGATTCTGACTGGACTGGACAGGTTAGATGCAGGAAGAATGTTCCTGATGATGGGGAAGTCCAAAACCAGGGGAACACAGTCTTAGGATAAGGAGTCGGCCATTTAGGACTGAGATGATGAGAAACTTCTTCACTCAGAGTTGTTAACCTGTGGAATTCCCTACTACAGAGAGTTGTTGATGCCAGTTCATTGGATATATTCAAGAGGGAGTTCGATATGGCCCTTATATTTTAAGGGATCAAGGTGTATGGAGAGAAAGCAGGAAAGGGGTACTGAGGGAATGATCAGCCATGATCTTATTGAATGGTGGTGCAGGATCGAAGGGCCGAATGGCTTACTCCTGCACCTATTTTCTATGTTTATATGTTTATATGGATAGAGGATTGGTTAACCAACAGAAAACAGAGAGTCGGGATAAACGGGTCATTTTCCGGTTGGCGAACAGTCACTAGTGGGGTGCCGCAGGGATCGGTGCTGGGGCCTCAACTATTTACAATCTATATTAATGACTTGGATGAAGGGACCGAGTGTAATGTAGCCAAGTTTGCTGGTGATACAAAGATGGGTGGGAAAGCAAATTGTGAGGAAGACACAAAAAATCTGTAAAGGGTTATAGACAGGCTCAGTGAGTGCCAAAAATTTGGCAGATGGCGTATAATGTGGGAAAATGTGAGGTTATCCACTTTGGCAGAAAAAATAGAAAAGCAAATTATAATTTAAATGGAGAAAAATTGTAAAGTGCTGCAGTATAGAGGGACCTCGGGGTCCTTGTGTATGAAATGCAAAAAGTTAGTATGCAGGTACAGCAAGTAATCGGGAAGTCAAATGGAATGTTGACCTTTATTGCAAGGGTGTTGGAGTATAAAAGCAGAGAAGTCCTGCTACAACTGTACAGGGTATTGGTGAGGCCACACCTGGACTACCGCGTGCAGTTTTGGTCTCTGTATTTAAGGAAGGATATACTTGCATTAGAGGCTGTTGAGAGTAAGTTCACTAGGTTGATTCCGGAGATGAGGAGGTTGACTTATGAAGAAAGGTTGAGTAGGTTGGGCTTATACTCATTGGAGTTCAGAAGAATAAGAGGTGATCTTATCGAAACATATAAGATAATGAGGTGGCTCGACAAGGTGGAAGCAGAAAGGATATTTCCGCTCATAGGGGAACCTAAAACTAGGGGACTTAGTCTCAGAATAAGGGGCCACCCATTTAAAACTGAAATGAGAGAGAATTTCTTCACTGAGGGTTGTAAATCTGTGGAATTCTCTGCCCCAGAGAGCTGAGGAGGCTGGGTCATTGAATATAGTTAAGGCGGAGATAGACAGATTTTTGAGCAATAAGGGGATGAAGGTTATGGGGAGCGGGCAGGGAACTGGAGCGAGTCCATGATCAGATTCAATAAGATCAGATCAGCCATGATCTTATTGAATGGCGGAGCAGGCTCTAGGGGCCAGGTGGCCTACTCCTGCTCCTATATCTTATGTTCTTATGCAACGCAAAAACATTTTTCCTCATCTCCCCCCTCCGGTTCTTTGGTCAATTACCTTAAATCTATGCCCTCTAGTTACCGACCCTCCTGCCACTATAAAGAGTTTCTTTTGATTTACTCTATCAAAACACTTCAGAATTTTGAACATATCTATTAAATCTCCTCTTAACCATCTCCCCTCCCTATCTCTCATTTCCTCCAGCCCCACAAACCCCCCCGAGATGTCTGCACTCCTCTAATTCTGCCCTCTTGACCATCCCTGTTTATAATCGCTCAACCATTGGTGGCCGTGCCTTCTGTTGCCTGGGCTCCAAGCTCTGGAACTCACTCCCTAAACCTCTCCACCTCCCTACCTCTCTTTCCTCCTTCAAGGCGCTTCTCAAAACCAACCTCTTTGAACAAGCTTTTGGTAACCTGCGCTAATTTCTACTTATACAGCTCGGTGTCAAATTCTTACTGCATAATACTCCTGTGAAGTGCCTCGGGACATTTCACTACGTTAAAGGTGCTATATAAGTACAAGTTGTGAGTGAGAGAAAAGAGGAGGTGGGGAGCAATTTAAGGAGGAAGCTTAGGAGAGTAGAGCAGAGGCAACTTAAGACTCTGAGTTGCAGGGCGACATGTGAAAGGCCAGATTGAAGAGGACGGAATGGCGCGAGATGAGATCGCAGACTGCAGCAGACGGCAAGGTCGGGTGAGGCCATGGAACTATTTGAAGATGAGGATTTTAAACTCAATTGATTGAGTGACTGGGTGTGCAGGGAGGTCAACGCTGCCAGAGATGATGCATGAGCGGGATTGAGTGCAGGACTGCCTGGAGTTTATGGGGTATGGGAGGCCAGCAAAGAAGACATGAAAGAAACCGAGTCCAGAGGTATAGTGCAATGCTGAAAATGCAACGCTTATTCCTTTGGGAGATGTCGACCTCTGTTGGAACTGTTACTATGGCAATTTAGAATTCCCATCACATCACATTGCCTGTGGGTTGATTTTGGAATCTGCGCCCCATTTTTTAAGTCTCCTACAAAAGTAACCCGTGACTTTCCGCCAATAAGGTTGAGGTTGCGGTAAAATCACGAGATCAATGAAAACATAACGATTGTCTTTTGGGACATCTTATATTTATACGGCACCTTAAACATAGTAAATGTCCCAAGGTGCTTCACAGGAACGATTATCAAACAAAATTTAACACCGAGCCATATGAGATATTAGAACAAGTCACCAAAAGCTTGGTCAAAGAGAACATAAGAATTAGGAACAGGACTAATCCATTCGGCCCCTCGAGCCTGCTCCACAATTCAGTGAGATCACGGCTGATCTTCTACCTCAAATCCATCTTCCTGCCCGATTCCCATATCCCTTGGTTCCCTTAGTATCCAAAAAACTATCGATCTCTGTCTTAAATATATTCAATGACTGAGCATCCACAATCCTTTGGGGTAGAGAATTCCAAAGATTCACAACTCTGATTGAAGAAATCTCACCTCATCTCTGTCCTAAATGGCCGACCCCTTATTCTGAGACTGTGACCGCTTAGTTCGAGACTGCCTGTTATGTATTGTCCAAGTACATTAAATGTATAGTGCGCCACAGGGGGCGCTGTGGTGGGAGACCCAATAGTACCTGCAAGACAGAGTATAAAAGGCTGCCCACCATACCTGAGAGGCACTCTGGAGTTACACAATAAAGGACTAAGGTCACAGCAGTTACTACAACACCAGACTGTGTGGAGTCAGTGATTTGAGTGCTACATACATCACAAATTGGCAACGAAGACACGGATGAGTTTCACGCAACCATGGTTACTCTGGGTTCGCTAAAGGATTTTACAGTGGGTAATGGCTGGGAGGTCTTTACGGAAAGGCTCGAGTACTACTTTATAGCAAACGACTTGACGGGGGACACGATTGCACTGAGAGAGAAGCGTAAGGCGATATAGCTGTCCAGTTGTGGCGATGAGGTTTACTGTCTCATCAGGGATTTGCTGGCACCCACAAGCGCCAAGGACAAGTCATCTGAGCAGCTGATTGAACTCATTTGTGACCAACTGAAATCGAAGGAGAGTATCCTCACGGCCAGGCACAAATTCTACCACCACTGCAGACCTGAGGGCCAGGATGTCACCAAATATGCTGCGGGCATCCGGAGATTCGCGGCGCTGTGCAATTTTGGCACACACCTTGATGAGGCATTGCGAGACGTTTTTGTTGTGGGGATTGGCCACGAGGGTCTCCTTCACAAGCTGCTAGCCACTGAACCTACAGTCAGTCTGCAGAAAGCAATCAACATCAGCCGGGCATTTATGACCTCGACTTGCAGCACCAAGCAGATGATCCACGCGGTCTCGAACCCGGCAGGTACTAATCACAGGATAGCGCCCGTCACGGACAAAACTGCAGACGTGGCTCTGCCGAGGGCAGAGAGCACAGACCTCAGGGTCCTGGAACTCAGAGTCTGCCGAGGGGAGTTAATGCTGGCACTGCAGAGGAAGCCATGGGGCTCACCGGTGCAGGTTTGTGGAGTATACGTGCAATACCTGCCACATGAAAGGCCACCTTCAGCATATGTGCAAAAGAAACACGACTCACCGTGTGGCTGAGGAGATGGTAGATGATCTGCTATCCAGCGAGGAGCAGGTAGAAGAAGATGAGGCGTTTGGACTGTATACTTGTACCGACGATTCGGCCCCAGTGATTATGAAAGTCAAGATTAACGGAGTCCCAGTGAGTATGGAAGTGGACACGGGGTCGGGTCAGTCGCTGATGAGTCAGGAAACTTTTGATAAACTGTGGATCAACCCAGCTGCACCTACACCAAGGAATTGATACCTGTTCTTGGCAGAGCGGATGTGCAGGTATCTCACGGTGGCGAGACGCATGGTTTACCTTTGTGGATCATTGCAGGCGATGGGCCGAAGCTATTCGGCAGGAGATGGATGGGGAAGGTCCGTGGGAGCTGGGAAGACTTCATTCCTCCACAGACTGCTGTCCCCCATGTTCACAAGCAGCAGCGCCGACCGAGCTGGAGAAGGGAGAAGGGCTTCGATGGGCTGTTCCAGTAGGCACCGTCGGCCCGCAGACAGAGGTCAGCTCTGGAGGACGTGTGTGTGTGTGGCGGCTCCCGGGCAAAAATGTCAGCTGCGTGGGTTGCTCCGGAGGATGCGGCGGTGTGGGGACCGGTGCGTTGCGGCTCCCGGGTGCGGTCGGAGTGTGCTGGATCTCCACAGAGAGTCGAGAGCGAACCATCAGGCAGCAGCAGGCTAGAGTCCAGCAGGGAAAACACCCAGCAAACCAACCTCGCAAAAGGGTCCGAAGAAGGAAAGCTGTTTATCGGCGGTCTCAATTTCGAGACAGACGAACAGGCCCTGGAAGAAGCAATCTCCAAGTACGGGCAGATCTCCGAGGTGTGAGTGATCAAGTACAGGGACACCCAAGAGTCCCACGGGTTCGGCTTCAGCACAGCGAGCTCAAGATGGCGGCGAGCCTCGTGGCAGCAGAGTTCTGCACAGAGAGGTGTAGGCAGACACCAGCAGATCACCTAAAATGGCGATGCCCAGTGGAAACCTCGTGGAAAAAACAAGATGGCGTCTTAAAAGGGAAATGTACCTGGGAGTCTTAAAGGGGCCTTATACCGCTGGCGGTCCCCACAAAGAGACTTTTGTAAGGGCAAGAACGAGTCAAAATGATTACTGTGATTTGTATGACGATGCGAATAATGACGAGTTAATATTTTGATGCTAAAATGATTACTGTGATTAAAATGATTTATATGATTGGTGAAAAGAGCGAATATCACCATGCACAAGCAAAAGGGTTAATGGATCTGTGACTAATATGACTAATGGATTAATGCGATTTCCGATTTTATGTGATTCATGCAATGGCTCAGCGACTGCAGATGAGCCGCAAAGGCAACTATTTTCTGAGAACAGAGGCAACGCACTAGTTGCGATGCCCTGTCTCATGCAGCCCATTACCTCGGGCAAAAAGGGGCAGTATGCCACCACCACACCTCACCCAGTGGAGCTGGGATTAAATAACTGTTCAGTGTACCTGCAACCTTTTGACATAACTCTTTAATGCATCTATATGTACCATACAAATGTACTGTCTATATGTACCTGCTTTCTATTGGAGGTTATGTTTGTGTACTTCATCACCCATGTAAGGACTGCAAATACCACATGCTTGCACTGGATTGCAAGCATAATCTCTACAAGGGGGCGGGGGGGGGGAAGAGAGAAGTGGATGGTCATGGACTCTCACTCACAAATCAACCAGGACGAACAAGGCCGAGGTTACCGGCAATGTGTTTTTGGAGCTGGGGGAGCGGGGAAGAAGAGTGAGATGTTATGTATTGTCCAGGTACATTAAATGTATAGTGCGCCACAGGGATCGCTGTGATGGGAGACCCGATAGTACCTGCAAGACAGAGTATAAAAGGCTGCCCACCACACCTGAGTAGCACTCTGGAGTTACACAATAAAGAACTCAGGTCACAGCAGTTACTACAACACCATACTGTGTGGAGTCGGTGATTTGAGTGCTACCTACATCACACTCCCCAGCCAGAAATACGTTTTAAGGAGCGTCTTCAAGGAGGAGAGCAATGCGGAGAGGTTTAGGGAGGAATTCCAGAGCTTAGGCCCCAGGTAGCTGAAGGCACGGCCATCAATGGTGGAGCAATGGAGGAGTGCAGAGATCTCGGGGGTTGTAGGGCTGGAGGAGATTAGAGATAGGGAGGGGTTGTAGGGCTGGAGGAGATTACAGAGATAGGGAGGGGTTGTAGGGCTGGAGGAGGTTACAGAGATAGGGAGGGGTTGTAGGGCTGGACGAGGTTACAGAGATAGGGAGGGGTTGTAGGGCTGGACGAGGTTACAGAGATAGGGAGGGGTTGTAGGGCTGGACGAGGTTACAGAGATAGGAACGGGTGTAGAGTTGGAGGGGGGTTACAGAGATAGGGAGGGTTGTAGAGCTGGAGAAGGTTATAGAGATAGGGTGGGGTGTAAGGACTGGAGGAGGTTACGGAGATCGAGGGGGTTGTAGGGCTGGAGGAGGTTACAGAGATAGGGAGAGGTGTAGGGCTGGAGGAGGTTACAGAAATAGAGAGGAGTGTAGGCTCTGGAGGGGGTTACAGAGATAGGGAAGGGGACGAGGCCACGGAGAGATTTGAAAGTCAGACTGAGAACGTATTCCTCGTGTTGATTTTGAATCGAGCCTTTTATGTTATGAGCATGAAGGTAGCGTGACATTTACAAGCTAAAAGAAAAATCACACTTTATATAGAGCGTGCTTGAAGAAAGTTACAGAACCCCTGAGAAAAAGCTGTAACCACATGACAGTGATGATTTTTGAGTATGTAGCACTAAAGATTATGGTATCGTAAATAGGAACAGGAAGTGTGGCTCGGTTAAGTAGCTTGCAGTCATCAAAAATTGTTCCTCTCCATGAATGATTATTAACTTTATTTTCATATTGGAATTGTGAATTAGTATTTATTTTGTGGGGAGAAATTTATTTCCCATTGTGGTACGGTTATTTCACTAATCATTTTGTGAAGAACCTTTTGGGTTTTTTTTACATAAGAACATAAGAAATAGGAGCAGGAGTAGGCTCTACGGCCCCTCGAGCCTGCTCCGCCATTCAATATGATCATGGCTGATCATCGACCTCAACTCCACTTTCCCGCCCGATCCCCATACCTCTCGATTCCCCTCTAGTCCAAAAATCTATCAATCTCCGCTTTGAATATATTCAGAGACTTAGCATCCACACCCCTCTGGGGCAGAGAATTCCAAAGATTTCCAACCCTTTGCGTGAAGAAATTCCTCCTCATCTCGGTCTTATATGGACGCCCCCTTATCCTGAGACTGTGCCCCCTGGTCCTCGACACTCCGGCCCGGGGAAACAGCCTGGTGTGGGGGAGGAATGGAAATGGACTTCTCTGTCACTTGCAAACTCAGGAAAGTGGGATTTTGCAGTGACTGTTGATTTGTTTTATGACGCTCAGAAGCTGGAACAGGAATCACCAGCCTTCTCCCCTCAGGCTGCCTCACATCTGATTACGTCCCAGCGGCAGAGCCTGGGCAGCAGTTTGGTGACTACTGTGCTCCTCATCGCGCGCTCCCTTCAGGGGCTGAGCAGGCGAGGCGAGCCACATTTAACAATTCATGGCCAGCTCTTGGGCCAACTCGAGCTAACTTCACACTGCACAATAAATACGTTGTTTGTTCACAGTTAAGCGTAAAGTATGTTTCAAATAATGTCGCTTCCAACTCCTTAAACATTGCGATGTCACATTGCGAAAGAAAGAAAGACTTACATTTATATAGCACCTATCATGACCTCAGGACATCCCAAAGCGCTAGACAGCCAATGAAATACTTATTTTCCAAGTGTAGTCATATAGGAAATGCGGCAGCCAATTTGCGCACAGCAAACTCCTACAAACAGCTGTAAAATCCTGTCCCCTCAGTACAGATTCACACGAGGCATGTAGTGAAGTCAAGGTCACTCTGGACCTGCACCTTTATTTCACAGCTCTGGAATGCTGCACTTGCCTGAGACCTGTCCTTATATACCTGTCTCTTGCAAGTGCACCCCTGGTGGTAAGGTATGCTGGTGGTTACAGGTCATATCTTATT
This sequence comes from Pristiophorus japonicus, assembly GCF_044704955.1. NCBI lineage: Eukaryota > Metazoa > Chordata > Chondrichthyes > Pristiophoridae > Pristiophorus > Pristiophorus japonicus. Next base: position 110,398,643 of record NC_091990.1, on the reverse strand, counting down.
ACAGTCATGTATAGCATGTTAGGATACAGTTATATATAATAATGTAAGATACATGACATCACCCTCCCCCAAGGTCTTTTTGCCTTTATAGGTTCAGTCTCTCAGGTGGTCTATGCTCTCGCGTGGAGCGTCTGAGTTGTGGTTCAGTTGTTTGCCTTGTTGCCTGTTTTTCTTTGGGTGTGGTTGCTAGTATCTCGCCTGGGCTGTCTGTTTCGATTGGTATGATTGTTGTTGACTCGCCTGGGCTGTCTGTTGGGATTGCCCTTTCCTCAGGTTGTTCCCTCTGTCTGTCCAGGTATGGTGCGAGTTCCACATTGTAGTCTGCCTCTGGTTCCGCAGTGTTGTTGGTAAACCTGCTTTTGACTTGGTCTACATGCCTCCGGCAGGTTTTGCCATTGTCCATTTGTACTACTAGTAGCCTGTATCCTTCCTTGCCCGTTACTGTCCCTGCAAGCCATTTGGGACCCCTGCCATAGTTTAGTACAAACACTTTGTCCCCTATCTCATTTCATCTCCCCCTCGAATTTCTGTCATGGTAATCAGTCAGCTTATGGCGCTTCGCCTCAATGATTTCATGCATGTCTGGGAGGATTAATGAGAGCCTTGTTTTTAAAGTCCTTTTCATCAACAGTTACGCGGGGGGGATCCCAGTCAATGAGTGCGGACGAGATCTGTATGCCAGCAGCAGTCGCGACAGGCGACCCTGCAACGTGGGACCTTGGATTTTAAGCATGCCTTGTTTAATGATTTGCACTGCTCTCTCCGCCTGGCCGTTGGAGGCCGGCTTGAACGGTGCCATCTTGACGTGATTTATGCCGTGGTCAATTATAAAGTCTTGGAATTCTGCGCTGGTGAAGCAGGGACCATTGTCACTGACCAATATGTCAGGGATTCCGTGCATTGCAAACATGGTTGCGAGGCTCTCTACAGTGGTGGAGGTTGTGCTCGAGTTTAAAATGGTGCATTCGATCCACTTTGAAAATGCATCTACAACTACGAGGAACATTTTGCCCATGAATGGGCCCACATAGTCTACATGCACTCGCGACCACGGTTTGGTAGGCCTGGGCCAGGTGCTCAGTGGAGTCTCCCTGTGGGCACAAATGGTGCACCTTCGGACGCAGAGCTCCAAGTCCGCGTCAATACCAGGCCACCGGACGTGGGATCTGGCTAGGGCCTTCATGAGAACGATCCTCGGGTGCTCGCGGTGGAGCTCCCGGACAAATGCCTCTCTGCCTCGCAGAGGCATGACTACTCGGCTGCCCCACATCAGGCAGTCTGCTTGTAGTGAAAGCTCATGCATGCGCCTGTGAAAGGATTTTAATTCTCGGGGCAGGCATCGCGAACCTCTGCCCAGTCACCGGTTAGGACACATCTTGTTACTAAGGATAACGTGGGGTCGCTGGCCGTCCAGGCTCTGATTTGGCGAGCCGTCATGGGCGAACCTGTGGACTCAAAGGCATTGATTGCCATGACTATCTCACAGTCCTGTTCGTCAGACCCTTCCGTGGTCGCCAGGGGTAGCCTGCTGAGCGCATCGGCACAGTTGTCTGTGCCTGGTCTGTGCCTTATGGTATAGTTGTAGGACGCCAGCATGAGTGCCCACCGTTGAATTCGCGCTGAGGCATTGGCGTTTATTGCCTTGCTCTCGGATAGGAGGGACGGGAGGGGCTTGTGGTCGGTTTCTAACGCAAACTTGGCCCCGAAAAGGTATTGGTGCATCTTTTTGACACCGTACACGCACACGAGCGCCGCCTCCTCTACCATTCCGTACCCGCGCTCCGCCCGCGAAAGTGACCTGGAGGCATAAGCTATGGGTTGTAATTTGCCCGCACTATTGACATGTTGCAAAACGCACCCGACCCCATACGCTGAGCATCGCATGTGAGAACGAGCTTTTTACCTGGGTCAAAGAAAGTCAAAACACTGTTGGAACACAGAAGGTTGCATGCCTTATTGAAGGCGCGTTCCTGGGCGTCCCCCCAAAACCAATCGCACCCCTTCCTGAGTAGCACGTGGAGAGGCTCCAGCAGCGTGCTTAAGTTCTGCATAAAGTTCCCAAAGTAATTGAGTAGCCCGAGAAAGGCGCGCAGTTCCGAGACATTCCGGGGCCTGGGTGCCAGGCGAATTGCTTCTGTTTTGGACTCTGTTGGGCAGATTCCATCAGCGGCAATCCTTCTGCCCAAAAATTCAACCTCGGGTGCGAGAAACAGGCACTTGGATTTCTTGACTCATAGGCCTACCCGATCCAACCGCTTTAGTACTTCCTCCAAATTACGGAGATGGGAATCGGTGTCCCTGCCCGTGATAAGTATGTCGTCTTGAAATACAACCGTCCCCGGGATGGACTTGAGCAGACTCTCCATGTTGCACTGGAATATGGCAGCTGCCGACCTGATGCCGAATGGGCATCGATTGCACATGAAAAGGCCTCGATGTGTGTTGATGGTGGTGAGTAGCTTGGATTCCTTGGTCAATTCTTGCGTCATATATGCAGATGTGAGGTCTAATTTTGAGAAAAGTTTACCTCCAGCCAATGTGGCAAATAAGTCCTCTGCTCTGGGCAGCGGGTACTGGTCCTGTAGGGAGACTCTGTTTATGGTAGATTTGTAGTCCCCACAGATTCGTACGGATCCATCAGGCTTCATGACTGGGACGATGGGACTTGCCCAGTCGCTAAATTCCACAGGTGATTATAATGCCTTCCCGCAGAAGCCTGTCTAGTTCGTGTTCAATTTTTTTCCCTCGTCACATAGGGTACAGCTCTGGCCTTGTGATGGACTGGTCTAGCATCCTGTGTGATGTAGATTTTGACTTTGGCCCCTTTGAAAGTGCCACACCTGGCTGAAAGAGATGTTCAAATCGCTTTATAACTGTTGAGCAGGAGGTCCGTTCCTCTAATGTCATGGCATGGAAATCATCCCATTTCCAGTTTAGTTTTGCCAGACAGCTTCTCCCCAGCAGTGCTGGGGGGTCTCCGGGGACAATCCACAGGGGAAGTCGGTTCACTGTCCCTTTGTGTGTGACAGAGATCATGGCGCTGCCGAGGACTGGTACGATTTCTTTGGTATAGGTCCTTAGTTTGGTGTCGACCCTTGTGAGTTTTGGTCTGTCTCTCTTATGCGGCCACAGTTGTTCAAATTGTTGAGCGCCCATGAGAGATTGACTCGCTCCCGTATCCAGCTCCATATTGACAGATATCCCGTTGAGTAGGACCCTCATCATTATAGGAGACGTCCTGTTGTAGGAGCAGCGGCCATTGATCGTGTTGACCCGCTGTACACCGGTGTCCCGGGTACTGTCCCCACCATCTTCTGGTCCGCTTTCCGACCCATCTGATTCGTATACCAGCCAAGCTGCTGTTTTTTTGCACATGCGGACCAAATGCCTTGTATATTCACAATTTCTGCAAACAGCCTGCTGAAATCGACATCCCCTTGACGGGTGCCCACCCCCACACCTCCAGCACAGACCTGGTCCATTGTTCAAAGAGTTCCCAAAGAATGAGCTGCCTCTGGCTGATCTCTCTTGAGCTTCTCTCAGTTTGTAGTTGATTGCTTGTATTGTGGGTTGATGAGGTGTGAACGGTCGTTCCTGTGGCCCTTTATGGCTTCTGCCTGCTGTCGAGAGCCTGTTCTCCCGGTTTTGTCTGTGTGTGGGGGTAGCAGCTTGTTTAGTGCTGTGAACAACTTCTTCCGATATTTCGTTAGTTGTCATACCTGCATTGTTAATCAACCTCGTTTCTTCTTCCCCTACCAAGAATGTCTGTGCAACCAGTGCTGCTGCCTCTAACGTCAGGTTCTTGGTCTCTATGAGCTTTCGGAATATGCCTGCGTGGCCTATTCCTTCAATGAAAAAGTCTCTCAGCATTTCTCTCCTCAGTTCATCGGAGAATTCATAAACTAGCCAACCTCCGAAGTTCTACCATGAAGTCGGGTATGCTCTGGCCCACACAGCGTCTGTAGTTGTAGAACCTGTGTCTGGCCATGTGTAGGCTGCTCGCTGGCTTCAGGAGGTCTCTTACCAGTGTGCTCAATTCTTCAAACGACTTGCTTGCTGGTTTCTCGGGTGCCAACAGATCCTTCATTAAAACGTATGTTTTCGAGCCACAGCTGGTCAAGAGATGGGCTCTTCTCTTGTTTGCCTTATCGTCGCCTAACCAGTCTTTGGTTACAAAGCTTTGCTGGAGCATTTCTATAAAGTCCTCCCAATTGTCTCCCACATTGTACTTTTCATCTGATCTGTTGTTCGCCATTCTGTGGATTCTGTAATCCCGTAACCCGTCGCCACTGTAAAGTCCTGCCCACTCAGTACAGATTCACACGAGGCATGCAGTGAAGTCAAGGTCACTCTGGACCTGCACCTTTATTTCACAGCCATGGAATGCTGCACTTGCCTGAGACCTGTCCTTATATACCTGTCTCTTGCAAGTGCACCCCCGGTGGTAAGGTATGCTGGTGGTTACAGGTCATATCTTATTACAGTCATGTATAGCATGTTAGGATACAGTTATATGTAATAATGTAAGATACATGACAACAGCGATATGTTAATGACCAGATAATCTGTTTTTAGTGTGGTTGGTTGAGGGATAACTCCCCCGCTCTTCTTCAAAATCGTGCCGCGGGATCTTTTACATCCACCTGAGAGGGCAGACGAGGTTCTCGGTTTAACGTCCCCTCCGACAATGCAGCGCTCCCTCGGCACTGCACTGGGAGCGTCGGCCTGGATTTTGTGCTCCAGTCTCTGGAGGGGGACTCGAAGCCACAACCTTCTGACTCTGAGGCGAGGGTTCTGCCCACTGAGCCACGGCTGACTGCCTTAAACGAAGCAACCAGGTTAACAACTAAACATCAGGTAATCCTGACCAGAAACTATTTGAGAGTAACAGGAAAGCTGCGTGTAATATTTTACGCCAGCAGAGTATTTGGAAAATCTCCATCGATCCCGCCGTTTTTGAGGTGGTGTCACCGCCCAAGTGCTGATTTTACCGCCAGGCGCTGGGCGCAGGCTTAAACTGCCAAATTTAGTTTTTACGGCCAAAGATGAGAGAGCAGCGCTAAAAGGTAGCGTTACACACTCATCCTCGGGCGGGAGCTCAGGAGGCCAACTGAATCTCACACCGGGAGGCTGCCGCCACGCTAGCTGGAAAACGGGAAGGAAAGGGAAGGAAAAAAAACCTCAAACTTCTCCGAACCACATACACACTTCCCCACTGTTAGAACTAATGAAAAAATGAAGAAATAAATAAATAAATAAAAAACTTAGCTTGCTCTCTGGACGACTCCACCCGAGTTCCGCTGTTTACTCACCACTGTTTTCAGGCTGTAAGAATGCCTGCCGGGAAGGCTGCCTTTCAAACTAAATATCACGATAAAGACACCAAGGGGGCACTGCACGCTGGATGACATCACCACTTGGGTGGCGTTAGAGGACTCAGCGTTACCACTTGGTGCCTCCCCCAAAGACCCAACTGAATTTCTCTGTAGGCGTGGACGGCGCTTACCGTCGAAGGTAGGCCTTTGCCGCCCGTTAGCCGCCTCCCGCTGGTGGTAACGGGTGACGTTCGAAACGGGTGGATTTCGACCCCTTAGTTTCAAACCTGTCACAGATGCCGTTTTCAACATTTAGTCACTCGGTAAACACGCCGTGGTTAACACAAGAGGCAATGGTTGGAATTAAATTATTGCTTTCTCAGCTGTTGAACGACAACGCACGGCTAAGTGTGGTGACTGCATTCCATATTCCCACGAGGCGTATCTAATGTTTCAGGAATAATACTACTATCACAGACGGCCCAGTGCACGCTCTGCCAGAACAGTGGATGGAAAGCTGAGCCAAGTGCTTTTATCCGCTGGTGGTTTAACTCTCTCAACATACGGCTGATGAGAATGGTAAGAATTTAGCACAATTCGACCCAGTTAAATGTTCTCATGTTGCTCTGTTTTGGCCAACTTTGCTTATATTTGAGAAAGCAGGCTTTTGCCATATATTAATGTCTTCTCTCTCGGTCAATCCAATTTGGTTAAGAACATAAGAATTAGCAGCAGGAGTCGGCCATATGGCCCTTGACCCCGCTCCGCCATTCAGTGAGATCACGGCTGATCTTTGACCTCAACTCCCCAACCTGCCCGATCCCCATATTTCTTGATTCCCTTAATGCCCAATGAATCTGTCGATTTCATACTTGAATATACTCAACGACTGAGCATCCACAGCCCTCTGGGATAGAAAATTCCAAAGATTTCTCCTCATCTCAGTCTTAAATGGCTGACCCCTTATCTTGAGACTGTGCACCTCGTTCTAGACTCTCCAGCCAGAGGGAACAACCTCTCAGTATCTACCCTGTCAATCCTCTTCAGAATCTTGTATGTTTCAATGAGATCACCTCTCATTCTTCTAAACTCCAGAGATTACAAGTCCATTCTACACAATCTCAATTTGGTTCTTCCCATTATCCGACTAACTCATTGTAATTCTTGTCAGCTTTAAGCGATGAACTGAAAGAAGTCTTGGTCTGATTTTCCTCAGCATACAATTACTGGACCTTAAGGGCTGGATTTTCAGCTTTCATGTTTTTGGGGTGGTAAAGTTTGCGCCCGGGTACAGTTTGTGCCTCAGTAAGTAAGTTTGGGCAGCTGGGCCCTGAGTTGTACGTCTCTCTCGGGGCGTTAGGGTGGGAAACTCCTGAGCTGAAGAGCCGGGCCGGGAGCACTGTGAGAACCCCACAAAAACATTCCCAAAACATTGTCCACGCCACCACGACACAAATCGCAAAAAAAAAAGTAAAAGAAAAATCAATCACACTTACCTTAGGAGTCCATTACCTACCTCTCTGCTGTCGGTATCGTTGGACTGATTTCCCAGGCGTTCACTGTGGGGCGCGTTGCGGTGCATACGGTTCGGGCAGGAGTTAAAACTCGCACCGGTGTCGCAACCAGGGGCTTTGCACATCGGGCACAGCTATTCCGGGCAATGCTGCTCTGCACCACTGCAAAACCGGACCCGAGGATCGCTGCGGGGTGCTGGAGGCTGACAACCCGGCCAGAACACATCATTGCCGCCGCTCCAGGGCGATAAATGGAGCGGAGAGGAGCCGAAAATCCACCTCGAAGTCTCTCTGGAGTAGAACATAAGTTTGTTCTTGGGTCGCAACCCTGGATTGCAGAAGCTGCCTTTCACTGCAGGCTGGGTGTTGGGGTTTGCGATCTAAGTACTGGGCCCTCCTGCTTTTATTTCTCAGTTGGGCAAAGAGTCTCCCTGGAAATGCTTCACCTGAATGCTACATACAGTCCAAGGTCGCTAGGGAAGGTGCCAGTGTGATCATGCAATACTGACATGGTGACATCGGCCAGAAGTGTTGCCATGACACTGATGGGCAGGGCACTAACCGAGCGGTAAAGAATGTGCTACCGTCAGAGCAGCAGGCCAATTGGGGCCAGTTAGATCACTGGCAATTGATAAATAACCAGTTTAAGAAAGAGCTTTTATTTATATAGTGTCTTTCGCCACCTCGAGCAATTTGCAACCGATGAAATACTTCCGAAGTGTCATCACTGATGTAATGTGGGAAATGCGGCAGCCAATTTGCGCACAGCAAGCTCCCACAAACAGCAATGCAATAATGACCAGATAATCTGGTTGAGAAATAATGATTAGCTAGGGCACTGAGGAGAACTCCCCAGCTCTCTTTGAAATAGTGCCATGGAATCTTTTACATCCATCTGAGAGGTAAGATGGAGCCTCAGTTTAATGTCTCATCCAAAAGACGGCACCTCCGACAGTGCAGCACTCCCTCAGCACTGCACTGGGAGTGTCAGCCTAGATTTTGTATTCAAGTCTCTGGAGTGGGACTTGAACCCACGACCTTCTGACTCAGAGTCAGAGTGCTACCCACTGAGCTAAGCTAACCCATTAAAAAAAATCTTTATTTTATATTAAAAACAAAAGTTTTCATGACCACCAGCCTTAATTTAGCTAAATTTTACTTCTGGCTGCCTGAAACCGTGCATTAGTGGAGAAGTAGCTAAACTAGCTTTTACAAGGGTATTAAATGCCTCAATTTCAAAATTCTCATCCTTGTTTTCAAATCCCTCCATGGCCCTCGCCCCTCCCTATCTTTCTAATCCCCACCAGCCTCTCAACCGCCCCGAGATGTCTGCGCTCCTCTAATTCTGCCCTCTTGAACATTCTGATTATAATCGCTCAACCATTGGTGGCTATGCCTTCTGTTGCTTAGGCCCCAAGCTCTGGAACTCCCTCCCTAAACCTCTCCACCTCTCTACCTTTCTCTCCTCCTTTAAGATGCTCCTTAAAACCTACCTCTTTGACCAAGCTTTTGGTCATCAGCACTAATTTGTCCTTATATGGCTTGGTGTCAAATATTTTGTCTTAAAACACACCTGTGGAAGCGCCTTGGGATGTTTTACTATGTTAAAGGTACTATATAAATATAAGTTGTTGTTAAAGGCTACAGAACCAAGACAGGTAGATAGAGTTAAAATCCAGATCAGCCATGATCTAATTGAATAGTGGAACAGGCTCAAAGGGCTGAATGGCCTCCTCCTGTTCCGATGTAAAGGGAAACTTAGGCAAAGGGCCGTGGGACAATTGAGCAGAGCTCCAATGTTGCAATGAGTGGAGAAAAGATTGGGTGTTCTCGACCTTGGGTTTTAAAGTCTGGATTTTCGGCTTTGCTGATATTGGGGCGGTAATGTTGGCGGGGCGGTAAAGTTTGCGCCCGGGAACAGTTTGCGCCTCAGTCAGCAAAGTTGGTCAGCTGGGCCCTGGGTGTGGGGCGGAGCGCTAAGGGAGGTGTTGTACACCTCTCAGGGCGCTAGGCCTGCTGAGCATGGGAAAATATCGAGCTGAAGAGCCGGCCTCACAGCACTCAGAGAGGCCCGGGGAGGAAAAAAAAGTCTGAAAGAAACCCACCAAAAACATTCCCAACACACAGCCCCACCCGCTCCCCCTACCCCAGTCTCCGTCTCTCTCTCTCCGACCACACCCTCCCCCCCCAATCTCCCTCTTCTCCCCCAACCCCCAGTCTTCCTCTTTCACTACCCCTCCCCCATGTCCCACTCCCCACCTCGGGCTCTTCCTCTTCCCACCGACGCCCTCATCCCCTCCCCCCGACGCCCTCATCCCCTCCCCCCAATGACCTCAGTTGCCCTCTCCCCGATTCCCCCAGCCCCCCACTCTCCATATCCCGCCCCCACCCTCCTGCAGTCTACCTCTTACACCTCCCTTCATTCCCAATCTCCCCTCTCCCCGCTCCCCCCACCCCTAGTCTCCCATTCTCCCCTCCCCCACCCCTACCCCCCGTCTCCCACTCTTCCCCCTCCCCCTTGTCTCCTACTGGCCCCCACCCCCAGTCTCCCACTTTTTCCACCCCCATTCCCAGCCTCCCGATCTCTCCGCCCCCCCCCCCACCCCCAGTCTCCCTCTCCCTCTCCTCCCAGTCTCCCTCTCCCTCTCCTCCCAGTCTCCCTCTCCTCCCAGTCTCCCTGACCCTCCCCCTCCCAGTCTCCCTGTCCCTCCTCCCTCCCAGTCTCCCTCTCCCTCCGCCCCCAGACTCCCTCTCCCTCCCACTCCCCCTCCCCCCAGTCTCCCTCTCCACTCCCCCCTCCACCGCAGTCTCCCTCTCCACTCCCTCCCCCACCGCAGTCTCCCTCTGTTCCCCCCACCCCAGTATCCCTCTGCCCACCATCGCACTCTTCCCCCCCCTCCCACTCACCTATCTCCCTCTTTCTCCTCCCCCCCTCACCCATCTCCCTCTTTCTCCCCCACCCCACCCCCCCCCCCACCAAACCGGGTCTCCCTATCCCCCCTGCCCGGGTCTGCCTCTTCCTTCCCCAACCCCGCCCATGTCTGCCCCTTCCCCACTCCCCCTCCACCTCCAGTCACCCTCTTCCCCCGCCACCCCCCCCCCCCACCAAATCTCCCTTTTCTCCCCCAACCCCAAATTTTCCTCTTTCCCCCCCCCCACTCCATCTCCCTCTTCCCCCCAGTCCTCCTCTTCCCACCCCCCCCGCCTCGCCGCGGCCTCCCTATTCCCCCCCCCAACTCTCCCTATTCCCGCCCCCCCCACTCTCCCGAGTCCCGCCCCCCCCACTCTCCCGAGTCCCAGCCCCCCACTCTCCCTATTCCCGCCCCCCCCACTCTCCCGAGTCCCGCCCCCCCACTCTCTCGAGTCCCGCCCCCCCCACTCTCCCTATTCCCGCCCCCCCACTCTCCCAAGTCCCGCCCCCCCACTCTCTCGAGTCCCGCCCACCCCCACTCTCCCGAGTCCCGCCCCCTCCCGCCCCACTCTCCCGAGTCCCGCCCCCCCTCCACTCTCCCGAGTCCCGCGCCCCCACTCTCCCGAGTCCCGCCCACTCCACTCTCCCTCGTCCCGGCCCCTCCCCACTATCTCCCTCGTCCTGCCCCCCCCCCCCCCCGTCTCCCTATTCCCCCGCCCCCGCCAGTCTCCCTAATCCCGGCACCCCAGTCTCTTTCCGCCCCACCCTCCCGCAGCCTACCTCCACCAGTCTCCCTTTTCCCTCCCCCTACCCCCAGTCTCCCTGTCGCCCCCAATCTTCCTCTTCCACCCCCCAATCTCCCTCTTCCACCCCCCAATCTCCCTCTCTTCCCCCCCCCCAATCTCCCTCTCTCCCCCCCTCAATCTCCCTCTCTCCCCCACCCCCACCCCGAGTCTTCCTCCCCCCCCAGCCCGCAGTCTCCCTCTCCCTCTCATCCCCCACCCCCAGTCTCCCTCTCATCCCCCACCCCCAGTCTCCCTCTCATCCCCCACCCCCAGTCTCCCTCTCACCCTCCCACCCCCAGTTTCCCTCTCTCCCCCCCCCGCAATCTCCCTCCTCCCCGCAATCTCCCTCCCCCAGCCCCCAATCTTCCTCCCCCAGCCCCCAATCTTCCTCCCCCACCCCCCAATCTCCCTCCCCCACCCACAAATCTCCCTCCCCCACCCCCCAATCTCCCTCCCCCACCCCCCAATCTCCCTCCCCCACCCCCCAATCTCCCTCCCCCACCCCCCAATCTCCCTCCCCCACCCCCCAATCTCACTCCCCCACCCCCCAATCTCCCTCCCACACCCCCCAATCTCCCTCCCTCCCCCAATCTCCCTCCCCCGCCAATCTCCCTCCTCCCCCAATCTCCCTCCCCCAGAAAATCTCCCTCCCCCCAATCTCTCTCCCTCCCCTCCCAATCTCCCTCGCTCCCCTCCCAATCTCCCTCGCTCCCCTCCCAATCTCCCTCCCCCTGCACTCTCCCCCTCCCCCAATCTCCCCCAGTCTCCCTCCTCCCCCAATCTCCCTCTTCCACCCCCCAATCTCCCTCTTCCACCCCCCAATCTCCCTCTTCCACCCCCCAATCTCCCTCTTCCACCCCCCAATCTCCCTCTCTTCCCCCCCCCAATCTCCCTCTCTCCCCCCCTCAATCTCCCTCTCTCCCCCACTGTCTCCCTCTCCCCCCCCCCCAGTCTCCCTCGCCCCTCCCCCCCCGTCTCCTTCGCCCTCCCCCAGTCTCCCTCCCGCCCCCCCAGTCTCCCTCCCGCCCCCCCAGTCTCCCTCCCGCCCCCCCAGTCCCACTCCCAGTCTCCCTCGCCACCCCCCACTCCCCAGTCTCCCTCGCCCCCCCCTCCCCAGTCTCCCTCGCCCCCCCCTCCCTAGTCTCCCTCGCCCCCCCCTCCCTAGTCTCCCTCGCTCCCCCCTCCCCAGTCTCCCTCGCCCCCCCCTCCCCAGTCTCCCTCGCCCCCCTCTCCCCAGTCTCCCTCGCCCCCCTCCCCAGTCTCGCTCGCCCCCCTTCCGCAGTCTCCCTTGCCCCCCCTCCCCAGTCTCCCTCCCCCCCCCCTCCCCAGTCTCCCTCACTCCCGCCCCCCCAGTCTCCCTCCCCCCCCTCCCCAGTCTCCCTTGCTTTGCCCCCCCCCAGTCTCCCTCGCTCCCCCCTCCCCAGTCTCCCTTGCTCCCCCCTCCCCAGTCTCCCTTGCTCCCCCCTCCCCAGACTCCCTTGCTCCCCGCTCCCCAGTCTCCCTTGCTCCCCCCTCCCCAGTCTCCCTCGCTCCCCCCTCCCCAGTCTCCCTCGCTCCCCCCTCCCCAGTCTCCCTCGCTCCCCCCTCCCCAGTCTCCCTCGCTCCCCCCTCCCCAGTCTCCCTCGCTCCCCCCTCCCCAGTCTCCCTCGCTCCCCCCTCCCCAGTCTCCCTCGCTCCCCCCTCCCCAGTCTCCCTCGCTCCCCCCTCCCCAGTCTCCCTCGCTCCCCCCTCCCCAGTCTCCCTCGCTCCCTCGCTCCCCCCTCCCCAATCTCCCTCGCTCCCCCCTCCCCAGTCTCCCTCGCTCATCTCTCCCCAGTCTCCCTCGCTCCCCCCTCCCCCCTCCCCAGTCTCCCTCCCCCCCCTCCCCAGTCTCCCTCGCCCCCCCTCCCCAGTCTCCCTCGCCCCCCTCTCCCCAGTCTCCCTCGCCCCCCCCTCCCCAGTCTCACTCGCCCCCCCTCCCCAGTCTCCCTTGCCCCCCCTCCACAGTCTCCCTTGCCCCCCCTACCCAGTCTCCCTCCCCCCCCTCCCCAGTCTCCCTCCCGCCCCCTCCCCAGTCTCCCTTGCTCCCCCCTCCCCAGTCTCCCTCGCTCCCCCCTCCCCAGTCTCCCTCGCTCCCCCCTCCCCAGTCTCCCTCGCTCCCCCCTCCCCAGTCTCCCTCGCTCCCCCCTCCCCAGTCTCCCTTGCTCCCCCCTCCCCAGTCTCCCTTGCTCCCCCCTCCCCAGTCTCCCTCGCTCCCCCCTCCCCAGTCTCCCTCGCTCCCCCCTCCCCAGTCTCCCTCGCTCCCCGCTCCCCAGTCTACCTCGCCCCCCTCCCCAGTCTCGCTCGCCCCCCCTCCCCAGTCTCCCTTGCCCCCCCTACCCAGTGTCCCTCCCCCCCCTCCCCAGTCTCCCTCCCCCCCCTCCCCAGTCTCCCTTGCTTCCCCCTCCCCAGTCTCCCTCGCTCCCCCCTCCCCAATCTCCCTTGCTCCCCCATCCCCAGTCTTCCTTGCTCCCCCTTCCCCAGACTCCCTTGCTCCCCCCTCCCCAGTCTCCCTCGCTCCCCCCTCCCCAGTCTCCCTTGCTCCCCCCTCCCCAGTCTCCCTTGCTCCCCCCTCCCCAGTCTCCCTTGCTCCCCCCTCCCCAGTCTCCCTTGCTCCCCCCTCCCCAGTCTCCCTTGCTCCCCCCTCCCCAGTCTCCCTTGCTCCCCCCTCCCCAGTCTCCCTCGCTCCCCCCTCCCCAGTCTCCCTCGCTTCCCCCTCCCCAGTCTCCCTCGCTTCCCCCTCCCCAGTCTCCCTCGCTTCCCCCTCCCCAGTCTCCCTCGCTCCCCCCTCCCCAGTCTCCCTCGCTCCCCCCTCCCCAGTCTCCCTTGCTCCCCCCTCCCCAGACTCCCTTGCTCCCCCTCCCCAGTCTCCCTTGCTCCCCCCTCCCCAGTCTCCCTTGCTCCCCCCTCCCCAGTCTCCCTTGCTCCCCCCTCCCCAGTCTCCCTTGCTCCCCCCTCCCCAGTCTCCCTTGCTCCCCCCTCCCCAGTCTCCCTCGCTCCCCCCTCCCCAGTCTCCCTCGCTCCCCCCTCCCCAGTCTCCCTCGCTCCCCCCTCCCCAGTCTCCCTCGCTCCCCCCTCCCCAGTCTCACTCGCTCCCCCCTCCCCAGTCTCCCTCGCTCCCCGCTCCCCAGTCTACCTCGCTCCCCCCTCCCCAGTCTCCCTCGCTCCCCCCTCCCCAGTCTCCCTCGCTCCCCGCTCCCCAGTCTACCTCGCTCCCCCCTCCTCAGTTTCCCTCGCTCCCCCCTCCCCAGTCTCCCTCGCTCCCCCCTCCCCAGTCTCCCTCGCTCCCCCCTCCCCAGTCTCCCCCGCTCCCCCCTCCCCAGTCTCCCCCGCTCCCCCCTCCCCAGTCTCCCTCGCTCCCCCCTCCCCAGTCTCCCTTGCTGCCCCCTCCCCAGTCTCCCTTGCTCCCCCCCTCCCCAGTCTCCCTTGCTCCCCCCTCCCCAGTCTCCCTTGCTCCCCCCTCCCCAGTCTCCCTTGCTCCCCCCTCCCCAGTCTCCCTCGCTCCCCCCTCCCCAGTCTCCCTCGCTCCCCCCTCCCCAGTCTCCCTCGCTTCCCCCTCCCCAGTCTCCCTCGCTTCCCCCTCCTCAGTCTCCCTCGCTTCCCCCTCCCCAGTCTCCCTCGCTCCCTCCTCCCCAGTCTCCCTCGCTTCCCCCTCCCCAGTCTCCCTTGCTCCCTCCTCCCCAGTCTCCCTTGCTCCCCCCTCCCCAGTCTCCCTTGCTCCCCCCTCCCCAGTCTCCCTCGCTCCCCCCTCCCCAGTCTCCCTCGCTCCCCCCTCCCCAGTCTCCCTCGCCCTCCCCTAGTCTCCCTCGCCCTCCCCAGTCTCCCTCGCCCACCAGTCTCCGTCGCCCCCCCCCAGTCTCCCTCGCCCACCAGTCTCCGTCGCCCCCCCCCAGTCTCCCCCGCCCCCAGTCTCCCTCCCCCCCCCAGTCTCCCTCCCAGTCTCCCTCGCCCCCCCCTCCCCAGTCTCCCTCACCCCCCTCCCCAGTCTCACTCGCCCCCCCCTCCCCAGTCTCCCACGCCCCCCTTTTTCCCAGTCTCCCTCCTCAATCTCCCACTCTCCCTCTGCCCGCCTCACCAGTCTCCCACTCTCCCCCCCAGATTTCCTCTCCCCTCTCCCTCGCCTCCTCCTCCCCCCAGTCTCCCTCCCCCCCCCCAGTCTCCCTTCCCCCCCGAGTCTCCCTCGCCCCCCCCTCCCCAGTCTCCCTCGCCCCCCCCCTCCCCAGTCTCCCTCGACACCCCTCACCAGTCTCCCTCCCCCCCCCAGTCTCCCTCGCCTACCCTCCCCAGTCTCCCTCGCCCCCTCCTCCTCAGTCTCCCTTGCCCCACCCTCCCCAGTCTCCCTCGCGCCCCCTCCCCAGTCTCCCTCGCCCCCTCCTCCCCAGTCTCCCTCGCCCCCTCCTCCCCAGTCTCCCCCGCGCCCCCTCCCCAGTCTCCCTCGCCCCCTCCTCCCCAGTCTCCCTCGCCCCCTCCTCCCCAGTCTCCCTCGCCCCCTCCTCCCCAGTCTCCCTCGCCCCCTCCTCCCCAGTCTCCCTCGCCCCCTCCTCCCCAGTCTCCCTCGCCCCCTCCTCCCCAGTCTCCCTCACCCCCCCTCCACAGTCTCCCTCGCCGCCCCCTCCCCAGTCTCCATCGCCGCAGTCTCCCTCGCCCCCCCCTCCCCAGTCTCCCTTGCCCCCCCTCCCCATTCTCCCTCGCCCCCCCCTCCCCAATCTCCCTCGCCCCCCCTCCCCAGGCTCCCTCGCCCCCCCATCCCAGTCTCCCTCGCCCTCCCCAGTCTCCCTCGCCCCCTCCTCCTCAGTCTCCCTCGCCCCACCCTCCCCAGTCTCCCTCGACCACCCTCACCAGTCTCCCTCGCGCCCCCTCCCCAGTCTCCCTCGCCCCCTCCTCCCCAGTCTCCCTCGCCCCCCCCTCCCCAGTCTCCCTCGGACCCCCCCTCCCCAGTCTCCCTCGGACCCCCCCTCCCCAGTCTCCCTCGCCCCCCCCTCCCCAGTCTCCCTCGGACCCCCCCCCCCAGTCTCCCTCGGACCCCCCTCCCCAGTCTCCCTCGGACCCCCCCTCCCCAGTCTCCCTCGCCCCCCCCTCCCCAGTCTTCCTCGCCCCCACCTCCCCAGTCTCCCTCGCCCCCCCACTCCCCAGTCTCCCTCGCCCCCCCCTCCCCAGTCTCCCTCGCCCCCCCCCTCCCCCCACCCCAGTCTCCTCCGCCCCCCCCTCCCCAGTCTCCCCCCCTCCCCAGTCTCCCCCCTCCCCAGTCTCCCCCCCGACCCCAGTCTCCCTCCCCCTCTCAGTCTCCCTCCCCCCCATTCCCCAGTCTTCCTCACCCCCCCTCCCCAGTCTACCTTGACCCCCCTCCCCAGACTCCCTTGACCCCCCGTCCCCAGTCTCCCTCGCCCCCCCCTCCCCAGTCTCCCTCGCCCCCCACTCCCCAGTCTCCCTCGACCCCCCCTCCCCAGTCTCCCTCGCCCCCCCCTCCCCAGTCTCCCTCGCCCCCCCCTCCCCAGTCTCCCTCGCCCCCCCCTCCCCAGTCTCCCTCGCCCCCCCCTCCCCAGTCTCCCTCGCCCCCCCCTCCCCAGTCTCCCTCGCTCCCCCCTCCCCAGTCTCCCTCGCCCCCCCCTCCCCAGTCTCCCTCGCCCCCCCCTCCCCAGTCTCCCTCGCCCCCCCTCCCCAGTCTCCCTCGCCCCCCCCTCCCCAGTCTTCCTCGCCCCCACCTCCCCAGTCTCCCTCGCCCCCCCACTCCCCAGTCTCCCTCGCCCCCCCCTCCCCAGTCTCCCTCGCCCCCCCCCTCCCCCCACCCCAGTCTCCTCCGCCCCCCCCTCCCCAGTCTCCCCCCCTCCCCAGTCTCCCCCCTCCCCAGTCTCCCCCCCGACCCCAGTCTCCCTCCCCCTCTCAGTCTCCCTCCCCCCCATTCCCCAGTCTTCCTCACCCCCCTCCCCAGTCTCCCTCGCCCCCCCTCCCCAGTCTCCCTCGCCCCCCCTCCCCAGTCTCCCTCGCCCCCCCTCCCCAGTCTCCCTCGCCCCCCCCCTCCCCAGTCTCCCTCGCCCCCCCCTCCCCAGTCTCCCTCGCCCCCCCTCCTCAGTCTCCCTCGCCCCCCCCTCCCCAGTCTCCCTCGCCCACCCTCCCCAGTCTCCCTCGCCCCCCCCTCCCCAGTCTCCCTCGCCCCCCCTCCCCAGTCTCCCTCGCCCCCCCTCCCCAGTCTCCCTCGCCCCCCCCTCCCCAGTCTCCCTCGCCCCCCCCTCCCCAGTCTCCCTCGCCCCCCCCTCCCCAGTCTCCCTCGCCCCCCCCTCCCTCCCCAGTCTACCTCGCCCCCCCCTCCCTCCCCAGTCTACCTCGCCCCCCCTCCCTCCCCAGTCTACCTCGCCCCCCCCTCCCCAGTCTACCTCGCCCCCCCTCCCCAGTCTACCTCATCCCCCCCCCTCCCCAGTCTACCTCGCCCCCCCCTCCCCAGTCTACCTCGCCCCCCCCCTCCCCAGTCTACCTCGCCCCCCCCCTCCCCAGTCTACCTCGCCCCCCCCCCCTCCCCAGTCTACCTCGCCCCCCCCCCCCTCCCCAGTCTACCTCGCCCCCCCCCCTCCCCAGTCTACCTCGCCCCCCAATCCTTTGTCCCCTCTGTCTGTCTCTTCCCCCCCCCCCCCATCCTCCTCCATCTCCCTGCTTCCTTTCTATCACTCACACACACACATATATACGCTGACTCTCTGCCCTCTGTACTACATATGGCTGTTCTATATATAGACCATTTCCAACAGCCTCTGCACTTTCCCCTGCAACACCTGCTCGAAGTCTAACTATTATTATTGATTTATTGTCTTTTGTTGTTGGCCTAATTTTGATGTTCAGTTTAATTGAATGCAATCTCCTTCCCACCCTGAGTGCTTCTGATTGGTGCCTGTACACTCTATTTAAAACACATTTGGTTTTCACATTGAACTTACCTTCAGCTGCTTAGGCCCTGAGCTCTGAAATTCCCTCCCTGAACCTCTCCACCAATGTTCCCTTTCATTTTTATTGGCTGCGCGACCCCTTTACCAGCTTTGCGGGCATTCAAATTCCTGCGCATGCACGTTTGTTTCTATTCAAAAGCGAGCCTGCCGGCTGCACGGCAACACCAGAGTGCTGTGCACTCGCGCAGCTTAAAGGGAACATTCCCTCCACCTCTCCTCCTTCTAAGGCACTCCTTAAAACCTAGCCCTTTAACTGAGTTATAGTGTCAGCCCTGGCTCAGTGGGCAGCACACTCGCCTCTGAGTCAGAAGGTCTTGGGTTCACACTCCCACCCCAGACACTTAAGCACAAAAATCTAGGCTGACACTCCCAGTGCAGTGCTGAGGGAACGCTGCATTGTCGGAGTTGCCGACTTTCGGATCAGATATTAAACCGAAGCCATATCTGCTCTCTCAGATGGACATAAAAGATCCCATGGCACTATTTTTAAGAAGAGTAGGGGAGTTATCCCCGGTGTCCTGGGCCAATATTTACCCTTCGATCATCGTAACAAAAAACAGTTTACCTGGTCATTATGAGGTTGATGTTTGTGGGAGCTTGCTGAGCGCAAATTGGCTGCCACGTTTCCCACCCATCATCATCATCATCATAGGGAGTCCCTCCGAATCGAGGAAGACTTGCTTCCACTCTTAGCATGAGTTCTTAGCTGGCTGTACCGTCCCATATGAGAACCACAGTCCCTGTCACAGGTGGGACAAACAGTCGCGAGGGAAGGGGTGGGTGGGACAGTTTTGCCGCATGTTCTTTCCGCTGCCTGCGCTTGATTTTTGCATGCTCTCGACAGTGAGACTCGAGGTGCTCAGCACCCTCCCAGATGCACTTCCTCCCTTTAGGGCGATCTTTGGCCAGGGACTCCCAGGTGTTAGTGGAGATGTTGCACTTTATCAGGGAGGCTTTGAGGGTGTCCTTGTAACGTTTCCGCTGCCCTCCTTTGTCTCGTTTGCCGTGAAGTAGTTCCGAGTAGAGCACTTGCTTTGGGAGTCTCGTGTCTGGCATGCCAACTATGTGGCCTGCCCAGCGGAGCTGATCAAGTGTGGTCAGTGCTTCAATGCTGGGGATGTTGGCCTGGATGAGGATACTAACATTGGTGCGTCTGTCCTCCCAGGGGATTTGTAGGAACTTGCGGAGACGTCATTGGTGGTATTTCTCCAGTGACTACATGGTCCATGTCTCTGAGCCACACAGGAGGGCAGGTATTACTACAGCCCTGTAGACCATGAGCTTGGTGGTAGATTTGAGGGCCTGGCCTTCAAACACTCTTTTCCTCAGGTGACCGAAGGCTGCACTGGCGCACCGGTAGGCGGTGTTGGATCTCGTCGTCAATGCTTGCTCTTGTTGATAGGAGGCTCCCGAAGTGGTCCACGTTGTCCAGGTCCGCGCCGTGGATCTTGATGACTGGGGGGGGCAGTGCTGTGCGGCGAGGACAGGCTGGTGGAGGACCTTTGTCTTACTGATGTTTAGCGTAAGGCCCATGCTTTCGTACGCTTCAGTAACTACGCCGAATATGTCCTGGAGTTCAGCCTCAGTATGTGCGCAGATGCAGGCATCATCCGCGTACTGTAGCTTGACGACAGAGGTTGGGTTGGTCTTGGACCTGGCCTGGAGACGGCGAAGGTTGAACAGCTTCCCACTGGTTCTGTAGTTTAGTTCCACTCCAGCAGGGAGCTTGTTGACTGTGAGGTGGAGCATGGCAGCGAGGAAGATTGAGAAGAAGGTTGAGGCAATGACGCAGCCCTGCTTGACCCCGGACTGGATGTGGATTGGGTCTGTGATGGATCCGTTAGTAAGGATCATGGCCTGCATGTCGTCGTGGAGCAGGCGGAAGATGGTGATGAACTTTTGCGTTTCCCATACTACAACAGTGACTACACTCCAAAAGTACTTCACTGGCTGTAAAGTACTTTGAGATGTCCAGTGGTCGTGAAAAGCACTATATAAATCCAGGTCCTTCTTTGTTTCTTTTGGTCACTGTCTCAATATTTCCTTCTGTGGCTCGGTATCAAATTTGTCTGATTACACTCCTGTAAAGCGACCTGGGCTGTTTCACTACATAAAAGACGCTGTATAAATACAAGTTGTTGTCATGTCACTAATTGGGAATAGCATTTCGCAATGAAAGCACTTTATACCTGAGAAGTATTGACTTATTTTGGAAGCAGTTTGAGGTTTCTGTTCTGGTTAATATATTAATTTTTCGATCAAACCCCAGGCTGAAATCGAAGATCTGCGTCAACAGCTGACCGGAAAAGATATCGAGATCGAAAGATTACAGAGCCAGCTTTGTTCCAGAGCCTCCGTGCAGAGTGACGGGTCTGACAGAGGTAGGAATGGCGCACACTAACCAAGCTGAGCTGTACACGCTAAAGTCAGAAAATGCATGGAAAACACTCAGTTGGCCAGGCAGCACCTGTAGAGAGAGAAGCCGAGTTAACTCTTCAGGTCATAGCATCATAGAATGATATAGCGCACAAGAAGGCCATTCAGCCCATCGTGCCTGTGCCGGCTCTTTGGCAGAGCTAGCCAATTAGTTCCCCCCATCTCACCACCTCCCCGCTCTTTCCCCATAGCCCTGTAAACATGTTTCCTTCAAGAGGTGATTTCATAGAAAGGTAGAAAATTCTTAGAGGGATTGACAGGGTAGATACTCAGAAGTTGTTTCCCCCTGGCTGGAGAGCCCAGAACTAGGGGGCACAGTCTCGGGATACAGACTTGGCCATTTAGAACATAAGAACATAAAAAATAGGAACAGGAGTCGGCCATCTCCGCCTGCTCCGCCATTCAAAAAGATCATGGCTGATCTGATCTTGGCCTCAACTCCACTTCCCTGCCTGCTCCCCATAACTCTTGACTCCCTTATCTTTCAAAAATCTGTCTTTAAGACTGAGCTAAGGAGGAATTTCTTCACTCAGAGGGTTGTGAATCTTGGGAATTCTAAATCTCAGAGGGCTGTGGATACTGAGTCGTTGAGTATATTCAAGGCGGAGATAGATAGATTTTTGGATTATAGGGGCATCAAGAGATATGGGGATCGGGCAGGAAAGTGGAGTTGAGGTCGAAGGTCAGCCATGATCTTATTTGGCTCGAGGGGCCAAATGGCTTACTCCTGCTCCTAATTCTTATGTCCTTGTGTATCACCTGAGCTCTGTTTCTCTCCCTCTCTCCAGAGTTGGAGATGCTGCCTGACCTGTTGAGTATTTCTAGCATTTTCTGTTTTAATCATCCGATTTTCAGCAACCTCAGTCTTTCGTTTGAGCTGTGCAAAAGTGGTCCAAATCATTTTATCCAGCAGCAAAAGTTCATTACACAAGGACTTAGCCTGTGGAACGCTGGATTTTACTGCGTAAAGTGAATTACAATATCCTGACGTTTTTCTTTTTTCAGCACATGTTTTTTTTTGCCTCGAGCCCCACGATGTTTTTCTACAGGTTATTTTTCTCTCTGGTTTACTCTTCTCCAATCATGAAGGCATGAAATCCTTGCTGAGTATGGTTCCATGGGCGGGAGTTACTGTTTGGTCTCTGGTTCAGGTGGATCTTATTCGCGTGCGGCTTTTGACGATTGAGTGTTGGCAGCTCGTCCAACCACAGGTGGAGAGGCCGAGGTTACACCGAGGACCACTTCATTGTAATGGAGTGGGGAAGGGCGGGTGGGGGAGCAAACACTGGGCACTCCACAAGCCAAGGGGAAAAAAAAGAAAGATTTGCATTTATATATCGCCTTTCACAACCACTGGACGTCTCAAAGCGCTTTACTGCCATTAAAGCACTTTTGAAATGTAGTCACTGATGTCGGGCCCAAGTTTCCACATGATTTGCGCCTGATTTTTAGGAGCAACTGGTGGAGAACGGACTATCTTAGAAATCGCAATTCTCCACATTTTTTTTCTGCAGTTCTAGTCAGTTAGAACAGTTTCACATTGGAACAGAATTTTTTCTTCAAAAGGGGGTGTGTCCGGCCACTGACGCCTGATTTCAAAGTTTCCACAGTGAAAACGTACTCCAAACTAACTTAGAATGGAGCAAGTGAAGATTTTTGTAGAACTGAAAAAACCTTGTCTACACATTAAAAAATCAGGCGCAGGTTACAAATTAAGCGTCCAGAACGAGGTGGGGGGGGGGAAGGGAAGTCATTAAATTCTATAATAAATCCTTATTTATACTTATACAAATATTATACAAATAAATCCAATCTGAATAAAAATTTATAAGCAAAGAAAATATTAAATAAACCATCTTCCTACCTGTGTGAAAGTGCTTCAGCCAGCGAGAATGCTGCAGGAAGCCTCACAAGTTGAGGCAGCCGTTCCCGTGGGGGGGGCGGGGAAGAGGAAACCGTTCGTTCCCGACGGCAGGGGGGGAGGAGGAAGCCATTCCCGACGGCGGGGGGGGGGGGGGGGAGGGAGGGAGTGCGGGCCCGACCGACCGACCGCAGAGGGGGGGGGGTGGAGGAAGCCATTCCCGACGGCGGGGGGGGGGGGGGGGGGGAGGGAGGGAGTGCGGGCCCGACCGACCGACCGCAGCGGGGGGGGTGGGGGGGAGGAAGCCGTTCCAGATGGCGGGCGGGTGGGGGGAAGGAGGCAGTGAGAAGGCTGCAGGAAGCCTCACAAGTTCAGCAGCCATTCCCGACGGCAGTGGGGGGGGGAGGCCGTCAGGAAACGACTGCCTCAACTTTCTGAGGCTTCCTGCAGCCTTCTCACTGCTGCAGGAAGCCTCAGTGCTGATGTGCTGATGGCAATGTGCTTTTATTAAAAAAATTTAAAAAATTAAACAGCTACAAAGAACTACAAAAATGGCCGAGTGCCAATGTTTCCTTCACACTGCGCGTGCGCGAACGCTCCAACGCGCACGCGCAGGGTTGCCGGCAGGAAAAAAACTAATTTAAATGGTACCCGCCCCCTCCCACTTACAAAATTGGTGCGAGTGGTAGGCTCCGCCCCCCTGGGCGCCGCGCCAAACAGACAAGGAGCTGTAGGGCGCTCCAGGATCGCGCGGTTTTTTTCCGGCGCGAAAAATGGGCGCCCAGCTCGGAGGGGCGCCTGTTTTGTAGCGTGTGGAAACTTGGGGCCGTAATGTGGGAAACGCGGAGCCAATTTGCACACAGCAAGTTCCCACAAACAGCAATGTGATAATGACCAGATAATCTGTTTTTGTTATGTTGATTGAGGGTTAAATATTGGCCCAGGACACTGGGGATAACTCCCCTGCTCTTCTTCAGAATAGTGCCATGGGATCTTTTGCATCCACCCGAGTGAGCAGACGGGGCCTCGGTTTAACGAAAGACGGCATCTCCAACTGTGCAACACACCCTCAGCACTGCACTGGAGCATCAGCCTAGATTTTTGTGCTCAAATCCCTGGAGTGGGACTCAAACCCACAACCTTCTGACTCAGAGGCGAGTGAGGATAATGAGATGAGTTGTTGCACCCTTGTTGTTGCTGCCCTTCTGGCTGTGATCTTAAATATGAGGGATACCTGGTTTAATTTGCTCATTTTATAAGCGCCTCACAGTAAAAGAAAAAATACTTGTGTTTCTATAGCGCCTTTCACAACCTCAGAATATCCCAAAATGCTTTACAGCCAATGACGTACTTGTGTAGGGAAATGCGGCAGCCAATTTGCGCGCAACAAGGTCCCACAAATAGCAAGACGATAATGACTAGATGATCTGTTTTAGTGATGTTGATTGAGGGATAAATATTGGCCAGGATACCGAGGAAAACTCCCCTGCCCTTTTCCAAAATAATGGCCATTTTTTTTACATCCACCTGAGAGGGCAGGTGGGGTCTCATCCAAAAGACAGCACCTCCAAAAGTGTAGCGCTCCCTCAGTCTGGATTTTTGTGCTCAAGTCTCTGGAGTGGGATTTGAACCTACGACCTTCTGACCGAGGCGAGTGCGCTGCCACGTGATGAGAAGTCAAAAGACTTAGGTTTGAGCTGATGTCAACTCGGGTTCCCAAGCTGAAAGCTCCGAAGCTAATCCCTATTTTTGCCACCAATCAGATAAAGTCTCAAAATGTTAAAATAAAAGTCCAAATCCATTTGTTTTATTCTAGTTTTCTTTCCTTTTCTTTCCTTTTCTTCCTTCCTGAAGCCAGCAATGACCCGTGGCCACAGATGTCCCCAGGTACATTGACCAGTGACCATTCTCCGTGACTGGGTCTTGAACCTGCAATCATTTGGCTCGGAGCCTGGTTGGAACTCCCTGACAAAGGGCGCTCGCAGCTTTTAATAATGCATTGGGAGCATTCGTGTGCGCGGGCAGGGTGTCACATTTCGTTGGCCAGATTCTGCATTTTTCCAGATGTAAACTGAGCAGATTACACGTCCTAACCTCCCCAGCAATGTTCTGCATGAAGTCCGTTATATCAACAATCTCAATAAATTGCAGCCAAATTTAATAACTGTATGAAGTCACTTGTCTTTTGGAGATGTGTTGATTGCGTACCAGGGCCTGTGCAGTGGGAGTGTGTGTGTTAAACTCTGCGGCGAGCCAGATGTTCGTTTAATGCAAGGAAAGTGTACAAGCAATGATTGCGTTCAGCTGGAGGAATCATTGGCCCGAAAATTGCGGCCTTTTGGGGTGCGTACGATGTGTGCCCAACCAGGCCCCGCAAGGTCCGGTTCTCAGGGCACGACGCGAATGCGCCGAGAACCAACTTTTGTGATTTGTCAAAACGTCTTTAGACAGATCGCACACATCCCCGAGAGGGGATAGAGTGTAAAAGCAGAGAAGTCCTGCTGCAACTGTACAGGGTATTGGTGAGGCCACATCTAGAGTACTGCATACAGTTTCCGTATTTAAGGAACGATATACTTGCATTAGAGGCTGTTCAGAGAAGGTTCACTAGGTTGATTCCGGAGATGAGGAGGTTGACTTATGAAGATAGGTTGAGTAGGTTGGGCCTATATTCATTCGAGTTCAGAAGAATGAGAGGTGATTTTATCGAAACATATAAGATAATGAGGGGGCTCGACAATGTGGATGCAGAGAGGATATTTCCACTCGGGAAACTAAAACTAGGGGACATAATCTTAGAATAAGGGGCCGCCCATTTAAAACTGAGATAAGGAGGAATTTCTTCTCTGAGGTTTGTAAATCTGTGGAATTCTCTGCCCCAGAGAGCTGTGGAGGCTGGATCATTGAATATATTTAAGACAGAGATAGACAGATTTTTGAGCAATAAGGGAATAAAGGGTTATGGAGCTGGGAGGTGGAGCTGAGTCCATGATCAGATCAGCCTTGATATTGAATAGCGGAGCAGGCTCAATGGGCCAAATGGCCTACTCCTCCTTCTATTTCTTATGTTCTTAAGGACATTCGCCCAACTCCTGCCCCACAAATGTCCACCAGCGTAAGAGTTTTAAAACATAGAAAAATTCAAATGTTTCTACTTATTTTTATATTAAAACCCTGTCTATGAAAGTACATTTATTTTTAACACTATTAAAAGATTTCAAAAAATAAATATTTTCTCTAAAACATTTAATTTAACGCAATTTCTATTTTATTTATGTTTGTATTTTATTTGATTTTAGGGAAATTCTCATTGATAGTAATGGGAGCTCGGAGCTCCCATTACCGTGAATGAGAATACTGCATTGTGATTGGTGGTCCAGGGCCACGGGATCCCAGGATACGCACACGGTCCTGGGGAAACATGTTCCTGTACGCTAGACTGCAAAACTAAACCTTGGAGCGCAGGTCTCCGTTCCTCCGGGAACACCAGGTGTTTTCGTAAAAAAATGTTTTTTGGTCGGAGGTGTTCACCCACAGGAAGCCTCCGATCGCAATTTTCCCCCGATTGTATTTAACGTGGCCTCTTGCGTCAGTGTAGGATTCTGCATCGTACACCATGGTTATAGTCGATTTGCCAAATTCTGAACAGTTCAATTACATTTGGAACATAGGAGTTGCAAGATGCAAAAAACTCCATCTGGTTGGCCGCCTCCCCTCCTGATGGTCGCACGATCCAGCGATAACGGAGTCGTTGACCAATTGATCAGTCTCTATCAATGAGTGTACAACAGACCCAGACACGAGGTGAGGAAAACCCCCAGTGGGGGAGAGCTTTGGGAACCATAGGTCCAAGGTCACCACCCCCGAGCTCGCTACACTCACCACACGTCACGTCTCACATTACTCATAGATTGTGTCCCAAAATATTATCTTAAAGAGATCTATCTAATTTGCATTTGATGAATCGACACGAACTGCTTCCCCCATCTCCCTGGGGACCCTGTTCCACAGATTAACCACTCGCTCACTGGAATATTGTTTCCGCAGATTAGTTTTGAATTTTCCCCTCCCTTCATGCGCAGGCCGTGTCCTCTGGTTCTGCTGTTCAGGACACAGTGAAGCAGCTTGTCATCGTCGACATTATCTAGTCCCTTCAGAATTCTAAAAATCAGCAATCATATTAGAACCGTCTAATCCATTTGGTAGACTCTACCCAGTTCACTTGGCCCAAACCAGCCTGTAATACATTTGGTGATTGTCCTAAAAGGATCCTTTTCATGCCCCATGACCGTGTCAGCCATGGCTCAGTGGGTGGCACCCTCGTCTCTGAGTCAGAAGGCTGTGGGTTCAAGTCCCACTCCAGAGGCTGACAATCCCAGTGCAGTGCTGAGGGAGTGCTGCACTGTCGGAGGTGCTGTCTTTTGGATGAGACGTAAAACCAAGGCCCTATCTGCCCCCCTCTCAGCTGGATGTAAAAGATCCCATGGCAGCATTTCGAAGAAGAACAGGGGAGTTATTCCCAGTGTCCTGGGCCAGTATTTATTCCTCAGTGAACATAACAAAAAAAAAAATTATCTGGTCATTATCACATTTCCGTGTGAAAATTGGCTGTCGTGTTTCTCACATTACAGCAGTGATTACACTTCAAAAAAAAGTACTTCATTGGCTGTAAAGTGCTTTGAGACATCCGGTGGTCATGAGAGGTGCTATATAACTGCAGTCTTTCTTCCTTTATCTGACCCCTGGAATTCAATAGTGAAGGAAGGTGAAAGGTCACGACAGGCAAGCTGTGTGGCCATGGAAATAAACGTTTACCAGATGTAGCCAACCTTTTTTCATTCTTTTCATGTTTTTGAACCCTCTTGGCACTGACTCAGATCCACTAACCATTTAACTATCGATGAACCCTGGGTCCCTTTGCATGAACAATATAAATCATATCGTCGAGTCAGAGAGAGCAAGGTGGAGTCAGACTCTGCTCCCTCATTTGATGGGAATGTGACTTTTTAAAAATGTAATATCCTTGTGGATTTAAATGGCAGAATAAAAATTGATATCCCATGCATATCTTTTATCCTTATGAATCTTTTGCCAGCATAAATGTTGGGCACTTTTATCGATTTAAAAAAACTTGTAAATGGGGAGGGGGGGGCGGGAAGAACACATTGAAGGACGTTAAACTGGAGATGTATAAATAAATCTGACCTTTCTGTTAGCATACAGCCATTGTACTCGTTGTTTGCGGTTGTGGATTTTACTGCTCTGCCTCACGGGCCTGCAGCCGCCACACAACGATGGTGGACGTGCGGCTAACTGGCCGGCGCCATAACAACGGTGTCAGGGACGCTCAAGTCTGCTCCAACTGAGTGTCTCCCGGTGCTGTCCTACATCACCCCACCCACCATTCCCCATAACGCGACCCTGCTCCGTGAGACGGAAACGATCATGAGCAACATCGACCTTCCTATTCACAAAGACTTAAAAAAAAACACCACCAAAGCCCTTAAAATGGTGCCGGCTTTTCTGGGAAACAGCAGCCAGTATTCACGCAGCCGGTATCGATCCATTGTCCTGGTGGACGGAATCGTGGGACGCCGGCAACATAAAGAACCAACACCTCATCGCTGATCCAGCAGCCGAGGTCCCTGGCTTCCACCTCCTGCAGAGACAGCGGGCAGCGCTCGACCCAACCCAAACAGGGCACGGACGCTGCGATCACATGCTCCACTCGGGGAGGATGAGGGACAACCCGAAGTGCTCATGTGGCCGTGATTCCCAGATTTTGGAACACGTCACATCAACTTGCCCATTGAAATCTGTCGCGGGAGGCACCTCATTTCTCCACTGCGCATCTCAGGAGGCTGTCGAATGGAGAGCTAGACATCCCATAATAAGCTTTTCCCATCGTGTGAAACAACAACAACCCAGGTTCAAATCCAGCCCTGACTGGTGGGGTTAGAGGTTTTGGGCTGGATTTTCGACTTTGCTCATTTCGGGGCGGTAATGGCGGTAAAGTTTGCGCCCGGGAAGAGTTTGCGCCTCAGCCGGCCTCGGAGCGCTCCAAGAGAGGCCTGAGGAGAAAACCAACCTGAAAAAGAACCCACCAAAACATTCCCAATACACAGCCCACGCTCCACAGCATAAATCACAAAAACAATCACATTTACCCGAGGTCGGCATTACTTACCTCACTGTAGTCGGTAAAGGTCAGGCCGCCTACTTTCACAGGCGGTCCCAGCAGGGGGCGCTCTACACAGCGCTACGGATCGGGCGGGAGTCAAAAACCAAGCCGATGTCGCAACCAGGGGCATTGCACACCGGCTCGCCTCTTCCGAGCGGTAATGCTCCGCGCCCCGCCAAGACCGGCCCCAAAAACACCGGCAGGGCGCTGGAAGCTTGCTGCCCGCCCAGAAGAGCTCACCGCCGCCATTGTCGCCCCTCCGGGATGAAACGAGAGGGGGACAGAGTTTGGGTAGGTAGCAGGCACAGAACTGTGGTCCAGACCTGCCCCATATTTATCACTAATTAGCGATCACAAACCGACAAACTAGAGGATTAAAGGGATAAAATGGTAAAAGGTCCCTTGGGCTGAGTTTCTGAAGTTGAGCTAAAGTTGTTTGTTAAGGTCCAGTCGAGCGAGCTTGGCTCTGTGGCTGGCTGTGTTGTATTTGACCTGAGGGGGGCTTGATGCTGCCACTGAGTGACTAGAATGGAAAGTGCTGCCTCCCCCAACACTGAGTTCCATCACTTGGGTGAGCGCGATCTAATCTACAAAAGGTTCCAAGTTTCTAATTTGGTGAACAGTTATTTCAGCCTAGGTAATGTCCCCCAGTTCCCAGATAGATAGTCAAAGATGCCACGAAAGTTTTTGAAGGAGGACAGAGGATTCACTCCGTGTCTCCTGGCCAACATTCCTCCCAACCAATACCCTCGAAAGCTGGTCTTTCATTGGTTACTGACTGTGGGGTTGTCGTGTGTATGCTTGGGGTTACTAGCCACCAGGCACCACTGTCGGAGGTCATTGGGCTGTACACACGTCTGTGCGGGCCAGGTATATAAGCATGCCGCCATGTAATGTAGGCACTTTGGGCACGAATAAAGTTGAGCCAGGTTTGCACCTGAGTGAGTTTACAGTATTCAGTCTATCGAGTTATTACATACATAACAGGGATTCACCTACATGCCAACAATTACTGCACTTCGAAGATATTCATTGGATATAAAACACTTTTGGAGGTTTGAGAGATGGGATGAGGCATTATGTAAATGCAAAAGTCATTTTTTATATTCAACGCCATTAGGCTTTGCCTCTTAAAGGAATGGGGGTTACTTCTGAGCTGTTTGCCTATCTTTGAAATCTGCTACAGTCCTACAAACCTTAAAGAAATTGTTTCATTAGCTGAGTAAGGCACAAGAATTATGGTCAAGTCCTTAATTGATGGTTTCAGGTTTTTCCTGCAGCTCTTTGAAGGTCAGCTTTCGGAAGGCAATGTAGTCATGGTAACAGCTTAGAATTGGCCTAAGCCGCAAGGAACAGGGGAACAGCAGGAGGCCATTCAGCCCCTCAAGCCTGTTCCGCCATTCGATCAGAACACGGCTGATCTGTATCTAACATCCATTGAACGGCCTCGGATTGATATCCCTTAATACCCTTTCCAATCAGAAATCGACCAAACGATCAAATTGACCCCCAGCCTCAACAGCTTTTTAGAGGAGAGAATTCTACAAAAATATTTCCCCCCGAATTTGAGAAGCTTTCATGATCCTGCTGAACGAATGCCTCGTTCTTTTTTTAGAAAAAAACATTTGTGTTGTTGACCAAGCCAGGGGAGCAGATTAACAAAGTTCCTCTGTGGGTAAAGCAACTTCCGTTTAGTTTTTTTTTTAAAGAGACTGAATCTTCAGGAAGGAAAGATTTATTAGCCCCTGGCGCACAGAGCTGCATTTTAGCACACCGTCAGCTCCAGTTAAACCAGCACTTTCTGAAGGCATTGCAAACAAGCAAGAAACATGCACCCGTCAGCCAAATTACCTCCACCCCAGAGCGTTACTGCGGGAACTTAGTTATACTCCTCTTAATTAAAAGTCTTTTTGCATAGGAACAGGAGGCGGCCATTCGGCCCTTCGAGCCTCTTCTGCCGTTCAGTTAGATCACGACTGATCTGTGCCTTAACTCCACCTACGCACTTTGGTTCCATAATCCTTTATACCACTTATCTAAAAAAAATCTCAGTTTTGATATTTTCAATTGACCCCCAGCCTCAACAACTTTTTGGGGGGAGAGAGTTCCAGATTCCCACTGCCCTTTGTGTGAAGAAGTGCTTCCTGACATCACCCCTGAATGGCCTGGCTCTAATTTTAAGGTTCTGCCCCTTATTCTGGACTCCCCCCATCAGAGGAAATAGTTTCTCTCTCTCGACCCGATCAAACCCTTTAATCATCTTAAACACCTCGATCAGATCATCCCTTAATCTTCTAGACGCGAGGGACTACAAGCCCAGTCTGTGCAACCTGCCCTCGTAATTTAACCCTTTTAGCCCCGGTATCATTCTGGTGACTCTGCGCTGCTCCCCCTCCGAGGCTGATATATCCTCCCTGAGGGACGGGACCCAGAACTGAACGGAATACTCCCGATGGGGTCTGACCAGAGCTTTATATAACCATAGCATAACTTCCAATTCTTTGTATTCCAGACCCTGAGATAAAGGCCAACATTACATTAGATTTTTCAATTAAATTTTGTACCTGTCCGCCAGCTTTGTGATTTCTAGCGTGGTGATCTCCATAGCCCAGAGTTGGCCCAGGTTTTAACTCTCTTCGATCTGTGGAGTAGCACTGTTTCAAAAGGCGTGTTAATTCCTGATATTATTTTGCAAAAGCTTGGAGGTGCAAACAAACCGCCGCTGTGCCAGATCAAAGTGGAACAGTTGGGCCCCGTTTCTTGGCCGGCCTCCCACCTTCCACCCTCCGTAAACTTCAGCTCAACTCGGCTTGTCCGTGTCCTAACTCGCACCAAGCCCCGCTCACCCATCACCCCTGTGCTCACTGACCTACACCGACTCCCGGTTGAGTAACATCTCAATTTAAAAATTTCATCCTTGTTTTCAAATCCTTCCGTGTCCTCACCCCCTCCCTATCTCTGTAATCTCCTCCAGCCCTACTACCGCCCCGAGATGTCTGCGCTCCTCTAATTCTGCCCTCTTGAGCATCCCTGATTATAATCGCTCAACCATTGGCGGCCGTACCTTCTGTTGCCTGGGCCCCAAGCTCTGGAATTTCCTCCCCCTCCACCTCTCTTTCCTCCTTTTAAGATGCTCCTTTTTTTCCATTCCATCTGGTACAGTGGCACAATCATGGCTTCCAATTATCCCAATCCAAAATTCATAAATGAGGCTTTCAGATACATTCCCTGGCATCAACCCATCATTTCCGTTTGACTTGATGCACATTTACTTCGATATCCCAATACTTAGTAAGGGAGCAGGTCATTCAGCCTCTTGTCTCCCGTCCGCCATTCAATTAGATCACGGCTGATCTGTACCTCAACCCGCCTTGGCTCCATATCCCTCGATACCCTTGCCCAGCATAACCTACTTGTCCACCTGCTGACGGGTAAGGGTAGCTTCGGACCTGCAGGAAGACTACAAAACCTAAATTAACAAACATAAAGTTTTAAGTGTTTTAGAAATGCTTCTCGTTCATGAATTGGCAAAGCTAATCGCTAAATGGCAGATTCCGTTATTGAGTGAAACAATTGTGAAACAAATTGAAGCAATTCCTTTCCAGGTGCTTTGGGTGATTCTGGGACCGGGAGCTCCAACTAAGGAGCAGGTCTAGCAGGGAGCGCCATTTGGGAGGGGGGAAATGGCGAGCTATGTGCCGCGTTTTCCCCCGAGGGGCGCTCTCCATGAGCTCCGTCTCCCTGCCAGCGCCAGGTCGCGGAATCTCCCGGGTTAATTTTTCCCTGTTTGTGGTTTCAACTTTTAATCTTTGCTTTTTACCCACTCCAACCCTCTCCTCCTTACACTGTTCACCTGTGGCATCATAGAGGACATGTATAGGAGAAGGCTCAAGGACAAACGTAAGCTCTCACCTTCTCTTCACAGTGGGGGCGGGGGAGGTGGGTGGGTGGGGAGGGGGTCAGGGCTAGGAGGTGGAGGGAAGGTGGGGTAGGGGTGTTGGTGCTTGGTGGGGTGGGGAGGTGGAGGTGTGGGGAGGTTGTGGCTGGGGAAATGGGATGGGGAGTTAGGGGTCGGGTGGGTGGGAAGCAATGATTGTGAGTACGGTGGGGGTGGGGTGGAAGGACTTGGGGAAGTGGGGGAGGTTAGAGGTAGGGTGGGGTTGGGGGTGGAAAGGTTGGGGCCTGGGAGGGGTGGGGTGGTGGGCCAGGGAGTTAGGGTGGGGAGGTGGGCCGGGGAGGGAGGGGTGGGGATGTGAACTGTGGAGGTGGGCTTGGGTCGAAGGTGTCGAGAGTTGGACTGGGGAGGGAGGGGTGGGGAGGTGGGCCGGGGGGTTAGGGTGGAGGGGTGAGTGGGGAGGTGGGTCAGGGAGGGAGGGGTGGGGAGGTGGGCCGGGGAGGGAGGGGTGGGGATGAGAGCTGTGGAGGTGGGCCGGGGAGGGAGGGGTCGGGAGTTGGGCCAGGGAGGGAGGGATGGGGAGTTGGGCCGGGGAGGGAGGTGGGCCGGGGAGTTGGGATGGGGAGATGTCTGCACTGGCAGTAGTGAATGCACGCCGATATTTAATTGTAAATATTATTGGTCTGAAAGTGCTTTGCAATTTTGCTGTTGACTGGTTGAGTTTCACAAGCAAACAAGACAGCGAAATATCTGAATTTATGAATAATCACCAAGGCCACTGGTCTGGACTGAACATAGAGCTAATCACACAATAGAATCTGCAAACACCGGGGAATACTCCCCTTACCCCATATAACAAAACATAACGTGGTTTATTCCAGGATAGAGTATGGTACAGGCGCCTGGACTAATAACCAGAGAACGTGAGTACAAATCCCGCCAGGACAGTTTGAGAGTTTGAATTGGAGTTACAGAAATGAAGAAATAAAAAGCTGGTCTCAGTAAAAGTGACCATGAAACTGTCAGATTGTCGTAAAAACCCGACTGGTTCCCTTTAGGGAAGGAAGTCCGGTCCTGGCCTATATGTGACTCCAGACCCACGCCATCGTGGTTGACTCTTAACTGCCCTGTGAACTGGCCGAGCAAACCCACTCCATTATATCAAACCCGCTACAACCTTCACCACTTTCTCAATGCACCGAGGGATGGGCAATAAATGCCAGCGACGGCTACAACCCAGGAATGAATGTAGTCATAACCTATATTAACCTGCGGGGTCTAATTATAAGCGACGCTCCCCGTTAAGCCATGTGGCCGCACAGCGTTCTGGAGGTCCCGCGCACTGCTCACTGCGAAAAGTTGAATGGGCTGCGCAGCCAGTTAAAGGGCCCGAGCACCAAAACAAATGACAGGGAACATTGGTTATAAATACACAGAATGTCAGGAATCTCTTAAACATGAGTAAAAGTCTCCGAATACCTCAGTAAAAAAAACAGAATATAATCTTTCCAGTCAGCTTGAATCATTGCTCTAGAATAAACCTTGGCAGGTCTGGATTTTCAGCTTTATGATTTTGGGGACGTTACTGGCGGCAGGCCAGTCCTGATTTGCACCTCAGTCAGCAAAATTGGGCAACTGGGTCCTGAGTGTGGGGCAGAGTGCTAAGGGAGGAGTTGCACACCTCTCTTAGGGTGCTAGGCCGGCTGAGCATGGGAAAATCCTGAGCTAAAGAACCGGCCCAGGAACGCTCTAACAGAGGCTTGGGGAGGGAAAAAAAGCTGAAAAAAACCCACCTAAAACATTCCCAATACATAGCCCACGACATCACAATATAAACCGCTAAAAAAATAAAAACAATCACGATTACCTCGCTGCAGCCGCTACAGAGCGGACCCCTCGTTTTTACAGGTGGTGCCAGCACAGTGCGTTACACAGCGCCACAGATCGGGCGGGAGCCAAAAATCGAGCCGGTGTTGCAACCGGAGGCGTTGCACACCAGCTCGCCACTCCCAGGCAGTAATGCTCCGTGTCCCGCCGAAACCGGCCCTAAAAACCCCGGTGGGGCACCGGAAGATGGCCGCCCGCCCAGAAGAGCTCACCACCGCCATTGCTGCCCCTCCAGGGAGAAAACAGAGGCGGGCATACTGGAAAATCCAGCCGCTTTATTTTAAGGCAGGTGTAGATTTTATTCTGGGTATCAAACTGAGGCTCAAGGGAAAGAGAGCAAGATCTTGAGGCTAAAGAAAATAAAATAATTCACCACGCTGGGATGAGTAGGAAAATAAGACCAATTTGGCAATGCAAATCTACCGTGCATATTCAAATCGCCAGGCTCATTATTTGTTCTTAAGATAAATTTTGTGAAAGGTTAATCCTTCTTGCTTTCCTTTCCCTCCTGCTCCCTCACCTGGTGCCTCGTTCAGTGGCTGTTGAAACTGTGTGGGACTGTAAGGCTTTAAAGTTCATTGCATTCTGGTGATGCAGACCCTTGGAGTTTATAGAATCATAGAATTTAACGGCACAGAAGTAGGCTATAATATATTTGCTTCATGGGTTCGTGGCTTAAGAATTCATAGCAACACATAGCAACCGGGGAATTAGTAATGGGGAACATGGAGATGGCAGAAACTCTGAACAAATATTTTGTATCAGTCTTTACGGTAGAGGACACTAACAATATTCCAACAGTGGATAGTCAAGGGGCTGTAAGGGGGGAGGAACTTAACACAATCACAATCACTAAGGAGGTGGTACTCAGTAAGATAATGGGACTAAAGGCAGATAATTCCCCTGGACCTGATGGCTTGCATCCTAGGGTCTTAAGAGAAGTAGCGGCAGGGATTGTGGATGCATTAGTTGTGATTTACCAAAATTCCCTGGATTCCAGGGAGGTCCCAACAGATTGGAAAACTGCAAATGTAATGCTCCTATTTTAAAAAGGAGGCAGACAAAAAGCAGGAAACATTAGGCTAACTGGTCTATAATCTGTGGTTGGGAAAATGTTGGAGTCCATTATTAAAGAAGCAGTAGCAGGACATGTGGAAAAGCAAAATTCGGTCAGGCAGAGTCAGCATGGATTTATGAGGGGAAGTCATGTTTGACAAATTTGCTGGAATTCTTTGAGGATGTAACGAACAGGGTGAATAAAGGGGAACCAGTGGATGTGGTGTATTTGGACTTCAAGAAGGCATTTGACAAGGTGCTGCATAAAAAGTTACTGCACAAGATAAAAGTTCACAGGGTTGGGGGTAATATATTAGCATGGCTAGAGGATTGGCGAACCAACAGAAAACAGAGAGTTGGGATAAATGGTTCATTCTCTGGTTGACAACCAGTAACTAGTGGGGTGCTGCAGGGATCAGTGCTGAAACCCTAACTATTTACAATCTATATTAACGCTTGGAAGAAGGAACTGAGTGTAACGTAGCCAAGTTTGCTGACGATACAAAGATGGGAGGAAAAGCAATGTGTGAGGAAGACACAAAAAATCTGCAAAAGGACATAGACAGGCTAAATGAGTGGGCAAAAATTTGGCAGATGGAGTATAATGTTGGAAAGTGTGAGGTCATGCACTTTGGCAGAAAAAAATCAAAGAGCAAGTTATTATTTAAATGGAGAAAGATTGCAAAGTGCTGCAGTACAGTGGGACCTGGGGGTACTTATGCATGAAACACAAAAGGTTAGTATGCAGGTATAGCAAGTGATCAGGAAGGCCAATGGAATCTTGGCCTTTATTGCAATGGGGATGGAGTATAAACGCAGGGAAGTCTTGCTACAGTTATATAGGGTATTGGTGAAGCCACACCTGGAATACTGCATGCAGTTTTGGTTTCCATATTTACGAAAGGATATACTTGCTTTGGAGGCAGTTCAGAGAAGGTTCACTAGGTTGATTCCGATGTTGAGGGGGTTGACTTATGAGGAAAGGTTGAGTAGGTTGGGCCTCTTCTCATTGGAATTCAGAAGAATGAGAGGTGATCTTATCAAAACGTATAAGATTATGAGAGGGATGCAGAGAGGATGTTTCCACTGATGGAGGAGACTAGAACTAGAGGGCATGATCTTAGAATAAGGGGCCGCTCATTTAAAACAGAGATGAGGAGAAATTTCTTCTGAGGGTTGTAAATCTTTGGAATTCGCTGCCTCAGAGATCTGTGGAAGCAGGGACATTGAATAAATTTAAGACAGAAATAGACAGTTTCTTAAACGATATGGGGAGCAGCCAATGAAGTGGAGCTGAGACCATGATCAGATCAGCCATGATCTTATTGAATGGCAGAGCAGGCTCAAGTGGCCGCATGGCCTACTCCTGTTCCTATTTCTTATGTTCTTATTGCTATTAAGAACTAGTTGGTTTATTAGCCAAAGGCTTAACAATCACACTACACATTATCAGTTCATCCACCAGGCTTACAACCACCTGCCTCATCGTGGATGCCCCGAACCCAACTGGCTGGGGTTTTATTAAGTCTTGCGAATATCACGTGACTAGCTAAGCCATTTCCAACCAAACATCTCTATAAACCTGTGAGCATACTCACAGGTGTATACATTACAGAAGCCTTCGAGCTATCCAGCCTAATCCCACTTTCCAGTTTTTGGTCCGTAACCCTGTTGGTTACGGCACTTCAAGTGCACATCCAAGTATTTTTTAAATGTGGTGTGGGTTTGTGCCTCTATCACCCTTTTAGGCAGTGAGTTCCAGACCCCCACCGTCCTCTGGGTGAAAAAAATTCTTCTCAACTCCCCTCTAATCCTTCTACCAGTTACTTTAATTCTATGTCCCCAGGTTATTGACTTCTCTGTTAAGCGAAATAGTTTTTAGGGATCAGAGGAACAGGAGGAGGCCATTCAGCCCCTCAAGCCTGTTCCGTCATTCAATGAGATCATCTCCGGGATGTACACATCATTTCACTTTGAATTGAAATGACCTGAAAGAGATCGTTAAAACTATAATGGGTTATTAAAAGCCAAATCGTGACTGGCTCTGCTGATTGGCAAAATTCTGACGAGAGGTCTGAAATTTACAAGAAGGCCGAGTTGACAAAGGACCTTTGCACAATGGATGGTTAGAGTTTTTGTTTTTTCATTTATTCATTCACGGGATATGGGCATCGCTGGCAAGGCCAGCATTTATTGAGGCATTCGCTGCTGCAAGCCATTATTGAGCTAGAGTCCGTGAAATCTTTTTCAAGCCATTCTCTAATTGCCTTTTTGAAAAGAGGAATATTAAAGGAGGTGTAAGCAGGATTAGACTAGTCCTGTCATGTGCAGATTAACTGCAGCACAGGCTGGAGCCAAATGACCTATTTCTGTTGCTAGACCGTTATACAATTACATAAGAACATTAGAAATAGGAGCAGGAGTAGACCATTTGGCCCCTCGAGTCTGCTCCACCATTTAATAAGATCATGGCTGATCTGATCTTGGCCTCAACTCCACTTCCCTGCCCGCTCCCCATAACCAAGTTCAGTGTGCGGTAGAAAAGTTGGTAACTAGCAAATGGGTAACACAGTAATGGAATATTGAGTAACTTCCAGCTTTGAAACCTCATCGGCAGTCAACAGAGCCAAAGACCAGTGAAGGTTTAAATGTAGCCCATCACTTAACCATCACTTAGACTTTAATTTTGGTTCCGTTTTGAGGTTTTGGCCTCCTTTAAGTTTGACTAATGTTCCCTTAAATGCTCCTTCCACAGATTAGTTTAAATCCAATTCCAACAATGTTCCATCTAATTTTTGGGGTGGGCCGCACGGCCCCTTTAACAAGCTACGCGGCCCGTTCGAAAATGTGTTGCGTGCGCGGTTCCTGCATTTAAAATCCGGTGAGCCAGCTGGGCGGGAGCTCTGGAGCGCTGCAAGGCCGCGTGGCTTAAGGAACATAAGAAATAGGAGCAGGAGTCGTCTATTCGGCCCCTCGAACCTGCTCCACCATTCAATAAGATTATGGTTGATCTGAACTTGGCCTCAACTCCACTTCCCTGCTTGCTTCCCATAACCCCCATAAAGGGAACATTGCTTCCGCCCCAGGCCGCCATCTGGTCTGTGTTTAAATGTTGGTTCCTTGTGTAGATCCAGGCTTTCCTGGTGATGGTGGCTGCCTTTGGCATTGGCTGCTCAGTGGCTGCTGATGGTCCATTGATTAAAAACGTTTAACAGTTAAATCTGTTTTTAAAAAAAAAGTTACACGCCCCCAGTGTGCACGGAAGTCTAATAATCTCTATAAACACCCGCCAAAGTGCTGATCGTTCCTTAGTCTCTCCTCACCCTTTGATATCACTCCTCACTCCCCTGCAGTCCCAGTCCATCATAGCGGGGGGCGGGGTTCCCAGCGGTAGGATGTGAAGGATGTCACTCAGCTGCAGTGTCACACCAAATTAAAACCCTCAAGTGTGAATTTATTCAAAGTATCTTTTTCTTATTATTGGCCCGCAAACCTCAAGCCAACGTGCTTCCCAGCTAGTTGCCCCAGCATCCCATTGCTAGATGCTCCTCGCACTCTTAACCTTTCCATGATCCGTGCTGACATTGTATCTTGGGCACAGGTCCAGAATTTACACATCTCATACAATCCTCCCCGACCCGCGACTTCCATCACCTAGAAGGACAAGGGCAGCAGGCGCATGGCAACACCACCACCTGCAAGTTCCCGTTCCGAGTTACACACTATCCTAACTTGGAAATATATCGCGGTTCCTTCATCACTGGGTCAAAATCCTGGAACTCTCTCCCTAACAGCACTCTGGGAATACCTTCACCACACCGAATGCAGCAGTTCAAGAAGGCGGCTCACCACCACCTTCTCAAGGGCAATTAGGAATGGGTAATAAATGCTGGCCTTGCCAGTGACGTCCATATCTTTCCTGTAATGTGGTGACCAGAACTGCACGCAGTACTCCAGCTGTAGCCTAACTAGTGTTTTATCCAGTTCAGGCATAACCTCCCTGTTATATGCTGTGCATCAAATATATTATAATATATTTGTGTTAAATCTAATTATAGGACACACTTAGCACCAATCCATCTAATCGGCTCCTCCCAGAATCTGCTCGGTTTGCTTGTTGAACTTAGTCCTGTAGCAGAATATCGCCTGACGGGCATTGTCTGTTGAGACTAGCTGCCATCTTACATTTGTGTACTAAAATGTTGCCTCTTCACCTGCCTGTTTTACTTCTGTACTCGCATTAGTTTAATCCTTCATCAGAACTGCACGTATCACGACTGTGTGTATGTGTGTGATGCTTCACTGCTTCGTTCACTAGCGCTGGTTCTAACTCGCCAATAAGGCCACCTAACCCTGCATTCATTAATTGTGCCGTGGTGTTCAAATGTTTTGCTCACAAAATAAATGTAAGACCACACTTCAACTCTGTGATTTACTAGTTCTTGTTGATGTAAATTCAAGTAACAATTGCTTTAAATTTGCTGTAACGAAAGTAGCTTTACTTTGGGGTTAAAAGTGATGATCAATGTCCAAACCGAGGGACTGATTATTGAACGCAATCTGTTGCAGACCAAGAGGTGCAAAGATTAAAGGTCGGATTGGATTCCTTGCTGGCTGCAAATGAAGAAAAGGTAAGGAATAATACCAACAACAGCACCTTGCATTTATATAGCGCCTTTAACGTAGTGAAACGTCCCAAGGGGCTTCACAGGATAATTATAAAACAAAAATTGACACCGAGCCACATGAGATATTGGGACAGGTGACTGTAATGTATGCACCTGTGAGGATGCTCACAGGTTGGTAGAGCTGTTGCATTGTGAGCAACTTAGCCAGTCACGTGATGTTCACAAGACTCAATAAAACCCCAGTCTGTTGGGTCTCATTCATGCACTAGGCTCACAACTGCATACCTCATCGTGGATGACCTAGACCCAACTGACTGGGGTTTTATTGAGTCTTGTGGACATCACGTGACTGGCTAAGCCACTCACAATACAACAGCTCTGAAAACCTGTGAGCATACTCACACGTGCATACATTACAGTGACCAAAAGCTTGGTCAAAGCCGTAGGTTTTAATGAGCAGTTAAAAGGAGGAGGGAGAGGTAGAGAGGCAGAGAGGTTTCGGGAGTGAATTCCAGAGCTTGGAGTCCGGGCAGCTGAAGCCAACGGTGGAGCGGAGCGATTAAAATCAGGGCCAGAATTAGAGGAGCACAGATATCTCGGCGGGTTTATGGGACTGGAGACCATAGAGCTAGGGAGGGGCGAGGCCATGGAGGGATTTGAAAACAAAGATAAGAATTTTAAATTTGGGAATTGCTCATTTGGGATCCCGGGGCTGAATCGTGCGACATTTCATGAATATTCTCCCATTCTTCCCCTTGCTTCCCTTTTCCCTCCCTCCTTCCTTCCCATTGTACGAAAAAGTGCTTCCTGATTTCAAGCCTGGCTCTAATTTTAAGATTGAGCCCTTTTATGTAAGTGTCAGCTGTGGCTCAGTGGGTAGCACACTCTCCTCTGAGCCAGAAGGTTGTGGGTTTAAGTTCCACTCCAGGGACTTGAGCACAAAAATCTAGGCTAATACGCCGGTGCAGTGCTAAGGGAGTGCTGCATTGTCGGAGGTGCCATCTTTCGGATGAGACATTAAACTGAGGCCCCATCTGCTCTCTCAGATGGACGTAAAAGATTTCAACAGTGACTAAACTTCAAAAGTGTGGTTGTTCAGCGCTTTGGGGGTTCTGAGGTTGTGAAAGCTGTTCTATCAGTGCAATTCTCTCTTTTGTTCCGGAGTCCCCCCCACCATTTCAAAGATGGTTTTATTCATCACAGGACCATCGGATTGAAGAACTGAGTCGACTATTGACCCAGTGCAAAATGATGAAGCAGATGATGTTGATGGCTCAAGGTAGGGAAACTGCATCAAGTTTGTTTCCCTCGTCCAAACTGATATGACTAATTTCTATTTCCCAATCGCTTGGCCCCAGTTAGTTATATACACGGATTCTGCAGCTGGGACCCGAGGAGGGGGCAGTGAGGAGATGGGCTGGATTTTAGGCTTTCCTGTTTTCGGGGTGAAAACGGAGATGGGACGGAAAAGCTACCGGACGGGAATAGTCCGCGCTTTGGTAAGGAAATTTGGGCATCTTGGCCCTGTGTCAGGGGGCGCAGCACGAAGGGAGGCGTTGTACAACAACTTTTCATGGCGCAAGGATGGATAACCCGCAAACTAAAGAGCCAGGCCGAGAGCGCACTGAGAGAGGCCTGGCGGGGGGAACCTTAAAAAAAAAAATCACACAAACATTCCCAAAACATTACCCACGCCGCCACAACACACATCGCTGAAGAAACTAAAAGAACAAATACTCGCGCTTACCTTCGGAGTATTTACCTTCCTCTGTGCCGCCGGCAATGCTGGACCGACCACTCTGATTTCCCAGGCGGTCATTGCGGGCGCACTTCCGAGCGGTCGTGTCGGGGAAAAGTCCAAACTCCCGCTGCTGTGGCAACCAGAGGCGTTGCACACCGGGCACAGGCGACCTCACCGCCGCCTTTCATGCCGCTCCAGGACGAAACCCTGTGCGCAAAGGACCGTAAAATCCAGCCCGACGTCTCTGTCCCTGTGTGACCAGACGCACCATGCAGAGCGTGTCTCGAGAAGTCTGTGTTCTCTCTCTATTCCTGCTCCTTTCTCCTCTTGTTGATTTACTAGCTGTTACTTTATTTCTGTTGCGGTATATGCTGCTTTTATTCTTTTTATAAAATCACTTGATGCAACTTCGGTGAAATGATGTCGTATTTCCAAAGTTAGGACAGTGGGGTTGCGCCGGTCAGGGATCCTCGGGAGCAATGTGCATTTCTCTGCTGGTCCCGCGCATCCCAGGACCGGCTTTTCCAGTGTTAAATTTCACACGCGTGCATATTGTAAACGGGCTGCCACCGTTCTTTAAAGGGATTACATACTCAACACAAATAGGGGGGAACATTGTTTGGGAGTATATCGGTATTTGCAAGGGGCCCTTGGGAGTGTTCCGCTATTTACACGGGGTTCCCCGGGAGTGTGTTAGTATTTACAGGGCGTCCCCGGGAGTGTGTCAGTATTTACAGGGGTTCCCTGGGAGTGCGCCAGTATTTACAGGGGGTCCCCGGGAGTGTCAGCATTTACAGGGGGTCGCCGGGAGTGTGTCAGTATTTACAGGGATCCCTGGGGGAGTGTGCCAATATTTACAGAGAGTCCCTGGGAGTGCGTCAGTATTTGCATAGGATTCCCCGGGAGAGTGTGCCAATATTTACAGGAGGTCCCCGGTATTGTGTCAGTATTTGCAGGTTGTCCCCGGGAGTGTTTACAGAGGGGAACCCAGACGTAAAAGTGATCATGAAGCTATTGGATTGTCATAAAAAACCCAACTGGCTCACTAATGTCCTTTTATGGAAGG
Organism: Pristiophorus japonicus; assembly: GCF_044704955.1. NCBI lineage: Eukaryota > Metazoa > Chordata > Chondrichthyes > Pristiophoridae > Pristiophorus > Pristiophorus japonicus. Next base: position 110,356,414 of record NC_091990.1, on the reverse strand, counting down.
AAACCTGCCGTCCTTGCCCGGTCTGGGCCTATATGTGACTCCAGGCCCCCACAGCAATGTGGTTAACTCTTAATTGCCCTCTGAAATGGCCCAGCAAACTGTGTCATAACAGTTACATGGAGCCCCCTCACCACACGGACTGCAACAGTTCAAGAAGACGGCCCACCACCACCTTCTCAAGAGGCAACGCGGGATGGGCAATAAATGCTGGCCTTGCCAGCGGCACCCACAGCCCGAAAGAACAAATGTGTTGAGTAAAGTGAGGTGGTCTAATCTCCAAACGTTTGTACAGAAAGTTAAGTCAGTCGTATCTTAATGCAACTGAAGAAATTTGTAGCAAGCTATCTAACGCCCTTTTGTTTCAGGGTCTACTGAAAGAATACTAACTGGGAGCAGTGAAGAGGAGTTGAGTGTCAGTTCAGTGATTGCGACCCCCACTAAAATGGCAAACCCCGAAGTAATGAGACCAGAGGTAATGGTTATAAAGTTGCCTTTTACAGTATGCTGAAGTTTTTAAACATGTAAATATATAGAACATAAGATATAAGAGCAGGAGTAGGCCCTCCGGCCCCTCAAGCCTGTTCTGCCATTCAATAAGTCATGGCTGATCTTGGACCCGGACCCCAACTCCACCTCCACCCGATCTCCATATCCATTGATTCCCTGAGGGTCTTAAAATGTATCTATCTCATCCTTGAATATATTCAGAGACCCAGCATCCACTGCCCTCTGGGGTAGAGAATTCCAAAGATTCACAATACTCTGAGTGCAGAAATTTTTCCTCATCTCAGTCTTAAATGGCCGACCCCTTATCCTGAGACTGTGCCTCCTGGTTCTAGACAATCCAGCCAGGGGAAACAACCTCTCAGCATCTACCCTGTCAGAACCTTGTATGTTTAATGAGATCGCCTCTCATTCTTCTAAACTCCAGAGAATATAGGCCCATGCTACACACCCTCTCATCCCAGGAATCAATCGAGTGAACCTCCGTTGCACCGCCTCCAAGACAAGTATATCCTTCCTTAGATAAGGAGACCGAAACTGTACACAATACTCCAGGTGTGGTCCAGGTGTAGAAATAAATGAACTTACACTTTTGTCGTTCATAACCGCAATCATTTGGAATCCTCTCCTGTGTTTCAATACAGGTCTCACCCGAAGTCCCCTCGTCCCCAGTGGGATCTCGTCTGACACCCGTCGACTTTGAAATAAGGTAAGAAAACTCGACTGTGGAATAGTTGAGGCAGAGACCACTGTACCTCTTCAACAACAACAACAACTTTTATTTATATAGTGTCTTTAACATAGTAAAACATCCCAAGGCGCTTCACAGCAGTGTTATAAGACAAAACAGATAAATTTGACACCGAGCCACATAAGAAGAAATTACGTTAGGTGATTAAAAGCTTGGTCAGAGGTAGGTTTTAAGGAGTGCTTTAAAGGAGGAAAGAGAGGTAGAGAGGCGGTGAGGTTTAGGGAGGGAGTTCCAGAGCTCAGGGCCATGGCAGCAGAAGGCACAGCCACCCATGGTTGAGCAGTTATAATCAGGAATTATAATAAGTGACTTTGATGAGAGAATTTTCGGTACTGTGGCAGGGGCGGAAACCAGATTGAAGGGATTCAAACATGAATTTCCAGAAAGATGGTCACGGATTTGGAAGGTGACAACATGTTCAAGAACTTTGGAGAGGAAAGGGAGGTTGGAGATAGCTTGCACAGTGGGGTCAAGGGTTAGTTTTTTGAAGAGAGGTGTGATGACAGCAGATTTGAAGGCGAGGGGAACAGTGCCTGAGGAGAGAGAACTGTTATCAATGGTTACTCATTCAGGGAAGAATGAATGAGTACCGGTTGTACCTCTCTAGTCCGGGACTCTCTCATCCGGAAACATCCGTGGTTCGGCATTAGCTGGGCCTGCGGGAGAGGAGAGTTTTATTTATTTTATTTTGTTTCGATCAGCTGCAATGGCTGATCAGTCAGTGTGTTCGGCGATGGGCTGGGAGCGTCTGTCGGTCAGTGAGTGCATACGCGGGTTCTGAGGGAGCTGCCCACAGACTACCAGCACGCACTCGCACAGACAGGAGCCCGGGCGCTGTCCACCGGTACTGGTAAGCGAGACCTCCCGTGGTTCGGGAAATTCTCTGTTCCGGCACCGATCAGGTCCCGAGGAAGAGGGAGAGAGCATGGGGCAGTGGGCCAAGTTTTGGATTGCTCTAGCAGAAAACCAACGTGGACACGATGGGCCGAATGGCCGTCTCCTTCTGTGCTGAAACCCTTTATGGTTCCATTGAAGCTGCTGAAGCAGGAACAGTCATGTTGGATGGTTGGTTTGGCTGTATGTTAATGTGAATTGAAATGTTCTGTTCAATAACTGGGACCAGGTCTATCTTTGAATACAGAACCGGTACCTGAGGCCACAGCCAAGTCAGCGATGCAACATTATAACAACGACTTGCATTTATATAGCACCTTTAACTTGGCAAAACCTCCCAAGGCGCTTCACAGGAGTATTATCAGATAACAAATTTGACACCGAGCCGCATAAGGAGAAATTAGGGCAGGTCGAGGTAGGTTTTAAGGAGCGTCTTAAAGGATGAAAGAGAGGTAGTGAGGCGGAGAGGTTTAGGGAGGGAGTTCCAGAGCTTAGGACCCAGGCAGCTTAGGACCCGGCCGCCAATGGTGGGGTGATTAAAATCAGGGATGCAAAAGAGGCAGAATTGGAGGAGCGCAGACATCTCGAGGGGTTGTGGGGCTGGAGGGGGGCAGAGATAGTTGAGAAGTATTGACGGGACCAGTGTCAGTTGTTGGGTCCGGTGGCCCCCCCCCCCCCACCACCCCTTCCTATCTAAAGCTCGGTTGCTTTGCATTTTGCTTTGGTCAGTGCACAGTGAGGCAGTCTCGATTTCAGCCTCCACAACTCCGAATGCTGAGTGGGCCTTCTCTGTATTTCAGAAACGCAGGGGTTCATCCTGGAAGTAACCTTTCTCCCGATGATGAAGTCGTGGTACACAGGCATTGGTGAGTCAAGTGGGGGAGTAGAATGTGATACCTGATCGCCTGCTGGTGGTGTTCATGGATGGTGTGGGGTCTAAGTTGTGGGCTTCAGCTCTTAACCCAGCCTGTTCTATCCCGTCCACTGCAGAGTACTTCTTGAGGAGAAATAGCAATAGGCACAGGTCATTTTGTGTGTGTAGGGCCATGTGTGCGTGTACCTGTGTCTAGGTAACATCTCTAATGAAGTGCGCAGGACACGAGATTTATTTATCACTTAAGGGGACAGAATCTCATTCATGGGCTCAACATCCCCCGTCATGTGAAACCCGGAGATCTACTCCCATGCTCACATATCCTGGGACACAATCATACACCCCCCCACCCCACACACACAAACTCACACATCCTCCCCCATGCAAACTCCCCATGCACACGTACACTCCCCACACCCCTTGCTAACAGACCCCACCATTCACCACACCTCAGACCTTGAGATAACCTGGTCCCTCCCCAAGGAGAGCAGAGAAGCAACTGTCTAGAGAAACTGATGTTAATTAGCGCCTAGTCGCCCTCAGGACCTAACAAGACGAGCTCATTGCAGGGAAGCCCCCATGCACAGTGCCCTTACAGAGTCCTCCAGGGGAGCAGCGAAGCTTGGTTAAAGTACTGAGATCGCAGGAAGGACAGCCGATCTGTTCTGCTATTTGTGCAGGGTTTCTCTGTAGACACACACGGTGAGTATGATTTACTGATTATACAGCATTGACACTGTGGGCATTATTTGTCTTTATTGGAATCCCACAGGATACAGCAGCGGCAGGCCTCGAGCAGTCTGGAGGAGCTGAACAGCGGCCGGGCCGAGAAGGTGAGTGCACTGACCGCTTGCTCGCTCGTACTGAGGGGTCAGTAGGGGTGTGTGGGAAAAGTCTGCATTTTAGGGGGGTGGAAATTGCCGTCTGTCCCAAAGGGGGCGCACCGACTGAATTAAATGAGTATTTTGACGCGTCACTTGGTCCCTCCCCTTCAGTTAAAGGGGAGGGTCGCTGCGAGCTCTGCAGCCACTTTAGTGGCACCCACTGGGCCACCAGGGAGGGCTTTGACTGGGCCAGTGGTCAGGCACCCAAGAGGGGGTGCCCGGCCGCCCGTTGGAGGCCCGGCCCAACCCGTGGTCGCCATTGTCGGGCCGATCACAAAGTCGGCCGAGTATTAAAATAAAATGGCGGCCACGGCAGTGCGCCCTCCGCTTTAAGGGTAGAGCCGCCACCTAGCCACATACAGCTTCCCGCCGGTGAAAGCTGTCGGGGACACCAAGCGGTGGCCAATCCGCTCCCGCGGGGTAATTTCACACGCCGGGCGGAAAGGGGGTCGGCACGTGCAATGCACTGAACTGGATTGTGTCGGCCTAGATTATCTGCTCAAGTCTCTGGAGCGGGACTTGAACCATGAGGTGAGAGTGCTACCCACTGAGCCATGGCTGATGGAGGGTATAATCTTCAAATTAGAGCCGTTCAGGGATGAGGTCAGGAAGCACTTTTTCCACACACAGGGTAGTAGAAATCTGGAACTCTCTTCCTCCAAAAAGATATTGCACTTCTCTTGACTGTGACTTTTTGGGATTTGTACAGATGCAGCATGTTTCAGGAGTGTTCCTCCCAGACTCAGAACTTCCATGTCCATAATATAGAACATCAGAAATAGGAGCAGGAGCAGGCCACCCGGCCCCTCGATCAGGAGCAGGCCACCCGGCCCCTCGATCAGGAGCAGGCCACCCGGCCCCTCGATCAGGAGCAGGCCACCCAGCCCCTCGATTAGGAGCAGGCCACCCGGCCCCTGGAGCAGGAACAGGCCACCCAGCCCCTCGATCAGGAGCAGGCCACCCGGCCCCTCGATCAGGAGCAGGCCACCCGGCCCCTCGATTAGGAGCAGGCCACCCGGCCCCTGGAGCAGGAACAGGCCACCCAGCCCCTCGATCAGGAGCAGGCCACCCAGCCCCTCAATCAGGAGCAGGCCACCCAGCCCCTCAATCAGGAGCAGGCCACCCAGCCCCTCAATCAGGAGCAGGCCACCCGGCCCCTGGAGCAGGAACAGGCCGCACGGCCCTTAGAGCAGGAGCAGGCCACCCGGCCCCTCGATCAGGAGCAGGCCACCCAGCCCCTCAATCAGGAGCAGGCCACCCGGCCCCTGGAGCAGGAACAGGCCGCACGGCCCTTAGAGCAGGAGCAGGCCACCCGGCCCCTGGAGCAGGCCACCCGGCTCCTGGAGCAGGAGCAGGCCGCACGGCCCCTGGAGCAGGCCACCCGGCCCCTGGAGCAGGAGCAGGCCGCACGGCCCCTGGAGCAGGCCACCCAGCCCCTCGATCAGGAGCAGGCCACCCAGCTCCTCGATCAAGAGCAGGCCACCCGGCCCCTCAATCAGGAGCAGGCCACCCGGCCCCTGGAGCAGGCCACCCAGCTCCTCGATCAGGAGCAGGCCACCCAGCCCCTCAATCAGGAGCAGGCCACCCGGCCCCTGGAGCAGGCCACCCAGCCCCTGGAGCAGGAGCAGGCCACCCAGCCCCTCGATCAGGAGCAGGCCACCCGGCTTCTGAAGCAGGAACAGGCCGCACTGCCCTTAGAGCAGGAGCAGGCCACCCGGCCCCTGGAGCAGGAGCAGGCCGCACGGCCCTTAGAGCAGGAGCAGACCACCCGGCCCCTGGAGCAGGCCGCACGGCCCCTGGAACAGGAACAGGCCGCACGGCCCCTGGAGCCTGTTCTGCCATTCAATAAGATCATGGCTCATCTGATCATGGACTCGGCTCCATTTCCCTGCTCGCTCCCCATAATCTTTTACTCCCTTATCGTTCAAAAATCTGTCTATCTTCACCTTAAATATATTCAATGACCCCCGCCTCCACAGCTCTCTGGGCTAGAGAATTCCAAAGATTCACGACCCTTAGAGAGAAGAAATTCCTCCTCATTACTGTTTTAAATGGGCGACCCCTTATTCTGAAACTATGCCCACTAATTCTAGATTCCCCCACGAGGGGAAACATCCTCTCTGCATCTGCCTTGTCAATCCCCCTCAGACTCTTATATGTTTCAATAAGATCACCTCCCATTCTTCTAAACTCCAATGAGTGCAGGCCCAACCTGCTCAACCTTTTTTCATATGACAAACCTTTATCTCAGGAATCAGCCTAGTGAACCTTCTCTGAACTGCCTCCAAAGCAAGGATATCCCTTCTGTATAATAATACATAACGATAATGCAAAACCGAGTATCATTGGTGTCGCTGTGTACTCCAGTTCTGTGTGCCAGGCTAGCCGTGTATACTAACAAGATGTCATTATTAATTTTGTTTTTCCATCGATCCATGTACTGATTCTACTTTCCCCCCCCACCCCTCCTCTCTCCTTCTGCAACCCCACAGCTCTCAGTCTGGGATAGTGAAGAACCCACACAGTCTGAGGTATTAACTCATTTATTTAACCTTTCACCTCTCTGCTGCTCCTATTTTCCTGTCTACTGGTCGTCCTATCACTGCATTGTCCATACATGTATGTGTGCTTTGTGGGAATGTTAGTTTTGTTTGACATTTCAAACTGAGCAGAGCTTCTCCGAAATGAAATCTCTGGAGTGTCTTAACACAATATTAATTTTATTTCTGTCTCTTTCTGCAAGGTTCTGGGGCATGAGAATGTTTCTGATCAGCTTCATCTTTGTTTTCTTACTCCTTCCCGGGATGTGATTTACGAGGATGTTACCAGGACTGGAGAATTTTAGCTATGTGGAAAGGTTGGATAGGCTGGAGTTGTTTTCTTTGGAACAGAGGAGGCTTCGAGGAGATTTAATTGAGGTGTATAAAGTTATGAGGGGCTTAGATAGAGTGGATAGGAAGGGTCTATTTCCCTTAGCAGAGGGGTCAATAACTGGGGCGCATAGATTTAAAGTAATTGGTAGGAGGTTTATAGAGGAGTTGAGGGGGAATGTATTCACCCTGAGGGTGATGGGGGTCTGGCAGTCACTGCCTCAAAGGGTGGTGGAGGCAGAAACCCTCACCACAGTTAGGACTCAATTTTGCCCAAGCCCGTTTTCTGACGTATTGCCAGAGTTACGCTGGGTTTTTAGGTCCAGAAATGCGCCAGTAAAACATGACCAAACGTTCCTCAATCTTTATACTACAATCCGGAGCCACGCAGCATGGCCAGTCACCTCAGAGGGTGGAGCCTGCTATCTGCGCCGAAAAACGCAGCCGGGCCTTCTGCGCATGCGCGGGAAAAAAACTTACGTTTTTGACGTCGCTAAAATGGATGCGCATGCTCAGTGTGGCCCCGAGTGAGCGCCTTCCCGGTCCGCTGTGACCCTGAGTGAGCGCCTTCCCGGTCCGCTGTGACCCTGAGTGAGTGCATTCCCGGTCCGCTGTGACCCCGAGTGAGCGCCTTCCCGGTCCGCTGTGACCCCGAGTGAGCGCCTTCCCGGTCCGCTGTGACCTCGAGTGAGTGCCGGTCCCGGTCCGCTGTGACCCCGAGTGAGTGCCGGTCCCGGTCCGCTGTGGCCCCGAGTGAGCGCCTTTCGAGTCCGCTGTGGCCCCGAGTGAGCGCCTTCCCGGTCCGCTGTGACCCTGAGTGAGTGCATTCCCGGTCCGCTGTGACCCCGAGTGAGTGCATTCCCGGTCCGCTGTGACCCCGAGTGAGTGCCGGTCTCGGTCCGCTGTGACCCCGAGTGAGTGCATTCCCGGTCCGCTGTGACCCCGAGTGAGCGCCTTCCCGGTCCGCTGTGACCCCGAGTGAGTGCCGGTCCCGGACCGCTGTGACCCCGAGTGTGTACATTCCCGGTCCGCTGTGGCCCCTAGTGAGTGCATTCCTGGTCCACTGTGGCCCCGAGTGAGTGCCTTCCCGGTCCACTGTGGCCCCGAGTGAGTGCCGGTCCCGGACCGCTGTGACCCTGAGTGAGTGCATTCCCGGTCCGCTGTAACCCCGAGTGAGTGCAGGTCCTGGTCCGCTGTGGCCCCGAGTGTGTACATTCCCGGTCCGCTGTGGCCCCGAGTGTGTACATTCCCGGTCCGCTGTGGCCCCGAGTGTGTGCATTCCTGGTCCGCTGTGGCCCCGAGTGTGTACATTCCCGGTCCGCTGTGGCCCCGAGTGAGCGCCTTTCGAGTCCGCTGTGGCCCCTAGTGAGTGCCGGTCCCGGACCGCTGTGACCCCGAGTGTGTACATTCCCGGTCCGCTGTGGCCCCTAGTGAGTGCATTCCTGGTCCACTGTGGCCCCGAGTGAGTGCCTTCCCGGTCCACTGTGGCCTCGAGTGAGTGCCGGTCCCGGACCGCTGTGACCCTGAGTGAGTGCATTCCCGGTCCGCTGTGACCCCGAGTGTGTACATTCCCAAACCGCTGTGACCCCGAGTGAGTACCGGTCCCGGACCGCTGTGACCCCGAGTGTGTACATTCCCGGTCCGCTGTGACCCTGAGTGAGTGCATTCCCAGTCCGCTGTGACCCTGAGTGAGTGCATTCCCGGTCCGCTGTGACCCCGAGTGTGTACATTCCCAGACCGCTGTGACCCCGAGTGAGTACCGGTCCCGGACCGCTGTGACCCCGAGTGTGTACATTCCCGGTCCGCTGTGGCCCCGAGTGCGTGCAGGTCCCGGTCCGCTGTGGCCCCGAGTGTGTACATTCCCGGTCCGCTGTGACCCCGAGTGTGTACATTCCCGGTCCGCTGTGGCCCCGAGTGAGCGCATTCCTGGTCCGCTGTGACCCCGAGTGTGTACATTCCCGGTTTGCTGTGGCCCCGAGTGTGTACATTCCCGGCCCCCTGTGGCCCCGAGTGAGTGCATTCCCGGTCCGCTGTGACCCCGAGTGTGTATATTCCCGGTCCGCTGTGGCCCCGAGTGAGTGCATTCCCGGTCCGCTGTGGCCTCGAGTGAGCGCCTTCCTGGACCGCTGTGGCCCCGAGTGTGTGCATTCCCAGACCGCTGTGACCCCGAGTGAGCGCCTTCCCGGTCCGCTGTGACCCCGAGTGAGTGCCGGTCCCGGTCCGCTGTGACCCCGAGTGAGTGCCGGTCCCGGTCCGCTGTGGCCCCGAGTGAGCGCCTTTCGAGTCCGCTGTGGCCCCGAGTGAGCGCCTTCCCGGTCCGCTGTGACCCTGAGTGAGTGCATTCCCGGTCCGCTGTGACCCCGAGTGAGCGCCTTCCTGGTCCGCTGTGACCCCGAGTGAGTGCCGGTCCCAGACCGCTGTGACCCTGAGTGAGTGCATTCCCGGTCCGCTGTAACCCCGAGTGAGTGCAGGTCCTGGTCCGCTGTGGCCCCGAGTGTGTACATTCCCGGTCCGCTGTGGCCCCGAGTGTGTACATTCCCGGTCCGCTGTGGCCCCGAGTGAGTGCAGGTCCTGGTCTGCTGTGGCCCCGAGTGTGTACATTCCCGGTCCGCTGTGGCCCCGAGTGTGTACATTCCCGGTCCGCTGTGGCCCCGAGTGTGTGCATTCCTGGTCCGCTGTGGCCCCGAGTGTGTACATTCCCGGTGCGCTGTGGCCCCGAGTGTGTACATTCCCGGTCCGCTGTGACCCCGAGTGAGCGCCTTCCCGGTCCGCTGTGACCCCGAATGAGCGCCTTCCCGGTCCGCTGTGGCCCCGAGTGAGCGCCTTTCGAGTCCGCTGTGGCCCCTAGTGAGTGCCGGTCCCGGACCGCTGTGACCCCGAGTGTGTACATTCCCGGTCCGCTGTGGCCCCTAGTGAGTGCATTCCTGGTCCACTGTGGCCCCGAGTGAGTGCCTTCCCGGTCCACTGTGGCCTCGAGTGAGTGCCGGTCCCGGACCGCTGTGACCCTGAGTGAGTGCATTCCCGGTCCGCTGTGACCCCGAGTGTGTACATTCCCAGACCGCTGTGACCCCGAGTGAGTACCGGTCCCGGACCGCTGTGACCCCGAGTGTGTACATTCCCGGTCCGCTGTGACCCTGAGTGAGTGCATTCCCAGTCCGCTGTGACCCTGAGTGAGTGCATTCCCGGTCCGCTGTGACCCCGAGTGTGTACATTCCCAGACCGCTGTGACCCCGAGTGAGTACCGGTCCCGGACCGCTGTGACCCCGAGTGTGTACATTCCCGGTCCGCTGTGACCCTGAGTGAGTGCATTCCCGGTCCGCTGTGACCCTGAGTGAGTGCATTCCCGGTCCCGCTGTGGCCCCGAGTGTGTGCATTCCCGGTCCGCTGTGGCCCCGAGTGTGTACATTCTCGGTCCGCTGTGGCCCCGAGTGCGTGCAGGTCCCGGTCCGCTGTGGCCCCGAGTGTGTACATTCCCGGTCCGCTGTGACCCCGAGTGTGTACATTCCCGGTCCGCTGTGGCCCCGAGTGAGCGCATTCCTGGTCCGCTGTGACCCCGAGTGTGTACATTCCCGGTCTGCTGTGGCCCCGAGTGTGTACATTCCCGGCCCCCTGTGGCCCCGAGTGAGTGCATTCCCGGTCTGCTGTGACCCCGAGTGTGTATATTCCCGGTCCGCTGTGGCCCCGAGTGAGTGCATTCCCGGTCCGCTGTGGCCTCGAGTGAGCGCCTTCCTGGACCGCTGTGGCCCCGAGTGTGTGCATTCCCAGACCGCTGTGACCCCGAGTGAGTACCGGTCCCGGTCCGCTGTGGCCCCGAGTGTGTACATTCCCGCTCCGCTGTGGCCCCGAGTGTGTGCATTCCCGGTCCGCTGTGGCCCCGAGTGTGTACATTCCCGGTCCGCTGTGGCCCCGAGTGTGTGCATTCCCGGTCCGCTGTGGCCCCGAGTGTGTGCATTCCCGGTCCGCTGTGGCCTCGAGTGTGTACATTCCCGGTCCGCTGTGGCCTCGAATGAGCGCCTTCCCAGACCGCTGTGACCCCGAGTGAGTACCGGTCCCGGTCCGCTGTGGCCCCGAGTGAGCGGCTTCCCGGACTGCTGTGGCCCCGAGTGAGTGCATTCCCGATCCGCTGTGGCCCCGAGTGAGCGCTTTCCCGGACTGCTGTGGCCCCGAGTGAGCGCCTTCCCGGTCCGCTGTGACCCCGAGTGAGTGCAGGTCCCGGACCGCTGTGACCCCGAGTGAGTACAGGTCCCGGTCTGCTGTGGCCCCGAGTGTGTACATTCCCGGTCCGCTGTGGCCCCGAGTGTGTGCATTCCCGGTCCGCTGTGACCCCGAGTGAGTGCAGGTCCCGGACCGCTGTGACCCCGAGTGAGTGCAGGTCCCGGTCTGCTGTGGCCCCGAGTGTGTACATTCCCGGTCTGCTGTGGCCCCGAGTGTGTACATTCCTGGTCCGCTGTGACCCCGAGTGTGTGCCTTCCCGGTCTGCTGTGACCCCGAGTGTGTACATTCCCGGTCCGCTGTGACCCCGAGTGTGTGCCTTCCCGGTCTGCTGTGGCCCCGAGTGTGTACATTCCCGGTCCGCTGTGGCCTCGAGTGTGTACATTCCCGGTCTGCTGTGGCCCCGAGTGTGTGCATTCCCGGTCCGCTGTAACCCCGAGTGTGTGCATTCCCGGTCCGCTGTGGCCTCGAGTGTGTACATTCCCGGTCCGCTGTGGCCTCGAGTGTGTACATTCCCGGTCTGCTGTGGCCCCGAGTGTGTGCATTCCCGGTCCGCTGTGGCCCCGAGTGTGTACATTCCCGGTCCGCTGTGACCCCGAGTGTGTACATTCCCGGTCCGCTGTGGCCCCGAGTGAGTGCAGGTCCTGGACCGCTGTGACCCCGAGTGAGTGCAGGTCCCGGTCTGCTGTGACCACGAGTGTGTACATTCCCGGTCCGCTGTGACCCCGAGTGTGTACATTCCCGGTCTGCTGTGGCCCCGAGTGAGTACATTCCCGGAACGCTGTGACCCCGAATGTGTGCCTTCCCGGTCTGCTGTGGCCCCGAGTGTGTGCATTCCCGGTCCGCTGTGACCCTGAGTGTGTGCATTCCCGGTCCGCTGTGGCCCCAAGTGAGCGCCTTCCCGGTCCACTGTGGCTCCGAGTGTGTGCATTCCTGGTCCGCTGTGGCCCCAAGTGTGTGCATTCCCGGTCCGCTGTGGCCCCAAGTGTGTGCATTCCCGGTCCGCTGTGGCCTCAAGTGTGTGCAGGTCCCGGTCCGCTGTGGCCCCGAGTGTGTGCATTCCCGGTCCGCTGTGACCCCGAGTGTGTGCAGGTCCCGGTCCGCTGTGGCCCCGAGTGTGTGCATTCCCGGTCCGCTGTGGCCCCAAGTGTGTGCAGGTCCCGGTCCGCTGTGACCCCGAGTGTGTGCCTTCCCGGTCTGCTGTGGCCCCGAGTGTGTGCAGGTCCCGGTCCGCTGTGGCCCCGAGTGTGTGCATTCCCGGTCCGCTGTGGCCCCAAGTGTGTGCAGGTCCCGGTCCGCTGTGGCCCCGAGTGTGTGCATTCCCGGTCCGCTGTGGCCCCGAGTGTGTGCATTCCCGGTCCGCTGTGGCCCCGAGTGTGTGCATTCCCGGTCCGCTGTGACCCCGAGTGTGTAAATTCCCGGTCCGCTGTGGCCCCGAGTGTGTGCAGGTCCCGGTCCGCTGTGGCCCCGAGTGTGTGCATTCCCGGTCCCGCTGTGGCCCGAGTGTGTACATTCCCGGTCCGCTGTGGCCCCGAGTGTGTGCATTCCCGGTCCGCTGTGGCCCCGAGTGTGTGCATTCCCCGTCCGCTGTGACCCCGAGTGTGTACATTCCTGGTCCGCTGTGGCCCCGAGTGTATACATTCCCGGTCCGCTGTGGCCCCGAGTGTGTGCATTCCTGGTCCGCTGTGGCCCCGAGTGTGTGCATTCCTGGTCCGCTGTGGCCCCGAGTGTGTACATTCCCGGTCCGCTGTGGCCCCGAGTGAGTACCGGTCCCAGTCCGCTGTGGCCCCGAGTGTGTGCATTCCCGGTCCGCTATGGCCCCGAGTGTGTACATTCCTGGTCCGCTGTGGCCCCGAGTGAGTACCGGTTCCAGTCCGCTGTGGCCCCGAGTGTGTGCATTCCTGGTCCGCTGTGGCCCCGAGTGTGTACATTCCCGGTCCGCTGTGGCCCCGAGTGTGTACATTCCCGGTCTGCTGTGGCCCCGAGTGTGTACATTCCTGGTCCGCTGTGACCCCGAGTGTGTACATTCCCGGTCCGCTGTGGCCCCGAGTGTGTACATTCCTGGTCCGCTGTGACCCCGAGTGTGTACATTCCTGGTCCGCTGTGGCCCCGAGTGAGTACCGGTCCCAGTCCGCTGTGACCCTGAGTGAGTACCGGTCAGTGCGCTCCTTCCCCCGCCGACTCTCTCCGGTCTCCGAGTGAGTGCCGGTCCCGGACCACTCCGCTTCCCACCCCTAGCCCAGGCCGAATGGCCTCCGGATGCACTTACCTGCGCCGATCCCGTTAACTCCCCGCAAGGGTTTTCTCGAGAGGCCACATATGCTGGCTTAAGCAGAAATGGAGTAACTACCAGCTGGCCAAAGTTCACTAACTGACCAGAATTGGCGTAGGTGGCTGATTGCGCCCCCTATGGATGAAAAAAAAACTTACCTACAAAAAATGTAACAAAATGAGTTACGCTGGTGCAATTTGATTGGGGAATCTGTAGATTTTTAAGTTAGGCCAGAAAAAGCAGCCTGCTCCAAAAAAACCGGCACAAATCACTGGAGAAAATTAAGCCCATAAAAAGTGCTTGGATGTGCACTTGAAGTGCCGTAACCTACAGGGCTACGGATCAAGAGCTAGAAAGTGGGATTAGGCTGGATCGCTCTTTGTTGGCCGGCACGGACACGATGGGTCGAATGGCCTCCTGCCGTGCTGTAAATTTCTATGATGTGGGCGTCACTGGCAAGGACCAGTTAATGACCATTCTCTGGTTGCCTTGAGAAGGTGGTGTGGGCTACCTTCTTCTGGAACCACTGGGTAGCAGGTTTGATGCAATGCTACGTTGGTGTGGGATTAGAGTCACGTTTAGGCCCAGACTGGGTAAGGACAACAGATTTCCTTCCCTAAAGGGACATTCGTGACTGAGTTGTTTTTTTTTTCTTACAACAACCTGACAGATTTCAAGGTCAGATGTTTTGAACTAATTTTAAATTCTCAACTGCAATAGAAAGACAGTGCTTCTCAAAACCTCAGGACGTCCCAAAGCCCTTTACATCCAATGAAGTACGGTTTTATTTTGTAGTGCAGTCACTGCTTTAATGTAGCAAACGTGGTAATGAATTTTTCACACAGCAAGCTCCCATGAACAGCCTTAATATTCATAATTAAGGTATCTTGGGTCCGGTTACGTCTTCGATGCAGGGACGATGTTTCCCCTGGCTGGGGAGTTTAGAACCAGGGGTCACAGTCTCAGGGTAAGGGGTCGACCATTTAGGACTGAGATGAGGGGAAATTTATTCTCTCAGAGGGTGGTGACTCTTTGGAATTCTCTGCCCCAGAGGGCTGTGGAGGCTGTCATGTATTCAACCAGCATTGTAACCCATGTATAATCTGACCTAAGTTGTACACTGTGAGAACAATGACCACTAGGTGGTGAACTTGTGGGAGACACTCCTAACCTGGACCTTCAGGTATAAAAGGGGAAGCTCCACCCACTTTCATCACTTTATCCATTTGGAGTAGGCGTCTACTACAACCAAAAACATTTTTCCCATGAAAGGACCTGCGTAGTCCACATGGATGCATGACCAAGGCTTGGCGGGCTAAGGGGGGCTTTCCTGGGCGCATTGCCCAGCTGGGCACACGTGTTGCACCTGCGAACACAAAGTTCCAGATCTGCGTCTATCCTTGGCCACCAAACGTGTGACCTGGCAATTGCCTTCATCAGGACAATGCCCGGGTGCTCATTGTGGAGTTCCCTGATGAACACCTCTCTGCCCATCTGGGGCATGACTACACGGCCTGAATCGAGAGTTCATCCCTGCGCCTTTGAAATGCTTTAAATTCCTCAGGGCATGCCCTGTACGTGGCTGCCCAGTCCCCATTCAGGACACATTTCTTGACGAGAGACAATAGCGGGTCTCTATTTGTCCAGACTTTAATCTGACGGGCTGTCACGGGTGAGCCTTCGCTTCCGAAAGCTTCAACAGCTATGACCATCTCAGCAGCATGCTCGGTAGCCCCCTCAGTGGTGGCTAGTGGGAGCCTGCTGAGTGCATCGGCGCAGTTTTCGGTGCCCGGTCTGTGCCGAATTGTATAGCCATAGGCGGCTAACGTGAGTGCCCACTTCTGTATGCGGGCCGATGCGTTTGCATTTATGGCCTTGTTGTTGGCCAAAAGGGACGTTAGGGGTTTGTGATCTGTCTCCAGCTCAAATTTCCTGCCAAACAGGTACTGGTGCATTTTCTTTACCGCATATACACATGCAAGTGCCTCCTTTTCTACCATCCCGTAGCCCCTTTCTGCCTGGGACAGACTTCTGGAGGCATAAGCTACTGGCTGTAACTGACCCTTGGCATTGACATGCTGCAACACACACATGACACCATAGGACGACACATCGCACGTTAACACAAGTTTCTTACATGGGTCATATAGCGTTAACAGATTATTGCAACATAACAAATTGCGTGCTCTATTAAAAGCCCTTTCCTGGCTGTCCCCCCAGATTCATTCACAACCTTTGTGTAGGAGCACGTGTAGCGGCTCTAGCAGCGTGCTCAATTTGGGAAGAAAGTTATCAAAATAGTTCAGGAGCCCCAGGAACGAACGCAGCTCCGTCGTGTTACGGGGTCTGGGTGCTCTCTGGATCGCTTCCGTCTTGGACGCAGTAGGGCTGATCCTGTCTGCTGCTACCCTCATCCTCAGGAATTCTACCTCTGGAGCTAGGAAGGCGCACTTCACCTTTTTCATGCCTACCGGTCCAGCCTGCGTAGCACTTCCTCCAGGTTGTGGAGGTGTTCTTCAGTATCATAACCCATGATGAGGATGTCGTCCTGAAAAAACACCGTCCCTGGAATCAACTTGAGAAGGCTTTCCATATTTCGTTGGAAGATCGCGGCGGCCAAGCGAATCCCGAACGGACATCTGTTGTACTCAAACAACCCCTTGTGTGTCATGATGATGGTCAGCTTCTTCGACTCATTCGCCAGCTCCTGGGTCATGTAAGCTGAGGTCAGGTCCAATTTTGAAACAAGTCTGCCACTGGATAGCGTCGCAAAGAGGTCCTCCGCTCTCGGTAGCGGGTACTGGTCTTGGAGTGACACCTGATTGATGGTGGCCTTGTAATCACCACATATCCTGACCGACCCTTCCGCCTTGAGCACCGGCACAATTGGGCTCGCCCAGTCACTGAATTCGACTGGCGAGGTGATGCCTTCCCTCAACAGGCGGTCCAATTCACCTTCTATCTTTTCCCGCATCACGTATGGCACTGCTCTGGCCTTGTGGTGTACTGGCCTGGTGTCCGGGTATATGTGAATCAGTACCTTGGCCCCCATGAAAGTGCCAATCCCATCCTCGTCGCCATTAATATGTCCTTACTATACAGTTTAAATGCACACGAGGCCCATGCTTGAGAGAAGGTCAGTCTGTGACCTGTCCTTTATTCCTTAGCACTCAAGTGATGAAAGTGGGTGGAGCTTCCCCTTTTATACCTGAAGATCCAGGTTAGGAGTGTCTCCCACAAGTTCACCACCTAATGGTCTTTGTTCTCACAGTGTACAACTTAGGTCAGATTATACATGGGTTATAATGCTGGTTGAATACATGACATCGGCTCAGTTGTTGAGTATATTCAAGGCTGAGATCGATAGATTTTTGGACTCTAGAGGAATCAAGGGATATGGGGATTGGGCGGGAAAGTGAAGTTGTGATTGAAGGTCAGCCATGATCTTCTTGAATGGTGGAGCAGGCTCGAGGGGCTGTATGACCTACTCCTGCTCCTAATTCTTATGTTCTTATGCCCGGATGCAAAGTTTCCGAACGGATAAGAACTGATGCACTATATAAAAGAAAGACTGCGCACAGCAAGATCCCAAAAACAGCTAAGTGATAACTACCGGATAATCTAGTGATGTTGGTTGAGGGGAAAATATTGGCCGAGGTCACGGGAGAGAAATATAGTCTTTCTCTCAGCAGGCCAAGGCCG
This sequence comes from Pristiophorus japonicus, assembly GCF_044704955.1. Lineage (NCBI taxonomy): Eukaryota > Metazoa > Chordata > Chondrichthyes > Pristiophoridae > Pristiophorus > Pristiophorus japonicus. The sequence goes on along the minus strand of NC_091990.1, from coordinate 110,339,451 downwards.
ACTTCCTTGAGTCGCCCTGTTTTTGTAGAACTCGTCCAGGCGCAAGGGCGGAGAGTGACTTGTGCTCAGGCTCCCGCCGTTGGGCGATGATTCCGGCTGATGGGCAACTCTAACTTTCTCTCCCTTCCCTCGGAGCTGATTCCTGCCCCCCTGGTGATCTAGAGGCCCAGTTAAGACCATGACCCTGAGCCACTTTGCAGATTATGGGGACGTAAAACTAGGACACATTGAGCAAAGTCACCATTGCCCCTGTGAGAGTGTTTGAAGACCAGACCCTCAAAACTGCCACCTAGTTCATGGTCTACAGGGCTGTAGTAATACCCATCCTCCTCTAAGGCTCAGAGACATGGACCATGTACAGTAGTCACCTCAAGTCACTGGAGAGGTACCACTAATAATGTCTCCGCAAGATCCTACAAATCCGGGAGGACAGACGCACCAACATCAGCGTCCTATGCCAGGCCATCATCCCCAGCATTGAAGCACTGACCACACTTGATCAGCTCCGGTGGGCAGGCCACATAGTTTGCATGCCTGACACAAGACTCCCAAAGCAAGCGCTCTACTCGGAACTCGTTCATGGCAAACGAGCCAAAGGTGGACAGAGGAAACATTACAAGGACACCCTTAAAATCGCTCTGATAAAGTGCAACATCCTCACTGACATCTGGGAGTCCCTGGCCAGAGACCGCCCTAAGTGGAGGAAGTGCATCCAGGAGGGTGTTGAGCACCTCGAGTCTCATCGCAGAGAGTATGCAGAAACCAAGCGCAGGAAGCGGAAAGAGTGTGCGGCAAACCAGTCCCACCCAGCCCTTCCCTCAACGACTATCTGCCCCACCTGTGACAGAGTCTGTGGTTCTCGTATTGGACTGTTCAGCCACCTAAGAATTCATGTTAAGATTGGAAGCAAGTCCTCCTCGATTCCGAGGGACTGCCTATGATGATGATTGAAGAAATGGAGGTGGAGGGTATGTGTTGGGTCCATTTTCCAGATGTAAAACAGGCCCAAATTATGCTAATTTAGCAACGGGACACCTTGGGACCAATCTGTGGCAGTTTTGTCTCTTGGTGAAATTTGCGGGGGCTTTTTTTTTCCGGTGTACCCAGGTGGCCGCCTAAAGCAGACATTGGGCCCCCGAATATGTACATGAGTGGCCTAACGTCTGTCGGATGATCCCTGCTGCAAAATTAGTCATGTTTATCTTCTACCCAAAGTAAACTAGAGGTGATTCAAAACTCAGCTGCCCATGTCCTAACTCGCACCAAGTCCCGCTCACCCATCACCCCTGTGCTTGCTGACCTACATTGACTCCCGGTTAAGCATCGCCTTGATATCAAAATTCTTGTCCTTGTTTTCAAATCGCTCCATGGCCTCACCCCTCCCTACCTCTGTAATCTCCTCCAGCCCCACAACCCCCCCGAGATATCTGCGCTCCTCTAATTCTATCCTGAGCATCTATGATTATAATCACTCAACCATCGGTGGCCGTGCCTTCTGTTGCCTGGGCCCCAAGCTCTGGAACTCCCTCCCTAAACCTCCGCCTCTCTACTCCTCTTTCAAGATGCTCTTTAAAACCTACCTCTTTGACCAAGTTTTTGGTTATCTGCGTTAATTTCTCCTTATGTGGCTCTGTGCCAAATTTTTTTGTCCTATAATACTCCTGTGAAGCACCTTGGGATATTTCACCACATTAAGGGCACTATATAAAAGAGTTGTTGTTGTTTACACAAGCCCTGCATTGTTGAGTTATATGTAGCATTCCCATGCAACCCAGAAACTGAGACTCCAATCCTGGTTCAACGGGAGCACAGATTGGACAGTCAGGCCCTGATCTGGAAAGTCCCCCATCGTGTGTCCAATGATTTCAATGGCTGGGAAAATCCGGAGGCCCGGGAATCCTACGAGCTGATCTCCGTGCCCGACTCGCCAACGAGAGGGACTCCAGACTCGGGAGCGCTGGCGTGCAGTATTCTGGAGCTCCAGCATTCAGCATGCCTTCATAAGGGAGCTGGACCGCTTCCTGACTGGGACAAAGATCGCATCACGTAGCAGTGTGTTTATAGATAACACTTCGTCCGTGTGATCTCCTCGACCGGTTGAGGTATGGGGGGAGGGTCAGAGAGGAATTTTCCCAGAGTATTTTTTTCCCTTATTGACCCGGTATTTTTTTCACTTTTGCTTCTCCCAGAAGAATTCTGTGGCTGGGGCGAGGGGGTGAAGGAGGGAGGAAGTGTTTCACACCATGCTCCAACTATCGTGAGGTGTGGGACAGGCTTGATAGACACAAGAACATAAGAATTAGGACAGAGAGTTGGTCAATTGGTCCCTCGAGCCTGCTTCGCCAGTCAGTAAGATCAAGGCTGATCTTCCACCTCAACTACACTTTCCCACCCGATCCCTATAGCTCTTGATTCCCCTAGACTCCAAAAATCTATCGATCTCTGCCTTGAATATACTCAACAACTTAGGGATTCACAGCCCTCTGGGGTAGAGAATTCCAAAGATTCACCGCCCTCTGAGTGAAGAAATTCCTTCTCATAGTCCTATATGGCCAACTTCTTATCCTGAGACTTTGTCCCCCCACTAGTTCTAGACTCCCCAGCCCAGGGAAACATCCTCTCAGCATCTACCCTGTCTACTCAATCTCTCCTCATAGGACAACCCTCTCATCCCAGGAATCAATCAGGACCAACTGGTCTTTTCCCACCCATCAATTTTGTGTGTATCTTTGTGATGGCTCAGATATTTATTGCCGGTCTGTTGTCTTTGTCCAATAGAGCAAGCCTTACTTGGACGAGAGCAAGTACCAGACTCTTCCGGGGAAACTTCCGCAGTCCAATCACTGGGACAACGCTGAGCAGTTTCCGCAGAAGCAGCGGGTGACTGCAGTCCCGAGCACAACGCCCATCATCGCTGAAGACTGGGACAATGCCACCGCCAATCTGAGTGAGTATTGCCTGGTAATTCACTTCATAATGTCGCTCATAGAATCTTGCAGCACAGAAAGAGGCCATTCAGACTATCATGCCAGTGCGGGCCCTTTTGGAAGAGCTATCATAGAATATACAGCACAGAAACTGGCCTTTCGCCCCAACCAGTCCATGTCGGTGTTTATGTTCCAATCGAGGCTATCCAATTAGTTAAATACAGCTGCTCTTTCTCCAGAGCCCTCCACATTTTCTCCCCTTCCAAGAATTTATCCAATTCACAAGTGTCATGGGGGGAATCAAGAACGAGGGGACATAATCTTAAAATTAGAGCCCAGTCCATTCAGGAGTGAAACCAGGAAGCAGTTTATTCACACAAAATGGTACTGAAAATCTAGAAAACTCTATCCCCCAAAAAATGTGGATGCCAGGGGGTCAATTGGAGCTTTCAAGCTTTTTGATGGGTAAGGGTATCGAGGAATATGGAGCAAAGGCGGAAAAATTGATTTGAGGTACAAATCAGCCATGATCTCGTTGAATGGGGAGCAGGCTCGAGGGGCTGAATGGCCTCCTCCTGTTCCTCGTGTTCCCATCCTGCAAATAAATCGCAGTAATCAGCACAATTTAAAATGGAGGCGCTAACTGGGCTATAAAAAGGGGCGAAAATAATTTTTACTGTGTCTTGGCTGTGTCACTAAACTAACATACTTCGATGCAGGGCTTGTTACAAACCCTTACAATCAACGTGACAACTGAAAGGCAAGATAATTCTCCGCCAGATGAGCCATTTTTTATTTTTATATTTATTCGCAGGATGTAGGCGTAGTTGGCAAGGCCAGCATATATTAGACATCTGTGATGGAGGCATGTGAAAAAGGAACGGCAGTAATCATGGGGGATTTTAACCTACATATCGATTGGTCAAATCAAATCGCACGGGGTAGCCTTGAGGAGGAATTCATAGAATGCATACGGGATTGTTTCTTAGAACAGTATGTTACAGAACCTACAAGGGAGCAAGCTATCTTAGATCTGGTCCTGTGTAATGAGACAGGAAGAATAAACGATCTCTGAGTAAAAGATCCTCTCGGAATGAGTGATCACAGTATGGTTGAATTGTAATACAGATTGAGGGTGAGGAAGTAGTGTCTCAAACGAGCGTACTATGCTTAAACAAAGGGGACTACAGTGGGATGAGGGCAGAGTTGGCTAAAGTAGACTGGAAACACAGACTAAACGGTGGCACAATTGAGGAACAGTGGAGGACTTTTAAGGAGCTCTTTCATAGTGCTCAACAAAAATATATTCCAGTGAAAAAGAAGGGCGGTAAGAGAAGGGATAACCAGCCGTGGATAACCAAGGAAATAAGGGAGAGTATCAAATTAAAAACCAATGCGTATAAGGTGGCCAAGGTTAGTGGGAAACTAGATGATTGGGAAAATTTTAAACGACAGCAAAGAATGACTAAGAAAGCAATAAAGAAAGGAAAGATAGATTATGAAAGTAAACTTGCGCAAAACATAAAAACCGATAGTAAAAGCTTTTACCGATATATAAAACGGAAAAGAGTGACTAAAGTAAATGTTGGTCCCTTAGAAGATGAGAAGGGGGATTTAATAATGGGAAATGTGGAAATGGCTGAGAGACCTTAAACAACGATTTTGCTTCGGTCTTCACAGTGGAAGACACAAAAACCATGCCAAAAATTGCTGGTCACGGGAATGTGGGAAGGGAGGACCTTGAGATAATCACTATCACTAGGGGGGTAGTGCTGGACAGGCTAATGGGACTCAAGGTAGACAAGTCCCCTGGACCTGATGAAATGCATCCCAGGGTATTAAAAGAGATGGCGGAAGTTATAGCAGATGCATTCGTTATAATCTACCAAAATTCTCTGGACTCTGGGGAGGTACCAGCGGATTGGAAAGCAGCTAATGTAACGCCTCTGTTTAAAAAAGGGGGCAGACAAAAGGCAGGTAACTATAGGCCGGTTAGTTTAACATCTATAGTGGGGAAAATGCTTGAAACTATCATTATGGAAGAAATAGCGGGACATCTAGATAGGAATAGTGCAATCAAGCAGACGCAACATGGATTCATGAAGGGGAAATCATGTTTAACTAATTTACTGGAATTCTTTGAGGATATAACGAGCATGGTGGATAGAGGTGTACCGATGGATGTGGTATATTTAAATTTCCAATAGGCATTCGATAAGGTGCCACACAAAAGGTTACTGCAGAAGATAAAGGTACGCGGAGTCAGAGGAAATGTATTAGCATGGATCGAGAATTGGCTGGCTAACAGAAAGCAGAGAGTCGGGATAAATGGGTCCTTTTCGGGTTGGAAATCGGTGGTTAGTGGTGTGCCACAGGGATCGGTGCTGGGACCACAACTGTTTACAATATACATAGATGACCTGGAAGAGGGGACAGAGTGTAGTGTAACAAAATTTGCAGATGACACAAAGATTAATGGGAAAGCGGGTTATGTAGAGGACACAGAGAGGCTGCAAAGAGATTTAGATTGGTTTAGCGAATGGGCTAAGGTTTGGCAGATGGAATACAATGTCGGAAAATGTGAGGTCATCCACCTTGGGAAAAAAAACAGTAAAAGGGAATATTATTTGAATGGGGAGAAATTACAACATGCAGCGGTGCAGAGGGACCTGGGGGTCCTTGTGCATGGAACTCTTTTTGGAGTTCACCTGCAAAAACATAAAACATTAAACAGTGCCACCCGACCTGGGTGACACTCCAGACATTTACAAGGCCCTTTTTTTTTCCCCCTTTTTTTTTTTGTGTTTTTCTTTTTTTGGTTTTTTTTTGGGCACTAAAATCACAATTTTCCCCAGTGCCCCCTATAAAAGGGAATCCTTGTGCATGGATCCAAAAAAAGTTAGTTTGCAGGTGCAGCAGGTAATCAGGAAGGTGAATGGAATGTTGGTCTTCATTGCGAGAGGGATGGAGTACAAAAAGCAGGGAGGTCCTGCTGCAACTGTATAGGGTATTAGTGAGGCCGCACCTGGAGTACTGCATGCAGTTTTGGTCACCTTACTTAAGGAAGGATATACTAGCTTTGGAGGGGGTACAGAGACGATTCACTAGGATGATTCCGGAGATGAGGGGGTTACCTTATGATGATAGATTGAGCAGACTGGGTCTTTACTCGTTGGAGTTCAGAAGGATGAGGGGTGATCTTATAGAAACATTTAAGATAATGAAAGAGATAGACAAGATAGGGGCAGAGAGGTTGTTTCCACTGGTCGGGGAGACTAGAACTAGGGGGCACAGCCTCAAAATTCGGGGGAGCCAATTTAAAACCGAGTTGAGAAGGAATTTCTTCTCCCAGAGGGTTGTGAATCTGTGGAATTCTCTGCCCAAGGAAGCAGTTGAGGCTAGCTCATTGAATGTATTTAAATCACAGATAGATAGATCTTTAACCAATAAGGGAATTAAGGGATACGGGGAGAGAGCGGGTAAGTGGAGCTGAGTCCACAGCCAGATCAGCCATGATCTTGTTGAATGGCGGAGCAGGCTCGAGGGGCTAGATGGCCTACTCCTGTTCCTAATTCTTATGTTCTTATGATTTGCCTCGAGAAAATGATGGTGAGGGGCCTTCATGGTAGAAGACACTAAAAGCTTCCCAATAATTGATCATCAAGGGGCTTATAGGGAGGGAGGAACTTAATTACTATCACTATCACTAGAGGAAAAAGTACCAAGCAAACTAATGGGACCAAAAGTGGACAAGTCCCCTGGACCTGATGGCTTGCATCCTAGGGTCTTAAAAGAAGTGGCTGCAGAGATAGTGGATGCATTGGTTATAATCTACCAAAATTCCCTGGATTCTGGGACAGTTCCAGCGGATGGAAAACCGCAAATGTAACGCTCCTATTTAAGAAAAGAGGAAATTATAGACCAGTTAGCCTAACATCTGACATTGGGAAAATGCTGGAGTCCATTATTAAGGAAGTAGTAGCAGGAGATTTAGAAAATGATAATTCAATCAAGCAGAGTCAGCATGGTTTTATGAAAGGGAAATCATGTTTGACACATTTTCTGGAATTCTTTCAGGATGTAACAAGAAGGGTGGATGAAGGGGAACCAGTAGGTGTCGTGTATTTGGATTTCCAGAAGGCATTCGATAAGGTGCCACATAAAAAGTTACTGCACAAGATTAAGAGCTCACGTGGATAGAGGATTGGCTAACTAACAGAAAACAGAGAGTCAGGATTAATGGGTCATTTTCCGATTCGCAAACTGTAAATATTGTGGTGCCACAGAGATCAATGCTGGGACCTCAACTATTTACAATCTATATTAATGACTTGGATGAAGGAACTGAGTGTAATGTAGCCAAGTTTGCTGATGATACAAAGATGGGTGAGAAAGCAAGTTGTGAGGAGGACACAAAGAACCTGCAAAGGGATATAGATTAGATAAGCTAAGTGAGTGGGCAAAAAATTGGCAAATGGAGAATAAAGTGTGAAAATGTGAGTTTATACACTTTGGTAAGAAAAATAAAAAAGCGAATTATTATTTAAATGGGGAGAGATTACAAAATACTGCAGTACAGAGGGATCTGGTAGTCTTTGTACATGAAACACAAAAGGTTAGCATGCAGGTACAGCAAGTAATTAGGAAGGCAAATGGAATGTTGGCCTTTATTACAAGGGGGATAGAGTATAAAAGTGGGGAAGTCCTGCTACAGCTGTACAGGGCGTTGGTGAGATCACAGTGTGTTTTGGTCTTATTTAAGGAGGGATATACTTGCATTGGAGGCAGTTCACGAGGTTAATTTGGGAGATGAAGGGGTTGTCTTATGAAGGAAGGTTGAGCTGGTTGGGCTTATACTCATTGGAGTTGAAAAGAATGAGAGGTGATATTATTGAAACATATAAGATTCTGAGGGGGCTTGACAGAGTAGATGCAGAGAGGATGTTTCCCCTCGTGGAGGAATATAGAACTAGGGGCATAGTTGCCGAATAAGGGTTGCCCATTTAAAACGGTGATGAGTAGGAATTTCTTCTCTGAGGGTCGTGAATCTTTGGAATTCTCTGCCCCAGAGAGCTGTGGAGGCTGAGTCATTGAATATATTCAAGGTGGAGATAGACAGATTTTTGAACGATCAGGGAGTGAAGGGTTATGGGGAACGGGCGGGGAAGTGGAATTGAGGCCAAGATCAGATCAGCCATGATCTCATTGAATGGTGGAGCAGGCTTGAGGGGCCAAATGGCCTACTCCTGCGTCTATTTCTTATGTTTTTCTTGATAATTGGGTGGCTTGCTCGGTCATTTCAGAGGGCAGTTAAGAGTCAACCACATTGCTGTGAGTCTGGAGTCACATATAGGCTAGACTTGAACTCGCGTCTCCTGGATGATTAGACAGGCCTCTGGATTACTAGTCCAGTAACATAACCACTATACTACCATTCCCGTCATCATGTCACACACCGCGCGTCATGCTACGAAGTATTACACTTTGTCACAGATGGAAAGCGACTAGGAAGGAAGGTCACTTGGTGACCTGGAGCCTGAGATTTGCAGCCAGTTACGAAACCCTCTGTTGACCTCGGGCAAATCCAGGGAAATGCGGCTAATTGTAAACTACCTTAAAGGGACAGGCCAGGTTAGCAACTAATTTAGCCAAACCAATGCGCTTTCCCCCATCCCAACATATTTCTATGGCCCCAAGTTTCCACATGATTGGCGCCTGATTTTTAGGAGCAACTGGTGGAGAACGGACTATCTTAGAAATCGCAATTCTCCACATTTTTTTTTCTGCAGTTCTAGTCAGGTAGAACAGTTCTACTTTGGAACAGAATTTTTTCTTCAAAAGGGGGCGTGTCCGGCCACTGACGTCTGATTTGAAAGTTTCCACAGTGAAAACGTACTCCAAACTAAAGTAGAATGGAGCAAGTGAAGATTTTTGTAGAACTGAAAAAACCTGTTCTACACATTAAAAAATCAGGCGCAGGTTACAAATTAGGCGTCCAGAACGAGGTGGGGGGGAAGGGAAGTCATTAAATTCTATAATAAATCCTTATTTATACTTCTACAAATATTATACAAATAAATCCAACCTGAATAAACATTTATAAGCAAAGAAAAGATTAAATAAACCATCTTCCTACCTGTGTGAAAGTGCTTCAGCCAGGGAGAATTCTGCAGCCGTTCGTGCCGCTGAGCGTGGGGGGGGGGGGGGGGGGGGGAGGAGAAAGCGGTTTGTTGTTATGGAGGGGAGGGAGGGGAAGGAGACAGCGGCTTGTTGCCGCGGAGGGGAGGGAGGGGAAGGAGACAGCGGCTTGTTGCCGCGCAGGGGAGGGGAGGGAGGGGAAGGAGACAGCGGTTTGTTGCCGTGGAGGGAGGGGAGGGAGGGGAAGGAGACAGCGGCTTGTTGCCGCGCAGAGGAGGGGAGGGAGGGGAAGGAGACAGCGGCTTGTTGCCGCGCAGGGGAGGGAGGGGAAGGAGACAGCGGCTTGTTGCCGTGGAGGGGAGGGGAGGGAGGGGAAGGAGACAGCGGCTTGTTGCCGTGGAGGGAGGGGAGGGAGGGGAAGGAGACAGCGGCTTGTTGCCGTGGAGGGAGGGGAGGGAGGGGAAGGAGACAGCGGCTTGTTGCCGTGGAGGGAGGGGAGGGAGGGGAAGGAGACAGCGGCTTGTTGCCGCGCAGAGGAGGGGAGGGAAGGGAAGGAGACAGCGGCTTGTTGCCATGGAGGGAGGGGAGGGAGGGGACAGAGACAGCGGCTTGTTGCCGTGGAGAGAGGGGAGGGAGGGGAAGGAGAGAGCCGTTTGTTGCCGCAGAGGGGAGGGAGGGGAAGGAGACAGTGAGAAGGGTAGCCTCAGTGCTGATGTGCTGATGGCAATGTGATTTTATAAAAAAATGTTCAAAAATTAAACAGCTACAAAGAACTACAAAAATGGCCGAGTGCCAATGTTTTTTTTCACACTGAGCATGCGCGAACGCTCCAACATGCACGCGCAGCGTTGCCGGCAGGAAAAAAACTAATTTAAATAGTACCCGCCCCCTCCCACTTACAAAATCGGTGCGAGTGTAGGCTCCGCCCCCCTGGGCGCCGCACCAGGCAGACAAGGAGCTGCAAAGCGCTCGAGAATAGCGCGTTTTTTTTCTTGCGCCGTTTTAGGCGCGAAAAACGGGCGCCCAGCTCGGAGGGGCACCCGTTTTTTATTCTGTGGAAACTTGGGCCCTTAGTTTTCTGCAGTTCTAGTCAGGTGGAACAGTTTCACTTTGGAACTGAATTTTTTTTTCAAAAGGGGGCGTGTCCAGCCACTGACGCCTGATTTGAAAGTTTCCACAGTGAAAACGTACTCCAAACTAACTTAGAATGGAGCAAGTGAAGATTTTTGTAGGCTTGAAAAAACCTTGTCTACACATAAAAAAATCAGGCGCAGGTTACAAATTAGGCGTCCGGAACGAGGTGGAGGGGGGGGGGGGGGAAGTCATTAAATTCTACAATAAATCCTTAGTTATACTTATACAAATATTATACAAATAAATCCAACTTGAATAAAAATTTATAAGCAAAGAAAAGATTAAATAAACCATCTTTCTACCTGTGTGAAAGTGCTTCATGCAGGCATTTCAGTCAGCGGTGTGGCGTCGGTCCCAACAATGGGAGGGGCAGGCAGGCAGCCGTTCCCGACGGCAGCGGGGGGGGAGGCAGGGAGAAGGCTGCAGGAAGCCTCATTACTTGAGGCAGGCACTTGCTGTCGGGCCCGACGGACGGCAGGAGGAGAAAGCTGCAAGAAGCCTCAGTGCTGATCATGGAAGGGCAATGTGGTTTTATTAAAAAATTTTAAAAATTGAACAGCTACAAAGAATTTGAATAGTCTCAAACAAGTGCATGTGTCCCGTTTATCACAGTCTATCTTTAATTACAGAATGCACTCCCTCACCCTCACACACAGAAATATCAAGAAAATTAAAATACAAGCCTTTGCAAGGGTTCAATGAACAAATTTTCACTTTTTCTGCAGCACTTTTTAAAATGGCCAAGTGCCAATGTTTCCTTCAGACTGCGCATGCGCGAACGCTCCAACGCGCACGCGCAGGGTTGCCGGCACACAAAAAACTCATTTAAATTGTACCCGCCCCCTCCTACTTACAAAATCGGCGCGAGTGGTAGGCTCCGCCCCTTGGGCACCGCGCCAAGCAGACATCGAGCTGCAAAGCGCTCGAGAATAGCGCGGGTTTTTTCAGGCGCCGTTTTCGGCGCAAAAAACGGGCACCCAGCTCAGAGGGGCGCCTGTTTTGCCGCGTGTGGAAACTTGGGGCCAAAATCCCTAACGCTAATGATTGAGGCCCAGCAATAAATTTGTTCCAGTGCATGCATTATTTTGTTTCATTCAGTGAATGTAGACTATGCTTATTAATTGCATGAAGCAACAATAGATTAATCTTGATCATAGAATTACATGGAACGCACAGCACAGAATCAGGCCATTCAGCCCAACAGGTCCGTGCCGGTGTTTATGCTCCACATGGGCCTCCTCCCACCCCTCTACATCTCACCCCATCAGCATATCCTTCTATTCCTTTCGCCTCGTGTGTTTATCCAGCTTCCCCTTAAATGCATCGATACTATTCGTCTCAACCACTCCCTGTGGTAGCGAGTTCCACATTCTCACCACACTCTGGGTAAAGAAGTTGCTCCTGAATTTCTTATTGGATTTATTAGTGACTATATGGTTTTTATGGCACCTTGAGGGTTGGGTTGGGAGATTGTGTAGGTTAATATTGTTGCAGAATCTTGTAGCACAGAAGGCGGCCACTCGGCCCACTGAGCCGGTGCTGGCTCTTGGATAGAGCGATCCAATTAGTCCACAACCTCCCGCTCTTTTCCCACAGCTCCGAAGGCCCACTGTATTTATTACTGGTGAGCGTCCAGCAGTGCTGGATTTTAAAATTATCATCCTTGTTTTCAAATCTCTTCATAGCCTCACCCCTCCTTATTCTCCTCCAGCCCTACAGCCCTCTGAGATATCTGCGCTCCTCCAATTCTGGCCTCTTGGGCATCCCAGATTTTAATCGCTCCACCATTGGCAGCCATGCCTTCAGCTGCCTGGACCCTAGGAACTCCCCTGCTCTCCTTTGAAAAATAGTGTCGAGGGATATTTCGCGTCCACCTGAGGCAGACGGGGGCCTCGATTTAACATCTCATCCAAAAGATGGCACCTCCGACAGTGCAGCACTCACTCAGCACTGCACTGGAGTATCAGCCCATATTTTTGTGCTTAAATCTCTGGAAGAACATAAGAATTAGGAGGCCATTCGGCCCCTCGAGCCTGCTCCACCATTCAGTGAGATCATGGCTGATCATCTACCTCAACTCCACTTTCCTACACTGTCCCCATATCCCTTGATTAACTTAATATCCAAAAATATATTGATCTCTGTCTTGAATATACTGAAAGACGAAGCCTCCACAACCCTCTGGGGTAGAGAATTGCAGAGATTCACCACCCTCTGAGTGAAGAAATTTCTCCATCTCAATCCTAAATGGCCGACCCCCTTATTCTGAGAATGTGACCCCTGGTTCTAGACTCCTCAGCCAGGGGAAACATCCTCCCTGCGTCTAGTCTGTCAAGCTATGGACTATGAACCCACCACCTTCTAACTCGGATGCAAGAGTGCTGCCCACTGACCACGGCTGCCCTAATGCAGAGTTACAGTGGCAGAAGGCTGTAAGCTTCTAGCTCACTGTCCCAGCTGGAGCAAGGGGGAGGTGAGGGGTGGTGTTGAGTGACGTGGGTTCAGTCGGGGTGGAAAACAGTCAAACAACTGGTGTGAGATAACGTGAGTAGCGCTGCGAGCCGTTGCTTGCTGTTTTGCCAGCGAGCTGCTCACTGGACACATTTGCATGTCAGTTATGCTTTCAGGATTGACATGTAAAGCAGGGAGCTGTGAAATTTCCCCCTCGTGTAACCATTGCTGAACCTTGCCAAATCCACGGCAGAACCACCTTAGGGGACTGAACAATGGGAGAGGTTAGGAGAAGTTTGTTTTTTATATATGCAAAGGGTTGTTAGAGCACTGGGATATCCTGGCAGAAACAGCAGAGAGGGTGGGGGGTGGTGGACAGAATCCATCATAGGTTTTAAAAGGGCCGGAGATAAATAGTTAAAAAGAAAAGTTTCATGGGGGGGGAAAAGGCAGGGGAATAAAAAGAAAAAAGAAGGATTTGCATTTATACAGAGCCTCTCACGGCATTCCGCAGTGCTTCACAGCCAATGACATACTAATGGAGTGCAGTCACTGTTGAAATGTAAGAACGCGGCAGCCAATTTGTGCACAGCAAGCTCCCACAAGCAGCAATGTGATAATGACCAGAAAATCTGTTTTTGTGATGTTGATTGAGAAATAAACGTTAGCCAGGGCACTGGGGATAACTCCCCTGCTGTTCTTAGAAATAGTGTCATGGGATCTTTTCAATCCACCTGGGAGAGCAGACAGGGCCTCGATTCAACGTCTCATCCAAAAGACGGCATATCCAACAGTGCAGCACTCCCTCAGTACTGCACTGGAGTGTCAGCCTAGATTTGACTTGAGCCCACAACCTTCTGACTCAGGCGAGTGTGCTGCCCTCTGAGCCACGGCTGACAGTCTGGGATTGATGCTTCAGAAAACTGGCACAGGAACGATGGTTCGAATGGGCTCCTTTGGCGCTGTGATATTTTACGTGGTAGTTTTTTATCTTTCGCAGAATGGCAGGACAGCTCCCACACTGTCTACAGAACCCCGCTGATCATTACTGTGTGCAGTGCACGGAACTGAAATGGTGTGTGTGTGTGTGTGTGTTTGATTCACTAATTGTTTTATCTTCATGTTCATCGTCTCTCATCTTATCGAGGAAACTTTCTAAAGCCTGCTTTTCCCTTTGGGTTTTTTTGGGAATTAAATATCAATCGCAAACTTTCTATTGATGGAGAGAGGGAGAGGTGCACATCCGCCTGTGTTTACAGGTCCCACACTGCCTGTCCTTAGCAAGGGATTATCATCCAATCTATCCCAGTGAAATAAGTAACCATGGTAATGAATGCCTCAATCATTCGAGATATTTATTACCAAATGCAAAGGGAACAAAGTGCTGCTGGCAATTCAATTTACGGCTTTTTAAAAAAAATTACCAAACGATTGGTCATCAGTCACTTGGTTGGTACGTTTGCCGAGTTTTGTCATACTGCCTTACAGTGACTGAATAAGTCAAGATTCTGGGATTCCTACTGCCTCACAACTGTTGATTTACCGTCAATGGCCGGCACTTCCAATAGCAGATCGTTTGAATGAAGCAACTTTGAGCTTAGATCCGATTTTATCAGCTGGTGTTCTGGCATTTTAGAGGTCAAGTTCAGTGATTTTTCTCTCTTTCTATGCAAACCATGAATTAATAACCTGATTACTGTAGTTAAACGGAAATCAGCCTGTACTAACTGCACTGTTTTTTTTAATTCATTCTCTGGGCGTGCAACTGGCAAAGCCACCATTTATTGCCCATCCCTATTTACCCAAGGCTCAGCCACGCTGGTGTGGAACTGGGGCCAGCTGTCGGCCCAGATCGGGTAAGGACAGCAGGCTTCCTTCCTGAAAGTTGTGTTCTTATAACAATCCGATATAACATGGTCACTTTTACTGAGACCAGATTTTTATTTCCAGATTTTTAAAACTGAGTTACGTAAGGAATAGGAGCAGGAGTCGGCCATTTGGCCCCTTGAGCCTGCTCCGCCATTTAATAAGATCATGGCTGATCTGATCTTGGCCTCAACTCCACTTTCCTGCCTGCTCCCCACAACCCTTCACTCCCTTATTATTCAAAAATCTGTCTATCTCCACCTTAAATACATTCAATGACCCAGCCTCCACAGCTCTCTGGAGCAGAGAATTCCAAAGATTTACAACCCTCAGAGAAGAAATTCCTCCTCGTCTCAGTTCTCAATGGGCAACTATTCTGAAACTATACCCCCTAGTTTTAGTTTCCCCTATGAGTGGAAATATCCTCTCTGCATCCACCTTGTCGAGGTCCCTCAGTATCTTATATGTTTCAATAAGATCACCTCTCATTCTTCTAAACTCCAATGAGTATAAGCCCAACCTGCTGAACCTTTCTTCATAAGTCAACCCCCCCCCATCTCAGGAATCAACCTAGTAAACCTTCTCTGAACAGCCTCCAATGCTAGTACATTCTTTCTTAAATATGGAGACCAAAACTGTACGCAGTACTCGGTGTAGCCTCACCAATACCCTGTACAGTTGGAGCAGGACTTTTCTGTTTTTATACTCCAATCCCTTTGCATTAAAGGCCAACATTCCTGCATTGGCCTACTCCAGCTCCTATTTCTTATGTTCTTATTCAATTTGCCTTCCTGATTACTTGCTGTACCTGCTGCATATTCACTCTTTGTGTTTCATGCATAAGTTCAAGTTCACAAACTGCCCATGGTGGGATATGAACTGGTGTTCTGTGGATCATTAGTCCGGGGCTCTGGATTACTGGTCCAGTAAAATTACCCTGACTTATTGTTAAATTATCTGTAAATATTGTGGGATTTTTTTTTATTCTTATTCTTCGCAAAGGACCTTTTGCACTTCTATGAATCAGCTTGCTTCTATTAATCTCCCAAATGCACCATCATGCATAACTACAAGACAATGACAAACTGTAAACGAAGGCAATGTCCCCAAATGCTGCACAAATATTCTCACGCCTACACTTGATTTCTGCCCAACAGACTGTTGTAGAAGGGAATGTTGCAGCTCATTGTATAATAGGAAGGTATCCTAGTCTACGTACTAGGGGTCCTAAATTGCCCCTTTCCTGAAGGCCTCTTAACATCGGTAATCGGCGGCCATGCTGCGGAGTGAAATAGCCATCGACTTTTCATGTAATGGCCACCATTATCAAAATTCCGCTACCGTGTTATCCCGGCGGTGCCCCGCTCTCCTCCCCCCCCCCGCCCCCGACCATTCCACTGCTGCCAATCTGTATTAAACACGTCATCACTTAGCGCACCGCCGATGTACTTCCCCGATGTCGAAATTCCACCATGAAAATCTTTGGCCCGGCCAGCGGTACCAAAACAAGCTTTTTCCCAGTGGATCAGTGAGGCTGTGGCCTTCTGCAACGGCGATGCAGCTTCCCTTAAAGGGGAGGGGGCACTGCTGCTGCTGCCATGTTTTTTTCTGTCAGCCGACTGCCATTTCAGCCCGACAATTATGCCCCCGAGTTCGGCTGGGCCAACAACAGGCAGCCTGGCTCTTGGGTGCCAGGCCACTGGCCCAGCCGAAACCTTCCACGTTGGCCCTGTGGTCTGAAGTTTAAAGATCGTGACGGCTCACCCCTTTCAGTGAAGGGGAGAACTGTGGTGACGTGGCGCCGTTATGATGTCATCGCGGCGGCCACTCCGCACCGCCCCCAACTTCCGCGCCTCCGATGTTGTCGCCGCCCCGTATCCACCCCTCTTGTGTAGTCACCGCCCCATTAACAGTGACTTCTGGATCCGAATAAAAACAATCACCAAAGAGCAGAATTTCGCTCAAGAGGTGACCTCAACCACAGCGGCGGTAAAAACACTCAAAACGGGTTTTGGACGGGGAGCAATTTCGGCCCCTAACAGTCTAGCACAGTGTTAACACTTCCTATCCGTTAACCGTGTCCCTGTCGTTGCGATTTTTTTTGTCACATTTCTCTGTCAGCGTCCGCCATTGTTGAGCTGCCATTGTCAACATTCACCCCCTTGATTTTTACTATGTCAGCTGTCACGGCATAGTTGCAAGCTCTGGCCACTAGGTGGCGGAGTGGAGTGAGTTTCTCAAATCTCTCTTGCAGCTTTGGTCATCATCTTATAGGTCCAAAGCAGCTTGTATTCAATTGGGAAACACCACAGGCAATTTACGAGTAGAGATTCGATGGGGAACAAAATACATAAACAAGTACAGAATTGTTAAAAATATTTTTGTTTGGATGTGAAGGCCAAGAGGCCAGAAATGAAACCAGGTACCTGACTGACCATCTTTTGATGTTGCTGGGCTGTAATTGTGAACATTTTGTCCTGTGGTTTATTGGCCCTGTTGTGGTTTGTTGGGGTTTTTTGCATGGGTTTGCTGCTTCAGTATATTTGTGCCGTGCCGTTTTTTAAATTTTCCCTCTTTGCCGCAATTATTCTTCTTTTCACCTCCGCACACGGCTTGCTACTTTTGGGAACGGTTGAAGACCGCTGCAGGAGTGCCAGTGCTCCGACCTTAGGTACTGTGCTCCAGAGCTTTCTGCCTTTCATTGTTTGGTGGATGTGACATTGTAGATGCTGGCATTGACTTTGGTTACCGTGAAAGTGAAATTCGTGTCTGCAAGGGTTCGGCAATGGGCGAATTGTGGGACACATTTCAACTGTGGGTTAGAAATCATAGAATCATAGAAATTTACAGCACAGAAGGAGGCCATTCGGCCCATCTTGTCCGTGACGGCCGACATAGAGCTATCCAGCCGAATCCCACTTTCCAGCTCTTGGTCCGTAGCCCTGTAGTTCACGAAGTGTACATCCAAGTATTTTTTAAATGCGATGAGGGTTTCTGCCTCTCCCACCTTTCCAAGCAGTGAGTTCCAGACCCCCAACACCGTCTGGGTGAAGAAATGTCCTCTCAAACCCCCTCTAAACCTCCAACCACTCTGTCTAGGTCCCACACAATATTATAGAATAGAAAGGGTTACGCCTAACTCGCATCAATCCTGCTCACCCATCAACCCTGTGCTCGCTGACTGATGTTGGCTCCCATTACCTGAATGCCTCAATTTTTAAAATTTACATTCTCATATTCAAATTTCCCCATGGCCTTGCCCCCTCCCAATCTCTGTAAACTCCTCCAGCCTGACAACCCTCCAAGATCTCTGTGCTCTCCAACTCTGGCCTCTTGTCCATACTCCACTCCCTTCGCTCCACCATTGGCAGATGTGCCTTTGGCCTTCTAGGCCATAAGTTTAGAATACCCTCCCTAAACATCTGCGCCTTTCTGTCTCCCTCCTACATAGAAACATAGAAATATAGAAAATAGGTGCAGGAGTAGGCCATTTGGCCCTTCGAGCCTGCACCGCCATTCAATAAGATCATGGCTGATCATTCACCTCAGTAGCCCTTGATCCCTTTAGCTGTAAGGGCCATATCTAACTCCCTCTTGAATATATCCAATGAACTGGCATCAACAACTCTCTGCGGCAGGGAATTCCACAGGTTAACAACTCTCTGAGTGAAGAAGTTTCTCCTCATCTCAGTCCTAAATGGCTTATCCCTTATCCTTAGAATATGTCCCCTGGTTCTGGACTTACCCAACATCGGGAACATTCTTCCTTTCTCTAATCTGTCCAGTCCCATAAGAATTTTATATGTTTCTATGAGATACCCCTTCATCCTTCTAAACTCCAAGACACTCCTTAAAGCATTGACCAAGCTTTTTCTCGCCTGTCCTAATATATCCTGACATGGCTTGGTGCCGAGATTTGTCTGATTACGCTCCTGTGAAGTGCCTTGGGATGTTTTCCTACATTAGAGGTGCTACATAAACACAATTTGTTGTTGTTATGCCTTATGTTGGGCATTGGTGAGTCCCCAGAGTTGTGACTGGATTTTTGTTTGGTCAGCTTTTCTCGTTGTGTCCATTTGCGTGCGCACTTTGGCTGTCGCTTCGGACCCGAGACATTCACTTCCATTTCCACTTCTTCTTATGCGGCTCGGTGTCTATAATATATGCACCTGTGAGCATGCTCACAGGCTGGTAGAGCTGTTGAGTTGGGAGTGGCTTCTCCAGTCATGTGAAGTTCACAAGACTCAATAAAACCCCAGCCAGTTGGGTTCAGGGGATCCATGATGAGACAGGTGGTTGTGAGCCTGGTAGATGAACTGGTAATGTGTCGTGTGATTGTTAAACCTTTGGCTAATAAATCAACTCGTTCTTATTAGCGATGTGTTGCTAGGAATTTGTACCAAAATGCCTATGAAGCAAATACATTACAGAGTCAAATTTATTTGACTCTGTAATGTATTTAAGGATAAGGGGTAAGCCATTTAGGACCGAGATGCGGAGAAACTTCTTCACCCAGGGAGTGGTGAACCTGTGGAATTCTCTACCACAGAAAGTTGTTGAGGCCAATTCACTAAATATATTCAAAAAGGAGTTAGATGTAGTCCTTACTACTAGGGGGATCAAGGGGTATGGCGAGAAAGCAGGAATGGGGTACTGAAGTTGCATGTTCAGCCATGAACTCATTGAATGGCGGTGCAGGCTCGAAGGGCCGAATGGCCTACTCCTGCACCTATTTTCTATGTTTCTATGTTTTGTCTTATAATACTCCTGTGAAGCGCCTTGGGACATTTCAGTACGTTAAAGGCCCTATATAAATAAAAGTTGTTGTAGCATGAGTGGCAAGAGAGAGGGGAAACATTGCCAGCCAGCACAGGGCACAGCCACAGCTGCTTGCAGAGTATCTGCCTGATCTGCCAGGCAGAGATTAATTGGCTCCTACGCTGCTAATGCAGATCCACGTGGCTGTGTGCAGATTCGCGAAGCCACTGCTTTGCCAAGTTGGATGGCAGCCAGCAATAACTCGCCAGTGTTAATTTATCAGCAGTTCTGATGACGGTGCAGGCAGCTCTCAAGATGTTTGGATCCCAAACTCAGCTCTTTTCCAAATGTACATATTGGCTGAGTGCACTGCCACACATCACCCCGCTGTTGGGATATGTCGCCGATGTAAGCTTTATTTTACACTGTGAACTGTTCAGATTCAGTTTCCAAAAAGAAAGTTGCTTATGGTGTCATTTTGTTTTTTTTAAAAAGGCAATATATTCTCAGGCGAACTGCCCACACAAACACTGATGGAATTACAAGAGTGATTGCTTCACAAGACTGCTCGAGGACATGGGAGATGGACAGAGTGCGATTAGACTGGGTGGGATATTGAAGGGTGCGGGGAGTGAGCAGGAGAGTGGGATTAGACTGGGTGGGATATTAAAGGGGACGGGGAGTGAGGAGAGAGTGGCATTCGACTGGGTGGGATATTAAAGGGTATGAGGAGGGAGAGTGGGATCAGACTGAGTAGGATATTAAAGGGTACGGTGGGGTGAGTGGGAGAGTGGGATTAGACTGAGTGGGTCATGGACAAAGGACATCCTTGGAGATTGGATGGGCTGGAGAGCCTGTTTTTCTGCCATTTAATTAAATATTTTGTAGTGGAGTGATCATTTGTGACTCGTGTAAACAATTGTGAGCAATGTAACAACATCCTAAAATAGATTGGTCACCGTTCTAATGGGAGGGTACGGGTCAGCGATCTACATTGGCAGCTAACGTGTAAATCGCTGGCCAATCACAGGATTGTTTATAACCACGTCCGTCCATCAATCCCTGCATCCACCTGGGAGCGCCTCGGTTTAATGTCTCATCCGAAAGTCACCCCCTCCGACAGTGCAGCACTCGCTCGGTACTGCACTGGGAGTACCAATCTGGATTTTGTGCTCAAGTCTATGGAGTGGGACTTGAACCTATGACCTTCTGACTCATCTCTACCAGAGTGGTAGAAGTTTTGAACTGTCTTCCACAAATGGCAGTTAATGCTAGGGGTCAATTGTCAATTTTAAATCTGTGAATTGATAGATTTTTGTTAACATAAACTCAGAATAAGGGTTCGGCCATTTTGGACTGAGATGAGGAGAAACTTTTTCACTCAGAGGGTGGTGAATCTTTTGAATCAGTCTTTGAGTATATTTAAGACAAAGATCGCTAGATTTTTAGATATTAAGGGAATCAAGGGATATGGGGATAGTGTAGGAAAGTGTTGAGGTAGAAGATTAGCCATGATCTCATTGAATAGCGGAGCAGGCTTGAGGGGCCGAATGGCCTACTCCTGCTCCTCATCCTTATGTTCTTAAAGGTATTGAGGGATATGGGCCAAAGGCGGGTATTTGGAGTAATGCCGCAGATCGGCCATGATCTCATTGAATGGTAGAGCGGGCTCAAGAGGCCGAATGGCCTCCTCCTGTTCCTATGTTCCGAGAGGCGAGTGTGCTGCCCACTGAGCCACGACTGACCCTTAGACAGCAGAGGGATACAGTGAGAATGCATTAACTGTGCATCCTTGAATCTCCCCTGCAATTAGCTCACTCTGCTGTGGTGTCCAGGATGAGACTGTTATTGGAGATGTTTAGATACAGATCAGATGACTGCCGGTGTGTATTTGTCTCGGTTGATGTATTTCACTCGATGTTTTCCACATTAGGAGAGACGGAGCCAAGTGCCGACTCCACCTTTAGTTCGCCTGACCTTTCACCTCTCTCCTCGACCACCGATGCCGAACAATTCCCTTCGATTTCCCCCGAGAACAAAAAGACCAGCAAAGGCCTGAAGAAATTCCTGGGAAAGTGAGTCATCTAAACCTCAAATGTTGCCTCTGTGCAAGATGTCTGCAGTTCCACAAACGCGTGGTGCCTTTAACAATCCGGTATCAGTAACACAACAATGGTGGAACTGGAGCACACAGAATTCATTACATGTAACTGTTAATAGTTCCGAATATAATGCGATTTGTTTTCTTTGTTTTTGGAATGCGATTTTAAAATTCTAATCCTTGCTTTCAAATCCCTCCACAGCCTCACCCGTCCCTATCTCTGTAATCTTCTCCAGCTCCACAACCCCCCGCGATATCTGCACTCCTCTAATTCTGCCCTCTCGAGCATCCCTGATTATAGTCGCTCAACCATTGGTGGCCGTGCCTTCTGTTGCCTAAGCCCCAAGCTCTGGAACTCCCTCCCTAAACCTCTCCGCCTCTCTACCTCTCTTTCCTCCTTCAAGACCCTCCTTATAACCTACCTCTTTGACTAAGCTTTTGGTCACATAATTTCTACTTATGCAGCTTGGTGTCAAATTGTTTTATCTCCTGTGAAGTACCTTGGGACATCTCACTACATTAAAGCTGCTATATAAATACAAATTGTTGTGGAATGCAAGTCACTCGGGCTGTTTTTATCACTAATAAAATAGTGTTCGTGTTAATTATGAAGGTTTTGATGGGGCGAATGGAGAAAGACTGTCATCTAGTTGGGCTCCAGGCCTGATCGGCCTGATAGTCTTTTCATTGAAGTGTACAGCACAGAAGGAGGCCATTCAGCCCACCCTGCCTGTGCTGGCTCTTTGAAAGAGCGACCCCATTAGTCCCACTCCCCACAGCCCTGCAAAATTTCCCCTTCAAGTATTTATCCAATTCCCTTTTGAAAGTTACGATTGAATCTGCTCCCACCGCCCATTCAGGCAGCGTGTTCCAGATCACAACAACTCGCTGCGTAAAACAATTCTCCTCATGTCCCCTCTGGTTCAAACATGGAAAATAGGAGCAGTAGTAGGCCATTCGCCCTTCGAGTCTGCACCGCCATTCAATATGATTATGGCTGAACCTCTATCTTAACACTATATTCCCGCTTTTCCCCATACCCCTTGATGCCTTTTGTTTCTAGAAATCTATCTATCGCCCTCTTAAATATATTCAGTGACTTGGCCTCCACAGCCTTCTGTGGTAGAGAATTCCACAGATTCACCACCCTCTGAGTAAAAACATTTTTTCTCTCATCTCAGTCCTAAATTTCCTACCCCGTATCCTGAGACTGTGACCCCTTGTTCTAGACTTCCCAGCCAGGGGAAATATCCTCCCCGCATCCAGTCTATCTAACCCCGTCAGAATTTTATATGTTTCAATGAGATGCCCTCTCAGTCTTCTAAACTTTAGTGAATACAGGCCTAGTCAACCCAATCTCTCCTCATATGGCAGTCCTGCTATCCCAGGAATCAGTCTGCACTCCCTCTATGGCAAGTATATCCTTTCTTAGGTAAGGAGATCAAAACTGCACACAATACTCCAGGTGCGTTCTCACCAAGGCCTTGTATAACTGTAGTAAGACATCCTTGCTCCTGCACTCAAATCTTCTTGCAATGAAAGCCAATATACCATTTGCCTTCTTAACTGCTTACTGCACTTGCATGTTTACTTTCAATGACTGGTGTACAAGCACACCCAGGTGCCTCTGTACATCGACACTTCCCAAGCCATCACCATTTAAATAATACTTTGTCCTTATGTTTTGCCTACCAAAGTGGATAACTTCACATTTATTCATGTTATACTGCATCTGCCATGTGTTTGCCCACTCACTCAACCTATCTAAATCGCCTTGCAGTGTCTTTGCATCCTCCTCACAACTCACAATCCCACCTAGTTTTGTGTCGTCAGCAAACTTGGAAATATTACATTTGGTTCCCTCATCCAAATAATTTACATATATATTGTGAATAGCTGGGGCCCAAGCACTGATCCCTGTGGTACCCCACTAGTCACTGCCTGCCACCCTGAAAAAGATCCATTTATTCCTGCTCTGTTTCCTGATAGTTAACCAATTTTCAATCCATGCCAATATATTACCCCCAATCCTATGTGCTTTAATTTTGCACACTAACCTCTTATGTGGGACTTTATCAAAGGACTTCTGAAAATCCGAATACACTACATCCACTGGTTCTCCCTTATCTATATCAGTTACATCCTCAAAAAACTCCAGTTGGATTGTCAAACATGATTTCCCTTTCATAAATCCATGTTGATTTTGTTTAATCCCGTTGATATTATCTAAATGTGCTGTTATCACATCCTTTATAATAGACTCCAGCATTTTCCCTAGTACTGATGTCAAGCTAACCTTGTCTGTAGTTCCCCATTTTCTCTCTTCCCTCCTTTCTTAAATAGTGGGGTTACATTTGCCACCCTCCAATTTGCTGGAACTGTTCCATAATCTATAGAATTTTGGAAGATGAAAACCAATGCATCTATTATTTCCATAGCTACCTCTTTTAGTACTCTGGAATGCAGATCATCAGGCCCTGGGGATTTATCTGCCTTCAGTCCCATTAGTTTCTCCAGCATTATTTTCTTACTAATGATCATTCCCTTTAATTCCTCTTGCTCACTAGACCCTTGGTTTCTTAGCATTTCTGGGACGTTATTTGTGTCCTCTTCTGTGAAGACAGAACTAAAGTATTTATTTAATTGTTCTGCCATTTCCTTGTTCCCCATTACAAATTCTCCCATTTCTGTCTGTAAAGGACCTTCATTTGTCTTCACTAATCTTTTTCTTTTCACATTCTTGTAGAAACGTTTGCAGTCGGTTTTTATGTTCCTTGCACGTTTACTCTCGTACTCTATTTTTCTCCTCTTAATCAATCTCTTGATCCTTTTTTGCTGAATTCTAAAGTGCTCCCAATCCTCAGGCTTGCTACTTTTTCTGGCAATTTTGTATAACTCCTCTTTGGATCTAATACTATCCTTAATTTCCTTTGTTAGCTATGGTTGAGCCACTTTTCCTTTTGTGTTTTTACACCAGAAAGGAATGTTGCAATTCATGCATTTGTTCCTTAAATATTAGCCATCGCCTATCCACCATCATGCCTTTTAATGAATCTTCCCAATCTATCATAGCCAATTCATTCCTCATAGCTTCGTAATTTCCTTTGTTTAGATTTAGGACCCTAGTTTCGGATTGGACTACTTCATTTTCCACCTTACTAAGAAATTCAATCATGTTATGGTCACTCTTCCCTAAAGGACCCCGCACAACAAGACTGTTAATTAACCCCTACTCATTACACAATTACCTGGAATCTGTGTACTCTGGTTACTGAGCCAGCCTTTCACATCCTCACAGTGTAAGGAGAGAGGAATAGAATAGTGTAAAAGGAGACACACCGCACACCAGTGTTTGTAATGTGATGCCTCAGCTCATCACGCGTAAGCTCTCCCTGAGAAGGTGGGTGTGTCTCACACCAGGCTGAGTGAAAGTGCAGAGTCCACACTTTGGAACAAGTTAGAATCATAGAAATTTACAGCACAGAAGGAGGTCATTCAGCCTAGCGTGTCGGCGCCGGCCAACAAAGAGCTATCCAGCCTAATCCCACTTTCCAGCTCTTGGTCCGTAGCCCTGTAGGTTACAGCACTTCAAGCGCACATCCAAGTACTTTTTAAATGTGGTGAGGGTTTCTGCCTCTACCACCCTTTTAGGCAGTGAGTTCCAGACACCCACCACCCTCGAGGTGAAAAATATTCTCCTCAACTTCCCTCTAAACCTTCTACCAATTATGTTAAATCTAACATAGAATCATAGAAAATTATGGCACAGAAGGAGGCATTCGACCCATCGTGTCTGTACCGACCGACCAAGAGTTATCCAGCCTAATCCCACTTTCCAGCACTAGGTACGTAGCCCTGTAGGTTATGGCACTTTAGGTGCATATCAAAGTACCTTTGGAGTATGATGAGGGTTTCTGTATTTCTGCCCCCTGTTTGTTGACCCTGCTGCTAAGGGATTTAGGTCCTTCCTATCCACCATGTCTAGGCCCCTCATAATTTTATACACCTCAATTAAATCTCCCCTCAGCCTCTGTTCCAAGAAAACAACCCCAGCCTTAGTTTAAATGACATTTTCGCTCAGAGCCGAATCACTGTGGCTGATTCTATAACTTTGTTATAAATTGATGTATTTGGTGTTTTGCTGTCAGGAGTTCCTTTTAACCTGCTGTTCGCATTATGTTCAGGTTTGTGGAGAAATATTTTGGCTGTTGTATTCACTTTAGATCAATCGATATCGATGGGAGACAGCGGGTGAATCTCCAGGAATGACTCAGCTGACATACCTGTGATGTTTAATTAGCCGGAATTCCGGGCCCAGATTAAACTTGCCATCTAGTCATACAATCCAATCCGTGTTTTTTTTCAGGTTGTATCTGCGGGGTTCAGTCGCATCTGAAGATTCTTGTTTGGGTGCTTGTTTAAAAGAAAGACTTGCATTTCTATAGCGCCTTTTACAATCTCAGGGTGTCTCAAAGCCCTTCACAGCTAATGAAGTATGGTCACTGTTGTAGTGAACACAGCAGCCAAATTTGCAAGCTCCCGCAAACATCAATGCGATAATGCCCAGATAATCTGGATTTTTTTTGTCATATTGATTAAGGGATAAATATTGGACTAGGACACTGGGGATAACTCCCTTGCTGTTCTTCAAAATAGCACAATGGGATCGTTTACATCCATCTGAGAGAGCAGATGGGGCCTCAGTTTAACGTCTCATCGAAAAGACGGCACCTCTGGCAGTGCAGTACTTCCTCAGTACTGCCCCTCCGACAGTGCAGTGCTCTCTCACGCCCCTCCGACAGTGCAGCAGTCCTTCAGTACTGCCTCTCCAACAGTGCAGCGCGCTCTCAGTACTTCCTCTACGACAGTGCAGCACTCCCTCAGTACTGCACTGGAGGATGTTGAGTCCCAAACTGACTTCTCAGTGAAATAGAATGGGACTCCCTCCTCCAGGGAATCTCGCCCTGCTTCACCCCAGCCCCTGATCAGGCCCGGTCTCCAGATTCAGACTGCTGTGATATTGGGCCGGTTCTCACTGGGAAATGTAACCGTGTGTTAATGACGCATGCCGTTATACATCTGTAAATCACCCAGCGAGTTCAGGGGATGGAGAGATTCTCCGGGAGTTGCCAATCTCCGGAATGTGCTGGTCAATTTATGCCGCTCCGCCTTTAGCTTCACACAAGCGGCATCTCGGCCTCAGCCTCCCCATTATTTATAAGAACTTGCTGGATTTGCACATTAATTGCCCATTAAACTCGCCGCAGAAAGTTAAGACTGGATTGTAAAAGCATAAGGACCCTTTTAACGATATGATCATTGTTAATACAATGACAATCAACCCCTCTGGGCCAGAAAGAGAACAATTTAAACTGTTCAGTCTCATTCCTGCATGTAGTAAATTGTGGTTAGAGATTTGAACTTTTTTTTCTTACTTTTTCTTTCTGTCTTTTTTTATCTCTCTCTTAATCCAGTTTTTCTTTCCCTCTCTTTATTTCTCTTTCTGTACCTGATTTGACTCTAATTCACCCCATTTCCTTCTCGGTTGTTCCTCTGTTTCTTTCTCAATCCTTAAAGTTCACGGGTTAAGGGGATAGACTGTGGGTCCCGTCGCTCACTGAGGTCCCAGATAGTCTGTTGCCCTTGCCGCGCCATTATAAGCTCGCTCTCCCAACAAGTTGCAAAGTAAAACATTTTGAGCTTCAGAGTGAGGGAAACAGTCTAACTAATGGGGCAGGCCACGAGAGACCCAGCTCCAGCAAGATTCTGGGCCAACTGAACCAAGGCAACAGCTACAGTATCAACAAACCTATAAGAGCTCTCATTAAACGTTCAAATAGAAACTGGGCCTCTCGTGTGGTCCAATCTCTCTGTTGTTCAACCTCTAGATTTGACTATTCCAACCCACTTCTGGTTGGCCTCCCACATTAAACTAGAGGTGATCCACAACTCGGCTGCCCATGTCCTAACTCGCACCAAGTCCCGCTTACCCATCACCCCTGTGCTCGCTGACCTACATTGGCTCCCGGTTAAGTAACACCTCGATTTCAAAATTCTCGTCTTGTTTACAAATTCCTCTATGGCCTCACCCCTCCCTATCTTTGTAATCTCCTCCAGCCCCACAACCCCCCAAGATGTCTGCGCTCCTCTATTTCTGCCCTCTTGAGCATCCCTGATTATAATTGCCTTCTGTTGCCTGGGCCCCAAGCTCTGGAATTCCCTGACTAAACCTCTCTACCTCTCTAACTCTCTTTCCTTCTTCAAGACGCTCCTTAAAATCTACTCTTTGACCAAGCTTTTGGTCACCTGTGCTAATTTCTACTTACGCAGCTCATTGTCAAACTTTTTGTCTCATAATACTCCTGTGAGATGCCTTGGGATGTTTCACTATGTTAAAGGCGCTATATAAATACATGTTGTTGTTGTTCTCCTACCAAATATTTCAGCGTAAAAGTCCTCTCCTTTTTTCCCTCGCCTCCTCTTTTGCCCAGAATGAGAAGAAGCCACTCCTCATCGCTCCAAGACGATGACGAGGGCACTTTGGAATTCAAAAGAGGCGGCTTCCGAGCAACTGCGGGACCCCGTTTGGCGAGGTCTAAGGAATCGTCAAATCCCAGGATGTGAGTGTGTCCCAAACTGCATGTCTGCACACCAGCAAGAGCAAGGGCAAAGTCTAGGCCGACTCTCCCAAGTATGCTACAGGGAGCGTTTATTTGAAACAGGAGCTAGAACAAATCCAGGGAACTTGCAGACCAGTTAGCTTAATGTTGGTACTGGAAAGGTGGAATAGGAAAACATAGAATGATAGAGATTTACAGCACAGAAGGAGGCCATTTCAGCCCATCGTGTCTGCGCCGGCTAACCAAGAGCTATCCAGCCTAAACCCACCTTCCAGCTCTTGGTCCATAGCCCTGCAGGTTACGTCACTTCAAGTGCACATCCAGGTACTTTTTAAATGTGGTGAGGGTTTCTGTCTCTACCACCCTTTCAAGCAGTGAGTTCCAGACCCCCACCACCCTTGGGGTGAAGAAATTTCTCCTCAAATCCCCTCTAAACCTCCTTCAATTACTTTAAATCAATGCCCCCCTGGTTGTTGACCCCTCTGTTAAGGGAAATAGGCCCTTCCATCCACTCTATCCAGGCCCCTCATAATTTTATGTACCTCAATAAGGTCTCCCATCAGCCTCCTCTGTTCCACAGAAAATAACCACAGCCTATCCAATCTTTCCTCATAGATAGAATTCTCCAGTCCAGTCAACATCCTCGTAAATCTCCTCTGTACCCTCTCTAGTGCAAACACATCTTTCCTGTAATGTGGTGACCAGAACTGCATGCAGTACTCTAGCTGTGGCCTAACTAGTGTTTTATACAGTTCAAGCATACCTTCCTGCTCTTGTCCATATTAGCCAAGGCATAGAATACATCAAGAAACTGAAAATATAATAGAGTAGTCAGCACGGATTTCAAAAGGGAAGGTCTTGCTTGACCAACCTTATTGAATTCTTTGAAGAAGTAACAGAACGAGTCAACAAGGGTGATGTAGTAGATGTAACATATTTCGATTTTCAAACGGCCTTGATAAGGTACCGCAGAGTAGACTCATGACTAAGGTCAGAGAATGTGGAGTCAGGGGACAAGTAGCAGAATGGATAGCAATCCGGTACAGAACTGGAACTGGAGAGTAAGGGATGAACGTATTCATTCAGATTGGCAAATGGTTGGAAGTGATGTTCACAGGAATCGACGCTGGGACCACTGTTGTTCAACACTTCCATAAACGATTTGGACTCGGGAATCGGAAGTACAATTTCAAAATTTGCAGACGATTCTCAACGGGTAGGGGGGGAGGGGAGGGGTGTAGTTAACATGGAGGGAGGTCGAGAAGACATTAATAAACTTGGAGAATGAGCATTTAATTGGCAAATGAATTTCAATATAGATAAGCCTGGATAGAGTGGATAGGAAGGACCTGTTTCCCTTGGCAGAATGGTCAACAACCAGGGAGCATAGATTTAAATTAATTGGTAGGAGGTTTAGGGAGGATTTGAGGGAACATTTCTTCACACAGAGGGTAGTGGGGTCTGGAACTCACTGCCTGAAATGATGGTAGAGGCAGAAAATCTCACCACATTTAAAAAGTACTTGGATGTGCACTTGAAGCGCCGTAACCTACAGGGCTCCGGACCAAAAGCTGAAAAGTGAGATTAGGCTGGCTAGATATTGGTTGGTCGGCGTGGAAATGATGGGTCGAAATGGCCTCCTTCCGTGCTGTAAATTTCTATGATTCTATATGTGTGAGGTGTTGCATTTTGGTCGGAAGAATCAGGAGGCCATTTGGAGAAAAAGAGTCTGAATGGTACGGAGCAGAGGGATCTTGGGGTAAACATTCACAAATCACTAAAAGAAGCAACACTGGTTGATTAGACCATAAAAAGCAAACAAGGTTCATTTTAGAGGGATAGAATTGAAAATTAGAGAATATATGCTGAACCTGTATCAAACCTTGGTTAGACCACACTTGGAGTATTGTGTACAGCTCTGGCCGACAAATTATAATAAGGATGTAGAGGCACTAGAGAGGGTGCAAAATGATACCAGAACAGCGAGAGTATACATATCAGGAACAGATGAACAGGCTGGGACTCTTTTCTCTTGAAAAGAGAAGGCTGCGGGGTGACCTAATAGAGGTCTTTAAAAATCTGAAAGGTTTTGATAGTGTGGATACAGAGAGAATGTTCCCACTTGTGGGGAAGAGCATAACTAGAGGCCATCAATATAAGATAGTCACCAAGAAATCCAATAGGGAATTCAGAAGAGACTTCTTTACCCAGAGAGTGGTGAGAATGTGGAACTTGCTACCACAGGGAGTAGTTGAAAAGAATAGCATAGATGCATTTAAGGGGAGGCTAGATAAACACATGAGAGAGAAGGGAATAGAGGGATATGGTGATAGGGTTCAATGAGGAAAGATGGGAGGAGATTCGAGTGGAGCATAGACTGATTGGGCCGAAGGACCAGTTTCTGTGCTGTATATTCTGTGTAATTCTATCTATGTAAAGGGTATGGAGAGTGAGCAGGAGAGTGGGATTAAATTGCATGGGATATTAAACGATACCGGGAGTGAGCAGGAGAGTGGGATTAGACCAGGTGGGATATTAAAGCGTGAGGAGAGTATGATTAGACTGGGTAGGATCTTAAAGAGTACAGGCAGTGAGGAGGAGAGAGGGATTAGACTGTGTGGGATATTAATAAGAACATAACATAAGAAATAGGGACAGTAGTAGGCCATACGGCATCTCAAGCTTGCTCCGCCATTCAATAAGATCATGGCTGATCTGATCATGGATTCAGCTCCACTTCCCCGCGCGCTCCTCATAACTCCTTATCCCCTTATCGTTTAAGAAACTGTCTACTTCAGTCCTAAATTTATTGAATGTCCCAGCTTCCACAGCTCTCTTAGGCAGAGTATTCCAGATTTACAACCCTCTGAGAGAAGAAATTTCTCTTCATCTCTGTTTTAAATGGGTGGCCCCTTATTCTAAGATCATGCCCTCTAGTTCTAGTCTCCCCTATCAGTGGAAACATCCTCTCGGCATCCACCTTGTCAAGCTCCCTCATAATCTTATACGTTTCGATAAGATCACCTCTCATTCTTCTGAATTCCAATGAGTATAGGCCCAACCTACTCAACCTTTCCTCATAAGTCAACCCCCTCATCCCCGGAATCAACCTGCCTCCAAAGCAAATATATCCTTTCATAAATATGGAAACCAAAACTGCATGCAGTATTCCAGGTGTGGCCTTACCAATACCTTGTATAGCTGTAGCAAGACTTCCCTGCTTTTATACTCCATTCCCTTTGCAATTAAGGCCAAGATTCCATTGGCCTCCCTGATCACTTGCTGTACCTGCATACTATCTTTTTGTGTTTTATGCACAAGTACCCCCAGGTCCCGCTGTACTGCGGCACTTTGCAATCTTTCTCCATTTAATTAATAACTTGCTCTTTGATATTTTCTGCCAAAGTGCATGACCTCACACATTCCAAAATTATACTCCATCTGCCAAATTTTTGCCCACTCACTTAGCCTGTCTATGTCCTTTTGCAGATTTTTTGTGTCCTTCTCACACATTGCTTTTACTCCCACCTTTGTATCGTCAGCAAACTTGGCTACGTTCTCAGTCCCTTATTCCAAGTCATTAGTATAAATTGTAAATGGGTACTGCCCATAGGTACAGGAAGTGAGCAGGAGAATGGGATTAGACTGGGTGGGATATTAAAGGGTGTGGGGAGTGAGGAGAGTGGGATTAGACTGGGTGGGTATTAAAGGGTGCGTGGAGTGAGTGGGAGAATGGGATTAGACTGGGTGGGATATTAAAGAGTGTGGAGAGTGAGGAGAGTGGGATTAGACTGGTGGCTCAACTGGAGAAAAGCACCAGTGCAGACCCAATGGGTCGAATGGCCTCTTTCTGTGCCAGAACATTCCACGATTCTGCCTTAAAAGCTTCCGGTGATGTTTAATTTTTCAGAGACCCGAATGCACCTTTTTCCCAGTGGACAAATGAACAGGTGTGCACTTGGCTCCAGGACTGTGGGCTTGGTCAGTATGTGGCTTTGGCCCGGCAATGGGTCACCTCTGGACAGACTCTGCTATCGGCAACGCCTCAGGAGCTTGAGAAGGTAAGGCGGGGTCAACACCCGTGATCTGAGGTAAATGGAAGAAGTACTAACTTTATCACACAGAAAGGCAGTCGTGGCTCAGTGGCTCGCGCCCTCGCCTTCCAAGTCAGAAGGTTGTGGGTTCAAGTCCCACTCCAGACCCTATAACCCACGCTGACACTCCAGTGCAGTATTGAGGGAGCGCTGCACTGTTGGAGGTGGCATCAATCAGACGTTAAACCGAGGCTTCATCTGCCCTCTCAGGTGGATGTAAAAGATCCCATGGCACTATTTCGAAGAAGAGTTCTCCACAGTGTCCTGGGGCCTATATTTATCCCTCAACCAACATCACTAAAACAGATGATGTAATTTATCACATTGCTGTTTGTGGGAGCTTAGTTTTCGACATTACAACAGCAATTCAAAAAGTGCTTCATTGGTTGATACTAACTAAGTGTTTTTGGGAATTCCTGAGGTTGTGAAAGTAATTATATAAATGCAATTTCTTTTTTTAATCTTTTGAATCTGTTTTGTTTGGATAATGTTGGATACAGGAACTAGGAATCAAACACCCACTGCACAGGAAGAAGGTCCTGGTGCTGCAGAAGACAGTCGGCAACAGACAGAACGACAGCTCAGGGAAGCTGGACCATATCTGGGTAACACGTAAGTATGGTCTATAATAAGTACATAACATAGAAACGTAGAAAATAAGTGCAGGAGTAGGCCATTCGGCCCTTCGAGCCTGCACCACCATTCAATAAGATCATGGCTGATAATTCACCTCAGTACCTCTTTCCTGCTTTCTCTCCATACCTCTTGATCTCTTTAGCCGTAAGGGCCATATATAAATCCCTCTTGAATATATCCAATGAACTGGCATCAACAACTCTCTGTGATAGGGAATTCCACAGGTTAACAACTCTGAGTGAAGAAGTTTCTCCTCATCTCAATCCTAAATGGCTTATCCCTTATCCTTAGACTGTATCCCCTGGCTCTGGACTTCCCCAATATCGGGAACATTCTTCCCGCATCTAACCTGTCCAGTCCCGTCAGAATTTTATATGTTTCTATGAGATCCCCCTCTCATCCTTCTAAACTCCAGTGAATAAAGGCCCAGTTGATCCAGTCTCTCCTCATATGTCAGTCCAGCCATCCCGGGAATCAGTCTGGTGAACCTTCGCTGCACTCCCTCAATAGCAAGAACGTTCTTCCTCAGATTAGGAGACCAAAACTGAACACAATATGCCAGGTGAGGCCTCACCAAGGCCCTGTACAACTGCAGTAAGACCTCCCTGCTCCTATACTCAAATCCCCTAGCTATGAAGGCCAACATACCATTTGCCTTCTTCACAGCCTGCTGTACCTGCATACCAACTTTCAATGACTGATGTACCATGACACCCAGGTCTCGTTGCACCACCCCTTTTCCTAATCTGCTGCGATTCAGATAATATTCTGCCTTCGTGTTTTTGCCCCCAAAGTGGATAACCTCACATTTATCCACATTATACTGCATCTGCCATGCATTTGCCCACTCACCTAACCTATTCAAGTCACCCTGCAGCCTCTTAGCATCTTCCTCACAGCTCACACCGCCACCCAGTTTAGTGTCATCTGCAAACTTGGAGATATTACACTCAATTCCTTCATCTAAATCATTAATGTATATTGTAATTAGCTGGGGTCCTAGCACTGAGCCCTGCGGAACCCCACTAGTCACTGCCTGCCATTCTGAAAAGGACCCATTTATCCCGACTCTCTACTTCCTGTCTGCCAACCAGTTCTCTATCCACGTCAGTACATTACCCCCAATACAATGTGCTTTAATTTTGCACAACAATCTCTTGTGTGGGACCTTGTCAAAAGTCTTTTGAAAGTCCAAATACACCACATCCACTGGTTCTTCCTTGTCCACTCTACTAGTTACATCCTCAAAAAATTCCAGAAGATTTGTCAAGCATAATTTCCCTTTCATAAATCCATGCTGACTTGGACCGATCCCATCACTGCTTTCCAAATGCGCTGCTATTTCATCTTTAATAATTGATTCCAACATTTTCCCCACTACTGATATCAGGCTAACCGGTCTATAATTACCCGTTTTCTCTCCCTCCTTTTTAAAAAAAGTGATGTTACATTAGCTACCCTCCAGTCCATAGGAACTGATCCAGAGTCGATAGACTGTTGGAAAATGATCACCAATGCCTCCACTATTTCTAGGGCCACTTCCTTAAGTACTCTGGGATGCAGACTATCAGACCCCGAGGCCTTCAATCCCATAAGAAATACGAGCAGGAGTAGGACATTTGGCCCCTCGAGCCTGCTCCGCCATTCAATAAGATCATGGCTGATCTGATCTTGGCCTCAGCTGCACTTCCCTGCCCGCTCCCCATAACCCTCGACTCCCTTATCATTCAAAAATCTGTCTATCTCCACCTTTAAATATTTTCAAAGACCCAGCATCCACAGCTCTCTGGGGTAGAGAATTCCAAAGATTCCGACCCTCTGAGAAAAGTATTACCTCCTCATTTCCATTTTAGAATGGCGAGTCCTTATGCCCCTTAGTTCTAGATTCCCCCACGAGGGGAAACATCCTCTCTGCATCTATCTTGTCGAGCCCCCTCAGAATCTTATACGTTTCAATAAGGTCACCTCTCATTCTTCTAAACTCTAATGAGTACAGGCCCAACCTGCTCAACCTTTCTTCATAAGCCAATCCATTCATCTAGGAATCAACCTCCTGAACCTTCTCTGAACTGCCTCCAATGCAAATTACTTTGGTCGCGGTTTCATTATGTCGCATAGTCAGGAAAGCTTCCAAGTTGGAAGAAAATAAAACAAGAAGTATCCGGTTCCGTAATAAAGACGGAAACATTGAGCGGGTCAGGCAGCATCTGTGGAGAGAGAAACAGAGTTAATGTTTCAGGTCGATGACCTTATATCAGAACTGGAAGATGTTAGAGATGAAGAGCTTTTAAGCAAGTGCAGAGGCAAGGAACAGCGGGGGAGGAGAGGAAAGCAGAAAAGGAGGTGTGTGATGAGGTGGAGGACAGGAGTGATTAAATGATAAGAGTTGATGGTGCGAGTTGGCAAAGTGTCTAGTCGTGTGTTCGTTGCGTGCGTCAGGCAGTCGAACCACAATGACCTACTTTTACACTCTATCTTGCGTTGTTCCCAGGTTGGCTCGATGATGTTGGCTTACCTCAATACAAGGACCAATTCAATGAAGGCAGGGTTGATGGGAGAGTGCTCCAGTACCTGACTGTGGTGAGTTATCTCACTGGCGAGATCAGAAACGTGTGATAATTGTACTGTGTCAGCTGTGGCTCAGTGGGTAGCACACTCGCCTCTGAGTTAGAAGGTTGTGGATTCATGTCCCACTGCAGGGACTTGAGCACAAAAATCTAGGCTGACACTCCAGTGTAGTGCTGAGGGAATGAGATGTTAAACCGAGGTCCTGTCTGCTCTCTCAGATGGTGGTAAAAGATCCCATGGCACTATTTCGAAGAAGAGCAGGGGTGTTCTCTCTGGTGACCTGGCCAATATTTATCCCTCAATCAACATAACAAAAAAAGGTTATCTGGTCATTATCACATTGTTGTTTGTGGGAGCTTGCTGTGTGTAAATTGGCTGCAGCGTTTCCTACATTACAACAGTGACTACACTCCAATAGTACGTCACTGGCTGTAAAGCGATTTAAGACATCCGGTGCTCGTGAAAGGCGCAATATAAATACATGTCGTTCTTTTATAATCAGGTTACAAGGTGGAATCTAGGCTTCTTGGAACTGAATGTTAAACATTTCAGACAACTTGCAGTCACACAACTTGAAAGTATCACTTCATGACATGTGAAGGATAATTCAAACCAGTGTTTGCTACTATATGCTTCTTAAAACCTACCTCTTTAACCAAGCTTTTGGCCACCTGTCTTAATGTCTCCTTATGTGGCTCGGTGTCAAATTTTGTCTGAACACTCCAGTGAAGCGCCTTGGGACATTTTACTATGTTAAAGGTGCTATATAAATGCAAGTTGTTGTATTTTTTTCCTTTTCAAGCCTTTATCTAATTTTCTTTTGAAAGTTGTTATTAAATCTGCTTCCACCGCGCTTTCAGGCAGCGCGTTCCAGATCACAACAACTCGCTGCACAATGTTTCTTTACCTCATCTCCCCTCTTTTGCCAATCACCTTAAATCTGTGTCCCTCTGGTTACCGACCCTCCTGCCTCTGGAAACAGTTTCTCCTTATTTACTCCATCAAAACACTTCATAATTTTGAACACCACAATTAAATCTCCCCTGAACCTTCTCTGCTCTAAGGAGAACAACCCCAGCTTCTCCAGTTTCTCCACATAACTGACTCTCATCCCTGGTACCATTCTAGTGCATAGGATATACAACACGGAAATAGGCCATTCGGCCCAACCATTCCATGCCGTCGTTTATGCTCCACTCGAGCCTCCTCCCATCTTTCCTCATTTAAATCTATCAGCATTACCCTCTATTCCCTTCTCCCTCATATGCTTGTCTAGCCTCCCCTTAAATGCATCTATACTATTCGCTTCAACCAATCCCTGTGGTAGCGAGTTCCACATTCTCACCAGTCTTTGGGTAAAGAAGTTTATTCTGAATCCCCTATTTGATTGCTTGGTGACTATCTTATGTTGATGGCCTCTAGTTATGCTCTTCCCCACAAGTGGAAACATTATCTCTGTATCCACTCTATCAAAACCTTTCATAATTTTATGTCACCCCACAGTCTTATTTTAAGAAAATGGAGACCCAGATTGTTCATCCTTTCCTGATATGTATACCCTCGCATAACCTTCTGGTATCATCCTTGTAAATCTTCCCTGCACCCTCTCCAGTGCCTCGATATCCCTTTTATAATATGACGTCCAGAACTGTACGCAGTACTCCAAGTGTGGTCTAACCAAGTTTGATACAGGTTTAGCATAATTTCCCTACTTTTCAATTCTATAAAGGGCTAGACTTTCCGAATCATTTTCGGCGGGTTCTCGGCGATTTTCTCAGTGGTACAGCTGTTTTTCCACCCGGCGAAAGTTTCCCCCTTAGTTTTTTAGTGGTTTTGCCCAAATCTGAAAATGCCCACCGGGACCAAACCGCCGATGTGTAACGCCGAGACAATCGACAGGGCGTAAGTTTGGCCTCAATGGAAGCCCGTCCAGATCGCCGAGGGAACCACCCTATAAAAGCTGCTTACGCAGGGCGGTAGGTGAGTACTCTGCAAAGAAAGGTAAGTTAAAGGTTCTTTATTTTTTTTTTATTTTAAAATTTTTGGGGGGCCTTAGCCACCAAATGGAAAGTCTAGTCCCTTGGTTTCTAGATGTTCTTCTATTTTCTCCATTATTTTTCCTACACCGATGTTAAGCTGACTGGTCTATAATTCCCTGGACATGTTCTATTCCCTTTCTTAAATATAAGTATTACGTTAGCTATCCACCAGTCCTCTGGCATTGCACTTTTTTCTAATGCATTATTAAATATGTGTAGTAATGCCTCTGCTATCTGTTCCCTAGATTCTTTTAAAATACATGGATGCATTCCATCTGGACCAGGGGTTTTATCCTTTTTGAGTTTGATTAGTTTATATATCTCCTCTTTTTATTTTAAATGTACTTATCTCATTACTAATCTCATCATCCAATAACCTGTCCACCTGCTCTATCTCCCTGGTAAATATTGAAGCAAAATTATTACTTAAAATTTTTGCCATTTCTCTGTGTATAATTTGTTCTTTCCTTTTAGCAGAATATATTGTTCCTGCACTCTGTGTAACATCGTTTTAAATGTCTCCCATTGCTGTTCTACATCGTTTTTTGCCAATATTGTTGCCCATTTTATTTTCCCAAGTTCTATCCTCAAAATCAGCTTTTCTCCAATCATTACCTGTGGTATTATCCTGTCTATTCACGGTTATGTGAAACAGGCAGCAAAGTGGAGTTGAGGCCAAGATCAGATCAGCCATGATCTTATTGAATGGTGGAGCAGGCTCGAGGGGCTGTGTGGCCTACTCCTGCTCCTATTTCTTATGTTAATGGCCCTATTTCTATCCCAACCTTCCTTCTTTATTGCTGTGCCTGTAAAATATTTTACTATTTTGTTTTATGTTCCTTGATAATTAAATTTCATAGTTCCTCTTTGCCTTCCTAATTGTTTATTTGACTTCTCTCCTAATCTCTTTGTATTCTCCCTTATCATGCACTCCCCTGCTGTCTATGTACTTCATGTATGCCTCTTTCCTTATCCTCAATAGTTCCCTTATGGCTTTATTCATCCATGGAGTCTCATTAGTGTTTAATGTGTTCTTTTCTTTTAGAAGAATAAATTGTTCCTGCACTCTGTAACATTTTTTAAATGTTTCCCATTGCTATTCTACATCATTTTTTGCCAATATTGTTGCCCATTTTATTTTCCCAGCCCTTCAAAATCAGCTTTTCTCCAATCTATTACCCTGGTTTTCATCATACTTATGTCCTTCTCAATTATCATCTTAAAGCATATTATATTATGGTCACTATTGCCTATATGGTCCTCTATTTTTACTTCTCTTATCTGCTCTGGTTCATTTCCCCTTATTAGATCTAATAGTGAATCCTCCCTTGTTGTGTTTTTTACATATTGGGTTAGAAAGGAGTCCTGTATACATTTTCGGTACTCCATTCCCTTATCCCCTTTACCTACCTCTTCTGTCCAATTAATATCAGGATAGTTGAAACCCCTCTATGTTTATTACTCATTTCCCTAATAGTAAATCTCTGCACCCTCCTAAAGACATCCTTCCTAAAGTGTGATGTCCAGAATTGAACACAATACTCCAGATGGGGCCTAACCAGTGATTTATAAAGTTTTAGCATAACATCCTTGCTTTTGTTCTCTGTGCCTCTATTTATACTCCAAGGATCCCGTACGCTTTTTTAACAGCCTTCTCAACTTGTCCTGCCATCCTCAAAGACTTGTGTACCTTCAACCCCATAAACGCTTCAAGGCTTAAGAACATAAGTAGGCCAATTGACCCCTTGAGCCTGCTCCGCCATTCAATAAGATCATGGCTGATCTGATCTTGATCTCAGCTCCACTATCCTGCCCGCTCCCCATAACCCTTGACTCCCTTATTATTCAAAAATCTGCCTATCTCCACTTAAATATATTCAATGACCGAGCCTCCACAGCTCTCTGGAGCAGAAAATTCCACAGATTTACGACCCTCTAAGAAGAAATTCCTCCTCATCTCAGTTTTAAATGGGTCCCCTAGTTTTAGATTTCCCCAATGAGGGGAAACATCCTCTTTGTATCTGTCTTGTCGAGCCCCCTCAGAATCTTTTATGTTTCAATAATTCTGCGCCATTCACGTGCTGCAGATATTCTTCTAAACTCCAATGACTATAGGTCCAACCTGCTCAACCTTTCTTCATAAGGCAACCCGCTCATCTCAGGAATCAACCTAGTAAACCTTCTCTGAACTGCCTCCACTGCAAGTATAACCCTTCTTAAATAAGGAAATCAAAACTGTACGCAGTACTCTCGCTGTGGTCTCACCTATACCCTGTACAGTTGTAGCAGGACTTCCCTACTTTTATACTCCAAGGATCCTGTGTGCTTTTTAACAGCCTTCTCAACCAGTCCTGCTGCCTTCAAAAACCTGTGTACCTTCACCCCCATAAACAGGTCAAGGCTTAAATGCAGTAACGCAGTCGGAGAAATTAAAAATAAAATTCCATTGGAAGTCCATATAATGGTCAGTCTTTACAACATAGTGCTTGACCAGAGGATGTTGGCGATGGGCCATTATGGAGCTGGTTCCCTAAAGTACACCATGAGCACATAGAGCAAACTCTGTCCGTATGAGCAAGGTTCAAGTTGGACTGTACCTGTGGTGTGAACGTGTAGGTGAGCGAAAGGATCTGACTGAAGGGCTGTCTTTCTTTTGCAGAATGATCTCTTGTTTTTGAAGGTCACCAGCCAGCTGCACCACCTGAGTATCAAATGTGCCATTCACGTGCTGCATGCCAACAAGTTCCACCCCAACTGCCTCCGGCGTAGACCGTCCGACGAGGTGAGCGGATTTCCGTTGTTGGATGTTAGGGTGAGACACACCAGCTGTCGACTGAAAGGCCGCGGGTTGGATGTTCGCCTTTAGCGCCTTTGCGTGAAGCGTTACCTGGGCGCAGTGTAGAGGGAGCGATCTAGTCGAGGGAATGGCCCATCGGGTTCCTGAACCATCAGAAGGACGATCCAGTGGGATTCCTAAGAGGTGTGCGATCCACCCTCGCCAGCGTTGCGTCTTCGTACACTAACCGGGCAATGCTTGACCAGGCCGTGGCTCAGTGGGCAGCACTCTCACCTCTGAGTCAGAACGTCATGGGTTCAAGTCCCACTCCAGGGACTTGAGCACAAAATCTGGGACTGACACTCCCAGTACAGTGTTGAGGGAGTGCTGCACTGTCGGAGGTTCCATCTTTCGGATGAGTCATAGGGAACGGTAGCATAGTGGCTATGTTACTGGACTAGTAATCCAGAGGCCTGGACTAATGATCTGCTGACATGAGTTCAGATCCTTTCACAAATCCCACCATGGCAACTGGGGAATTTAAATTCAGTTAATTAAATAAATCTAGGATAAAAAGCGAGTATCAGTAATGGTGACCATGTAACTACCAGACTGTTGTGAAAACCCAACTGGTTCACTAATGTCCTTTAGGGAAGAAAGTCTGCCGTCCTTACCTGGTCTGGCCGATATGTGACTCCAAACTCATGGCAAGATGGTTGACTCTTAACTACCCTCTAAAAGGGCCCAGCGAGACACTTAGTTGTCATCATCATAGATGGTCCCTCATATCGAGGATGACTTGCTTCCACGCCAAAAAGGGATGAGTTCACAGGTACTTCAATGAAGGATCTAATATTCCAGGGCCCAAACTACATGTTGAAGAGTGGAAGATGCCTGTGTGTGGATTTTTTTAACGTGTTGTACAAGGCGACTCACCACCACCTTCTCGAGGGCAATTAGGGACGGGCAATAAATGCCGGCCTTGCTGGTGATGCCTACATCCCATGAATGAATTTTTAAAATGAGGCCCCATCTGTCCCCTCAGGTGGACGTAAATGATTCCACAGACATTATTTTGAAGAGAAGCAGGAGAGTTATCCCTGGTGTCCCGGACAATATTCATCCCACAACCAGCACCTCAACACAGATGATCTGTTCATTGCTGTTTGTGGGACTTAGCTGTGCACGAATTGGCTGTGGTGACATCAACACCCCACCCCCTTTATTCTGTTATTGGCACTTACTGTTTAAACAAACGTTTGTTCTACCAGACAGGGTCAAGATCTTGGAGTTCTCTGGAATTATTTGATGAAAATTGCCTGCATGATTGTAACAATCCCAAACCATTTTTAAAAAATTCTTTA
The DNA here is from genome assembly GCF_044704955.1 of Pristiophorus japonicus. Lineage (NCBI taxonomy): Eukaryota > Metazoa > Chordata > Chondrichthyes > Pristiophoridae > Pristiophorus > Pristiophorus japonicus. The sequence goes on along the minus strand of NC_091990.1, from coordinate 110,297,979 downwards.
TTTTGCGGTCAGAATCATACGTCTCCGTCGGATGTTGTCCAGTGGTCAAACCATCGGGTGATGGAGTGGCTGAGGTCGGTGGATCTCGCAGAATATGCACCAAACCTTCGAGGGAGCGGCGTGCATGGTGGCCTTGTTGTAAGTGTGTTGGTTCAAATATCCGCTTCTCTACAGAACAAACAGCTCCCCTCACTCTCAGTGGCGATTCATATCCGCTGTCGGTTTTAGGCACACATTAGTTCACAACTACAACATCTTGCATTTCCGTAGCACTATTAAGAATGTACGAACATAAGAATTAGGAGCAGGAGTAGGCCATTCGGCCCCTCAAGCCTGCTCCGCCATTCAATAAGATCACGGCTAATCTTCTACCTCAACTTCCCTGCACTATCCCCATATCCCTTAATTCCCTTAATATCCAAAAATCTATACATCACTGTCTTGAATATACTCAAAGACTGAGCCCCCACAGCCCTCTGGGGTAGAGAATTCCAAAGATTCACCATCCTTTGAGTGAAGATGTTTCTCCTCATCTCAGTCCTAAATGGCCGACCCCTAATTCTGAGAGTGTGACCCATGGTTTTAGACTCCTCAGCCAGGGAAAACATCCTCCCTGCATCTACCCTGTCTAGCCCTGTAATGTAGTAAAACGTCCCAAGGCGCCTCACAGGAGCGATTATCAGACAAAATTTGACAACGAGCCACGTAAGGACATATTAGAGCAAATGACCAAAAGCTTTGTCAAAGAGGTAGGTTTTAAGGAGCATCTTAAAGGAGGAAAGAGAGGTGGAGAGGTTAAGGGAAGGAATTCCAGAGCTCAGGGTCTCGGTAGCTGAAGGCACGGACACCAACGGTAGGGCGATTAAAATCAGGGATACGCAAGAGGCCAGAATTGGAGGAGCGCAGAGAATGTTGGGGAAGTCCAGAACCAGAGGTCACAGTCTAAGGATAAGGGGTAAGCCATTTAGGACCGAGATGCGGAGGAACTTCTTCACCCAGAGAGTGGTGAACCTGTGGAATTCTCTACCACAGAAAGTTGTTGAGGCCAATTCACTAAATATATTCAAAAAGGAGTTTGATGAGGTCCTTACTACTAGGGGGATCAAGGGGTATGGCGAGAAAGCAGGAATGGGGTACTGAAGTTTCATGTTCAGCCATGAACTCATTGAATGGCGGTGCAGGCTAGAAGGGCCGAATGGCCTACTCCTGCACCTATTTTCTATGTTTCTATGTTTCTATGTTTCTATCACGGAAGGTCGAAGGTTTCCGGAGATTACAGAGTTAGGGAATGGCGAGGCTATAGAGGGATTTGAAAAAAAGATGAGAATTTTTAAATTGATTCATTAAAATTGAAAATTGGAAAGTTGACCAATATCCCCAGTTGTCCATCTCCAGCATAGTTACCTCACTCCCAATAGAACGAAATAAGAACGTAGAACATAAGAACATAAGAAATAGGAGCCGGTGTCAGCCATTTGGCCCCTCGAGCCTGCTCCGCCATTCAAAATAAGATCATGGCCGATCTGATCTTGGCTTCAACTCCACTTCCCTGCCTGCTCCCCTTATCGTTCAAAAATATGTCTGTCTCCACCTTAAATATATTCAATGATCCAGCCTCAACAGCTCTCTGGGGCAGAGAATTCCAAAGATTCACTACCCTCGGAGAGAAGAAATTCCTCCTCATTTCCATCTTAAATGGGCAACTCCTTCTGAAGGTATGCCCCCTACTTCTAGATTCCCCATGAAGGGAAACATCCTCTCTGCATCAACCTTGTCGAGCCCCCTCCGAATCTTATACGTTTCAATAAGATCACCTCTCATTCTTCAAAACTCCAATGAGTAGAGGCCCAACCAGCTCAATCTTTCCTCATAAGTCAACCCCTTCATTTCCAGAATCAACCTCGTGAATCTTCTCTGGACTGCCTCCAATGCAAGTATATCCCTCCTTAAATGTCCATCCGTTAACTCGTTCCCTATGTTCTTGGTCTAGATATTGGAGCCGCGCTTTAACTCTGAGACCCTGGCTTTGCTCCTCAACATTCCGCCTCAGAAGACATTGCTCCGGCGACACCTGACCACACACTTCAATCTGTTGATCGGGCCGGAGGCTCAGCACGAGAAAAGAGAGTTAATCGAGTCGAGCAGTTACACGCCTCTGAACACCACGGCAAAAGTGAGGGTAGGTACCAAAAGCCTGGTCCGCCATGCACTGGCCAGGAGGGCTGCCCACGCTTTGAGGGGTGGATGTTGTAATCAGCTTCATCTACTGAAGTAATTATTGTTCAGTGTGATTAGTCACCAGGTTTTCTGGTTTATTTCTGCTGGGTAAATCAAATTTGCAGTGCTTAACTAATTGACTACCAGTGTCCGCCATGGCTCAGTGGGTAGCTCTCTCGCCTCTGGTCTTGAGCACATAATCCAGGCTGACACTCCCAGTGCAATGCTGAGGGAGTGCTGCACTGTTGGAGGTACCGCCTTTCAAATGAGATGTAAAACCGAGGCCCCGTCTGCCCCCTCAGGAGACATACAAGATCCTACGGCACTATTTCGAAGAAAAGTAGGGGAGTTATCCCCGGTGTCCTGGCCAATATTTATTCCTCAATCAACATCACTAAAACAGGTTATCTGGTCATTATCACATTACATTTTTGTGGGAGCTTGCTGTGCGCATATTGGCTGCCATATTTCCTATATTATAAAAGTGACTACACTTCAAAAAGTAATTCATTGGCTTTAAAGCGCTTTGCAAGGTCCGGTGGTCGTGAAAGGGGCTGCATAAATGCAAACCTTTCTTTCTACTTCCCAAACCCACGGCCTCTACCAACTAGGAGGGCAGTGGCAGCAGACACCACCACCTGCAAGTTCCCCTCCAAGTCATGCACCATCCTGACTTGAGAATATATCGGCCGTTCCTTCATCCTCACTGGGCCAGAATCCCGGAACTCCCTCCCTCACAGAACTGTGGGAGTACCTTCACCACACGGACTGCAGCGGTTCAAGAAGGCAGCTCACCAACACCTTCTCAGGGCAACTAGGGATGGGCAATAAATGCCAGCCTTGCCAGTGAAGCCCACATATCCAAGAATGATTTTTTTTTAAATAGAAGGCCGAGAGTCACCTTGCTTTAGTTGAAAATGAAAAAAAGGAAGACTTGCATTGCTTTAGCAGCTTTCATGACTGAGCTGACACTCCAGTGCAATGCTGGGGGAACGCTGTACTGTCGGAGGTGCTGTCTTTTGGATGAGACATTAAACCAAGACCCCATCTGCTCTCTCAGGTGGATGTAAAAGATCCCATGGCACTATTTCGAATTAGAGCAGGGGAGTTATCCCTGGTGTCCTGGCCAATACTTACCGTCAATCAACAAAACAAAAACAGATTATCTGGTTATTATCACATTGCTGTTTGTGGGAGCTTGCTGTGCGCAAATTGGCTTCTGCATTTTCCACATTACAACAGTGACTTCACTTCAAAAGTACTTCATTGGCTGTAAAGTGCTTTGAGACTTCCAGTGGTCATGAAAGGCACTATAGTTTTTTTTATTTTTTAACAGGTGGGTCAATAACCATGGGGGGTATAGATTTAATGTAATTGGTAGGAGGTTTAGAGGGGAATTGAAGAGAATATTTTTCACCCAGAGGGTGGTGGGGGTCTGGAATTCACTGCCTGAAAGGGTTGTAGAGGCAGAAACCCTCACCACATATAAAAAGTACTTGGATGTGCACTTGAAGTGCCGTAACCTACAGGGCTACGGACCAAGAACTGGAAAGTGGGATTAGGCTGGGTGGCTCTTTTCTGCCCGGCACGGACACGATGGGCCAAAATAGCCTCCTCCCGTGCTGTAAATTTCTATGATTCTACAGTTTAACAAAATCAGATGATCGCTGTGGCTCAGTGGATAGCACACTCACCTCGGATCAGAAAGTTGTGGGTTCAAGTCCCACTCCAGGGATTTGAACACCACAATCTAAGCCACACCTCCAATGCAATGCTGAGTGAGTGCTGCACTGTCGGAGGTGCCATCTTTCAGATGAGATGTTAAACCGAGGACCTGTCTGCTCTCTCAGGTGGCGTAAAAGATCCCATGGCAGTATTTTGAAGAAGAGCAGGGGAATTATCCCAGGTGTCCTGAGGCCAATATTTGTCCCTCAATCAACATCACTAAAAACAGATTATCTGGTCATTATCACATTGCTGTTTGTGGGAGCTTGCTGTGCGCATATTGGCTGCCGCATTTCCTACATTACAACAGTGACTACACTCCAAAAGTACTTCATTGGTTGGAAAGTGTTTTGGGACATCCGGTGGTTGTGAATGGTGCTATAAAAATGAAAATCTTTCTTTCTTGTTTCAGTAAGTGTGGTCTTCTGAATCTGTATGTAATGTTTCAACTTCCCTCCTTCCAATTTCTACCATAAGAACATAAGAAATAGGAGCAGGAGTAGGCCATTTGGCCTCTCGAGCTTGCTCTGCCATTCAATAAGATCATGGCTGATCTGATCCTGGCTTCAACTCCACTTCCATGCCCGCTCCCCATAGCCGCTCACTCCCTCATTACCATGTCTGTCACTTACGAACATTTGAATAATGAAGGATAGCTAAAGACTCTCTTGCTCATCCAGCCTGTCCCACCCAATTGCGATACCTTGTGTATCACAATATATGCACTCTCCACCCCACCCAAACCCACGGGATCTCCTGGGAGAGGTGAACGGGACTTGGTGTGAGTTAGGATACGGGAGTTTTGGAAGAGCTCAGGTTTCCGGTGGTGCAAGATGGAAGGCCGGCTGGGAAATTGTTTGAGTGGTCAAGTCTAGAGGCAACAGCGGCATAGATGAGGGTTTAAGCAGCAGATGAGCTGAGGCGGGGGCAGAAATTGAGGTGGGTTAGAGGGCTATGGGTGGCAGTGGGGGAGGGGGGTGGTGGAGGGAGGATGAGGGGATCGTCTGGACGATCATGGGGATGGATGGAGTGGGGTGGCGGGGAAAGAGTTAGGGGACCACTTCCAATCCTTCTGGCTCTACACAAGAAGAAAATCCTTGCCTGTGGTTGGTGGTCTTGGGCCTGAAGAATTTTGACAGGCCCAACATTTGCCCAGCTGATTGGGAACAAATTTTGTAGAAGGGCCCCTCAGCAGGTATTAGGCCCCTAGTTAGTATATTCAAGGAGCTTACTGCCTGTTTTAAGCGCCCGCACACCACGGCTCAATAATGGCCCCCACGCATTTAGCAGTGGAACCAACACCACAGAATGAAAAGAAAGACTTGGATTAATATAGTGCTTTTTATGAACACCAGATATCTCAAAGTGCTTAACGGCCAATGAAGTACTTTTGGAGTGTAGTCACTGTTGTGATGTAGGAAATGCGGCAGCCAATTAGCACACAGCAAGCTCCCACAAACAGCAATGTGATAATGACCTGATAATCTGTTTTAGTGATGTTGATTGAGGGATAAATATTGGCCAGGATACTGAGGATAACTCCCCTGCTCTTCGAAATAGTGCTATGGGACTATTTTACGTCCACTTGAGAGGGCAGATGGGGCCTCGGTTTAACGTCTCATCCAAAAGACGGCACCTCTGACAGTGCAGCACTCCCTCAGTACTGCACTGGGAGTGTCAGCCTAGATTTATGTGCTCAAGTTCCTGGAGTGGGACTTGAACCCACAACCTCCTGACTCCGAGGCAAGAGTGCTACACTGAGCCACGGCTGACACAAAGGGAAATAGGTCCTTCCTATCCACACTCTCTATCTACACTGATCCCTTTCTCTTTCTCTCTCTCTCATTCTAGCCAAAGAAGCTCGGCTTTTCGCATTTTGGAAACCTGAGGAAGAAGAAGTTTGACGAGTCGAGTGATTACATTTGCCCCATGGACGCGATTCACCTGGCGGCTAACGGCTCCCAGAGGAACTGCGCGGGATACAGGGCGAAGAAGGTGGTGGCGGACCGGGACTTGAGCAGGCTGGAGCAGGTGGGGAACCTGAAGTGCTGACCCACTTTAGCGGGAGGCCTTGCGGGAAAGCCCGGATTGTAAAACGCTAACGTTGGGTAACCTCGCGTAACGCGAAACGTTCCCTAACGTACTAACACCGTTGTGGAGGGATCATCCGGAAAGCTCAAGCCAAAGTAACGATTTAACCGTCCCAACTGCGGTTCAGCTGTGCCTATCGACGGGTAAATAACAACACGACGTTTCACCGTGATGCTCGGATGTAGTCGTCTCCTTCCGCCTGCCGTGTTTTCATTAACTCTTTCAGTGGAGAGAAGCGTCCGAGTGTGTGTCACTGGAGCATTTCTCCTTTGCACAGAACCAGCAGAAATATATTTTTTTGGAATGAGGAATCATATCAACGAATTTCGCACCGCGTGATTTTAGACGATTGCAATCTGTACAAAATGTGTTTTAATAATTGTACGCAGTGGATATATTTTATATTTATAATTGGGAGAGGAAGCCATATTGGGTTACTTCCTGGTAATTTGACGCAAAGCAAGGTCCAACGGAACAGAGGGGGGAGCCGTTCTGCGCCGTATTCACTGGGAATTTCCTTGGTCCCGCTCCAACCGGCGGAACTTTTCCCGGAATTACAGGTGGAGGAGGGGGATGGCTCCAAAGGGAACTCCCGGTCATTTTGATTCCGATGTGCCTGCTTCCATCTTGGAGGTAAACAAAAAAAATCGCCTTGGGAGCACAGGTCTGCCGAATCGTCCCATTGACGGGGATCCACCAAGGCTGATGGTGAAATGATGGGCAAGTGAACGGACTGGAAATCGCGGGGAACACCCGACACGGGATCCTGATGTGCCTGCCCAGAGGGGGCAATGCCTGTAAATATGGGACCTCTGCCACAGAGACAGAGAAAATGTTAACATCTCCTCATTGGGTGCCACCTGTAGTGTTGTAGTTTAATCTACTCTTCCCATCATGTGTGTTCTCTTAATCCAAGATATTTGTCAGTTTTCTCAACTTGGCATTCAAATTAAACTTTTCTATCGAATCTCGTTAGTTGAGTTTCAACAGAAGACAAGCCGGCGGGGAAAACGATTGAACCTTCGGAGCGAGGGATACCTCTGTCTCCGTGCTCCTGGTGGCAGGTGGGATTTAACTGGCTGGTAAAGGAGTCGATGTGTAACTTGTACCCCGATTGCAGGATTCTAGCTTTCCCGCTGCCTTGTTGCCCTGCGGCAGCTGATGCCAATTTAGCGGTCCCGCTGCAGGTGTGATCAAATTTTACATCAGGTAAACCACACAGGATGCTCTAAGGCCCCCCAGCCCCTGGTCCAAATTGCCACCGTACACTCCTGTCATGCACAGTTCCATTTTGGGAGCGCAAATTCATAAATTCTCCCCCGATATTTTTTTAATGTAGACTTGTGTTCCTGATGCATGTTTTTTTCTTTTAAATAAATATTTAACCTGAAGTGTAAGTGAGGTATATTGAAAGCCGCTGCCTCATCACACCAGTCAGATGATCTAAACTTAGACAGGTTTCGCCTTAATTACAATGAAGGTTTCGGCCAAAGTGTTAGTTCCAAAGTTTTGCTGGAACGGCTACATTGTGGTACACATACATTATGTGACCCACAACCTGCACGGAGTCTATTAGCCTAAGACAGATCCACCAGTAAACCAGTAGGCAACATGAATGCCTTGGCTCGCTCAATTGTGGGATGTTGTACCAGCCTCGAGGGTTATTTTAGGGTCCATATAATGTTTTATCACTGCAATATGCAGGATGAAGTCAACACAATGATGGTCCTTTGGAGCTGTGGTTCTGTGCAGTTTAATGATACTCCCCGTGATGTTGCAGAGGGGACGTTGACTAAAGGGGTAGCAGATGGGAAATGGTTAATTTCCCAATGGTCTCACTTCGGCTCGGGTTGGTTTAGGAGTTGGGGATGGAAGAGAGTGAGACCACTGAAAATCAATCTGCAAAAACTTACTTCAGCTGCATATCGATAATTAAAGGTTAGGAAAAGATGAAGGCAAGCAGAACCCTACCTCGAGTGGCTCAGTATTTGGTTCCCCACCAGAGTCTGAATGCGCCTTGGAAAGTCTTGCCTCTGGAGTGACTTTTGTCCAGTTATTCCGTCTCTTTGGGATATGGATGGGGGGAGAGAAGGGATGAGAGGTTTAAAGTCAGTGGGGGGTCGATTTGCCCGCTCTACATCTCGCCCAATCTTCCCATCTATTGGCTTCAGCTTAATTGCCAGAGTGTTGCAGGTGTTGGGGGGATAAGTCTACCTCTCAAAGATTCCCGCCCCGGGAGAGGGTGATGTGTGGCAGTGGGAGATTAGAAGGTGATGAATATTGGGGTGGCAATTTGAACGAGGCAGGATGCAAACACAAAAGATAAAATGCCGATTAAATATTACTTTTCGTGAGGTTTAAATAAATCCACTGAACGAGCTCTTTAAACCATCTCCATCCAGGATGTTCAATCTGTGTGACTCTCACAATCCCAATGCAGCCCTGGAAGACCAGGTAATCCGGTCCCATGTGTGTTTATATTTCTCACCGGCTACCTCACCCTCGCCCTGATTGAATTTTGAGGGGATTGGAGGTTTGGGAAAGGGGCTGTGCTGAACGTTGTTGCTACATTGGTGGATAAATCATAAAATAGTATTGGAAAGTTGAGGTGTGGACAAATGAAGGAGAACGTGGATTTAATCTGGTTTATATGGCTTCTAGGCCCCATCACACACAGTTACCCCACAGTTTAATGTACAAGTCGACACTGATAACCCTGCACCCCCCACCACCAAGTTATTTTTTAAACACAATTTACCTTATTTCCCAAATTGACATTCTTAAATATTTAATACAAATTACACATCGGGTTTGGATCCTTTTTCAATACCATTGATAATAGTTTCTTAAAGAAGTTTTTTTTTAAACTCACGGTTGGGTAATCTCGGATTTTAAGGACGATATAAAATGTTTTAATTTTGTTTTTACAAAGTCACAAATAAAGAGATTTTTATTGGAAGGTTTTGCTCTGTTTCATTTTACCTTAAAGTGTGTGAGGGGTGATGGTGGGGGGAATGAGGGGAGGTGTTTAGAAATAGGAAGAGGTTTTCTGATGCCTTTAAGTGGAAGCTCAGTATTTACACGGAATAAAAGGTTGTGCTAATGAGGGGTGGGAGGGGGCTCGTGTGAAGCATAAACACCGGCACGGACCAGATGGGTAGAATGGCCTGTGTAATGTGTGCACCTGGGAGGATGCTCACAGGTTTGTATAATTGGTGTTTTTAGTGCCCTCGAAAAAAAAACAAGGGGGCACTTGTTTGAAAGTGCTTGGAGTGCCCCCCCCCCCCCTCCCCCACTTTAATCAGGGGGCACTTGTTTTATTGTTCACAACAAAATAGTTGTAGAGCTGTTACATTGTGAGTGGCTTAGCCAGTTATGTGATGTTCACAAGACTCAATAAAATCTCAGTCAGTTGGGTTTCAGGGGATCCACAATGAGGTATGCAGTTGTGAGCCAAGTGGATGAATTGGTAATGTGTCGTTTGTTAATAAACCAACTAGTTCTTAATAGCAGTGTGTTGCTCTAAATTCTTAAGTAAAGACGCCTTGAAGCGAATACATTACAGCCTGTTTCTGTGCTGTACATTCGGTGCGGTTCTACGTCATCTTTTAGAATGTTCCAACCGATGAGGGCTCTGGTCGTGGTCATCAACTCATTCGCTCATCACATCTCCGTCGTTTATAAAGAAAAAAAAGCAGCAATGTAAAGTCCTGGCGGTGAAATGTTTTCAGAGAATTTGGTGATCTTTGCCAGTTTGTAAAGTTTTTCTTTGCAGGTGTTAGAGATTGCGATCAGTGCTGTTCTCTCTTCAAACACTTGCACCAAATTCCCCCCTCCGCTATTTTAAAATTCTCATCCTTGTTTTCAAATCCCTCTGAGTGGCCGACTCCTGCTGCTATCTCTTATGTATCTAGACTTGACTATTCCAACGCACTCCATTCCCTAGCCATTGACTCCATCCCTCTCCCCAACTTCTGTCTGAGGCTGAACCAGACTGTTCACAACCTTGGTGTCATATGTGACCCTGAAATAAGCTTTCGACCACATATTCACTGCATAAGGCGATTTAGATAGGTTGAGTGAGTGGGCAAACACATGGCAGATGCAGTATAACGTGGATAAATGTGAAGTTATCCACTTTGGTAGGGAAAACATAAAGACAAATTATTATTTAACTGGTGATAGCTTGGGAAATGTCGATGTACACAGGGACCTGGGTGTCCTTGTACACCAGTTATTGAAAGCAAACATTCAGGTGCAGCAAGCAGTTATGAAGGTAAATGGTATGCTGGCCTTCATTGCAAGAGGATTTGAGTACAGGAGCAAGGATGTCATACTACAGTTATACAGGGCCTTGGTGAGACTGTGTGCAGTTTTGGTCTCCTTACTGAAAAAAGGATATACAGGTATTTGCCATAGCGAAGGTTCACCAAACTGATTCCTGGGATGGCAAGACTGTCGTATGAGGAGAGATTGGGTCGACTCGGCCTGTATTCACTAGAATTTAGAAGAATGAGAGGGGATCTCATTGAAACGTATAAAATTTTGACGGGGTTGGACAGACTGGATGTGGGAAGGAAGTTTCCCCTAGCTGGGAAGTCTAGATCAAGAGGTCACAGTCTCAGGGTACGGAGTAGGAAATTTAGGACTGCGATGAGGAGAAATTTCTTCACTCAGAGGGTGATGAACCTGTTGAATTCTCTACCATAGAAGGCTGAAGAGGCCAAGTCACTGAATATATTTAAGAAGAAGATAGATAGATTTCTAGACACAAAAGTCATAAGGAGTATGGGGAGAAAGTGGGAATATGATGTTGTGATAGAGGATCAGCCATGATCATATTGAATGGCGATGCAGGCTCGAAGGGTCGAATGGCCTACTACTGCTCCTATTTTCTATGTTTCTATCATAAAATCGCTCATCTCCGCCCTTGCCTCAACTCATCCGCTGCTGAAACCCTCATCCATGCCTTTGTTACCTCTAGACTTGACTATTCCAATGCACTCCTGGCTGGCCTCCCACATTCCACCCTACGTAAACTACAGGTGATCCAAAACTCGGCTGCCCATGTCCTAACTCGCACAAAGTCCCGCTCACCCATCACCACTTGTGCTCGATGACCTACACTGGCTTCCGGTTAAGCAATGGCTCGATTTCAAAATTCTCATCCTTGTTTTCAAATCTCTCCAAATGGCCTACTCCTGTTCCTATTTCTTATTAAATACGGACATTAACAGAGGTTAAAAGCTATGATAAAACAGCGCATAAAAGGGATTTAGCTCAAATGTGTTAAGTACTCCACACAACAACAACAAATTGTATTGATATAGCACCTGTAACGTAGTAAAATGTCCCGAGGCGCTTCACAGGAGCGTAATAAAACAAAATGTGACATCGAGCTACATAAGGAAGAAAGAAAGACTTGCATTTATATAGTACCTTTCACGATCACCGGACGTCTCAGCGCTTTACAGCCAATGAAGTACTTTTGGAGTGTAGTCACTGTTGTAATGTGGGAAATACGGCAGCCAATTTTGCACACAGCAAGCTCCCACAAACAGCAATGTGATAATGACCAGATCATCTTTTTTTTGTTATGTAGATTGAGGGATAAATATTGACCAGGACATTGGGGATAACTCCCCTCCTCTTCTTCGAAATAGTGCCATGGGATTTTTTACGTCGCCTGAGAGAGCAGACGGGGCCTCGGTTTAACATCTCATCCAAAAGACGGCACCTCTGACAGTGCAGCACTCCCTCAGTACTGCACTGGAGTGTCGGCCTAGATTTTTGTGCTTAGATCCCTGGAGTGGGACCTGAATCCACAACCTTCTGACTCAGACGAGAGTGCTACCCACTGAACCACAGCTGACACAATAAGGATAAATTGGGGCAGATGACCAAAAGCCAAAAGCTTGGTTGAAGAGGTAGTTTTAAGGAACATCTTAATACAGGAAAGAGAAGCGGAGAGGTTTAGGAAGGGAATTCTCGAGCTTAGGGTCTTGGCAGCTGAACGCACGTGGTCAATGGTGGAATAATTAAAATCAGGGATGCGCAAGAGGGCAGAATTAGAGGAGCGCGGAGATCTTGGAGGATTGTGGAGCTGGAGGAGATTACAGAGATAGGGAGGGGCGAGGCCATGGAGAGATTTGAAAACAAGAATGAGAATTTTAAAATTTAGGTTTGCTGAACTTTGAGCCAGTGTAGGTCAGCAAGCACCTGGGTGAACGTTGGGACACACTGCAAGTTAGGACACAGGAACAGGTTTTTCAGCACTCCATAGAACCATAGCGGTTTACAGTATAGATGGAGGCCATTTGGCCCTCATTGTATCTGTTGCCAGCTCTTTGCTAGTGCAATTCTAAATTAATCCCATCGCCGCACTCTCCTCGTAGCCATAGGGGGCTTAGAGGTGAGCTAATTGGTTTCACAGATTATGATCAGTAGTGAGAATCTGATTGAGAAAAATTGCCCCTGATAACAGTTATTCCCAAATCCCGGGGACATGATTTCAAACTTAGAGCAGTTTCTGTTAATTTTAAGGGAATATTTTGCAGGAGGAGAACACTGTAGTAAATGGTGTGGATGGGTTTAGAGACAATTCAGTGCTCCCTGGGGAGGGACATGATGAGACGGTGGGTAAGCGGGGTGCAGGAATTTAGTGCTAAGGAGGGTAGCTGGAGTTCAGGGATATGATGGGTAGATGGGGTTCAGGGATATGGAGGGTAGCTGGAGTTCAGGGATATGGTGGGTAGATGGGGTTGACAGATATGGTGAGTAGGTGGGTAGCTAGGGTTGAGTGATGGGGTGGGTCGGTGGTGTTGAGGGATAGGGTGGGTCGGTGGGGTTGAGGGATTGAGTGGGTAGGTGGGGTTGAGGGATTGGGTGAGTGGGTGGGGTTGAGGGATAGGGTGGGTGGGTGGGGTTGAGCGAGAAGGTGGTTAGATGGTGGCGTTCTGTCAAAAAGGTTCATCGCATCTCATGGCCTTTTTCTATTCCTAAAAGAAAATTCTTACAGAATTCACGTTTTCATCCACGTCCCTGCTTACCACGGTTAATTCTGTGAAGACGTTCGATGATAGGAACCTGGCTGTTAATCAGCTGCTACCGCTAAGATAGGAAAATTCTACTCGTGTCCAATTTCAAACCCTTTTCAGAAGGGTTCAAGTCTCATGATCAGGCAACCAAGTCCAGCTGAGCTTTTTAAAAAATTTGTTCACAGAATGTGGGTATCGCTGGCAAGGCCAGCATTTATTGCCCATCTCTAATTGCCCTTGAGAAGGTGGGGTGGTGAGCCGCCACCTTGAACCGCTGCAGTCCGTGTGGTCAAGGTGCTCTCACAGTGCTGTTAGGGAGGGAATTCCAGGATTTTGGCCCAGCACCGATGAAGGAACAGCCGATATCTTCCCTAGTCAGGATGGTGCATGACTTGGAGGGAAACGTGGAAGCACCTGCTGCCCTCATACCTCTTATTCCTTGTTTGTTCAGTTTGGTGTTTGTGGGCCGGAGGTTTGGGAAAGGGATTGTTCTTAGTGCAGTTGCCCCGTAGGACAATATATCCTGAATCAGCACCATACCTGTTGGTTATCAGTAACTTGCAAACCAGACAGTTTAGTGGATGTTACCATTGTCTTTGGGCCCCAGGATCCAGGCCACTGGAGACACAAATAGTTTGGATGCCATTGATTTTTTTTTTGGCTTTATCCCAAAAGTCGGAGCGTGGATCCAAAAGTGACGCCACTTTTTTCCTTTCACACAAGCCACGTTCCACAGCTGCCTCTCACCGGCTGCAGTGGGGCTCATTACCTTTTCAAATGGAACAAATAACCTCATGTACTTGGCAACAAATCTATTATTTTGAAGCTCTCTCTCTTTCTACAGTTTAGTCTGCCCGTTCTCCTGGCCAGAATCGCAACCACTGAGACCCAAATCAGAGTCGCTTTCAACAAACAAAAAGTACAAATAAATCTGGAATATTTGATAAAATAACCCCCAAAAAAATCTTCAATTTTCAGAAGCATCTTCAATTACAAGGCGTTATTGGATAGTATGTTGGCCTAATCATTTAAACGAATGACGATGTGTGGTGAGTGTAGAATACTCAGGACGAACAGGTGACTTGGACGTGTGGTTCGCAAAGTGCTCACCCATTGGGGGTTTTCCTCACCTCGTGTCTGGGTCTGTTCTAAACTCATTGATAGAGCCTGTGATTAGTCAACAATTATCATTGGATCGTGTGACTGCCAGAACAGTAGAAGCTGAACTAGATGGGCCTTATCTCTGCAACCTCTTCCGGTCCTACAACCCACCGAGATCTCTGCGTTCCTCCAACTCTGGCCTCTTTAAATAGGGAGCAGGAAGAGAGCGACCTGATGGTATATATACACACAAAGCGTTGAAGGTGGCAGCACAAGTTGAGAAGGCAGTTAAAAAAGCGTACGGGATCCTGGGCTTTACGGTGGAGGAGGATTTCCTGGAGTGCATAAGGGATGGTTTTCTAGACCAATATGTTGAGGAACCAACTAGGGGGGAGGCCATCTTAGACTGGGTGTTGTGTAATGAGAGAGGATTAATTAGCAATCTCATTGTGCGAGGCCCCTTGGGGAAGAGTGACCATAATATGGTGGAATTCTGCATTAGGATGAAGAATGAAACAGTTAATTCAGAGACCATGGTCCAGAACTTAAAGAAGGGTAACTTTGAAGGTATGAGGCGTGAATTGGCTAGGATAGATTGGCGAATGATACTTAAGGGGTTGACTGTGGATGGGCAATGGCAGACATTTAGAGACCGCATGGATGAATTACAACAATTGTACATCCCTGTCTGGCGTAAAAATAAAAAAGGGAAGGTGGCTCAACCGTGGCTATCAAGGGAAATCAGGGATAGTATTAAAGCCAAGGAAGTGGCATACAAATTGGCCAGAAATAGCAGCGAACCTGGGGATTGGGAGAAATTTAGAACTCAGCAGAGGAGGACAAAGGGTTTGATTAGGGCAGGGAAAATGGAGTACGAGAAGAAGCTTGCAGGGAACATTAAGGCGGATTGCAAAAGTTTCTATAGGTATGTAAAGAGAAAAAGGTTAGTAAAGACAAACGTAGGTCCCCTGCAGTCAGAACCAGGGGAAGTCATAACGGGGAACAAAGAAATGGCAGACCAATTGAACAAGTACTTTGGTTCGGTATTCACAAAGGAGGACACAAACAACCTTCCAGATATAAAAGGGGTCAGAGGGTCTAGTAAGGAGGAGGAACTGAGGGAAATCTTTATTAGTCGGGAAATTGTGTTGGGGAAATTGATGGGATTGAAGGCCGATAAATCCCCAGGGCCTGATGGACTGCATCCCAGAGTACTTAAGGAGGTGGCCTTGGAAATAGCGGGTGCATTGACAGTCATTTTCCAACATTCCATTGACTCTGGATCAGTTCCTATCGAGTGGAGGGTAGCCAATGTAACCCCACTTTTTAAAAAAGGAGGGAGAGAGAAAACAGGGAATTATAGACCTGTCAGCCTGACCTCAGTAGTGGGTAAAATGATGGAATCAATTATTAAGGATGTCATAGCAGCGCATTTGGAAAATGGTGACATGATAGGTCCAAGTCAGCATGGATTTGTGAAAAGAAATCATGCTTGACAAATCTTCTGGAATTTTTTGAGGATGTTTCCAGTAAAGTGGACAAAGGAGAACCATGATGTGGTATATTTGGACTTTCAGAAGGCTTTCGACAAGGTCCCACACAAGAGATTAATGTGCAAAGTTAAAGCACATGGGATTGGGGGTAGTGTGCTGACGTGGATTGAGAACTGGTCGTCAGACAGGAAGCAAAGAGTAGGAGTAAATGGGTACTTTTCAGAATGGCAGGCAGTGACTAGTGGGGTACCGCAAGGTTCTGTGCTGGGGCCCCAGCTGTTTACACTGTACATTAATGATTTAGACGAGGGGATTAAATGTAGTATCTCCAAATTTGCGGATGACACTAAGTTGGGTGGCAGTGTGAGCTGCGAGGAGGATGCTATGAGGCTGCAGAGTGACTTGGATAGGTTAGGTGAGTGGGCAAATGAATGGCAGATGAAGTATAATGTGGAAAAATGTGAGGTTATCCACTTTGGTGGTACAAACAGACTATTATCTGAATGGTGACAGATTAGGAAAAGGGAAGGTGGAACGAGACCTGGGTGTCATGGTACATCAGTCATTGAAGGTTGGCATGCAGGTACAGCAGGCGGTTAAGAAAGCAAATGGCATGTTGGCCTTCATAGCGAGGGGATTTGAGTACAGGGGCAGGGAGGTGTTGCTACAGCCGTACAGGGCCTTGGTGGAGTATTGTGTACAGTTTTGGTCTCTTAACTTGAGGAAGGACATTCTTGCTATTGAGGGAGTGTAGCGAAGATTCACCAGACTGATTCCCGGGATGGTGGGACTGACCTATCAAGAAAGACTGGATCAACTAGGCTTGTATTCACTGGAGTTCAGAAGAATGAGAGGGGACCTCATAGAAACGTTTAAAATTCTGACGGGTTTAGACAGGTTAGATGCAGGAAGAATGTTCCCAATGTTGGGGAAGTCCAGAACCAGGGGTCACAGTCTAAGGATAAGGGGTAAGCCATTTAGGACCGAGATGAGGAGAAACTTCTTCACCCAGAGAGTGGTGAACCTGTGGAATTCTCTACCACAGGAAGTAGTTGAGGCCAATTCACTAAATATATTCAAAAGGGAGTTAGATGAAGTCCTTACTACTCGGGGGATCAAGGGGTATGGCGAGAAAACAGGAAGCGGGTACTGAAGTTTCATGTTCAGCCATGAACTCATTGAATGGCGGTGCAGACTAGAAGGGCTGAATGGCCTGCTCCTGCACCTATTTTCTATGTTTCTATTAATAGAGGCACAGAGTACAAAAGCAGGAAGTTACGCTAAACCTTTATAAATCACTGGCTAAGCCTCAGCTGGAGTATTGTGCCAAATTCTGGGCACCACACTTTAGGAAGGATGTGAAGGCCTTGGAGAGGGTGCTGAGGAGATTTACCAGAATGGTTCCAGCGATGGGGGAACTTCAGTTACATGGAGAGACTGGAGAAGCTGGGATTGTTCTCCTTCGAGCAGAGAAGGTTAAGGGGAGATTATATAGAGATGTTCAAAATCATTAAGAGTCTTGATAGAGTAAATAAGGAGCCTTTTGTGCATCCCCACTGCCTTTATCCCTAAGCTCTGGAATTCATTCCCTGCATGTCAGCTGTGGCTCAGTGGGCAGCACCCTCACCTCTGATTTGGAAGATTTGTGGATTCAAATCCCACTCCAGGAAATTGAGCACATAAATCTAGGCTGTCACTCCAGTGCAGCGCTGAGGGAGCTCTGCACTGGCGGAGGTGCCACCTTTTGGACGAGATGTTAAACCGAGGCCCCGTCTGCGCTCTCAGATGGACGTAAAAGATCCCATGGCATTACCCTGTATTTCGAAGAAGAGCATGGGAGTTATCCCTGGTGTCCTGGCCAATATTTATCCCTCAATCAACATAACAAAAAAACACAATATCTGGACATTATCACATTGCTGTTTGTGGGAGCTTGCTGTGCTCAAATTGGCTGCCGCGTTTCTCACATTACAACAGTGACTACGCTCCAAAAGTACTTTATTGGTTGTAAAGCACTTTAAGACGTCCGGTGGTCGTGAAAAGCACTATAGAAATGCAAGTCTTTCTTTCTCAACCTCTCCATCTCTCCGCCTCTTTCCTCTTTCAAGACACTCATTAAAATCTACCTCGTTGACCAAGCTTTAAGTCATCTGCCCTAATATCTCTTCCTTTGGCTCAGTATCAATTTTTATCTGAATCTCCTGTACTCCTGTGAAGCGCCTTGGGACAATAAAGACAAGTTGTTGTTTATTTTGCAGTCAGCAAAGTTCACATATGAATGTACTGCATTCCTACGAGCTGATCTTCCGGCAAACGTTAGCTCGATAATTGTAAAGGAATGGCGTCTTGGGAAACCCAATACTGAACTGTCCGTCCAATGCAGAGCGGCACTCAACAGGCCAATAAGATTTTTGAACCATAGAGCCAAAAGTGTGAGATACAAGTCGGAGGAGGTGATGATCGTAGGCTCATAAAGCACAGAAGGAGGCTATTCAGCCCATCGTGCTTGTGCTGGCTCTGTGAAAGAGCGATCAAATTAGTCCCACTCCCCCGCCCTATAGCCCTGCAATTTTCTCCCCTTCAAGTATTTATCCAGTTCCCCTTTTGAAAGTTACTATTGAATCTGCTTCCATCACCCTTTCAGGCAGCGCGTTCCAGATCACAGCAACTCGCTGCGTAAATAAATTCCTCCACATTTACTCTCTGGCTTTATTGCCAATTACCTAAAATCTGTGTCCTCTGGTTACCGACCCTTCTGTCAGTGAAATCAGTTTCTCCTTATTTACTCTATCAAGCCTCTTAATGATTTTGAACACCTCTGTATAATCTCCCCTATATAATCTCCCCTTAACCTTCTCTGCTCTAAGGAGAACAATCCCAGCTTCTTCAGTCTCTCCACATAACTGAAGTCCCCCATCGCTGGAACCATTTTGGTAAATCTCCTCAGCACCCTCTCCAAGGTCTTCACATCCTTCCTAAAGTGTGGCGCTCAGAATTTGGCACAATACTCCAGCTGAGGCATGAGTCCAGGGATCGGAGAGGCCTATAAAAGGCCGCGAGAGGCAGCGGAAGTTCGTGGTCGCTGAGGCGTGAGTCCAGGGATCGGAGAGGCCGATAAAAGGCCGTGAGAGGCAGCGGGAGTTCGTGGTCGCTGAGGCGTGAGTCCAGGGATCGGAGAGGCCTATGAGAGGCAGCGGGAGTTCGTGGTCGCTGAGGCGTGAGTCCAGGGATCAGAGAGGCCTATAAAAGGCCGCGAGAGGCAGCGGGAGTTTGTGGTCGCTGAGGCGTGAGTCCAGGGATCGGAGAGGCCTATAAAAGGCGGAGCTTGTGCAGCTACAGGGAGAAGGCAAAAAAGAAGTAGAAAGAAATAGGAAGGTGACGTCACAGCCAAGGGGGTAAGTGATTGGCTGGTGATTGGTGAGTAGTTTTTCTTCTTTCTCTTCTATAACAGTGAGTAAACTTTAGCATTGTTGTTGCCAATTTAAGTGTATCTAAGGGTTAAGTCATGGCAGGAGAGCTCGGTCACGTGATATGCTCCTCCTGTAACATGTGGGAACTCAGGGACACTTCTGGTGTCCCTGACGACTACGTGTGCGGGAGGTGTATCCGCCTCCAGCTCCTGACGGACCGCGTTGCGGAATTGGAGCTGAAGGTGGATTGACTCTGGAGCATCCACGATGCTGAGAATAACGTGAGCTGCACGTGTAGCGAGTTGGTCTTAGCGCAGGTGAAGGGTCCACAGCCAGTTAGGGAACTGATCAGGGGAGGGCAGCAGCAGCCAAGTTTATGGCACCGTGGCTGGCTCTGCTGCACAGGAGGGCAGGAAAAAGAGTGGGAAAGCGATAGTGATAGGGGATTCGATTGTAAGGGGAATAGATAGGCGTTTCTGCGGCCGCAACCGAGACTCCAGGATGGTATGTTGCCTCCCTGGTGCAAGGGTCAAGGATGTCTCGGAGCGGGTGCAGGACATTCTGAAAAGGGAGGGTGAACAGACAGTTGTCATGGTGCACATTGGTACCAACGATATAGGTAAAAAAAGGGATGAGGTCCTACGAGACGAATTTAAGGAGATAGGAGCCAAATTAAAACGTAGGACCTCAAAAGTAATAATCTCGGGATTGCTACCAGTGCCACATGCTCGTCAGAGTAGGAATTGCAGGATAGCTCAGATGAATACGTGGCTTGAGCAGTGGTGCAGTAGGGAGGGATTCAAATTACTGGGGCATTGGAACCAGTTCTGGGGGAGGTGGGACCAGTACAAACCGGACGGTCTGCACCTGGGCAGGACCAGAACCAATGTCCTCGGGGGAGTGTTTGTTAGTGCTGTTGGGGAGGAGTTAAACTAATATGGCAGGGGGATGGGAACCAATGCAGGGAGACAGAGGGAAACAAAAAGGAGACAAAAACAAAAGACAGAAAGGAGATGAGTAAAAGTGGAGGCAGAGAAACCCAAGGCAAAAAACAAAAAGGGCCACTGAATATAAAGGGGCTGCAGGAGGGGTCAAAACTAAAAATCATGGTTTAAAAACTAGGATTAAAACACTCTACCTAAACGCAAGCAGCATTCGAAATAAAGTAAATGAGTTGACGGCACAAATCATTACAAATGGGTATGATTTGCTGGCCATTACAGAAACATGGTTGCAGGGTGGCCAAGACTGGGAATTAAATATACAGGGGTATCTGACGATTCGGAAAGATAGACAAGAAGGGAAAGGAGGTGGGGTAGCTCTGTTAATAAAGGATGATATCAGGGCAGTTGTGAGAGACGATATTGGCTCTAATGAACAAAATGTTGAATCATTGTGGGTGGAGATTAGAGATAGTAAGGGGAAAAAGTCACTGGTGGGCGTAGTTTATAGGCCCCCAAATAATAACTTCACGGTGGGGCGGGCAATAATCAAGGGAATAATGGAGGCATGTGAAAAAGGAACGGCAGTAGTCATGGGGAATTTTAACCTGCATATCGATTGGTCAAATCAAATCGCACGATGTAGCCTGGAGGAGGAATTCATAGAATGCATACGGGATTGTTTCTTAGAACAGTATGTTACAGAACCTACAAGGGAGCAAGCTATCTTAGATCTAGTCCTGTGTAATGAGACAGGAAAAATAAACGATCTCCTAGTAAAAGATCCTCTCAGAATGAGTGATCACAGTATGGTTGAATTTGTAATACAGATTGAGGGTGAGGAAGTTGTGTCAGAAACGAGCGTACTATGCTTAAACAAAGGGGACTACAGTGGGATGAGGGCAGAGTTGGCTAAAGTAGACTGGAAACACAGACTAAACGGTCGCACAATTGAGGAACAGTGGAGGATTTTTAAGGAGGTCTTTCATAGTGCTCAACTAAAATATATTCCAGTGAAAAAGAAGGGCGGTAAGAGAAGGGATAACCAGCCATGGATAACCAAGGAAATAAAGGAGAGTATCAAATTAAAGACCAATGCGAATAAGGTGGCCAAGGTTAGTGGGAAACTAGAAGATTGGGAAAATTTTAAACAACAGCAAAGAATGACTACAAAAGCAATAAAGAAAGGAAAGATAGATTACAAAGATAAACTTGCGCAAAACATAAAAACAGTTAGTAAAAGCTTTTACAGGTATATAAAACGGAAAAGAGTGACTAAAGTAAATGTTGGTCCCTTAGAAGATGAGAAGGGGGATTTAATAATGGGAAATGTGGAAATGGTTGAGACTTTAAACAATTATTTTGCTTCGGTCTTCACAGTGGAAGACACAAAAACCATGCCAAAAATTGCTGGTCACAGGAATGTGGGAAGGGAGGACCTTGAGACAATCACTATCACTAGGGGGGTAGTGCTGGACAGGCTAATGGGATTCAAGGTAGACAAGTCCCCTGAACCTGATGGAATGCATCCCAGGGTATTAAAAGAGATGGCGGAAGTTATAGCAGATGCATTCGTTATAATCTACCAAAATTCTCTGGACTCTGGGGAGGTACCAGCGAATTGGAAAGCAGCTAATGTAACACCTCTGTTTAAAAAAGGGGGCAGACAAAAGGCAGGTAACTATAGGCCGGTTAGTTTAACATCTGTAGTGGGGAAAATGTTTGAAACTATCATTAAGGAAGAAATAGCGGGACATCTAGATAGGAATAGTGCAATCAAGCAGACGCAGCATGGATTCATTGAAGGCGAAATCATGTTTAACTAATTTACTGGAATTCTTTGAGGGTATAATGAGCATGGTGGATAGAGGTATACCGATGGATGTGGTGTATTTAGATTTCCAAAAGGCATTCGGTAAGGTACCACACAAAAGGTTACTGCAGATGATAGAGGTACGCGGAGTCAGAGGAAATGTATTAGCATGGATAGAGAATTGGCTGGCGAACAGAAAGCAGAGAGTCGCGATAAATGGGTCCTTTTTGGGTTGGAAATCGATGGTTAGTGGTGTGCCACAGGGATCGGTGCTGGGACCACAACTGTTTACAATATACATAGATGACCTGGAAGAGGGGACAGAGTGTAGTGTAACAAAATTTGCAGATGACACAAAGATTAGTGGGAAAGCGGGTTGTGTAGAGGACACAGAGAGGCTGCAAAGTGATTTGGATAGGTTAAGTGAATGGGCTAAGGTTTGGCAGATGGAATACAATGTCGGAAAGTGTGAGGTCATCCACCTTGGAAAAAAAAACAGTAAAAGGGAATATTAATTGAATGGGGAGAAATTACAACATGCTGAGGTGCAGAGGGACCTGGGGGTCCTTGTGCATGAATCCCAAAAAGTTAGTTTGCAGGTGCAGCAGGTAATCAGGAAGGCAAATGGAATGTTGGCCTTCATTGCGAGAGAGATGGAGTACAAAAGCAGGGAGGTCCTGCTGCAACTGTATAGGGTATTAGTGAGGCCGCATCTGGAGTACTGCATGCAGTTTTGGTCACCTTACTTAAGGAAGGATATACTAGCTTTGGAGGGGGTACAGAGACGATTCACTAGGCTGATTCCGGAGATGAGGGGGTTACCTTATGATGATAGATTGAGTAGACTGGGTCTTTACTCGTTGGAGTTCAGAAGGATGAGGGGTGATCTTATAGAAACATTTAAAATAATGAAAGGGATAGACAAGATCGAGGCAGAGAGGTTGTTTCCAGTGGTCGGGGAGACTAGAACTAGGGGACACAGCCTCAAAATACGGGGGAGCCAATTTAAAACCGAGTTGAGAAGGAATTTCTTCTCCCAGAGGGTTGTGAATCTGTGGAATTCTCTGCCCAAGGAAGCAGTTGAGGCTAGCTCATTGAATGTATTCAAGTCACAGATAGATAGATTTTTAACCAATCAGTGAATTAAGGGTTACAGGGAGCGAGCGGATAAGTGGAGCTGAGTCCACGGCCAGATCAGCCATGATCTTGTTGAATGGCAGAGCAGGCTCGAGGGGCTAGATGGTCTACCCCTGTTCCTAATTCTTATGTTATGTTCTTATGTTAACCAGTGATTTATAAAGGTTTAGCATAACTTCCTGCTTTTGTACTCTGTGCCTTTCGGATCCCATACACCTTTTTAACTGCCTTCTCAACTTGTCCTGTCACCTTCAAAGATTTGTGTATATATACCATCAGGTCTCTCTCTTCCTGCTCCCTATTTAAATTGTACCCTTTATCTAGTTCTGGATGAGCAGA
Source organism: Pristiophorus japonicus (assembly GCF_044704955.1). Lineage (NCBI taxonomy): Eukaryota > Metazoa > Chordata > Chondrichthyes > Pristiophoridae > Pristiophorus > Pristiophorus japonicus. Next base: position 110,274,675 of record NC_091990.1, on the reverse strand, counting down.
AACTTTCTCCAGTTGAATATGAGAAAACCGAAGCCATTGATTTCGGTCCCTGCCACAAACTCCGTTCCCTAGCAACTGACTCCCTCCCTCTCCCCAACCTCTATCTGAGGCTGAATCAGACTGTTACCAACCTCGGTGCCATATGTGACCCTGAAATGAGTTTTCAACCTCGTATCCGCAGCATAACTAAGACCACCTATTTCCACCTCTGTAACATCGCCCGACTCCGCCCTTGCCTCAGCTCACCGCTACTGAGGCCCTCATCCATGCCTTTGTTACCTCTAGACTTGACTATTCCAACACACTCCTGGCTGGCCTCCCACATTCTACCCTTCGTAAATTGGAGGTGATCCAAAACTCAGCTGCCCGTGTCCTAGCTCGCACCAAGTCCCGCTCACCCATCACCCCTGTGCTCGCTGACCTACATTGGCTTCCCATTAAGCAACGTCTCAATTTCAAAATTCTCATCCTTATTTTCAAATCCCTCCATGGCCTCGCTCCTCCCTATCTCTGTAATCTCCTCCAGCCTCACAACCTCCCGCACCGAAATGTCTGCACTCCTCTAATTCTGCTCTCTTGAGCATCCCTGATTATAATCGCTCAATCATTGGTGGCCGTGCCTTCTGTTGGCTAAGCCCCAAGCTCTGGAACTCCCTCCCTAAACCTCTACCCCTTTCTACCTCTCTTTCCTCCTTTAATATGCTCCTTAAAACCTACCTCTTTGACCAGCTTTTGCTCACCTGCCCTAATTTCTACTTAAGCAGCTCGGTGTCAAATGTTTTGTCTCATAATACTCCTGTGAAGCGCCTCGGGACGTATCACTATGTTAAAGTCGCTATATAAATACAAGATGTTGTTTAGTTTATATTGCCTCTCCTCATTGATACATTTTAGTCGGAAGAATCAGTACAGTGTTCTGGTTAAATGTCGCTATGAATACTACATCCAGTTCTGGCCACTAAGAAACAAGGGAGATATTCAAGTACTGGAGGCAGTCCAGGGAGAGTCATGAGGCTGATTCCCAGTGTTAGGGCTGAATTGTGAGGAATGTTTGGAGAGACCAGGAGAGGGAAATTGCCCCACGCCAAGTTTGGGGCGCATAATTCGGAGAAAGTGAAAATTTATTACCAAGGGAAGGAAAGTGATCCGGAATTCGGATCTTTAACTTGAAAAAATTGCTCGAGCGCAATGGGAGGCACACTGCACCTTGGCGGGGCAGGAGAGGGGCGCTAACCTCGCCACAACATCCCTCCCCTTCCCTTAAAGGGGCAGGCCGCTGCGATCTCTACAGTCATTTCTGTGGCGCCTACTCGGCCTCCCAGAGGCACTAACAGACCTTTTTCGCAAAGGGGCTATTCAATCTCGGAAGGTGGTGTCTGAAACGTGGCCTTGTCGAGGTCCATGAGGTCATTAAGAGAATTTTAAAGGTAAATCCGGAACTTTACTTTAACTTAAACTGCAAGGAGGGGGTGGGTGACATGCAGGTTCAAAGATAATTTTAGGACTGATATAGAGAACTTCAGCTTCACACAGTGATCAACATGTGGAATAGATTTCCAGAGAGTAGCAGAGACAAAAAAACTGGAATGAGTTCAGGAGCAATTGGATGCTGCACGGGTGGGAAAGGTAGCACCTCTCTGGACAGAGGACAGGAAAGGGGTCAAATGGCCTTCCTTTGCTCGAATTATGTGGAGAGTTGGACTCATAGACGTGAGCTGCACAAAACTATAATTTTCTTGCTCGTGTGTGGAATTCGCTGACGGGAAATTCAAGCCCAAATTGAGTCCTGCAATCAGCAAACATCAAACAACAATAACAAAAACTATTGTTGCGCCTTTAACTTAGTAAAATGTCCCAAGGCGCTTTACAAGGAGTGTCATAAGACAATAAAATAAATTTGACACCGAGCCAGATCAGAAGTAATTGAGGCAAATGACAGATTTAAAGAGTGTGTTGAAGGAGGAAAGAGAGGTGGGGAGGTTTAGGGAGGGAGTTTCAGAGCTTGATACCCAGGCAGCTGAAGGCACGGCCACTGATGATTGTGCGATTATAATCAGGGATGCTCAGGAGGGCAGAATTAGAGGAATGCAGATATCTCGGGGGGTTGAGGCTGAAGGAGAATACAGAGATAGGGAGGGGGCGAGGCCATGGAGAGATTTGTAAACAAGGTTGAGAATTTTGAAATCGCTGCTTAACCAGGAGCCAATGTCGGTCAGCGAACACAGGGGGTGATGGGTGAGCGGGACTTGGTGCAAGTTAGGACATGGGCTGCCGAGTTTTGGATGACCTCAAGTTTACGTAGGGTAGAATGTGGGAGGCCAGCCAGGATTGCATCAGAATAGTCAAGTCTCGAGGTAACAAAGACATGGATGAGGGTTTCAGCAGTGGATGATCTGAGGCAGGGGTGGAGACGGGCGATGTTACGGAGGTGGAAATAGGTGGTCTTAGTTATGCCGCGGATGTGTAGAGATGCTGACTCAATTTGTTCCCCCACCAAGTCACTGACCTGTTGCCAAACCAGTGCCAGTTCAGGTGGAGCAACGCAGGAAACGAACCCATTGTTGTTCAGTTTTGATGTGGATGATGCCTGGTTTTACAGATGGAGGATTCCGAAAGGACGGTCCAGCAAATAGGGGCTTTCTCAGAAGGCATCAACAGCCTTACGGTGAGTATGGGGCCTTGAATTAAAAGGACGTTGTGGTTTGCATGTGGCTCCAGTCATTCAGCCCCGCATGCAACACTTTAATTAACTGACATGGCACCATCCCTAACGTCCATTTCATGATGTGGAAACTAAACTCGAATCTGTTTCTAACACAATGCTTCTAACTGCTGCAGTATTGTTTGCGTGTGCTGTGAGTTGTGAACCGGGTAACTCGTCGTTCTGCCGAAAGCTTCATTATCCTGCTTTCACTGTGGTCAAATAAATATTTCTCCCGTGCCCCTTCGATAAATCTCGCCGATCCTTCAGAAGGTTGTGAGTTCGAGGTCCACTTCAGAGACTTGAGCACAAGCAATACTGAGGGAGAGCTGCACTGTCGGAGGGGCAGTACTGAGGGAGCGCTGCACTGTCGGCGGGGCAGTATTAAGGGAGCGCTGCACTGTCGGAGGGTCAGTACTGAGGGAGAGCTGCACTGTCGGCGGGGCAGTACTGAGGGAGCGCTGCACTGTCGGAGGGGCAGTACTGAGGGAGCGCTGCACTGTTGGCGGGGCAGTATTAAGGGAGCACTGCACTGTCGGAGGGGCAGTACTGAGGGAGCGCTGCACTGTTGGCGGGGCAGTATTAAGGGAGCGCTGCACTGTCGGAGGGGCAGTACTGAGGGAGTGCTGCACTGTCGGAGGGGCAGTACTGAGGGAGAGCTGCACTGTCACAGGTGCCGTCTTTCGGATGCGATGTTAAACCGAGGCCCCGTCTGCCATCAGGTGAACGTAAAAAATCCCATGGCGCTATTTTGAAGAAGAGCAGGTGAGTTATCCCTGATGTCCTGGGTCAATATTGATCCATCAATCAACGTCACGAAAAACAGATTATCTGGTCATTATTACATTGTTGTTTGTGGGAGCTTGCTGTGCGCAAATTGGCTGCCACGTTTTCCACATTACAACAGTGCCTACAACTTCAAACGGGACTTCATTGGCTGTAAAGTGCTTTGGGATGCCCAATGTTCGTGAAAGACGCTATATAAATGCAAGTCTTTTTTTTTTACCCTCCCCCCCGCCACCCCTTGAAAGTGCTGGCTTCCAACCAGGGTGAGGTAATACATTTGGGGAGGGCTAACAAGGCAAGGGAATACACAATAAATGGTAGTGTTGTGTATGGAGAAAGGGTAAGACTGAATACTGTGAGCTCAAAGTAAAGTGTGACCTTAGTCTTTTATTGCAGGTCTCCAGAGTGCCTTGCCAACCTGTGAAGCCTCCTTAAATACCTGTGCTCCCAAGGGATTATGGGATCCCTTGGGACTCCAGGTGAGGAGCCCTCTGGTGGCTGTACAGAGTAAATACAAGTCCACATATATAACAATACTTCCCACCACCCCCCCCCACCCCCCGCAAAGTCAATAGTGTAACTATTTACAAGGTGAGTCGATCTGGGGCCCTTCTTGCCCTGGTTGATCGTCTCGGTGTGAAAGCTGGTGTTGTTGAATCATTTGTTAGGCCCTCGCTGGTCTGCTATTCAGCTGGCCTTGCTGGGCTGCTTGGTGTGTTGGGCCCTGCAGGGCTGCTGTGGATGATGGATTCTGCTTCGTGGTCAACTGTGTTGCCGGTTGCCACTGGTGTGTCTGTTGGGAGATCAAAAAAGGTAGGGTCCAAGGTGGGTTGCTCAGGATAGTCCGTGAATCTAAGTTTCATTTGGTCCAAGTGTTTCTGGTGAATGAGTCCATTTGAAAGTTTGACCCTGCTCCCCTCCTTGGCCACTCAGTGCCGGGAAGCCACTTGGGACCTTGTCGATAATTTAATACAAATATAGGATCATTGATTTCAATCTCGCGTGACACATTTGCACTATCATGGTATGCACTTTGTTGAAGCCGCCTGTTCTCTACCTGTTCATGTAGATCAGGGTGAACTAACGAGAGCCTTGTCTTGAGTGCTCTTTTCATGAGCAGTTCAACAGGTGAGATCCCAGTGAGTGAGTGTGGTCTCGTGTGGTAGCAAAGCAGGACTCGGGATAGGCGAGTCTGCAGTGAGCCTTCACTTACCCTCTTCAAGCCGTGCTTGATGGTTTGCACTGCTCTCTCTGCCTGACCATCGGACGCTAATTTAAACGAGGCAGAGATGGCATGTTTGATCCCGTTACGGGTCATGAATTCTTTGAGCTCAGCACTGGTAAAACATGGCCCGTTGTCGCTCACCAGGACATCGGATAAGCAGTGAGTGGCAAACATGGACTACAGGCTTTCAGTAGTGGCAGCGGACGTGCTAGCCGACATTATCTCACATTCAATCCACTTGGAGTACGCGTCTTCAACCACAAGGAACATTTTACCCAAGAACAGGTCTGCATAGTCGACGTGTACCCTAGACCACGATTGGAGGGCCAAGACCATAAACTTATCCCTGGGTAATTTGCTTAACTGCGAGCATGTATTACATCTGTGAATGCAGGACTCTATGTCCGCATCGATACCGGGCCACCACACGTGGGATCTGGCTATCGCTTTCATCATTACGATGCCTGGGTGGGTACTGTGGAGGTCATTGATGAAGGTGTCTCTGCTCTTCTTGGGGACCACTACTCGATTGTTCCACAGAAGGTAATCTGCCTGTATAGACATTTCATCTTTGTGCTGCTGGAAAGGCTTTATCTCTTCCTGCATTTCCACTGGGACACTGGACCAGCTTCTGTGAAGTCCACAGCTTTTGGCTAGAGATAATAAGGGATCCTGGCTTGTCCAGTTTGGATCTGCCGGGCAATGACGGGTGAATGCTCACTCCCAAATGCTTCCATAACCATGGCTAGATCTGCGGGCTGTGCCATTTCCACCCCCGTGGTGGGCAATGGCAGCCTACTGAGAGCATCGACGCAGTTTTCTGTGCCTGGCATGTGGCGGATGGCGTAGTTGTATGCGGACAACATGAGCGCCCATCTCTGGATGTGGGCCGATGCTTTGGTATTTATCCCTTTACTCTCGGAAAACAGGGATATAAGTGGCTTATGGTCAGTTTCCAATTCAGATTTTAGCTCAAACAGGTATTGCTGCATTTTCTTTACCCCATAGACACACGCTAACACTTCTTTTTCCATCATGCTGTAGGCTCTCTCAGCCTTAGACAGACTCCTGGATGCATAAGCAACCGGTTGCAGTTTCCCAAAATCATTAGCTTGTTGCAATACATACCCACGCCGTATGACGATGCATCACATGCTAGTACCAAACGCTTACATGGATCATACAACACAAGCAATTTGTTTGAGCACAACAATTTTCTCGCTTTTACAAAGGCATTATCTTGGCTTTTGCCCCAAACCCATTTGGCCCCTTTTCATAGTAAGACATGTAGTGGTTCTAACAGTGCGCTGAGACCCGGTAAGAAGTTACCAAAGTAGTTCAAGAGTCACAGAAATGACCGCAGCTCCGTCATGTTCTGTGGCCTCGGAGCGTTCTCGTTTGCCTCCGTCTTTGCGCTTCGCGTTGGTGGGCCTGATGCCGTCCGCCGCAATCCTCCTTCCCAAGAACTCCACTTCAGGTGCCAGGAAAACGCACTTCAAGCATTTTAACCTGAGCCCCACGCGGTTGATGCGACTAAGAACCTCCTCCAAGTTCTGCAGATACTCGACTGTGTTCCAAGATGTCGTCCTGGAAGACCACGGTGTGGGGGACCGACTTCATAAACATTCCATGTTTCTCTGGAATATCGCCGCCGCTGATCGGATTCCAAACGGGCATCTGTTATAAACAAAAAGATCTTTGTGAGTGTTGATGTAGGTGAGGGCCTTCGATGATTCCTCCAGTTCCTGCGTCATGTAGGCTAAAGTCAGATCCAGTTTCGTGAACGTCTTTCCTCCCGCCAGCGTTGCAAAGAGGTCGTCGGTTTTTGGTAGTGGGTATGGTCCTGCAGGGATAAACGATTGATAGTTACTTTGTAATCGCCACAGATTCTGACGGTGCCATCTCCCTTGAGGACTGGGACAATAGAACTGGCCCACTCGCTGAACTCAATCGGTGAAATGATGCCCTCTCGTTGCAGCCGGTCTAGCTCGATCTCTACCCTTTCTCTCATCATGTACGGTACTGCTCTCGCCTTGTGATGGATGGGTCACGTCCCCGGAATTAGGTGGATCTGCACTTTTGCTCCTCGGAATTTCCCGATGCCTGGTTCGAATAGTGAAGGAAATTTGTTTAAGACCTGGGTACACAAAGTATCGTCAGTGGGCGATAGCGCTCGGACGTCGTCCCAGTTCCAGCGTATCTTTTCTAGCCAGCTCCTGCCTAGCAGTGTGGGACCATCGCCCGGTACCACCCAGAGTGGTAGCTTGGTGCACCGCTCCATCGTAGAAGACCTTTACGGCAGCACAGCTGATTACAGGAATCAGTTCTTCAGTGTAAGTTTTTAGTTTCGTGCGAACTGGAGTTAAGACTGGCCTTGAGGCTTTGTTGCACCACAACCTTTCGAAAGTCTTTTTGCCCATGATAGACTGGCTCGTGCCCTTGGCCAGCTCCATTGACACCAGGAGTCCATTTAGTTCAACATTCAGCATTATCAGGGGACAATTCGTGGTGAATGTGTGCACCCCATGTACCTCTGCCTCCTCTATCTGAGGCTCTGGTTCGTAGTGATGCTCCGTGGATCTGTCCTCCTCTGCAACATGGTGGTTTACAGGTTTAACAGGCTTTGCAGCTCGCCTGCACACTCGGAGGTGTCCCATTGTTCCACAGCCCTTGCAAACGTACTCTTTGAATCGGCATGAGTGGAAACAATGATCACCCCTGCAGCGCTAACCAGGTGTTAATGGCCTTGCATTCATCACCCTTGATGATGGACTCTATATAACAGGTAGGGCACTGAGAAGTGCAGAGAAACAAAGAGACCTTGGAGTGCATGTCCACAAATCTCTGAAGGTGGCAGGCCAGGTAGATAAGGTGTTTGAGAAGACATACGGAATGCTTGCTTTTATTAGCCGAGGCATAGAATACAAGAGCAGTGAGATTATGCTTGAACTATATAAAACACTAGTAGGCCATAGCTGGAGTACTGCGTGCAGTTCTGGTCACCACATTACAGGAAAGATGTGATTGGATTAGAAAGGATACAGAAGAGATTTACGAAGATGTTTCCTGGACTGGAGAATTTTAGCTATGAGGAAAGATTGGATAGGCTGGGGTTGTTTTGAGGCCGCAAGAGGCGTCGGGAGGTGCGTGGAGAGACGTGAGTCCGGGGTCGGCGAGAGGCCTACAAAAGGCCGCGAGAGGCGTCGGGAGGTGCGTGAAGAGACGTGAGTCCGGGGTCGGCGAGAGGCCTACAAAAGACTGCGAGTTCAGCAGTCGGGAGGTGCGTCGCTGAGGCGTGAGTCCGGGGTCGGCGAGAGGCCTATAAAGGCGGAGCTTGTGCAGCTACAGGGAGAGGGCAAAAAAGAAGTAGAAAGAAACAGAAAGGTGACGTCACAGCCAAGAGAGTAAGTGATTGGCTGTTGATTGGTAAGTAGCTTTTCTTTTTTCTCTTCTATAACAGTGAGTAAACTTTAGCATTGTTGTTGCCAATTTAAGTTAATCTAAGGGTTAAGTCATGACAGGAGAGCTCGGCCACATGTTATGCTCCTCCTGTACCATGTGGGAACTCAGGGACACTTCCGGTGTCCCTGACGACTATGTGTGAGGGAAGTTTATCCGCCTCCAGCTCCTGACAGACCGCGTTGCGGAGTTGGAGCTGAGGGTGGATTGACTTTGGAGCATCCACGATGCTGAGAATGACGTGAGTAGCACGTGTAGCGAGTTGGTCTTACCGCAGGTGAAGGGTCCACAGCCAGCTAGGGAATGGAAGACCAGCAGGAAGAGCAGTGCAAGGAAGGTAGTGCAGGGGTCCCCTGCAGTCATCCCCCTGCAAAACAGATACACCGCTTTGGGTACTGTTGAGGAGGATGACTCATCAGGGGAGGGCAGCAGCAGCCAAGTTCATGACACCGTGGCTGGCTCTGCTGCACAGAAGGGTGGGAAAAAGAGTGGGAGAGCTATAGTGATAGGGGACTCTATTGTAAGGGGAATAGATAGGAGTTTCTGCGGCCGCAACCGAGACTCCAGGATGGTATGTTGCCTCCCTGGTGCAAGGGTCAAGGATGTCTCGGAGCGGCTGCAGAGCATTCTGGAGAGGGAGAGTGAACAGCCAGTTGTCGTGGTACATGTAGGTACCAACAATATAGGTAAGAAGCAGGAAGAGGTCCTACAAGCTGAATTTAGGGAGCTAGGAGTTAAATTAAAAAGTCGGACCTCAAAGGTAGTAATCTCTAGATTGCTACCAGTGCCACGTGCTAATCAGAGTAGAGGGAGCAGGATAGTTAGAATAAATACGTGGCTTGAGCAGTGGTGCAAGAGGGAGGGATTCAAATTCCTGGGACATTGGAACCAATTCTGGGGGAAGTGGGACCTGTACAAAAGGGACAGTCTGCACTTGGGCAGGACTGGAACTGATGTCCTAGGGGTAACATTTGCTAATGCAGTTCGGGAGTGTTTAAACTAATATGGCAGGGGGATGGGAACCTATGCAGCGAGATAGGGTGAAGTAATATGGAGTCAGAAACAGATGGTAGAAAGGTACAAAGCAATAGTGGAAGGCCGAGTAAACAAAGGCAAGAAACAAAAAGGGCCACACTACATCATAATTCTAAAAGGACAAAGGATGTTTAAAAAAAACAAGCCTGAAGGCTTTGTGTCTTAATGCAAGGAGTATCCGTAATAAGGTGGATGAATTAACTGTGCAAATAGATGTTAATGGATATGATGTGATTGGGATTACGGAGACATGGCTCCAGGATGATCAGGGCTGGGAACTCAACATCCATAGGTATTCAACATTCAGGAAGGATAGAATAAAAGGAAAAGGAGGTGGGGTAGCATTGCTGGTTAAAGAGGAGATTAATGCAATAGTTAATAAGGACATTAGCTTGAATGATGTGGAATCTATATGGGTAGAGCTGCAGAACACCAAAGGGCAAAAAACGTTAGTGGGAGATGTGTACAGAGCTCCAAACAGTAGTAGTGATGTTGGGGAGGGCATCAAACAGGAAATTAGGTGTGCATGCAATAAAGGTGCAGCAGTTATCATGGGTGACTTTAATATGCATATAGATTGGGATAACCAAACTGGAAGCAATACGATGGAGGAGGATTTCCTGGAGTGCATAAGGGATGGTTTTCTCGACCAATATTCGAGGAACCAACTAGGGGGGAGGCCATCTTAGACTGGGTGCTGTGTAATGAGAGAGGATTATTTAGTAATCTCATTGTGCGAGGCCCCTTGGGGGCAGAGTGACCATAATATGGTGGAATTCTACATTAGGATGGAGAATGAAACAGTTAATTCAGAGACCATGGTCCAAAACTTAAAGAAGGGTAACTTTGAAGGTATGAGGCATGAATTGGCTAGGATAGATTGGCGAATGATACTTAAGGGGTTGACAGTGGATGGGCAATGGCAGACATTTAGAGACCGCATGGATGAACTATAACAATTGTACATCCCTGTCTGGCGTAAAAATAAAAAAGGGAAGATGGCTCAACCGTGGCTATCAAGGGAAATCAGGGATAGTATTAAAGCCAAGGAAGTGGCATACAAATTGGCCAGAAATAGCAGTGAACCTGGGGACTGGGAGAAATTTAGAACTCAGCAGAGGAGGACAAAGCGTTTGATTAGGGCAGGGAAAATAGAGTACAAGAGGAAGCTTGCAGGGAACATTAAGACGGACTGCAAAAGTTTCTATAAATATGTAAAGAGAAAAAGGTTAGTAAAGACAAACGTAGGTCCCCTGCAGTCAGAATCAGGGGAAGTCATAATGGGGAACAAAGAAATGGCAGACCAATTGAACAAGTACTTTGGTTCGGTATTCACTAAGGAGGACACAAACAATCTTCCGGATATAAAAGGGGTCAGAGGGTCTAGTAAGAAGGAGGAACTGAGGGAAATCCTTATTAGTCGGGAAATTGTGTTGGGGAAATTGATGGGATTGAAGGCCGATACATCCCCAGGGCCTGATGGACTGCATCCCAGTGTACTTAAGGAGGTGGCCTTGGAAATAGCGGATGCATTGACAGTCATTTTCCAACATTCCATAGACTCTGGATCAGTTCCTATCGAGTGGAGGGTAGCCAATGTAACCCCACTTTTTAAAAAAGAAGGGAGAGAGAAAACAGGGAATTATAGACCGGTCAGCCTGACATCAGTAGTGGGTAAAATGATGGAATCAATTATTAAGGATGTCATAGCAGCGCATTTGGAAAGAGGTGACATGATAGGTCCAAGTCAGCATGGATTTGTGAAAGGGAAATCATGCTTGACAAATCTTCTGGAATTTTTTGAGGATGTTTCCAGTAGAGTGGACAAGGGAGAACCAGTTGATGTGGTATATTTGGACTTTCAGAAGGCTTTCGACAAGGTCCCACACAAGAGATTAATGTGCAAAGTTAAAGCACATGGGATTGGGGGTAGTGTGCTGACATGGATTGAGAACTGGTTGTCAGACAGGAAGCAAAGAGTAGGAGTAAATGGTTACCTTTCAGAATGACAGGCAGTGACTAGTGGGGTACCGCAAGGTTCTGTGCTGGGGCCCCAGCTGTTTACATTGTACATTAATGATTTGGACGAGCGGATTAAATGTAGTATCTCCAAATTTGCGGATGACACTAAGTTGGGTGGCAGTGTGAGCTGCGAGGAGGATGCTATGAGGCTGCAGAGTGACTTGGATAGGTTAGGTGAGTGGGCAAATGCATGGCAGATGAAGTATAATGTGGATAAATGTGAGGTTATCCACTTTGGTGGTAAAAACAGAGAGACAGACTATTATCTGAATGGTGACAGATTAGGAAAAGGGGAGGTGCAACGAGACCTGGATGTCATGGTACATCAGTCATTGAAGGTTGGCATGCAGATACAGCAGGCGGTTAAGAAAGCAAATGGCCTTCATAGCAAGGGGATTTGAGTATAGGGGCAGGGAGGTGTTGCTACAGTTGTACAGGGCCTTGGTGAGGCCACACCTGGAGTATTGTGTACAGTTTTGGTCTCCTAACTTGAGGAAGGACATTCTTGCTATTGAGGGAGTGCAGCGAAGGTTCACCAGACTGATTCCCGGGATGGCGGGACTGACATATCAAGAAAGACTGGAACAACTGGGCTTGCAATCACTGGAGTTCAGAAGAATGAGAGGGGATCTCATAGAAACGTTTAAAATTCTGACGGGTTAGATGCAGGAAGAATGTTCCCAATGTTGGGGAAGTCCAGAACCAGGGGTCACAGTCTAAGGATAAGGGGTAAGCCATTTAGGACTGAGATGAGGAGAAACTATTTTACCCAGAGAGTGGTGAACCTGTGGAATTCTCTACCACAGAAAGTTGTTGAGGCCAATTCACTAAAAATATTCAAAAAGGAATTAGATATAGTCCTTACTACTAGGGGGATCAAGGAGTATGGCGAGAAAGAAGGAATGGGGAACTGAGGTTGCATGTTCAGCCATGAACTCATTGAATGGCAGTGCAGGCTCGAAGGGCTGAATGGCCTACTCCTGCACCTATTTTCTATGTTTCTATGTTTCTGTGTTTTCTTTGGAACAGAAGAGGCTGAAGGAACACCTTATTAAGGTGTATAAAATTATGTGAGGCCTTGATAAAGTGGGCAGGAAGGAACTATTTCCCTTAGCAGAGAGGTCAATAACCAGGGAGCATAGATTTAAAGTAATTATTAGAAGGTTTAGAGGGGTTTTGAGGAGAACTTTTCTCACCCAGAGAGTGGTGGGGGTCTGGAACTCACTGCCTGAAAGGGTGGTAGAGGCAGAAATCCTCACCACATTTATAAAGTACTTGGATGTGCACTTGAAGTGCCATATCCTACAGGGATACGGACCAAGAGCTGAAAAGTGGGATTAGGCTGGATAGCTCTTTGTCGGCCGGCATGGACACGATGGGCCAAAATGGGCATCCTTTCATGCTGTAAATTTCTATGATTCTATGATTTCGCTCTGCGATTGGCGGCCGTGCCTTCAGCTGCTGAATTCCCAGGCTCTGAAATCCCACACTAGACAATCGTTATCTATTCCATGCACTTCACCCCCTTTAAGACCCTCCTTAAAACCCACCTCTTTTACACAGCTCAGCCCCTCCTAGTATCCCCTCTGTTTCTCGTGTCTTTCAATGTTTTGCTCTGGTAAAGCGGTTGTATGAGTGCAAGTGGCCATTAGGTAATTGTGAATGGCAGGCAGTTGGCGGTGAGCATCAGTAGGTTGATGCTGGGCAGACTGGCGAAGCCATTGATAGATTCCTACTATCGACGGTGAGTTGCCGGGAGTTTGTCCACAGGATAACAAACAAGTACTCGCACTGTCACCTGAACCCAGATCAGCCAATCAGCACAGCCCACCTCTCCGATCTGCATGGCCAGAGACCAGATATCACTGGATGGTGAGTATATGAACTAAACCAATTGAAAGAGCTGTGCCAATCTTGTTTAAGGGGCATCATTGGAATGCTAGGTTTTGGTAAATATTTGGTCAGAAATATAATCAACAACAACAACTTGTATAGCGCCTTTAACGTAGTAAAACATTCCAAGGCGCTTCACAGGACTGTTATAAGACCAAACATTTGACACCGAGCCAGATGAGGAGAAATTAGGGAAAGTGACCAAAAGCTGGGTCAAAGAGGTAGGATTTAAGGCACGTCTTCAAGGAGGAAAGAGAGGTAGAGAGGTGGAGAGGTTTAGGCAGGGAGTTCCAGAGCTTGGGGCCTAGGCAACAGAAGGCACGGCCACCGATGATGGAGCGATTATAATCAGGGATGCTCGAGAGGGCAGAATTAGAGGAGCGCAGACATCTCGGGGGTTGTGGAGCTGGAGGAGATTAGAAAGATAGGGAGGGGTGAGGCCATGGAGGGATTTGTAAACAAGGATGAGAATTTTGAAACAGGAGATTAAAATGGTTAACAATTAAAATGGATTCCACAGTTTTAGTGTATGTTTGTAAGCTGTACAATTTGCAAAATCTAAAAACAACATAGCCGACAGAAGCTATAAGAAAGAAAGACTTGCATTTATATAGCTTTGACAACCTCAGGACATCCCAAAGTGCTTTACAATGAAGTACTTTTGGAGTGTAGTCACTGTTGTAATGTGGGAAATGCAGCAGCCAATTTGCGCACAGCAAGCTCCCACAAACAGCACTGTGATAATGACCAGATAATCTGTATAAGTGATGTTGGTTGAGGGATAAATATTGGCCCCAGAACAACAACAACAGCAACTGTTTTTACATAGCCCTTTAAAATATTGAAACATTACAAGGCATTTTTCAGGAGTATTATGAGACACCAGGGCTAACTCCCTTGCCCTTCATTAAAATATTGTCATGGGATCATTTACTGAGAGGGCAGATGGAGCCTCAATTTAAAATCTGATCTGAAAGACGGCACCTTCAACAGTGCAGCACTCCCTCAGTACTGCACTGGAGTGTCAGTCTAGATTTTGTGCTCAAGTCTCTGGAGTGGGACTTGAACCAATGTCTCAAAGGCTAAAGAGCTACCCACTGAGCTGTGGCTGACCTTGTAGGATTTTCTCTGTGCAAAATGGCTGCCACTTTATGAGGAGAGTTTGTAAAAGTTAGGATTGGTCTCCTTGGAACAGAGAAGGCTAAAAGATGACCTAAAAGAGGTTTTCAAGATGATGAGAGATTTGGGGAAAATATATTCCCATTGGTGAGTGGGTCAGTAACCAGAGGTCACAGATTCAAAATCATTGGCAAAATATCTAGAGGGGAGACGAGGAGAAATGTTTTCACTCAGAGTTATTGGGATCTGGAACACTCTATGGGCCCAAGTTTCCACATGATTTGCGACTATCTTAGAAATCGCAATTCTCCCCATTTTTTTTTCTGCAGTTCTAGTCAGGTAGAACAGTTCTACTTTGGAACAGAATTTTTTCTTCAAAAGGGGGCGTGTCCGGCCACTGACGCCTGATTTCAAAGTTTCCACAGTGAAAACGTACTCCAAACTAAGTTAGAATGGAGGAAGTGAATATTTTTGTAGAACTGAAAAAACCTGTTCTACAAATTAAAAAATCAGGCGCAGGTTACGAATTAGGCGTCCAGAACGAGGTGGGGGGGGGGGGGTGCGAGGGAAGGGAAGTCATTAAATTCTACAATAAATCCTTATTTATACTTATACAAATATTATACAAATAAATCCAACCTGAATAAACATTTATAAGCAAAGAAAAGATTAAATAAACCATCTTCCTACTTGTGTGAAGGTACGGAGAATGCTGCAGTCAGCCTGAGGCACCCGTTCTTCCTGCGGGGGGGGGTTAGGAGGCGCCCGTTCTTTCCCGCGGGGGGGGGGGTAGGAGGCGCCCGTTCTTCCCGCGGGGGGGGGGGAAGGAGACAGTGAGAAGGCTGCAAGTGCTGATGTGCTGGTGGCAATGTGCTTTTATTAAAAAAATGTTCAAAAATTAAACAGCTACAAAGAACTACAAAAATGGCCGAGTGCCAATGTTTTTTTCACACTGCGCGTGCGCGAACGCTCCAACGCGCACGCGCAGCGTTGCCGGCAGGAAAAAAACTAATTTAAATAGTACCCGCTCTCTCCCACTTACAAAATTGGCGCGAGTGTAGGCTCCGCCCCCCTGGGCGCCGCGCCAGGCAGACAAGGAGCTGCAGAACGCTCCAGAATTGCGAGGTTTTTTTTAGGCGCTGTTTTAGGCGCGAAAAACGGGCGCCCAGCTCGGAGGGACGCCCGTTTTTTATCGTGTGGAAACTTGGGCCCTATATGTGGTGGAGCAGATTACAGAAATCATTTTAAAAGGGAGTTGGACAGGTGCCTGAGAATGAGGAACTTACAGGGTTACGAACAAAAGGCGGAGGGGTGGGACTAAACATGACTTCTCTTTCAAATAACTAGCACAGGCACGATGGGCCATATGGCCTCCTTCAAATATCAACGCATCCCTCCAAATCGGAGGCCATCTTGTGATGTGATGACAGGAGCATTTATCGCATTCAGCAATGACAAATGATTTTAATTTAGTCTTGAAGCGAACATCCCAGCTGACCTCAACTATCATTTCCCAGTAAATTGTTTCAAGAAATAGATGAAAGAATTAAGCTTTATAATGGCACTCTTAGAATGACACAGCACCGAAGGAGGTCATTCGGCCCATCGTGCCCGTGCCGTCTCTTTGAAAGAGCGATCCAATTAGCTACTCCCCCCTACCCTTTCCCCACAGCCCTGTACATTTTTCCTTTTCAAGTATTTATCCAATTTCCTTTCGAAAGTCACTATTAGATCTGCTCCCACCGCCCTTTCAAGCAGCGCGCTCCAGATCACAACAACTCGCTGTGTAAAATTAAAAAATGCTCCTCATCTCCCCTCTGGCTCTTTTGCCGATTCTCTCAAATCTTTGTCCACTGGTTAAAAGACATCATCATAGGTGGCCCCTCGAACGAGGATGACTTGCTTCCACACCAAAAGGGATGAGTTCACTGATGTTTCAATGGAGGACCCGATATTCCAGTCCTGAACTCCAGGGGTGGAAGATGCCTGTGCGTGGATTTTGTTAACGTGTGGTGACCGTTGCACATCAGCCACCACACGGGCTTGACAGAGCGAGGCCTTTATCCAGTGGCAATGGTAAACCAGGATGACTGGAGACCTGCTCTGCTGCACGGACCTAGTGCGCGCATACATATCGCAGCGTGGGCTGGCCCGTGCTGCCCCTGGGCCCTCTGCTCTTCTGGGCCCTGCACCCTCATTTGCCACCCCTCTGCCACGATCTCTCACCACTGATCTCTCACCGCTCCTCCGCCACAAGCATTCGCCGCACTTCCACCAGGATCCCTCACCGCACCTCTGCACCAAACATTCGCCACACCTCCACCACGATCTCTCACCGCTCCTCCACCTCAATCATTCGCCACACCTCCACCACAATCTCTCGCCACTCATCCGCCCCAACCTCCTCTCTCCTCCGCTGTGCCTGGGCCCCGCCGATGTTCCTGTCCACGCTCCAAATGGCGAACTGGGCCTTGATGATGTCACCCAGTTGCCCACCTCGAAGTTGTCGTATACGTGGAACGGCTCGCGCTGGAAGTTATAATGGTATGCCCATGAAGTTGTAGGGCCCGTGCTCAAGCTCTTTTATCCTCCCAACCTGCGGTGGTGTCCTTAAAAGACAAGTGCAGTGTTGGCCCTTAACCCTTCAGCCGTAAAGTCCAAACGCCATGTCATTAAACAGATTGTCTGGTCATTATCACATTGCTATTTGTGGGCGCTTGCTGTGTGCAAAATTGACTGCCGCGTTTCCTACATTACAATGGTGACTACACTCCAAAAGTACTTCCTTGGCTTTGGGACGTCCTGAGGTCATGAAAAGATGCGAAAGAAATGCAAGTTCTTTCTTTTCGGTCATGGATTCAAATCCCACTCCAGGGGCTTGAGCACATAAATCCAGGCTGACACTCCAGTGCTGAGGGATTGCTGCACTGTCGGAGGTGCCAGCTTTCAGACGAGACGTTAAACCGAGGCCCCGTCTGCCCCCTCGGAGACGTAAAAGATCCCATGGCACTATAAGGTGGTCAGCACAAAATCCAGGCTAACATTCCAGTGCAGTACTGAGGAAGTGCTGCACTGCCAGAGGTGCCATTTTTCAGATGAGATTTTAAATTGAGGCTCCATCTGCTCTCTCAGTAAACGATCCCATGGCACTATTTCGAGGACAAGCAGGGCAGTGGTGCCCTGGGGCCAATATTTACCTCAAAAAAACAGATTATCTGGTCATTATCATATTGCTGATTGTGGGAGCTTGCTGTGTGCAAACTGGTTGCCGCATTTCCCACATTACAACAGTGACTACACTTTAAAAGTACTTAATTGGCTGTAAATCACTTTGAGACATCCAGTGGTCATGAAAGGCGCTTTATAAATGCAAGTCTTTCTTCTTCTTTCCTTTAGCTGCCTGGGCCCTAAGCTCTGGAACTTCCTCCCTAAACCTCTCCACCTCGCTACCTCTCTTCCCTCCTTTAAGACGCTCCTTAAAACCTACCTCTTTGGTCATCTGTCTTAATTTCTTCTTATGTGGCTCAATGTCAAATTTATCTGTTTTGTCTTATAACAGGCCTGTGAAGCGCCTTGGGATGTTTTACTGCATTAAAGGCGCAACATAAATAAAAGCTGTTGTTGTTGTCGTCGTTCCTTTTTTTTTATCGCCCATCTCGCAAACGATCGTTGCATCGCTAACGCTAACATGGGTCGCCGCACTCCATGCGCGCAGTCGCTAACGTTCTAACTCGGCACATTGCTCTTGCTTTCAGAGCCTACTCACGCAAGACGAGATGCCGAGATACAGGTTTAAACTGCTGGGCACTGCGGACGAGGAGCTGCGATATTAACAACACCCTTTGCCCCAGAACTCATTGCTTGTATCGTTCTGTCCAGCGGGATCCTCCACACCCACGGACGCAGTAGCATTTAGGAGATATTTGCACTGGGAAGGAAGATTTGAATTTGCCGTGTTATTTATTTGTACTTTTTTTTTGGTAATGTTCCAATCGAACACCTGGAGTTGATGCTGGAAATATACCTGTTAGAGCTGAGAAAACGATTGAATTTAACTTTGTAAATCAGTCAGGATTTTTTACTTAATATATGTGTGTCTACGTGTACCATCACCAATGGTAAATGGCTGTAACATTTGGGGTTTTGACATGTCTTTTGGTTACATCTGCAGTTCTTGTAAAAGAAAGCTGTTTTTATTTTAGCTACTCAATTATCGTCAAGTTTATTGCGTGATTTATGTAAATTAATTTATACGCCCTTTAGGTATAGGATAGACTACGAAAATTTCAGGTTCTTTAAAGGTCCTGTACCTTAAAGGTGCATTTTTCCCCCATGTGTCTCAGTGGGTAACATTTACGCCTAAGTCAGAAGGTTGTGGATTCAAGTCCCACTCCAGAGACTTGAGCACAAAATTTAGGCTGACATTCCAGTGCAGTGCTGAAGGAGTGCTGCACTGTCGGAGGTACCGTCTTTCGGATGAGATGTCAAACTGAGGCCCCATCTGCTCTCTCAGATGGATATAAAAGATCCCATGACACTGTTTCTAGGAAGGGCAGTGGAGTTATCCTCCGTGTCCTGGCCAATATTTATCCCTCAACCAACATCACTAAAACAGATAATCTGGTCATTATCACATTGCTGTTTGTGGGAGCTTGCTGTGCGTGAATCGGCTGCCGGGTTTCCCACATTACAACAGTGACTTCACTTCAAAAAAGTATTTAATTGGCTGTAAAGCACTTTGAGACATCCTGAGGTCGTGAAAGGCGCATTTATAAATGCAAGTCTTTCTTTTCGTTGTTTGATACAAAAAATCTAATGGATTCTTTTTTTAATTGTGCCAGTGAAATGAGATGGTTTCACTCCAGATTGGTGGAGCTATCTGAGAGGTGGTTTAATAAATTAACAAAAGAATATTTAACAAAGGCTCTGTTCTGGTGATTTTAATCCTATTTGATGGGATCTCTGAAATGTGCACCTGATCAGGAGAGGATGGGGTGAGGGGGGAAGTGATGACTGTGTGAATTTCTTATTTAGCGATAACATGGACAATAAACATTCTCAGTCGATGAAATGTAAATGAAAAGTGGCTCGGGGTTTCAGGCAAATATATAGGGCTCGATTTTCCCCAGTGCCATTTTTTGGCGTACTTGAAGAGTTCCGCCCAGTTTTTTTGGGCCCAACTACGCTAAAAGAAAATCATCCCAGTTTCCCCGTTTGAATTGTTGATTGTGGCGCCGCGTAGCCTGTCCTTTAGCTTTGGGGGTGGAGCCTAAGATCTGTGGCAAAAAGATTGGGTTGCCAGGGTAACGAGGGTCACACTGTGGGCTGAGGCTGCACAGTGAAACATATTCTGGCCAGCTCACAGCAACCTGCACAAGCACCTTACACATTGCAGCAACTTACCACCATTAAATTATTAAAGTGTAATGACGAAGGTCTGTCTCCCCCTCCCCCCACCCACCTCACAATGCCGGTGCTGGTACCTGCTACTATCCCAGGCCGAAGGGCCTCCCCCCTCCCAGTACCCGCTCCTACCTCTGGCCGAAGGGCCTCTTCCCGCCCGGTACCTGCTCCTAACTCTGGGCGAAAGGCCTCACCTCATCTCCCCCTCTCTGCTGCTGCTGTCCGGGCCCTGGAAATCCATCTGCTGCGCTGATTTGCTTACCTGCGCCGATTCTCTTAACTGCCCACAGAGGTCACATACGCCGTCCTAAGAAAACTTGGAGTAAATTGGAGCTGGCCAAACTTGCTTAAATGGCCAGAATTGGCCCGGGTGGCAGGTTACGCCCCCAATGTGTTTTTTAAAAAAAACTAACCTAACCTACCCCCCAAAGTCTTATTGGGATCACAGGTTAAGTCTCTCTGGTGGCTTACGTTCCCTTGAAGAGCGCCTGAGTTGGGGCTCTGGTTGTTGGGCGCTGGCCTGAGTGTCTGCTGTTTGCGATACCTCAGGCCTGTCCGGACTGCCCACAGTGACTGGGCTCTCCTCCACTTAGTTCCGGTATTCGGTCACCTGTGGTGGGGTAAACTCTACGTCGTGTTCTTCCTCTGCTTCTTCTATGGGGTTGCTGAACCTCCTTTTAGTTTGATCCACTTGTTTGCGGCAGATTTGTCCATTGGTAAGTTTAACTACCAAAACCGTATTCCCCTCTTTGGCAATCACAGTGCCTGCAAGCCATTTGGGCCCTGCAGCGTAATTAAGGACAAAAACAGGGTCATTGACATCAATACATCGCTCCCTTGCATTCCTGTCATGGTAGTCACATTGTAACTGACGCCTGCTCTCAACAATTTCTTTCATAGTAGGGTGTAAAAGGGATAACCTGGTTTTGAGCATCCTTTTCATTAGCAGATCTGCGGGTGGAACCCCTGTGAGAGAGTGTGGTCGGGATCCATTGGTCAACAGGAGGCATGATAAGCGGCTTTGTAGGGAAGCCCCTTGGATTCTGAGCATCCCCTGTTTGATTATCTGCACTGCTCGTTCCACCTGGCTGTTTGAGGCTGGTTTGAACAGTGCCGTTCTGGCATGGTTGATTCCGTTGCCGGCCATGAAGTCCTGGAATTCACTGCTTGTGAAGCACGGGCCATTGTCGCTGACCAAGACGTCCAGTAGACCACGGGCGACGAACATTGCCTGTAGACTTTCTACCGTGGCAGAGGATGTGCTTGAATTTAAAATGGCACACTCAATCCATTTGGAGTAAGCGTCGACTACAACCAAAAACATATTTCCCTGAAAGGACCTGCGTAGTCCACATGGATGCGTGACCATGGCTTGGCGGGCCAGGACCAGGGGCTAAGGGGGGCTTCCCTGGGTGCGTTGCCCAGCTGAGCACACGTGTTGCATCTGCAAACACAAAGTTCCAGGTCTGCATCGATCCCTGGCCACCAAACGTGTGACCTGGCAATTGCCTTCATCATGACAATGCCCGGGTGCTCATTGTGAAGTTCTCTGATAAACACCTCTCTGCCCTTCTGGGGCATGACTACGGTTTCCCCACAGTAGGCAATCAGCCTGAATCGAGAGTTCATCCTTGCGCCTATGAAACGGTTTAAACTCCTCAGGGCATGGCCCGTACGTGGCTGCCCAGTCCCCATTCAGGATACATTTCTTAACTAAAGACAGTAGCGGGTCTTTATTTGCCCAGATTTTAATCTGACGGGCTGTCACAGGTGAGCCTTCACTTTTGAAAGCTTCAACAGCCATGACCATCTCAGCATCATGCTCAGTTGTCCCCTCAGTGGTGGCTAGTGGGAGCCTGCTGAGTGCATCGGCGCAGTTTTCAGTGCCCGGTCTGTGCCGAATTGTGTAGTCATAGGCAGCTAACGTGAGTGCCCACCTCTGTATGCGGACCGATGCATTCACATTTATGGCCTTGTCGCCCAAAAGGGACATAGAAACATAGAAAATAGGTGCAAGAGTAGGCCATTCGATAAGATCATGGCTGATCATTCCTTCAGCACCCCTTTCCTGCTTTCTCGCCATACCCCTTGATCCCCTTAACCGTAAGGGCCATATCTAACTCCCTCTTGAATATATCCAATGAACTCGCATCAACAACTCTCTGCGGCAGGGAATTCCACAGGTCAACAACTCTCTGAGTGAAGAAGTTTCTCCTCATCTCAGTCCTAAGTGGCCTACCCCTTATCCCAAGACTATGTCCCCTGGTTCTCCAACATCAATAACATTCTTCCCGCATCTAACCTGTCCAGTCCCGTCAGAATCTTATACGTTTCTATGAGATCCCCTCTCATCCTTCTAAACACCAGTGAATAAAGGTCCAGTTGATCCAGTCTCTCCTCATATGACAGTCCAGCTATCCCTGGAATTAGTCTGGTGGACCTTCGCTGCACTCCCACAATAGCAAGAACGTTCTTCCTCAGATTAGGAGACCAAAACTGAACACAATATGCCAGGTGAGGCCTCACCAAGGCCCTGTAAAACTGCAGTAAGACCTCCCTGCTCCGATAATCAAATCCCCTAGTTATGAAGGCCAACATACCATTTGCCATCTTTACTACCTGTTGTACCTGCATGCCCACTTTCAGTGACTGGTGAACCATGACACCCAGGTCTCGTTACACCTCTCCTTTTTCTAGTCTGCCGCCATGCAGATAATATTCTGCCTTCGTGTTTTTGCCCCCAAAATGGATAACCTCACATTTATCCACATTATACTGCATCTGCCATGCATTTGCCCACTCACCTAATCTGTCCAAGTCACCCTGCAGCCTCTTAGCGGCCTCCTCACAGCTCACACCACCACCCAGTTTAGTGTCATCCGCAAACTTGGAGATATTACGCTCTATTCCTTCATCCAAATCGTTAACGTATATTGTAAAGAGCTGGGGTCCCAGCACTGAGCCCTGAGGCACCCCACTAGTAACTGCCTGCCATTCTGAAAAGGACCCGTTTATCCTGACTCTCTGCTTCCTGTCGGCCAACCAGTTCTCTATCCACGTCAGTACATTACCCCCAATACCATGCGCTTTGATTTTGTACACCAATCTCTTGTGCGGGACCTTGTCAAAAGCCTTTTGAAAGTCCAAATACACCACATCCATTGGCTCTCCCTTGTCCACTCTAATAGTTACATTTTCAAAAAATTCCAGAAGATTCGTCAAGCATGATTTCCCTTTCATAAATCCATACTGATTCGGTCCGATCCTGTCACTGCTTTCCGAACGGGCTGCTATTTCATCCTTAATGATAGATTCCAAAATTTTCCCCACTACTGATGTCAGGCTAACCGGTCTATAATTACCTGCTTTCTCTCCCTCCTTTTTTTAAAAATGGCATTACATTAGCTACTCTCCAGTCCATAGGAACTGATCCAGAGTTGATAGATTGTTGGAAAATGATCACCAATGCATCCACTATTTCTAGGGTCACTTCCTTAAGTACTCTGGGATGCAGACTATTGGACCCGGGGATTTATCGGCCTTTAATCCCATCAATTTCCCGAACACAATTTCCCGCCTAATAAGGATATCTTTCAGTTCCTCATTCTCGCTAGACCCACTGTCCCCTAGTACATTCGGAAGGTTATTTGTTAGGGAGTTAGGACGTTAGGGGTTTTTGATCTGTCTCCAGCTCAAATTTCCTGCCAAACAGGTACAGGTGCATTTTTTTTACTGCATATACACGTGCTAGCGCTTCCTTTTCTAGCATCCCGTAGCCCCTTTCTGCCCGGGACAGACTTCAGGAGGCATAAGCTACCGGCTGTAACTGACCATTGGCATTCACATGCTGCAACACACACCTGACCCCATAGGACGATGCATCACACATTAAACTAGTTTCTTACACGGGTCATATAACGGTAACAGTTTGTTGGAGCATAACAAATTGCGTGTTCTATCAAAAGCCCTTTCCTGGCTGTCCCCCCAGACCCAATCGCAACCTTTGCGTAGGAGCACGTGTAGCGGCTCTAACAGCGTGCTCAATTTGGGAAGAAAGTTACCAAAATAGTTCAGGAGCCCCAGGAACGAATGTAGCTCCATCGTGTTACGGGGTCTGGGTGCTCTCTGGATCGCTTCCGTTTTCGACGCAGTAGGTCTGATCCCGTCAGCTGCTATCCTCCTCCCCAGGAATTCTACCTTTGTCCTGGTCCTGGCCTTTTTCAGTCGCAGCCCTACCCAGTCCAGTCTGCGTAGCACCTCCTCCAGGTTGTGGAGCTGTTCTTCAATATCGCAACCCGTGATGAGGATGTCGTCTTGAAAAACCACCGTCCTTGGAATCGACTTGAGGAGGCTTTCCATATTTCGCTGAAAGATCGCGGCGGCCGAACGAGTCCCGAACGGACATCTGTTATACTCAAACAACCCTTGTGTGTCATGATGGTGGTCAGCTTCTTCAACTCACTTTCCAGCTCCTGGGTCATATAAGCTGAGGTCAGGTCCAATTTTTTTAAAAGTTTGCCACCGGATAGCGTCGCAAAGAGGTCCTCTGCTCTCGGTAGCGGGTACTGATCTTGGAGTGATACCTGATTGATGGTGGCCTTGTAATCACCACATATCCTGACCGACCAATCCGCCTTGAGCACCGGCATGATCGGGCTCGCCCAGTCACTAAATTCGACTGGCGAGATGATGCCTTCCCTAAGTAGGCGGTCCAATTCGCATTCTATCTTTTCCCACATCACGTATGGCACCGCTCTGGCCTTGTGGTGTATTGGCCTGGCGTCCGGGTTTATGTGAATCATTACCTTGGTCCCCATGAAAGTGCCGATGCCGGGTTGAAATAGTGAGTCAAATTTGTCCAGGACCTGTGAACATGATACTCGCTCCACAGAAGAAATTGCATTGACATCGCCCCATTTCCAGTTCATGACAGGAAGCCAACTCTTCCGCAATAGTGCAGGACTGTGCCCCGGGACAATCCAGAGTGGCAACCTCTTCTTTGTGGGTCACGATTACCATGGCGCTGCCGAGCACTGGAATGATCTCCTTTATATATGTCCGTAGCTGTGCGTCAATCGGCAATAATTTTGGCCTCCTAGCCTTGGACACTCACAACCTTTCGAACTGTTTGATACTCATCAGGGACTGGCTGGCCCCCGTGTCCAGGTCCACTAATACTGGGATGCCATTGAGGAGCACTTGCATCATTATCGGTGGCGTCCTGGTATATGAACTGTTTTTGTGCTCCACATGAACTCGCTGAACTTCAGCTTCCCATGATTTCCCCCGGTATTCATTTGGCCTCGTAGGGCTTACATTGGACCCGTCCTCCTCACAGGCTTCCTGCACATACACCCCAAGTGACCGCTGACTTTGCAGTTTCTGCAGGTATATTGCTGATACCTGCAAGCTCTGGCTGGGTGTTTGCCTCCACACCTCCAGCATGAGCTAGAGGCCCCATTGTTGGAAACAAAAGGTCCATTACCAGTCGATCATCTCTGACTGTCTCTGTAACTGTCCTTAAGCGCACCATTAACAAGTGTTGATGGCCCCATTACTGGCCGCATTGTCCATTGCGATGGCATGAATTGCCGTTCAGCTAGCCATTGTCTCTGTTGAATTCCACCTTTGAGTTCGACTGCATGCTGGGGCATGTCCGATTGCCCTTGTCTGCCTAGAGAACTGTGTGCCGTTAACAATGTTGACTCCCTGGTCGTTTGCTGCATTTGAGACAAGATTTTGCCATAAATCATTCTGGTCTCTTCCTCCCCTGAGATAATTGTCTGGGCTCTCATAGCCACCGCTTCCAAGGTCAAATCTTTGGTCTCAATCAGTTTCCTGAAAACCCCTGCGTGCCCGATGCCCTCAATAAAAAAGTATCGCAGCATCTCCGCTCTGCATGCATCTAGGAACTTACATAAGCTCGCCAGTCGCCGGAGATCTGCCACGAAGTCTGGAACGCTTTGCCCTTCTCGTCGCCGGTGCGTGTAAAACCGGTGTCTCGCCATGTGCATGCTGCTCGTCAGTTTAAGGTGTTCCCCGATCAACTTACTGAGCTCTTCGAACATCTTGTCCGCCGGCTTCTCTGGCGCTAGAAGGTCCTTCATCAGGGAGTACGTTCTGGATCCACAAACCATCAGGAGATGACCCCTGCGTTTGTCGGCCGAATCCTGTCCCAACCATTCCTTAGTGACAAAACTTTGCTGTAGTCTCTCAATAAAGTCGTCCCAATCATCACCAAAACAGTACCTCTCTTCTGTGCTGCTAGTGGCCATGCTCACGTGGTTTAAATCCCAGTTTCTCGTCGTCAATAATATGTCCTTACTATACAGTATAAATGCACAGGAGGCCCATACTTGAGAAAAGATCACTCTGTGACTAGTTACCTTTATTACCAAGACCTCAAGAGACAGACGGTGGGTGGAGCTTCCCCTTTTATACCGGAAAGTCCAGGTTAGGAGTGTCTCTCACAAGTTCGCCCCCTGTGGTCAGTGTTCTCAAGGTGTACAACTTAGGTCAGCTTATACATGGGTTACAATGATAGTTGAATACATGACAAGAGGTGTTCAAAATTACATGGCATTTTGATAGAGTATATAGGGAGAAACTGTTTCCACTGGCAGGTGGGTTGGTAACCAGAGGACACAGATAAGAACATAAGGAGCAGGAGTAGGCCATACAGTCCATCGAGCCTGCTCCGCCGTTTAATACGATCATGGCTGATCCGATCACGGACTCAGGTCCACTTCCCTGCCCGGTCCCCATAACCCCTTATTCCCTTATCGGTTAAGAAACTGTCTATCTCTGTCTTAAATGTATTCAATGACCCAGCTTCCACAGCTCTCTGAGGCAGCGAATGTAAGATAATCAGCAAAAGAACCAGAAGGGAGATGAGATTGTTTTAATGCAGCGAGTTGTTATGATCTGGAACCCGCTGCCGGAAGGGCGTTGGCAGATTCAATAACAACTTTCAAAATGAAATTGGATAAACACTTGAAAACAAAAGAAGTGCAAGGTTATGGGGAGAGAGCAGGGGGTAGTGAGAATAATTGGATCGCTCTTTCAAAGAACTGGCACAGGCACGATGGGCCGAATGGCCACTCTTGGTGCTATATAAATCTATGATGCTGTGAAAAAGAATGTTATACCATTAAATGAAACTGACCAATCAGAGGTAATCCTGCACCAACACAGTGCACTGGGCTGGCACCATGCCAAGTGGAACCAGCACTGCAAGAACATAAGAACACAAGAATTAGGAGCAGGAGTTGGCCATTCGGCCTTGGAGCCTGCTCCACCATTCAAATAGATCATGGTTGATCTTTGACCTCAACTCCACTTGCCTGCACTATCCCTATATCCCTTGATTCCCTTAATATCCAAAAATCTATCGATCTCTATCTTGAATATAGTCAACGACTGAGCCTCCACAGCCCTCTGGGGTAGAGAATTCCAGAGATTCACCACACTTTGAGTGAAGAAGTTTCTTCTCATCTCAGTCCTAAATAACCGAACCCTTATTCTGATACTGTGACCCTTGGTTCTAGACTCCCCAGCCAGGGGAAACATCCTGCATCCAACCTGTCGAGCCCTGTAAGAATTTTGTACGTTTCAATGAGATTACCTCTCATTCTTCTAAACTCTAGAGAATATAGGCCTAGTTTGCTCAATCTCTCCTCATAAGTCAATCCCCCCACCCCAGGAATCAGTCTGGTGAGCCTTTGTTGCACTCCCTTTATGGCAAGTATATCCTTCCTTAGGTAAGGAGACCAAAACTGTACACGATACAGAAGGAAGCGACTGAGCTGGACAGGGCACAGGAGAGAAGGTGCTAAACTGATAAAGGACAATAAATGTTGGCTAGGGTATGGTGGTGTTAGATTATATTACTGGACTGGTCACGGTAGATGCTGCCACCTTCTCCACAGGTGGAAGATTAAAGCCTCCCCATCATGTGGCTGTGGAGCTCCTAATCAGACCCTGGAGCACATCATTGAGCTCTGCCCACAGAGGGAAATTCACAGGCAGCCTACAAGATACACCAGAAGCTTTTGCCTGGATATCCAATTTGAATATTTATATTTGATTCTCTTTGTTACTACCATGCGAAAGAAGAAGACTGGACTAGTAATTCAGACAATGTGAGTTTCAATCGTGCCATAAGAATCTTAATTTTAAAATCTGTCGCATTGTGGTAAAAACCCAACTGGTTCACTCATGTCTTTGAGGGAAGGAAACCTGCCGTCCTTACCCAGTCTGCGCCTATAGATGACTCCAGAACCTCAACCATGTGGTTAACTCTTAACTGTCCTTATCCATGCCTTTGTTATCTCTAGACTTGACTACTCTAATGCACTCCTGGCTGGCCTCCCACATTCTACCCTACATAAAACTTGGCTGCCCCGTGTCCTAACTCGCACCAAGTCTCGCTCACCCATCCCCCCTGTGCTCGCTGACCGACATTGGCTCCCAGTTAAACAATGCCTCGATTTCAAAATTCTCATCCTTATTTTCAAATCCGTCCGTGGCCTGGCCCTCCCTACTTCTGGAATCTCCGCCAGCCCAACAACACCCCGAGATGTCTGCGCTTCTCTAATTCTGCCCTCTTGAGCATCCCTGATTATAATCGCTCAACCAATGGTGGCCGTGCTTTCTGTTGCCTAAGCCCCCAAGCTCTGGAACTCCCTCCCTAAACCGCTCCACCTCACTAACTCTCTTTCCTCCTTCAAGGCACTCCATAAAATGACCTCTTTGACCGAGCTTTTGGTCACCTGCCATAATTTCTACTTATGCAGCTCAGTGCCAAAATATATCTCATAATACTCCTGTGAAACTCCTTGGGATGTTTCATTATGATAAAGGCGCTATATAAATACTAGTGGTTGTTGTCTTGACCGTCCTCTGAAGTGGCCCAGCAAGACAATCACCACCACCTTCTCGGGGCAACTAGGGTACGGGTAATAAATGCCGGCCTCGCCAGCAGGGTCCACATCCCGAGAATGAATGAGAAAAAGTACACAGAAAAAGGGGTAAGGAAATGGGTCGATAGCACCCGTAAAGAGCTAGCAATGACACGGCAACGATGGGCCGAATGGCTTCCAGCTTTGCTGTAATCTCTATAAACATGATATCAGTGGGAGCTGGTGAAACTCACCCCATACCTGGCACAAACACCCAAAAGACATATTAATGTTCAGAAAATAAAAACAGGGAATGCCGGTAAACGCTCAGCAGGCCAGGCAGCATCTGTGGAGAGAGAGAAAGCTCGAGATAATGTTTCGCTGACTCTTCATCAGAATAGAAAGGCTCTTCGGCCTGAAGTGTTGACTCTGTTTCTATCCCCACAGAGGATGCCTGACCTGCTGAACTGTTCATCAACAGCTTGACTTTATATAGCGCCTTTAACGTAGTAAAACATCCCAAGGCACTTCACAAGAGCGATTATCAGACTGAATTGGACAGCAAGCCTGATAAGGAGATATTCGGGCAGGTTGCCAAAAGCTTGGTCAAAGAAGTAGGTTTTAAGGAGCATCTTAAAGGAGGAGAGAGAGGTAGAGAGGCGAACAGGTTACATAAGAACATAAGAAATAAGAATGTAAGAACATAAGAAATAGGAGCACGAGTAATCCACACGGCCCCTCGAGCCTGCTCCGCCATTTAACACGATCATGGCTGAGCCGAGCATGAACCCAGCTCCATTTCCCTGCCTGCTCCCCACAACCCCTTATTCCCTTATCGGTTAAGAAACTGTCTATCTCTCTCTTAAATTTATTCAATGACCCAGCTTCCACCACTCTCTGAGGCAGTGAATTCCACAGATTTACAAGCCTCTGAGAGAAGAAATTCCTCCTCATC
Organism: Pristiophorus japonicus; assembly: GCF_044704955.1. Classification (NCBI taxonomy): domain Eukaryota; kingdom Metazoa; phylum Chordata; class Chondrichthyes; family Pristiophoridae; genus Pristiophorus; species Pristiophorus japonicus. The sequence continues at coordinate 110,245,177 of NC_091990.1, read as the reverse complement.
TCAGTTTTAAATGGGTGGCCCCTTATTCTAAGATTATGCCCCCTAGTTCTAGTCCCCCCTATCAGGAAACAGGAGTAGGAGTCGGCCATCTGGCCCCTCGAGCCTGCTCCGCCCTTTAATAAGATCATGGCTGATCTGATCTTGGCCTCAACTCCACTTCCCTGCCTGCTCACCATAATCCTTGACTCCCTTTAGGTCTAGGGAAGGAATTCTAGAGCTTAGGGCCCAGGCAACTGAAGACACAGCCACCAATGGTGGAATGATTACGATCGGGGATACTCAAGAGGCCAGAATTGAAGGAGCGCAAAGGTTTTAAGGAGCACCTTGTAGCATTTTCTGTTTTTATTTCAGATTTCCAGCATCCGTTTCGAAATATCAATTATCACCTTGCCTCTCTCGGGTTTAGGGTGGGTGATCTGTGAGCATTCTTTCCTAGCACGACAAATACTGTTTGCAGTTACTTTGCATTCCAATTTGTGATAAGTCTTTCTTTAATAAGTTTGCAGAGCAATAACCATCTGACATCCATCTAAGTACTACAGCAAACACCTATATTTGCAAGACAAAGTGTAAACTTTGTACTTGTGGGTGACTCACATTGTCGTCAGTCCTTTGAACACTGGTGCTATTTGTTTAAAAGTTGAGGAACTGGATCCATGTAAAACGTAGCAATAGATAGCGCAACCCCTGAACTGCAGACTGCACTGGCACCCGAGGAAGCGACGATCATAGACTGCCTCGCAACAAGCTCAACAACTTTGTAAGTAGAAAATGCTTTGGCTTATGTTGCAATGACAGGTCAATTCATTGCTGAGGCCACGCAAGGGGCAACAGGAGATTAAAATGGTTAACAAAGGAAATGGATTCCACTTGTGTGAATACCTTAGTTGTTGCAGTTTTAGTGTATGTTTGTAGACTGTACAATTTGCAAAAATCTACAAACAATATAACCCTATGGAAGCAATAAGATAGCAAGAACTTGAATTTATCATTGAAACATACAGGATTCTGAGGGGGATTGACAGGGTAGATGGTGAGAGGCTGTTTCCCTCTGGCTAGAGTGTCTAGAACTAGGGGCACAGTCTCAGGATAAGGGGTCGGCTATTTAAGACAGAGATGAGGAGGAATTTCTTCACTCAGAGGGTTGTGAATCTTTGGAATTCTCTGCCCCAGAGGGCTGTGGATGCTGAGTCTCTGAATATATTCAAGGCTGAGATAGATAGATTTTTGGAGTCTTGGGGAATCAAGGGATATGGAGATCGGGCAGCAAAGTGGAATTGAGGTCGATGATCAGCCATGACCTTATTGAATGGCAGAGCAGGCTCGAGGGGCCATAGGGCCTACTCCTGCTCCTATTTCTTATGTTCTTATGTCGCATCTTTCACGATCTTGGAACGTCCCAATGTGCATTACAGCCAATTAAAATACTTTTTTTGATGAGTAGTCACTGTTGTAATGTTGGAAAAGTGGCAGGAAATTTGCGCACAGCAAGCTCCCACAAACAGCAATAGGACAACCACCAGATCATCTGTTTTAGTGATGTTGATTGAGGGATAAATATTGGCCCCAGGACACCAGGGATAACTCCCCTTTTCTTCTTCAAAATGTGCCATTGGATCTTCTACATCCACCTGAGAGGACCTTGATTTAACATCGTATCCGAAGGACATCACCTCCGACAGTGCAGCATTCCCTCTGTACTGCACTGAGAGTGACAGCCTGGATTATGTGTTCCAGTCTCTGGAGTGGGGCTTGAACCCACAGAATTCTGATTTAGAGGCAGGAGTGAGCCACGGCTGGGGATGTGCTTAGTGCAAGGTGTTTGTGCGTGTTGCCACTTGATTGATATGCATTCAGAAACTAATGCATTCAGAAACTAAGAGGACAATTGTAATCTAACTCGCTGTCCTACTGACTTCAATGAACAGTAAAATCGGGCGGGTGTAAATCCAGAGTTGCACCCCATCCCATCGGATTCTCGACAGACGAGTTTGGCTAAACTTGTCCCCAAAAGATCACTTGCATGCAACAGCTTGCCTTTAACATGGAGAATGTCCCATATTGCTTTACGGAACCGTGGGGTGGGGATGGCGGGTGGATGGTTGCGATGTTTAAAATATAAATCAAATGAATCAACGTTGAGTCATGGAGCCAGGGTTAGGAGGAGTGACTGGGAGATGGGGTTTTGAGAAGGTTTCTATCGGTGGAGGCGAAGGGATTTAGCGAGGGATTTGCATGGAGTCTAGATCTAGAGGGGTCTGATCTAGAGGGGTCTGGACAGAATAGAGAGAGAGAGAAACTGGTCCCATTGGCAGGAGGCTCAAGAACCAGAGAACATAGATTTAAGATGATTGGTAGAAGAACCAAAGGCGACACGAGGAAAAACTTTTTTACACAGCGAGTGGTTAGGAATGCACTGCCTGAAAGGGTGGTGAAGGCAGATTCAATCATGGCATTCAAAAGGGAGTTGGCTGAGTAGCTGAAGGAAGGAAATTTGCAGGGCTATGGGGAAAGGGTGGGGGAGTGGGACTAGGTAAAGTGCTCTTGCAGAGAGCCGGCACTGGCTCGATGGGCCAACTGGCCTCCTTCTGTGCTGTAACCGTTCTATGATTCTACAAGCGGGACCCAGTTGTTGAATGCACGGCCGCCTGTTGTGGGGGGAAGGGGGTTGAGGCAGCAGAGGCCAGCAGAGAACCAATGGATGTGGGAGAGCGATGGAAAGCCAAAGAGATTTGCAGTGAGCGGGTGAGGAGAGATTAGAAGATAAGGTCGAGGATCTTAAATGTAAATGTTTTAGGGACAGACATCCAATGAATATCAGCAAGGGCTGCCCGATGTTCCATTGCCATGCTGGGGAAGATGTTAGATCAGAGGGATAGCAGATCTCGGGTGACGTGGGTCACGGAAGGTTAGATGATTCATCATTGTAGAAGGTACGTGTACACATTTTAGTGGATGTTCTGTGGTGTTGCTCATGGTGCATTGGTTGATGTGCTGCTTTTATACCATGCGATGGACCATGTATTATACTGCCGCTAAAGTGGACCTGTATTTTAGCTGCTCCCTCCCTTAAACACCGCAACGTCTTATTGCAGATTGGGAGGTGCTTGTAAATTTCCGTCTCCAGGTCAGAAAAAAAACCCATAAAATGTCTGGCTTTCCTTTTTTTTAACATAGTTTTATATTTTTAATCGTGATGTTGAAGGTGTATATTGATAGCTACCTCAAAACAATTGGAAACCTTTGAAGTACAGTAATTGGTATGTTCTATTGGTATAATATATAGTATAATATCATGTAGGGATCAGTCCAGAAGGCATTTGACAAGATGCCACATAAAAGGTTACTGCACAAGTTAAAAGTTCACGGGGTTGGGGGTAATATATTAGCATGGATAGAGGATTGGCTAACTAACAAAACAGAGAGTCAGGATAAATGGTTCATTCTCGGGTTGGCAATCAGTAACGAGTGGGGTGCCACAGGGATCAGTGCTGGGACTCCAACTATTTACAATCTATATTAATGACTTGGAAGAAGGGACCGAGTGTAACGTAGCCAAGTTTGCTGATGGTACAAAGATGGGAGGAAAAGCAATGTGTGAGGAGGACACAAAAAATCTGCAAAAGGACATAGACAGGCCAAGTGAGTGGGCAAAAATTTGACAGATGGAGTATAATGTTGGAAAATGTGAGGTTATGCACTTTGGCAGAAAAAAATCAAAGAGAAAATTATTATTTAAATGGAACTCACGCCTCTCCTGGGCCCCGATCATGTCGCTCCTGCTGTATCTGCCCACGCTCCAATCACTGACCTGGATTATTGTGACGGCTAATCCAGTCACCCTCTTCACTGCCGTCACTCTCCTGCACCAGGCCCCGACTTGCGAGGGAACTTCTGCGGCAGGTCGGGGACTTAAAGGTAAAATGTACTGTCCAACAATAGAACAGGGTCATAAAGACCAGAAAGGCACACGTCCGATGCCTGATCTGTGCAGTAAGTTCATCTCAGCCACAATGACCACAGAAATGTTATAAGTGGCCTCACTTCGGGCTAGGAAGTGAGTTCGGGGCCTAGAAGAGGCGTGGGCCCAGGGGCAGCATGGACCTGCCCACACTGCGATATATGTGTGCACTAGATCCGTGCATTAGAGCTGGTCTCCAGTCGTTTTGGTTAACAATTGCCACTGGACCAAGACCAAGCTTGGTGTGCAGCAGACACCACACATTAAAAAAATCTACGCAAGGCACCCTTCAGCATGCAGTTCGGGACCTGGAATATTAGGTCCTTCATTGAAACACCTGTGAACTCATTGAATTCATCCCTTTTTGGCTTGGAAACAAGTCATCCTCGATTCGAGGGACTGCCTAAGAAGAAGAAGATTTAAATGGAGAAAAATTGCAAAGTGCTGCAGTACAGTGGGACCTGGGGTTACTTGTGCATGAAACACAAAAGGTTAGTATGTAGGTACAGCAAGTGATCAGGAATGCCAATGGAATATTGGCCTTTATTGCAAAGGGGATGGAGTATAAAATACAGGGAAGTCTTGCTACAGTTATACAGGATATTGGTGAGGCCACACCTGGAATACCGCGTACAGTTTTGGTTTCCATATTTAAGAAAGGATATACTTGCTTTGGAGGCAGTTCAGAGAAGGTTCACAAGGTTGATTCCGGGATGAGGGGGTTGACTTATGAGGAAAGGTTGAGTAGGCTGGGCCTCTACTCATTGGAATTCAGAAGAATGAGAGGTGATCTTATCGAAACGTATAAAATTATGAGGGGGCTTGACAAAGTGGATGCAGAAAGGATGTTTCCACTGATGGGGGAGACTAGTACTAGGCGACATAATCTTAGAATAAGGGGCCACCCACTTAAAACTGAGATGAGGAGGAATTTCTTCTCTCTGAGGGTTGTAAATCTGTAGAATTCGCTGCCTCAGAGAGCTATCGAAGCTGGGATATTGAATACATTTAAGACAGAGATAGACAATTTCTTAACTTATAAGGGAATAAGGGGTTATGGGGAGCGGGCAGGGAAGTGGACCTGAGTCCATGATCAGATCAGACATAATCTTATTAAATGACGGAGCAGGCTTGAGTAGTTGTGTGGCCTGCTCCTGTTCTTATTTCTTATGTTCTTATGCAATGCAATGTCATTTTAAAAAAATGAATTCATGGGACGTGGGCGTCGCTGGCAAGGCCAGCATTTATTTCCCATCCCTAGCTGCCCTTGAGAAGGTGGTGGTGAGCCACCTTCTTGAACTGCTGCCGTCTGCATGGTGAAGGTTCTCCCACAGTGTTGTTGGGGAGGAAGTTAAATGATAGAATTTGATGTCTCAATAAGTTGTTACCATAAAGCAATGAGGCCACACCTGGAGTATTGTGTACAGTTTTGGTCTCCTAACTTGAGAAAGGACATACTTGCTATTGAGGGAGTGCAGCGAAGATTCACCAGACTGATTCCCGGGATGGTGGGACTGACCTATCAAGAAAGACTGGATCAACTGGGCTTGTATTCACTGGAGTTCAGAAGAGTGAGAGGGGACCTCATAGAAACGTTTAAAATTCTGACGGGTTTGGACAGGTTGGATGCAGGAAGAATGTTCCCAATGTTGGGGAAGTCCAGAACCAGGGGTCACAGTCTAAGGATAAGGGGTAAGCCATTTAGGACCGAGATAAGGAGAAACTTCTTCACCCAGAGAGTGGTGAACCTGTGGAATTCTCTACCACAGGAAGTAGTTGAGGCCAATTCACTAAATATATTCAAAAGGGAGTTAGATGAAGTCCTTACTACTCGGGGGATCAAGGGGTATGGCGTGAAAGCAGGAAGTGGGTACTGAAGTCTCATGTTCAGCCATGAACTCGTTGAATGGCGGTGCAGGCTAGAAGGGCTGAATAGCCTGCTCCTGCACCTATTTTCTATGTTTCTATGTTTCTATATGGATGGGATTGTGGTCTCGAATAGATCAATAAAACCCAAGTAAATAAAGATGGAGCTTGACTTATTCAGTCACTGTAAACCAATGGCTCCGCTGCTGGTGAGAAGTTAACTCTTACTATTCAGCATTTTGCTAGTGTCAGCCATGGCTCAGTGGGTAGCACTCTTGCCTCTGAGTCAAAAGGTTCAAGTCCGACTTAAGCACAAACAAATCTAGGTTGACAGTGCAGTGCTGAGGGAGGTGCTGTCTTTCAGATGACACATTAAACCGAGGCCCCGTCTGCCCTCTCAGGTGGATACAAAATATTTCAAGGCATTATTTTGATAAAGAGCAGGGAGTTCTCCCTGGTATTGTGGGTCAATATTTATCCCTCAACACCCATTATTAAAAAACAGATTAGCTGGTCATGATCTCATCACTGGTTAGTGGGAGCTTGCTGCAAACAAATTGGCTGCTGTATTTCCCATATTACAGCAGTGACTACATCTGAAAGGTACTTCATTACCTGTAAAGCTCTTTGGGACATCTTGAGGTTGTGAAAGGCGCTATAGAAATGTGAGACTTTCTTTCTTTTCTTTTACTGTCTCCAGAACAGAGGATATAAGATCTTTGACCTTATCTTCTAACCTCTCCATCTCTTCACACCCGATTACTGCAAGCTCCTCCAGCTTTGCATTAACTCCCACACTCTTCTGGCTCTGACCCATTGTGCAAGTTGATGTTGTGAGCTGAGTGTGCATATTTTTTTTATACATTCACGGGATGTGGGCATCGCTGGCAAGGCCAGCATTTACTGTCCATCCCGAGTTGCCAGTCCGTGTGGTGAAGGTACTCCCACAGTGCTGTTAGGGAGGGAGTTCCAGGATTTTGTCCCAGCGACGATGAAGGAATGGCCGATATATTTCCAAGTCAGAATGGTGTGTGAATTGGAGAGGAACTTGGAGGTGGTGGTGTTCCCATGAGCCTGCTGCCCTTGTGAGATCGTGGGTTTGGGAGGTGCTGCCGAAGAAGCCTTGGCGATTTGCTGCAGTGCATCTTGTAGATGGTGCACACTGCAGCCACGGTGCACCGGTGGTGGAGGGAGTGAATGTTGAAGGTGGTGGATGGGGTGCCAATCAAGTGGGATGCTTTGTCATAGGAATAAGAACATAGGAACATGAGTAGGACATTTAGCCCCTCGAGCCATTCAATGAGATCATGGCTGATCTGCGACCTAAATCCATATACCCGCCTTTGGCCCATATCCCTTAATAACTTTGGTTAACAAAAAACTAGCAATCTCAGATTTAAAACTAACAATTGATCTAGCATCAATTGCCATTTGAGAGTTCCAAACTTCTACCACCCTTTACGTGTAGAAGTGTTTCCTAATTTTACTCCTGCAAAGCCTGTCTCTAATTTTTAGACATCCTAGAATCCCCAACCAGCGGAAATAGTTTCTCTCTATCTACCCTATCTGTTCCCCTTAATATCCTGAAAACTTTTATCAAATCACCTTCTAAATTCCAGGGAATACTATCCTAGTTTGTGTAATCTCTCCTCATAATTTAACCCTTGGAGTCCAGGCATCACTCTGCATTCCTTTCAATAATAACAACAACTTGTATTTACATAGTACCTTTAACATAGTGAAACATCCCAAGGCGCCTCACAGGAGTATTATCAGATAAAAAGTTTGACACCGAGTGGCACATGGAGAAATCAGGGCAGGTGACCAAAAGCTTGGTCAAAGAGGTAGGTTTTAAGAAGCACCTTGAAGGAGGAAAGAGAGGTAGAGACAGAGAGGTTTAGGGAGGGAATTCCAGACCTTAGGGCCTAGGCAACAGAAGGCACGACCACCAATGGTTGAGCGATTATAATCAGGGATGCTCAAGAGGGCAGAATTTGAGGAGCACAGAATTTTTGGGGGGTTGTAGGGCTGGAGGAGATTAGAGATAGAGAGGGGCGAGACAATGGAAGGATTTGAAAACAAGGATGAGAATTTTAAAATCGAGGCACTGCTTAACCGGGAGCCAAAGTAGGTTGGCGAGCACAGGGGGTGATGGGTGAATGGGACTAGGTGCGAGTTAGGACATGGGCAACCGAGTTTTGGATCATTTCTAGTTTATGTAGGGTAGAATGTGGGAGGCCGGCCAGGAGTGCATTGAAATAGTCAAGTCTAGAGGTAACAAAGGCATGGATGAGGGCTTCAGCAGCAGATGAGCTGAGGCATGGGCGGAGACGGGCGATGTTACGAAGGTGGAAATATGCGCTCTTAGTTATGCTGCGAAAGCTTATTTCAGGGTCACATATGACACCAAGGTTGCGAACAGTCTGGTTCAGCCTCAGACAAAAGTTGGGGAGAGGGATGGTGGTTAGGGACTGAAAACAATGGCTTCGGTCTTCCCAATATTCAATTAGAGAGCATTTCTGCTCATCTCGGACAAGCAGTCTGTCAATTTAGGGACCATGAAGGGGTTGAGAGAAGTGGTAGTAAATTAGAGCTGGGTGTCATCAGCGTACGTGTGGAAACTGATGCTGTGTTTTCAGATGATGTCGCCAAGGGGAAACATGTAGATGAGAAATAGGAGGGAGCCAAGGATAGATTCTTGGGGAACACCAGAGGTAATGATGCGGGTTGGGAAGAGAAGCTGTTGCAGGTGATTGTTTGGTTATGATTAGATAGATAAGGATGGAACCAGGCGAGTGCAGTCCCACCCAGTTGGACGATGGTGCAGAGGCGTTGGAGAAGGATAGAGTGGTCAATCATGTCAAAGGCTGCAGACAAATCATGAAGGACGAGGAGCGATAGTTTGCCTTTGTCATAGTCACAAAGGATGTTATTTGTGACTTTGATGAGAGCCGTTTCAATACTGTGCCAGACGCAGAAACCGGATTGGAGGGATTCAAACATGGAGTGGCAGGAAAGATGGGCATGGATTTGGGAGACGACAGCACATTCAATGGCTTTGGAGAGGAAAGGGAGGTTGGAGATGGGGCGTTAGTTTGCAAAGACGGAGGTTTTTGAGGAGAGGGGTGATGACGGCAGATTTGATTGAAAGAGGGACAGTACCTGAGGAGAGAGAACCGTTAACAATGTCAGCTAACATGAGAGCCGGAAAAATAAATTGGGTGGTCAGCAGTTTGGTGGGAAAAAGGGTCAAGGCAGCAGGAAGTGGGTCTAATGGACTGGATGAGCTCAGAAAGGTCAGGAGGGGAGATTGGAGAGAAACTGGAGAAAGATGTGAGGCTAGGGTAGGGGGGGATCCTTCGAGGAAGTTTGGCCTGGTGGGCTAGGGGCAGGAAGGGAAGAGGCAGAGGCGGCCAAACGGATGGTCCCAATCTTAGAGAGAAGAAAGTCCATGAGCTCCTCACACTTATTATCGAAGGTGAGGGTGGAGACTGGGAAGAGGGGTTTAAAAAGACGATTAGCAGTGGAGAATAGAAGCCAGGGTTTATCTTTACATTCCAGAATGATTCTGGAATAGCGAACAATTTTGTCAGACGAGAGCAGGACCCGATAATGCTTTAAGTGGTCCAGCCAGATCTGGTGGTGAATGGCTGAACCAGTTGTCCGCCGTATCCGTTCAAGTCCGTGTCCCTTGAACTTAAGGTAGCGAAGATCAGGGCTGTACCAGGGGAATGGCCAGGGTTAGAGAGTAATGGTTTTAACAGGGACTAGGGCATTAAAAGTGGTGGTGAGGATGTGGTTGAGCAAATCGGTGGCTACCGAAATGTCATGGTGAATGGAGGGCCAAAGGCTGGATAGTAATAGTAGTTGGGAGTTCAAAAGTGCAGTTGTAAGAGAGTTAGGAGAGAGTTGTTTCCAGAGATGGACACAGAAGGAGGTAGGGGTGAGGGGGAGGGGGCACGGGGGGGTGGGGGGGGCGCCTGGTGGAAGACCAATATACCCTTCCTACGGTGACGTGCCCAGAACTGCTCACAATACTCCAAGTGTGGTCTAATCAGGACTTTGTCGCAATAGATCTCCATCAAATCGTTTTAAAACAAAAAGAACAAAAGGGGATCACAGTCTCAAGAAAAGGGGCCAGCCATTCAGGACTGAGCTGAGGAGAAATTTCTTCACAGAGGGTGGTGAATCTTGCAATTCTCTACCCCAGAGGGCTATGGATGCGGAGTTGTTGAGTATATTCAAGACTGAGATCGATAGATTTTGGGGAATCAAAGGATATGGGGATCGGGCAGGAAAGTGGAGTTGAGGTCGAAGATCAGCCATGATCTTATTGAATGGTGGAGCAGGCTCGAGGGGCCGTATGGCCTACTGCTGCTCCTAATTCTCATGAACCTCTGTCTTAAAGTAAAACATTGATTCTAATACTGCACACATTCCTTTGTTTATTATTGAATGGGTTTAACTCGGTTTTATTTTTTTCAGGAAACTGAAATTTAGTGGAGATTGTCAGAGCCAAGTATGACTGCTAGCCTCATAAAGGATTTTCTGAAAATACCAGAAAAGTATGACTTTGTTCAACTATTCAACCAGAGCATCATCTTCGCTTCGCAAAGAACCAGAGAGTACATTGGATTCAAGGACCCCGAGTCCAAACTGAAGGTCAATAATACCACGCTGACGGATATTTTCCTGATGACCTACATTAACCGGGGCCTTCAGTGCAAGCTGAATGAAGCCATCAGCTGTATCAGGATGACCGAAGAGCAGACCGTCCTGCTGGGGGCAGACTGGGTTTGGGCCGTGCAGGGCCCGACTTCTAAAAACCCTAAGGTGCAGATCGCGGTGCAGGTCATTCACATGGAGAACGCGGAGAAGGAAGCGGCGGAGAAGCAGCTTCCAGTCACCGAGTCTATGAAGCTGGCGAGGCAGGAGACCATCAACAAAACCCACCCCGAGAAAATCAGCGACTTCTGCTCGTCCGTCGGGAAAGACTGCTATGGCCTCTTTCTTTTCTTTGGGCACAAGGACGACCCGAAGAGCATCTGCGGAGTGCTCAGCAATGACTTCCACACGCACTTGGGATGTGGCCGAGAGGTGGACAACACCTTCCTGCTGGATAGCATGGGGAAGGCCAAGAGCTCCGTCACTCCGGGGAGAATGTTGGAGCTGATCCTTCAGAAGGAAGGTGTGCCGGAGAACTTAAAGCCCATCTGTGTCAAGTTTACTCAATAAGCTGCACCAGGACGGTGCTCTCGATGCAGGTCACCTCGAAACTTTGAGCTTGTTCAATGTTTCAACAAGGCAATCCTTATCTTCATCACTTGAGGAAAATGAACATTCTTTCCCATACCTGACATTTCACTGCTTCTAGAGACGCCTTCCCATCTATGGGTGGAATCTTCAGCTGTTTAACTTCAACCTACAACAGCCGTCTCCCTTCTTCAGTCTCATCACGAATACGAATAATAGAATCATAGAATAGTACAGCACAGAAGGAGGCCATTCGGCCCATCGAGTCTGCGACGGCTCTTTCAAAGAGCAATCCAGTCAGTCTACCCGCCCCCCCCGTTCTTTCCCCATATCCCTGCAATTGTTCTGCTTCAAGTATTTATATAATTCCCTTTTGAAGATCACTATTGAAAATCACCCTATCTGGCAGCGAATTCCAAATCCTAACCACTCGTAACATAAAAAGCATTTCCTCATGTCGCCTCTGGCTTTTTTGCCAATCAGCTTAAACCTGTGTCTTCAGGTTATCGACCCTTCAGCCATTGGAAATAGTCTCTCTTTATTTACTGTATTTAAACCCTTCATGAGTTTAAACACCTCCATCAAATCTCCCCTTTATCTTCTCTGCTCTAAGGAGAATTGCCACGGAAAATCTGCTTTTGTTTCCGAGTCTGTCCACTCGCAGGTCGAATGACAACAAAGGCCAGGCAAGGGAGACTAGAAGTAGCAGATGGGCTGAATGACCTTCCTCATCTCCACTGCCTGAAAGGTTGACTTTCGAATGAGGAATTGGATAAATACTTGAATTTGTTAGTCTATGGGGAAAGCGCGGTGGAGGGGTGGGGGGGATTGGGACTAATTTGATCACTCTTTCACAGAGCGGCCACAGGCACGATGGGCCGAATGGCCTCCTTCTGTGCTGTATCTGTATCATTCTGTGATTCGATCTGTGACTCACAGAACCCAACATTCTGCAGGAGCCTGATTTAAAAATTGTAAACATTTTATACCTCGGCTATGGACTAAGAGTTGGAAAGTGGGATTAGGCTGGATTGCTCTTTTATGGCTGGCACAGACACGATGGCCTCCTTCTGTGCTGTAAACATCTATGATTCTGTGATATCCCATGATGTGCACAAACAGGGTTCAGGTGTATTCCAATATTTGTAGCTCACCTAGGTCCCTGCATAGGTCCAATGATAAATTAACAATTAACAATGGAAATTTTTTCAAAGGTATTTTGTTTCTGATTTTTCAGTTCATTTTTCTCATTAAGTTGTCCTTCTATTCTTCTTTTATTTTTTTAATCTCAGACTACTGACATTTAAAAAAAATATTTTCAAGGTATATTCATTGGGCTGATTAATTCAGCTCCCTCATTCAGTACAACAGAATAGCTTCTCTCAACTAATCTCTCAACTCTGAGTCAGCAAGTTGTGGGTTCAAGTCCTGCTCAAGAGATTGAACATAAAAATCCAGGCTGACACTCCCCGTGCAGAGCTGAGGGAGTGCTGCACTGTTGGAGGTGTCGAATGAGATGTTAAACCAAGGCCCTGCCTGCCCTCTCAAGTGGATGTAAAAGCTCCCATGGCACTATTTCGAAGAAAAGCAGGGGAGCTATCCCCGGTGTTCTGGCCAATATTTATCCCTCAATCAACATCACTAAAAAAACAAATTATCTGGTCATTATCACATTTCTGTTCATGGGAGCTTGCTGTGTGTGAATTGGCTGCCGCGTTTCCTACGTTGCAACAGTGACTACACTCCGAAATGTATTTCATTGACTGTAAAGCGCTTTGAGATGTCCGGTGGACGTGAAAGGCGCTATAGAAATGTAATACTCTTCAGCGACATCACCAGTGACAGAAAGCAGACACAAAGAGAAAATTAGTTCTTTGAATCTTTCCACTTTTGAAAGGATTCCCTGATGACGAGACTCCCTATCCCGATGGCGAGACTCCCTATCCCGATGGCGAGACTCCCTATCCGATGGCGAGACTCCCTATTTAAGATACCGTCAGTGGTGTTATTTCAGCGGCGGCTGAGCCTCTCCTCTTTCAATGACAATCAGGCCTCCTCCCCTCCAGCGGCGACTGGGCCTCTACTCCTTCACAGATGACTTGGCCTCTTCTCCTCCAGCATGTGGTGAGCACAATGGCTGTGACCACCCTGACCTCCTTCCACTCTGAACACCATGATCTCCATTCCAAAAAATGGACCACTGACCTTCCAATGCCTGCCCCCATTCAAACTTCGGATCACCTACCATCTCACCAAAGGGCGCTATTCAGCGCCGAGCTTACGGCCCACATCTCGCCGTAGGCAATTAGGCTCCTACAGCAGTGCCTGGTCTCCTCTTGCCACTGGACCAAGACCTTGCTCAGCTAAGCCCGTGTGGTAGCCGGTGTGCAACGGCCACCCCACGTTAAAAGAACTCACGTGCAGGCATCTTCCACTCCTTTAACATTGAGTCTTCCTCGATTTCGAGGGACTGCCTATGATGATATTTCATTGATCGCTTAAGTGTCAGCTGTGGCTCAGTGGGTAACACTCTCGCCTCTGAGTCAGAAGGTTGTGGGTTCAAGTCGCACACCAGGGACTTGAGCACAGAAAACCTCGGCCGACACTCCAGTGCAGTACTGAGGGAGCGCTGCACTGTCGGAGGTACCGTCTTTCAGATGAGTCATTAAACCGAGGCCCCGTCTGCCTCTCGGGTGGATGTAAAAGATCCCATGGCACTATTTCGAAGAAGAGCAGAGGAGTTATCCCCAGTGTTGTGGACAATATTTATCCCTCAACTAACATAACAAAAACAAATGATCTGGTCATTATCGCATTGTGGGAGTTTGCTGTGCGCAAAGTGGCTGTCGCGCTTCCTACATTACAACAGTGATTGCACTCCAAAAATTCTCCATTGGTTGTAAAGCACTTTGAGACATCATGAAAGGCACTATATAAATGCAAATCTTTCTTTTCTTTTATGGTGGCTAAGCCTGAGAAATGAAACAAGGACTTCCCATCTTGGGTCTTCTCCCATTGCCATTGTCCCATCAAATAGAAGTTTCTTGCTTTGATTCTAAATTAATCTGAGCAGTTTGGAGCCTAACAATGGCCACCACGAATAGTATTGACACATCCCTCCCACAGACAGTGAGACACCCCTCCAACTATTATTATAGCGGAAATGTTAACCCCATTGGAATTAACGGGTTAGTTACTGCGTTAAGACAATGGGTAGAGGAACATTAGACAAGTCCACGGAATTCAACCACCAATCTGACCGACCGCAATGTCTGGGTTCATTGGTTTTTAATACAGTAGGAAACGACAAATTTATGGAATGATTTAGCCAAGTATTTTACATAGAAACATAGAAAATAGGTGCAGGAGTAGGCCATTCGGCCCTTCTAGCCTGCACCGCCATTCAATGAGTTCATGGCTGAACATTCAACTTCAGTACCCCATTCCTGCTTTCTCGCCATACCCCTTGATCCCCCTAGTAGTAAGGACCTCATCTAACTCCTTTTTGAATATATTTAGTGAATTGGCCTCAACAACTTTCTGTGGTAGAGAATTCCACAGGTTCACCACTCTCTGGGTGAAGAAGTTCCTCCGCATCTCGGTCCTAAATGGCTTACCCCTTATCCTTAGACTGTGACCTCTGGTTCTGGACTTCCCCAACATTGGGAACATTCTTCCTGCATCTAACCTGTCTAACCCCGTCAGAATTTTAAATGTTTCTATGAGGTCCCCTCTCATTCTTCTGAACTCCAGTGAATACAAGCCCAGTTGATCCAGTCTTTCTTGATAGGTCAGTCCCGCCATCCCGGGAATCAGTCTGGTGAACCTTCGCTGTACTCCCTCAATAGCAAGAATGTCCTTCCTCAGGTTAGGAGACCAAAACTGTACACAATACTCCAGGTGTGGCCTCACCAATGCCCTGTACAATTGTAGCAACACCTCCCTGCCCCTGTACTCAAATCCCCTTGCTATGAAGGCCAACATGCCATTTGCTTTCTTAACCGCCTGCTGCACCTGCATGCCAACCTTCAATGACTGATGTACCATGACACCCAGGTCTCTTTGCACCTCCCCTTTTCCTAATCTGTCACCATTCAGATAATAGTCTGTCTCTCTGCTTTTACCACCAAAGTGGATAACCTCACATTTATCCACATTATACTTCATCTGCCATGCATTTGCCCACTCACCTAACCTATCCAAGTCGCTCTGCAGCCTCACAGCATCCTCCTCGCAGCTCACACTGCCACCCAACTTAGTGTCATCCGCAAATTTGGAGATACTACATTTAATCCCCTCATCTAAATCATTAATGTACAGTGTAAACAGCTGGGGCCCCAGCACAGAACCTTGCGGTACCCCACTAGTCACTGCCTGCCATTCTGAAAAGTACCCATTTACTCCTACTCTTTGCTTCCTGTCTGACAACCAGTTCTCAATCCATGTCAGTACACTACCCCCAATCCCATGTGCTCTAACTTTGCACATCAATCTCTTGTGTGGGACCTTGTCGAACGCCTTCTGAAAGTCCAAATATACCACATCAACTGGTTCTCCCTTATCCACTCTACTGGAAACATCCTCAAAAAATTCCAGAAGATTTGTCAAGCATGATTTCCCTTTCACAAATCCATGCTGACTTGGACCTATCATGTCACCTCTTTCCAAATGCACTGCTATGACATCCTTAATAATTGATTCCATCATTTTACCCACTACCGATGTCAGGCTGACCGGTCTATAATTCCCTGTTTTCTCTCTCCCTCCTTTTTTAAAAAGTGGGGTTACATTGGCTACCCTCCAGTCGATAGGAACTGATCCAGAGTCAATGGAATGTTGGAAAATGACTGTCAACGCATCCACTATTTCCAAGGCCACCTCCTTAAGTACTCTGGGATGCAGTCCATCAGGCCCTGGGGATTTATCGGCCTTCAATCCCATCAATTTCCCCAACACAATTTCCCGGCTAATAAGGATTTCCCTCAGTTCCTCCTCCTTACTAGACCCCCCGACCCCTTTTATAACCGGAAGGTTGTTCGTGTTCTCCTTCGTGAATACCGAACCAAAGTACTTGTTCAATTGGTCCGCCATTTCTTTGTTCCCCGTTATGACTTCCCCTGATTCTGACTGCAGGGGACCTACGTTTGTCTTTACTAACCTTTTTCTCTTTACATATCTATAGAAACTTTTGCAATCCGTCTTAATGTTCCCTGCAAGCTTCTTCTCATACTCCATTTTCCCTGCCCTAATCAAACCCTTTGTCCTCCTCTGCTGAGTTCTAAATTTCTCCCAGTCCCCAGGTTCGCTGCTATTTCTGGCCAATTTGTATGCCACTTCCTTGGCTTTAATACTATCCCTGATTTCCCTTGATAGCCACGGTTGAGCCACCTTCCCTTTTTTATTTCTATGCCAGACAGGAATGTACAATTGTTGTAGTTCATCCATGCGGTCTCTAAATGTCTGCCATTGCCCATCCACAGTCAACCCCTTAAGTATCATTCGCCAATCCATCCCAGCCAATTCACGCCTCATACCTTCAAAGTTAGCCTTCTTTAAGTTCTGGACCATGGTCTCTGAATTAACTGTTTCATTCTCCATCCCAATGCAGAATTCCACCATATTATGATCACTCTTCCCCAAGGGGCCTCGCACAACGAGATTGCTAATTAATCCTCTCTCATTACATAACACCCAGTCTAAGATGGCCTCCCCCCTAGTTGGTTCCTCGACATATTGGTCTAGAAAACCATCCCTTATGCATTCCAGGAAATCCTCCTCCACCGTATTGCTTCCAGTTTGGCTAGCCCAATCTATGTGCATATTAAAGTCACCCATTATAACTGCTGCACCTTTATTGCACGCACCCCTAATTTCCTGTTTGATGCCCTCCCCAACATCACTACTACTGTTTGGAGGTCTGTACACAACTCCCACTAACGTTTTTTGCCCTTTGGTGTTCTGCAGCTCTACCCATATAGATTCCACATCATCCAAGCTAATGTCCTTCCTAACTATTGCCTTAATCTCCTCCTTAACCAGCAATGCTACCCCACCTCCTTTTCCTTTTATTCTATCCTTCCTGAATGTTGAATACCCCTGGATGTTGAGTTCCCAGCCCTGCTCATCCTGGAGCCACGTCTCCGTAATCCCAATCACATCATATTTGTTAACATCTATTTGCATAGTTAATTCATCCACCTTATTGCGGATACTCCTTGCATTAAGACACAAAGCCTTTAGGCTTGTTTTTTTAACACCCTCTGTCCTTTTAGAATTTTGCTGTACAATGGCCCTTTTCGTTCTTTGCCTTGGGTTTCTCTGCCCTCCACTTTTCCTCATCTCCTTTCTGTCTTTTGTTTTTGCCTCCAATTTTTATGGACCAATTTCGTGCATGTTGATGGGGAAAGATTGGTGAAGCGGGACGAACTGGATTGTTCATCGAAAGGGCCGACACAGATTTGATGGGCTGAATGGCTTCCTTCTGTGCTGTACTATTCAATGGGCTGGGTTTTTCGCTTGTTCCCGCCTCTGTTTTCGCACCGGAGGAGCGGCAATGGCGACGGTGATCTCTTCTGGGTGGGCGGCCAGCTTACAGCGACCCCCCCGGGACATTCGGGGACAGTTTCGGCGGGGCGCGGAGCATTACCGCCCGGAAGAAGCGAGCCGGTGTGCAACACCCCTGGTTGCAACACCGGCTCGACTTGTGGCTCCCGCATAGTGTGCCGTGCTGGGACCGCCTGGGGAAACGGACATTGCGAGCTGTAGCGGCTGCAGTGAGTTAAGTAATGGCGATCTCAGGTAAGTGTGATTGGGTTTTTTTGCAAGTTATGTTGTGATGGTATGGGCTGTGTATTGGGAATGTTTTTGGTGGGTTTCTTTCAGGGTTTTTTCTCTCCCCAGGCCTCTCTCAGCGCTCCGAGGCCAGCTGTTTAGCTCGTGATTTTCCCATGCTCAGCCGGTCTAGCGCCCTAAGGGAGGTGCACAATGTCTCCTTTTGCACTCCGCCCCATACTCGGGGCCGAGCTGACCAATTTTGCTGACTGAGGTGCAAACTTTACCGCCCCGCCGCCATTACCGCCCTGAAATCAGCAAAGCCGAAAATCCAGCCCATCGACTCTGATTTTGGTTTAATATGGGCATGGGGTATGTTTTTGAAGTCACTTATGTTGGGTGATTGTCAGCATATAGGGTTAATTATTTTTTTATTATTCATTCACGGGTTGTGGGTGTTGCTGGTAAGGCCAGCATTTATTGCCCATCGCTAGTTGCCCTTGAGAAGTTGATGGTGAGCCGCCTTCTTGAACCGCTGTAGTCCGTGTGATGAAGGTGCTCCCACAGTGCTGTTAGGGAGGGAGTTCCAGGATTTTGACCCAGCGACGATGAAGGAACGGCAATATATTTCCAAGTCAGGATAGTGTGTGACTTGCAGGTTGTGATGTTCCCATGCGCCTGCTGCCCTTGTCCTTCTAGATGGTAGTGGTCATGGGTTTGGGAGGTGCTGTTGAAGAAACCTTGGCGAGTTGCTGCAGTGCACCTTGAAGATGGCACACATTGAGACAGGGGGCACCTGGTGGAGGGAGTGGGTGTTTAGGACTGTGGATGATCAGTGTCGTAATATATATTGACAGGCAGAATTTCACCTTCCCCACATGTGAGGTAATCTGACAGAACAGATCACCACTGTTTATAGAACCCGACTGATCTTCATTCCAGTGAGATCAACGGAATGTAAATTGGTGGTTCTCTATAGATTACCGTCTAGACTGTGAAGATGAAAATCTACCCCTGAGAGTGTAATTGTATCATTATACAGCTGCTTTTAACACAAACTTTGCTTTGAATCGCTTGTACTTCATGTAATGCATGAACCAGACATTAAAGGACTAATAAACTAAATAATTTGATTGTTCCATTGTAATGCCAAACTATTGGCTTCACTTAGCATAGAAAGTAATGCACAGGTGGAGGCCATTCGGCCCATCAAGCTGATTCTGGCTCATCAGCGGGACCTGTCTAGTCTAATCCCATTTCTAATCCTCTTCAAAGCAGAACACCAATGAACTTTCATTCTCATCTGTTACGGTACAACTGTAGAATGCCTCAGCTGGAATCTTGTGTTCAATTCTGGGCACCGCACTTTAGAAAGGATGGCAAGGCCTTGGAGAGGGTGCAGAGGGGATGTACTAGAAGGTTCCAGGGATAAGAGACTTCAGTGATGTGGAAAGACTGGAGAAGCTGGGATTATTCTCCTTCTGAGCAGAGAAGCTTAAGGGGAGATTTAATAGAAGCGTTCAAAATCTTTGATGGAGTAAATAAGAAGAAACCATTTCCACTGGCAGAAGAGTCAGTAACCAGAGCACACAGATTTACGGTAATGCACCGCTTGAAAGGGTGGTGGAAGCAGATTCAATCGTAGCTTTCAAAAATTTGCAGGGATATGGGGCAAGAGCAGGGGGGAGTGGGACTAATTGGATCGCTCTTTCACAGAGCCGGCACAGGCTCGATGGGCCGAATGGCCTCGCTCTGTGCTGTAAGATTCTATGATTCTAAGACGTTGTTGCAACCTACATGATGAAGAGGAGAAAGCCCATTGTGGGCAATACTCATGGACACAGTCCTTGCTGAGAAGCACAGCTAAACATACCATGGTAAATTGTATCCCTGTGCTCAGATTTCCACAGTATTAAATGGTCCAGTGGCAGTCCAGCAAACCAGAGGTTGTGAGTTGAAATCCCACTGTGGCAAGTTTGGATAACTGAAGTCATTAAATCTGGAAATGTGTTGGCTAGTACCAGATAAAAGGGCGAATTTTCCGATCCCTTGCGCTCCGTTTTTCCCCCTGGAGCGACGGCAATGGCGGAGGTGAGCTCTTCTGGGCGGGCGGTCAGCCTCCAGCGCCCAGTGGGGGTTTTTGGGGCCGGTTTGGCGGCGATGCGGAGTAGCATCGCCTGGAAGAGCGGCACTCGGTGTGCAACGCCCCTGGGTGCAACATCGTTGCGATTTGACTCCCGCCCCACAGTGCCCTACAGTGACCGCCTGGGAAATCGGGCGGGGAACCTATACTGACTGTGGAGAGATAAGTAATGCCATCCTAAGGTAAGTGTGATTGTTTTCTCTTTTAATTTTTTTTGCAATTTGTGTTGTGGTGGGGTGGGCAATGTTTTGGGAATGTTTTTGTGGGTTTTTTGCTCCACAGGCAGCTCTCGGAGCGCTTCCAGCCCGGCTCTTTAGTTCGGGAGTTTCCCATCCTAGTGCCGAAAAGAGATGTACAACGCTTCCCTTTGCGCTGCGCCCACTGACTCAGGGCCCAGCCACCCAATTTTGCTTACTGAGGCACAAACTGTTCCTGGGCACAAACTTTACCGGCCCAAAATCATCAAAGCCGAAAATCCAGCCCAAAATGACTATGGAAAGCTGTCAGATTGTGGGAAAAAACCCAATTGGTTCACTCATGTCCATCAGGTAAGGGAACAAAATAACTTATATCTATATAGCGCCTTTAACATAGTAAAATGTCACAGGAGTATTATCAACAACAAAAAATTTGACACGGAGCCATATAAGAAGATATTAGGACAGGTGACCAAAAGCTTGGTCAAAGAGGCAGGTTTTAAGGGGCATGAAAGGCGAAAAGAGAGATAGGGAGGTGGAGAGGTTTAGGGCGTGAATTCCAGAGCTTAGGACCTGGGCAGCTGAAGGCACGGCCACCAATGGTGCGATGTTTAAAATCAGAGATGTTCAAAAGGCCAGAATAGGCAGATCGCAGAGGTTGAGGGGGACTATAGGACTGGAGGAGATTACAATGATAGGGAGGGGCAAGGCCTGGAGGGATTTGAAAACAAAGCTGAGAATTTTAAAATCCAGCCAATGTCGGTCAACGGCATAGGGGTGATGGGTGAGCGGGACATGGTGCGAGTTAGGACACTGGCCCAGTCGAGTTTTGGATGACCTCAAGTTTATGGAGGGTAGAACTAGGGATGCCAGCCAGGAACTAGGAACTTGCCACCCTTCCCTTGGTCTAGTCTACATGACTCCCTTCCCAGATTGCATGATTGATTCTTAATTCCCTCAGGGTAACTAGAACTAGGGAATAGGCAATAAATGCCGGACGCAGTTATTTGCACCAGCAAAACTCTCTGATTGTCTCTGATAGGCTCATATGATCACATGACCTGATTGCTGATTGGTCCCCTTGGAAGTTTCTCTGGAATGTGTAATTAGAACCGCCCAGCCCAAATTCTAAGTGACTTTATAAAATGTAATTTGAGCCATTCTGACTTCAGACCCAGACAGGATAGAGCTCCCCCATCCCAGCACAAGTTCCGACAACTCCAGCCTAAGTTCCTGACTCTCCTCCAACACAAATTCATGTCCCCCCAGCCCAAGTTCACGCCACCCACCCGCCCCACCAGTTCCTTACCCATGCCCCCAGCCCAAGTTCCTGATTCCCCCCAGCACAAATTCATGTCGCCAGCCTATGTTCCTGCCTCCCCCAGCCCAAGTTCGTTGCTTTTTGAAAGCTAACCCAAAAAGCTCGAGTAGCTGCCAATAGTCACTGACCCAAATGATGCAGGATGAATCAAACACATGACACGAAAATAATATTAAAAATGTAATGAAATTTAGTGACACAGCACTCATAAGACAAACATGTGACATTGTGCAAATCTAGTGGTCGGAATGTCAGCAGCACAGCTCCCAGCCGGTCCGCGATGGGAACAGCAAGTTACAGACCCCACCTCCAGTTTCGGGTTGGAGGAGTCTGCGTATGCACGGGAGGCGGTGGTGCGCATGCATTGGGGGTGGAGTCCAGAGCACACAGGCGCAGAAAGAGGCTCAAAAAACTATTGCAAATAATCACCCTGATAAATGCCGGCCTTGCCAGTGACGCCCACATCCCGAGGTCAGAATCAGACTCCAGACTCAGGCGTAACATGAAAGGACCACTTCAGTTGGATTTGGGGACCTCGCTTTGTGCAACGCTGTTGTGTTTGGTGAGATCATCAGCCCTGTGCTCGCTGACCTACACTGGCTCCCGGTCCAGCAATGCCTCAGTTTTAAAGTTCTCAACCCTGTTTTCAAAACCTTCCATGATCTCGCCGCTCCCTATCTCTGTAACCTGCCACAGCCCTCCGAGGTAGCTGCACTTCTCCCAATTCTGGCCTTTTATGCATCCCCAATTTTAATATCTCCATCATTGGTGGCTGTGCCTTTAGCTGCTTGGGCCCTAAGCTCTGTAATTTCCATCTTAATCCTCTCCGCCTCTCTACCTCTCTCACCTCTTTTAAGACACTTCTTTAAACCTACCTCTCTCCTAATATCTCCTTCTGTGGCTCGGTGTCAAATTTTGTTTGATAATCGCTCCTGTGAAGCACATTGGGACGTTTTACTACGTTAGAAGCGCTATATAAATACAAGTTGTTTTTGATGATCCAGTCTCAGTAATTCCAATATCAGTAATCTAGTCATAGAATCATAGAAATTTACAGCAGGGAAGGAGGCCTTTCGGCCCATTGTGTCAGCGCGGCCAGCCTAATCCCACTTTCCAGTTCTTGGTCCATAGCCCTGTGGGTTACGGCACTTCAAGTGCATATCCAAGCACATCCAATGTGATCAAGGTTTCTGCCTCTACCACCCTTTCAGGCAGTGAGTTCCAGACCCCCACCACCCTCTGGGTGAAAAAGGTTCTCCTCAACTCCCCTCTAATCCTTCCACCAATTACCTTAAATCCATGCCCCCTGTGTGAACACCGAATTCTACTTGGTAACTAATCAGATCGAAATGGTTAGCCCAAGTGCTGATCTCACCTTTACCTGAACACTGAATCTTGTCCAACCAGCCTTCACATTCAGCTAGAGGCCATCTGGTGCCCTCTAGTGGTGGGAACCGTAAAACCAGAGGGCTTATAATTAACGGCCTAATTTACTCCCTTCACTCAACAAGCAGAGGGAGGAGTCCCAGACAACTGCATTACCTGTTTGTCCGCTGTTTTTTTTTTATAGTCATTCACCAGAGTTGGGCATCGTTGGCAAGGCCGGCATTTATTACCCATCCCTCATTGCTCTTGAGAAGCGGGTTAAGAGTCAACCACATTGCCGTGTGTCTGGAAATTATAGAACAGAGGGGAATCTGTTCAACCACTGCCGCCTCCAGGCCAGATACAAGGTCGTCCCATCCTCTGTCATTGAACTACAGTTCGCAGACGACGCTTGCGTCTGCGCACACTCGGAGGCCGAAATCCAAGCCATCGGCAATACCTTCACCGAGGCGTAGGAAAGCATGGGCCTTACACTAAACATCCATACGATAAAGGTCCTTCACTAACCTGACCCCGCCACATAGCACTGTCCCCCAGTCATCAAAATCCACGATGAGGCCTTGGACAACGTGGACCATTTTCCATACCTCGGGAGCCTACTGTCAGCAACAGCAGACATTGACGACGAGGTCCAACACCGCCTTCAGTGCGCCAGCGCAGCATTCGGTCACCTGAGGAAGAGAGTGCTTGAAGACCAGGACCTTAAACCCGGCACCAAGCTCATGGTCTACAGAGCAGTAGTGATACCCACCCTTGATATGGCTCAGAAACGTGGACCATATACAGTAAACACTTCAAAACGATGGAGAAGTATCACCAGCGCTGTTTCCGCAAGATCCTGCAAATCCCCTGGGAGGACAGATGCACCAACGTCAGCGTTCTCGTTCAAGCCAACATAGAAACATAGAAACATAGAAATTTGCAGCACAGAAGGCGGCCATTTCGGCCCATCGTGTCCGCACCGGCCGACAAAGAGTCGCGTGGCCCTCGGTCAACAGCCCTGAAGGTTACGTATAAACCTATGAACAATGAACAATGGCAGAAAGGTAAAGAGCATCCGGCCCAACCAGTCTGCCCCACACAACTGCGACACCCCTTGCACCGAAACATTCTACACTCCACCCCAACCGGAGCCATGTGATCTCCTGAGAGAGGCAAAAACTAGTTAAAACCCAGGCCAATTGGGGAAAATATCTGGGAAAATTCCTCTCCGATTCATCCAGGCGATTGAAACTAGTCCAGGAGATCACTCTGGCCATATTCGATTCCATCGAATCAGCCAACAAGAGGTTATCCAGTCTAATGCCACTTACCATCTCCAGGTCCATAATCCTGCAGGTTCCCACACTTCAAGTGTCCATCCAAGCATCTTTTAAACCGTTTCTTCCTCTATCACCCTTCCAGGCAGTGAGTTCCAGACCCCCACAACCCTCTGCGTGAAGAAGTATCCTCTTAAATCCCCTCTGAACCTTCCACCAACTATGGCTCCTCGTAATTGACCCCTCCACTAAGGGAAATCGACCCTTGCTATCCACTATATCCAGGCCCCTCAAAATTTTATACACCTCAATGAGGCCTCCCCTCAGCCTCCTCTGTTCCAAGGAGAACAAACCTAGCCTATCCAATCTGTCCTCGTAGCTAAGGTTCTCCATTCCAGGCAGCATCCTCGTAAATCTCCTCTGCACCCTCTCTCGTGCAATCACGTCCTTCCTATAATACGGCGA
Source organism: Pristiophorus japonicus (assembly GCF_044704955.1). Classification (NCBI taxonomy): domain Eukaryota; kingdom Metazoa; phylum Chordata; class Chondrichthyes; family Pristiophoridae; genus Pristiophorus; species Pristiophorus japonicus. Next base: position 110,220,555 of record NC_091990.1, on the reverse strand, counting down.
CCAGAACTGCACGCAGTATTCCAGCTGTGGCCTAACCAGAGTATTATACAATTTAAGCATAACCTCCCTGCTCTTGTATTCTATGCCTCGGTCAATAAAGGCAAGCATTCTATATGCCTTCTTAACCACCTTATCCACCTGGCCTGCTACTTTCAGGGTTCTGTGGACAAGCACTCCAAGGTCCCTTTGTTCATCTACACTTCTAAGTGGCCTATTGCTTAATGTGTATATCCTTTCCTTATTAGCCCTCTCCAAGTGCATTACCTCACACTTCTCCAAATTAAATTCCATTTGCCATTGCTCTGCCCACCTGACCAGTAGATTGATATCCTCCTGCAGTCCATGACCTTCCTCTTCATTATCAACCACACAGTCAATTTCAGTGTTATCTGCAAACTTCTTAATCATAAATCCTTTATTCAAATCTAGATCATTGATGTATACCACAAAAAGCAAGGGACCCAGTACTGAGCCCTGCAGAACCCCACTGGAAACATCCTTCCAGTCACAAAAACATCCATCAACCATTACCCTTTGCTTCCTGCCTCTAAGCCAATTTTAGATCCAACTTGCCACTTTGTCCTGGATCCCATGGGCTTTTACCTTCGTGATCAGTCTGCCACGTGGGACCTTATCAAAACCTTTGCTAAAGTCTGCATCGTACGCACTATCCTCATCGATCCTCCTGGTTACCTCCTCAAAAAATTCAATCAGGTTAGTCAAACACGATCTTCCCTTAACAAATCCGTGCTGACTGTCCCTGATTAATCCTTGCCTTTCTAAATGTAGATTTATCCTGTCCTTCAGGACTTTTTCCAATAATTTTCCCACCACTGAGGTTAGGCTGACAGGCCTGTAATTACTCGGCCTATCCCTTTCTCCCTTCTTAAACAAGGGTACCACATTACCAGTCCTCCAGTCCTCCGGCACCATGTTTAAATCCAAAGAGGACTGGAAAATGATGGTCAAGGCTTCTACTATTTCCTCTTTTGCTTCGCTCAACAGCCTGGGATGCATTTCATCCGAGCCTTGGGACTTATCCACGCTCAATCAGCTCTGTTGGGCAGGCCACATCGTCCGCATGCCCGACACGAGACTCCCAAAGCAAGCGCTCCATGCAAAGCTTCAATACAGCAAGCGAGCCACAGGTGGGCAGAGGAAACGCAACAAGGACACCCTCAAAGCCTCCTTGATAAAATGCAACATCCCCATCGACACCTGGGAGTCCCTGGCTCACGACCGGCCAAAGTAGAGGAAGAGCATCTGGGAGCACCTCGAGTCTCATCGCCAAGAAGAAGCAGAAACCAAGTGTAGACAGCGGAAGGAGCGTGCGTCAACACAGGCTCCCCACCCACCCTCTCCCTCAACCACTGCCCGACCTGTGACAGAGATTGTAATTCCCGTATTGGACTCTTCAGTCACCTGAGAACTCACCTTTAGAGTGGAAGCAAGTCATCCTCGACTCCGATGGACTGCCTATAATGATGATGATGATGATGTGGATCTGGAGTCACATGTAGGCCAGACTGGGTAAGGTGGGCAGATTTCCTTCCCTACAGGACATTAGCGAACCAGATGGGTTCTTACAACAATCCAATAGTTTCCATTATTGGTCACCATTACTGATACTAGCTTTTTTATTCCAGATTTAATGAACTGAATTTAAATTCCACAGCAGCCGTGGTTGAATTATTAATTCAGGTCTCCAGATCATTAGTCCAGGCTTCTGGATTACTAGTCCAGTAACATAACCACTAAAGAAAGGAAGGAAGGGAGGGAGGAGTGAGTGAGTAATGCACTGGGAGCGTCAGCCTAGATTTTTGTGCTGAAGTCTCATGGAATGGGACTTGAACCTACAACCTTCTGACTCAGAGGTGAGTGTGCTACCCACTGAGCCACAGCTGACTGGCTATGCTGCCGCAACCGCATCACACTGCATGGCTTCAAGCCCAGGCTTCTTTGCAGTCAGTCAACAATTTGTATGGGACTCAAATGGCTCAGTGGGTCACTTTTTAACCAGTCCGTCCAGCTCCTATTTACATTTGACCACGTTAAAGGTGCTCAGTTTTCAGTTACCTCAGCATGGAGCCAGCCATAATCTCGTTGAATGGCGGAGCAGGCTCGAGAGGCAAAATGGCCGACTCCTGTTCCTATTTCCCATGATCAGTAGTACCTCCACATTAATACTGCTGGCCACTGGAGGCCTGCGCTCGTTGCCCCTCCTGTTTCCCCCCCCTACAGAGAAACCCTACCCCCACCGCCCCCATCCCCCGCCACGCCCCATGCAGGCCGCAGCCAGCCAAGCAGCCAGCCCATATTGGAGTGCAGGAAAGTGATGCTCCTCCTCTGGAGGTGCGACAAGAGTTAGCAATTACTACAAGGAGGCCTGAGGCCTAACTTCCGTCCGACCTCAGGCCCCTGTATCAGGATGTGTGTTGGGAGCCCGCCATGTGGTTACGTGCCCAAATACAGGCCATAAAGAATTCCTACCTCCTTATTATGTTAGTAGAGGTGGCAATCTTTTTATTTTAAGTAGGTTAACAGCTCTGTTAATATAGCAAATGGAGGGGGAAGAATGGGTGATTTCAGATGCTCCCATTAAGCGTTCATGCACTAACATCCCACAGCCCAGTTTCAGGGCCAGCTAAGTTCGAAGGAACATGACTAAAATGAAAAGCATTATCTGAGAGGTGAAAGGGTCCCTCAGCAGAGGGGATCTCTTCAGTGTTCCCCATAACACACTGTGGTACATTAGAGGCTACATTCATATACCCTTATCCTCCAGCCCTACAACCCTCCGCGATCTCTGCGCACCTTCCAATTCTGGCCTTTTGCGCACCCCATATTTTAATGGTTCCACCATTGGTGGCCGTGCCTTCAGCTGTCGCGGCCCTAAGCTCTGGAATTCCCTCCAGAAAATGCTCTGCCTCTCTGGGAAAATAATGGGAAGCAACAACAACTTTTATTTATTTAGCACCTTTAACGTAGTAAAACATTCCAAGGTGCTTCACAACAGTGTTATAAGACAAAACAGATAAATTTGACACCGAGCCACATAAGAAGAAATTACGATGGATGACCAAAAGCTTGGTCAAAGAGGTAGGTTTTAAGGAGCGTCTTGAAAGAGGAAAGCGAGGTAGAGAGGCGGAGAGGTTTAAGTAGGGAGTGCCAGAGCTTGGGCCCAGGCAGCTGATGGCACGCCTATCGATGGTTGAGCGATTATAATCAGGGATGCTCAAGAGGCCAGAATTAGAGGAGCGCAGACATCTCGTGGGGTTGTGTGGCTGGAGGAGATTACAGAGATCGGGAGGGGCAAGTCCATGGAGGGATTTGTAAACAAGGATGAGAATTTTGAAATCAAGGCGTTGCTTAACCGAGAGCCAGTGTAGGTCAGCGAGCACAGGGGTTGATGGGTGAGCGGGATTTGGTGCGAGTTAGGACATGGGCTGCCGCGTTTTGGATCGCCTCTAGTTTACATGGGGTAGAATATGGAATAACAACTGAAATGTGAACTTTTAGACAAAGGACAAAGACAGCATGGATTCTATCAAGACACTTCCCTGCCCAATCCCCATAACCCTTCCCGCTCAAAAATCTATCTCTACCTAAAATATATTCAATGACCTCCACAGCTCTCTGCGGTAGAGAATTCCAAATATTCACGACCCTCTGAGAGAAGAAATTCCTCCTCATTTCTGTCTTAAATGGCGACCCCTTATTCTGAAACTATGCCCCCTAGTTCGAGACACCCCCACGAGGGGAAACATCCTCTCAGCATCTACCCTGTCGAACCCCCTCAGAATCTTATATGTTTCAATAAGGTCACCTCTCATTCTTCTAAATTCCAATAAATATAGGCCCAACCCCCAACCTGCTCAACCTTTCTTCATAAGTCACTCCTTCATCTCAGGAATCAACCCCGCACCTGTGAGTAACCTGATTAAAATCACTGAAAATAACTTTTAAAAAACTATACCGAACCTTTTCATAGTTTCATTACCCTAGTCAGTTTCTTATATATTTTGATATGAAAATGCTTTGCAGACGTGCCGACTGTAATGTATGCGCCTGTCAGTATACCAGCACCTTGGGAAATCCATGCAGCAGCAGGGAATTTTAGACAGGGCTCCCAATTGCACAGTCATGTCTGATTTCACCATGTTGATAAAGAGTCCCGCCTCTCTATGGCGTGACTTTCAGAAGCCACGAAATCCACTGGCGTGTGTGCGGTATACGGGCTCCCCATACTTCACTCTTTAACTACCAATCCCCCCCCACCCGACTTCGACCATCTGCAGCCCCCTCTGAGGGGTGGGGGATGGTTAATATTGAGCCCCCCCAAAGCTCCCGTCACTCTGCCCCAACAATGTACCGTAAAGCACTCTCCCCAAACCCGGAAATGTATTCCCCACTGCACCGGCATTTGTGTTTCCGCGTCTCACTCCTGGCATCCTCATAACCTCCGAGTCTATCAAATGCCCTCACAGTTTTGATTAACTCTTCCCTGAACCTTCTCTGCTCTGAGGAGAACAATCCCAGCTTCTCCAATCTCTCCACATTACTGAATGCCCTCAAGCCAGCTGCCATTCTACTAGATCTGCTCCACACCCTCGCCAAGGCCTTGTCAAACATAGGATCCTGAGGGGGATTGACAGGGTAGATGCTGAGAGGTTGTTTCCCCCTGGCTGGAGAGTCTAGAACTAGGGGGCACAGTCTCAGGATAAGGGGTCAGACATTTAAGACTTGATGAGGAGGAATTTCTTCAGAGGATTGTGAATCTTTGGAATTCTCTGCCCCAGGGGGCTGTGGATGCTGAGTCTCTGAATATATTCAAGTCTGAGATCGATAGATTTTTGGAGTCTAGGGGAATCAAAGGGTATGGAGATCTGGCAGGAAAGTGGCATTGAGGTCGGTAATCAGCCATGTTCTTATTGAATGGCGGAGCAGGCTCGAGGGGCCAAATGGTCGACTACTGCTCCTATTTCCTTATGTTCTTATGTTCTTATTGTTACGTCCTTACTATACAGTATAAATGTACAGGAGGCCCATGCTTGAGAGAAGGTCAGTCTGTGACCTGTCCTTTATTCCTTAGCACTCAAGTGATGAAGGTGGGTGGAGCTTCCCCTTTTATACCTGAAGGTCCAGGTTAGGAGTGTCTCCCACCTAGTGGTCAGTGTTCTCACAGTGCACAACTTAGGTCAGTTTATACATGGGTTACAATGCTGGTTGAAGACATGACATGACCTCCCCCGCCAAAGTCTTATTGGGATCACAGGTTGAGTCTCTCTGGTGGTTTACGCTCCCTTGTAGAGCGCCTGAGTTGGGGCTCCGGTTGTTGGGCGCTGGCCTGAGTGTCTGCTGTTTGCGGTGCCTCAGGTCTGTCCGGACTGCCCACAGTGACTGGGCTCTCCTCCCTTTGGTTCCAGTGTTTGGTCACCTGTGGTGGAGTGAACTCTATATCGTGTTCTTCCTCTGCTTCTTCTATGGGGTTGCTGAACCTCCTTTTTGTTTGATCCACATGTTTGCGGCAGATTTGTCCATTGGTAAGTTTAACTACCAGAATCCTATTTCCCTCTTTGGCAACCACAGTGCCTGCGAGCCATTTGGGCCCTGCAGCGTAGTTGAGGACAAAAACAGGATCATTTACATCAATACATCGCGCCCTCGCATTCCTGTCATGGTAGTCATTTTGTGACGGGCGCCTGCTCTAGACAATTTCTTTCATGGTGGGGTGTATAAGGGATAACCGGATTTTGAGCGTCCTTTTCATTAGTAGCTCTGCGGGTGGAACCCCTGTGAGCGAGTGTGGTCGGGATCTATAGGCCAACAGGAGGCGTGATAAGCGGGTTTGTAGGGAACCCCCTTGGATTCTGAGCATCCCCTGTTTGATTATCTGCACTGCTCGTTCTGCCTGGCCGTTTGAGGCCGGCTTGAACGGTGCCGTTCTAACATGGTTAATTCCATTGCCTGCCATGAAGTCCTGGAATTCAGTGCTTGTGAAGCACGGGCCATTGTCGCTGACCAAGATGTCCAGTAGACCGTGGGCGGCGAACATTGCCCGTAGACTTTCTACCGTGGCAGAGGATGTGCTTGAATTTAAAATGTCACACTCGATCCATTTGGAGTAGGCGTCGACTACAACCAAAAACATTTTCCCCATGAAAGGACCTGCGTAGTCCACATGGATGCGTGACCAAGGCTTGGCGGGCCATGGCCAGGGGCTAAGGGGGGTTTCCCTGGGCGCATTGCCCAGCTGGGCACACGTGTTGCACCTGCGAACACAAAGTTCCAGATCTGCGTCTATCCCTGGCCACCAAACGTGTGACCTGGCAATTGCCTTCATCGTGACAATGCCCGGGTGCCCATTGTGGAGTTCTCTGATGAACACCTCTCTGCCCATCTGGGGCATGACTACGCGGTTTCCCCACAGTAGGCAATCGGCCTGAATCGAGAGTTCATCCTTGCGCCTGTGAAATGGTTTAAATTTCTCAGGGCATGCCCTGTATGTGGCTGCCCAGTCCCCATTCAGGACACATTTCTTGACTAGAGACAATAGCGGGTCTCTATTTGTCCAGACTTTAATCTGACGGGCTGTCACGGGTGAGCCTTCGCTTCCGAAAGCTTCAATAGCCATAACCATCTCAGCAGCATGCTCGGTAGCCCCCTCAGTGGTGGCTAGTGGGAGCCTGCTGAGTGCATCGGCGCAGTTTTCGGTGCCCAGTCTGTGCTGAATTGTGTAGTCATAGGCGGCTAACGTGAGTGCCCACCTCTGTATGCGGGCCGATGCGTTTGCATTTATGGCCTTGTTGTCGGCCAAAAGGGACGTTAGGGGTTTGTGATCTGTCTCCAGCTCAAATTTCCTGCCAAACAGGTACTGGTGCATTTTCTTTACCGCAAATACACATGCGAGCGCCTCCTTTTCTACCATCCCGTAGCCCCTTTCTGCCTGGGACAGACTTCTGGAGGCATAAGCTACCGGCTGTAACTGACCCTTGGCATTGACATGCTGCAACACACACCCGACACCATAAGACGACGCATCGCACGTTAACACAAGTTTCTTACATGGGTCATATAGCGTTAACAGACTGCTGGAACATAACAAATTGCGTGCTCTATTAAAAGCCCTTTCGTGGCTGTCCCCCCAGACCCATTCGCGACCTTTGCATAGGAGCACGTGTAGCGACTCTAGCAGCGTGCTCAATTTGGGAAGAAAGTTACCAAAATAGTTCAGGAGCCCCAGGAACGAACGTCGTGTTACGGGGTCTGGGTGCTCGCTGGATCGCTTCCGTCTTGGACGCAGTAGGGCTGATCCCGTCTGCTGCTACCCTTATCCCCAGGAATTCTACCTCTGGAGCTAGGAAGACACACTTCGCCTTTTTCAGTCGCAGACCTACCCGGTCCAGTCTGCGTAGCACCTCCTCCAGGTTGTGGAGGTGTTCTTCAGTATTGTAACCTGTAATGAGGATGTCGTCCTGAAAAACCACCGTCCCTGGAATCGACTTGAGGAGGCTTTCCATATTTCGTTGGAAGATCGCGGCGGCCGAGCGAATCCCGAACGGACATCTGTTGTACTCAAACAACCCCTTGTGTGTCGTGATGGTGGTCAGCTTCTTCGACTCACTCGCCAGCTCCTGGGTCATGTAAGCTGAGGTCAGGTGCAATTTTGAAAAAAGTTTGCCACCGGATAGCGTCGCAAAGAGGTCCTCCGCTCTCGGTAGCGTGTACTGGTCTTGGAGTGACACCCGATTGATGGTGGCCTTGTAATCGCCACATATCCTGACCGACCCATCCGCCTTGAGCACCGGCACAATCGGGCTCGCCCAGTCACTGAATTTGACTGGCGTGATGATGCCTTCCCTCAGCAGGCGGTCCAATTCGCCTTCTATTTTTTCCCGCATCACGTACGGCACCGCTCTGGCCTTGTGGTGTACTGGCCTGGCGACCGGGTTCATGTAAATCACTACCTTGGCCCCCATGAAAGTGCCAATGCCGGGTTGAAATAATGAGTCAAATTTGTCCAGGATCTGTGAGCATGATACTCGCTCCACAGAGGAAATTGCATTGACATTGCTCCATTTCCAGTTCATGACAGCAAGCCAACTCCTCCCCAGTAGTGCGGGACCATCCCCTGGGACAATCCAGAGTGGCAACCTGTTCTCCGAATCTTTGTGGGTCACGACTACCGTGGCGCTGCCAAGCACCGGAATGATCTGCTTTGTGTAAGTCCGTAGCTGTGCGTCAATCGGCGATAATTTTGGCCTCCTGGCCTTGGATGCCCACAACTTTTCGAACTGTTTGACACCCATCAGGGACTGGCTGGCACCCGTGTCTAACTCCATTGATACTGGGATGCCATTGAGGAGCACTTTCATCATTATCGGTGGCGTCCTGGTGTATGAACTGTATACGTGCTCCACACGAACTCGCTGAACTTCAGCTTCCAGCGATTTCCCCCAGTGTCCATTTCTGCAATTTCTGCAGGTATTTTGCTCATCTCTGCAAACTCTGGCTGAGTGTGTGCCTCCACGCCTCCAGCATGAATTGCGGTTTGAAACAAAAGGTCCCCTGCCAGTCGATCGTCCCTGACTGCCCCTGTTATTGTCCTTGAGTGCACCATTAACAGGTGTTGATGGCCCCATTACTGGCCGCATTGTCCCTTGCAATGGTGTGAATCGTTGTTCAGCTTGCCATTGTCTCTGTCGAACTTCCCCTCTGGGTTCGACTACATGTTGGGGCATGCCCGACTGCCCTTGTCTGCCTGGAGAACTGTGTGCTGCTTTAACAATGTTGAATCTCTGTCCCAACCATTCCTTAACACAGTACCTCTCATCTGTTCTGCTAGTGGCCATGCTCGCGTGGTTTAAATCCCAGTTTCTTGTCGCCATTGTTACATCCTTACTATACAGTATAAATGCACACGAGGCCCATGCTTGAGAGAAGGTCAGTCTGTGACCTGTCCTTTATTCCTTAGCACTCAAGTGATGAAGGTGGGTGGAGCTTCCCCTTTTATACCTGAAGGTCCAGGTTAGGAGTGTCTCCCACCTAGTGGTCAGTGTTCTCACGGTGTACAACTTAGGTCAGTTTATACATGGGTTACAATGCTGGTTGAATACATGACACTTAGAAAGTGTGGAGCTGGCACAGGCACGATGGGCTGAATGGCCTCCTTCTGTGCTGTCTGATTCTATGACCTATAGGCCTATGTTCTCTGAAATATAGAAGAATGAGAGGTGATCGCATTGAAACGTATAAAATTCCGAAGAGGTTTGACAGGGTAGATGCTGGGAGGTTGTTTCTCCTGGCGGGAAGTCTAGAACCTGGGGTCAGTGTCTCAGGATAAGGGGTCGTCCATTTAGGACCGAGATGAGGAGAAATTTTTCACTCAGAGGCTGGTGAATCTTTGGAATTCTCTGCCCCAGAGGGCTGTGGATGCTCAGTCATTGAGTATATTCATGACAGAGATCGACAGATTTTAATGAAATCAAGGGATATAGGGATAGTGCAGGAAATGGAGTTGAGGTCGAAGATCAGCCATGATCTCATTGAATGGTGGAGCAGGCTCGAGGGACCGAATGGCCTACTCCTGCTCCTATTTCTTATGTTGGTTGAGCGATCCAATTAGTCCCACAACCCCTACTCTTTCTTCAGAGCCCTGCAAACTTTTCCTCTTGAAAGTCGCTATTGAATCTGCTTCCACTGCCCCTTCCAGATTGTAACAACTCGCCACATAAAAAAAATATTCATCATGTCACCTCTAGATCTTTTCCCAATTACCTTAAATCTGTGTCCTCTAGTTACCGACACTTCTGCCAATGGAAACAATGCCGCCTTATTTACTCTATCTGTGTCAGCCGTGGCTCAGTGGGTAGCACTCTTGCCTCTATGTCAGAAGGTTGTGGGTTCAAGTCTCGCCTGACACACCAGTGCAGTACTGAGGGAGCGCTGCACTGTCGGAGGTGCCGTTTGTCGGATGAGATGTTAAACCGAAGCCCCGTCTGCTCTCTCAAGTGGATGTAAAAGATCCCATATTTCAAAGAAGAGCAGGGGAGTTATCACATAGTTGCCAATATTATCCATCAATCAACATAACAAAAAAACAGATTATCTGGTCATTATCACATTGCTGTTTGTGGGAGCTTGCTGTACACAAATTGGCTGCTGCATTTCCCAAATTACAACAGTGACTACACTCCAAAAGTACTTCATTGGCTGTAATGTGCTTTGAGATGTCCGGTGGTCATGACAGGTGTTATATAAATGAAAGTCTTTCTTTCTTTCTGTTATATATGTAAACTTTTGTATTTACACTGTACAGCCACTAGAGGGCTCATCCCTCTGGAGTCCCAAGGGATTCCATAATCCCTTGGGAGCACAGGTAATTAAGGAGACCTCACAGGTTGGAGAGGCACGCTGGAGACCTGCAATAAAAGACTAAGGTCACACTTTACTTTGAGTTCACAGTGTTCAGTCTGACTCTTTCTTCATACATAACAACTGGCGCTGAGATACAGATAGTGAACTCAAAGATACAGAGAACAGTGGGCATCCTGGAGAAATTCTCGGAGGGAGATGATTGGGAAACTTTTGTGGAGCGATTCGACCAATACTTCATAGCCAACGAGCTACATGGAGAAGTGAACGCTACCAAACGAAGGGCGATCCTCCTCGCCGTCTGTGGGGAACCTTGAAAAATCTCTTGAAAAATCTCCTTACTCCAGCGAAACCCACGGAAAAATCGTACGATGATTGGTGCACACTGGTTTGAGAGAATTTGAACCAGAAAGTAAGCATTCTGATGGTGAGGTACCGGTTCTACACCCACAGAAGGTCTGTGGCAAGTTATGTCACCGAGCTAAGATGCCTTGCAGGATATTGCGAATTTGAAGGACATTTGGAGCACATGCTCAGAGACCTTTTTGTACTTAGCATTGGCCACGAAACCGTTCTTCGTAAACTTTTGACTGTAGAGACCCCAACCTTGAGTAAGCCCATAGCAATAGTCCAGGCGTTCATTGCCACCATTGACAATACTAAGCAAATCTCTTAGCACACAAGTGCTGCTACAAGTACTGTGAACAAAGTGATGTTGTTTTCAAATCGCAACGTACAGGGCAGATCACACATGCCTGCAGCTGCACATCAGGAGATGTCTCAGAGTCCACCATCAAGGGTGATGAATGCAAGGCCATTAACACCTTGTTGGTGCTGCGAAGATGATCATCGTTTCCATTCATGCCGATTCAAAGGGTGCATTTGCAAGGGCTGTGGAACAATGGGACATCTCCAACGTATGTGCAGGCGAGCTGCAAATCCTGTTAAACCTGCAAACCACCTTTTTGCAGAGGAGGACAGATCCACGGAAGATCACGATGAACCAGAGCCTCAGACCGAGGAGGCAGAGGTACATGGGTGCACACATTCAGCACAAATTGTCCCCCGATAATGCTGAATGTTGAACTAAATGGACTCCCGGTATCAATGGAGCTGGACACGGTGGCGAGCCAGTCCATTATGGGCAAAAATACTTTCAAAAGATTGTGGTGCAACAAAGCCTCAAGGCCAGTCTTAACTCCAATTCACACGAAACTAAGAACTTACACAAAGGAACTGATTCCCGTAATCGGTAGTGCTACCGTAAACGTCTCAGATGATTGAGCGGTACACAAGCTACCACTCTGGGTGGTACCGAGCGATGGTCCCACGCTGATCAGCAGGAGCTGGCTGGGAATGATGCGCTTGAACTGGGATAATGTCCGAGGGCTATTGCCCGCTGATAACACTTCGTATGTCCAGGTCTTAAACAAGTTCCCTTCGCTGTTCAAACCAGACATCGGTAAATTCCAAGGAGCAAAAGTGCAAATCCACCTAATTCCGGGGGCGCGACCCATCCATCACAAGGCGAGGGCAGTACCGTACATGATGAGAGAAAGGGTAGAGATTGAGCTAGACCGGCTGCAAAGAGAGGGCATCATTTCACCGATCAAGTTCAACGAGTGGGCCAGTCCTATCAAAGGAGACGGCACCGTCAGAATCTGTGGCGATTACAAAGTAACTATCAATTGTTTCTCCCTGCAGGACCAATATCCACTACCAAAGGCTGACGACCTCTTTGCAACATTAGCGGGAGGAAAGACGTTCATGAAGCTGGATTTGACTTCAGCCTACATGACGCAGGAACTGGAGGAATCATCGAAGGGCCTCAACTGCATCAACACGCACAAAGGTCTTTTTATTTATAACAGATGCCCGTTTGGAATTCGATCAGCGACGGCGATATTCCAGAGAAACATGGAAACCTACTGAAGTCAGTCCCACACACCGTTGTCTTCCAGGACGACATCTTGGTTACAGGTCGGGACACCGTCAAGCATCTGCAGAACCTGTAGGAGGTTCTTAGTCGACTCAACCGCGTGGGGCTCAGGTTAAAGTACTCGAAGTGCGTTTTCCTGGCACCTCAAGTGGAGTTTCTGGGGAGGAGGATCGCGGCAGTCGGCATCAGGCCCACCGATTCAAAGACGGAGGCAATCGAGAACGCACCGAGGCCACAGAACGTGATGGAGCTGCGGTTGTTTCGAGCACTCCTGAACTACTTTGGTAACTTCTTACCGGGTCTCAGCACACTGTTAGAACCATTGCACATCTTACTGCGTAAAGGGTACAAATAGCATGGGCCAAAAGCCAAGAAAATGCCTTTGTAAAAGCTAGAAAATTGTTATGCTTAAACAAATTGCTTGTGTTGTATGATCCATGTAAGCATTTGGTACTAGCATGTGATGCGTTGTCATATGGCGTCGGGTATATATTGCAACAAGTTAATGATTTTGGGAAATAGAAACTGGTTGCTTATGCATCCAGGCATCTGTCTAAGGCAGAGAGATTGAAAAAGAAGTGTTAGCGTGTGTCTATGGAGTAAAGAAAATGCATCAATATCTGGGCTAAAATTCGAATTAGAAACTGACCATAAGCCACTCATATCCCTGTTTTCCGAGAGTAAGGGGATAAATACTAATGCATCGGCCCGCATCCAGAGATGGGCGCTCACGTTGTCTGCATACAACTACGCCATCTGCCACAGGCCAGGCACAAAAAACTCTCAGTAGGCTGCCATTGCCCACCACGGGGGTGGAAATGACGCAGCCCGCAGATCTAGCCATGGTTATGGAAGCATTTGAGAGTGAGCAACCACCCACCACTGCCCGGCAGATGAAAACCTGGACAAGCCAGGACCCCTTATTGTCCCTAGTCAAAAACTGTGTGCTTCACGGGAGCTGGTCCAGTGTCCCAGTGGAAATGCTGGAAGAGATAAAGCCATTTCAGCGGCGCAAAGATGAAATGTCTATACAGGCAGACTGCCTTCTTTGGGGCAATCGAGTAGTGGTTCCCAAGAAGGGCAGAGATACCTTCATCAGTGACCTCCACAGTACCCACCCAGGCATCGGAATGTTGAAAGCGATAGCTAAATTCCACATGTGGTGGCCCGGTATCGATGCGGACTTAGAGTCCTGCGTGCACAGATGTAATACATGCTCACAGTTAAGCAATGCACCCAAGGAGGCGCCGCTAAGTTTATGGTTTTGGCCCTCCAAACTGTGATCTACGGTACATGTCGATTATGCAGGCCCGTTCTTGGGTAAAATATTCCTTGTGTTGTAAATGCATACTTCAAATGGATTGAATGTGATATGTCGGCTGGCACATCCGCTGCCACTACTGAAAGCCTGCGGGCCATGTTTGCCACACACGGCCTACCCTATGTCCTGGTGAGCAACAACGGACCATGTTTTACCAGTGCTGAGTTCATAGAATTCATGACTTCTTGAGGAATTCATGAGGCTTGAAGAAGGTAACTGAAGGCTCACTGCAGACTCGCCTATCCCGAGTCCTGCTTCGCTATCGCATGAGGCCCCATTCGCTCAATGAGATCCCACCTGCTGAACTTTTCATGAAAAGAACACTTAAGACAAAGCTCTCGTTAGTTCACCCTGATCTACATGAACAAGTAGAGAGCAGGCGGCTTCAACAAAGTATATACCATGATAGCGCAAATGTGTCACGCGAAACTGAAATCAATGATCCTGTATTTGTATTGAATTATGGACAAGGTCCCAAGTGGCTTCCCGGCATTGTCGTGGCCAAAGAGGGAAGCAGGGTGTTTCGGATCAAACTTTCTAATGGACTCATTCACCGGAAACACTTGGACCAAATCAAACTCAGATTCACGGACTGTCCTTGGACCCTATCTTCTTTGACCCTCCAACATATACACCAGTGGCAACCGGCACTGCGGTTGGCCACGAGCAGAAACCATCATCAGCCCAGCAGGACCCATCACACCAGGCAGCCCAGCAAGGCCAGCTGCACAGCAGCCCAGCGAGGGCCCAACAGTTGATTCACCAAAACCAGCTTTCACACCGAGACGATCAACCAGGGCAAGAAGGGCCCCAGATTGACTCACCTTGTAAATAGTTACACTACTGACTTTGGCGGGGAGTGTTGTTATATATGTAAACTTGTATTTACTCTGTACCGCCACCAGAGGGCTCATCCCCTCGAGTCCGAAGGGATCCCATAATCCCTTGGGAGCACAGGTATTTAAGGAGGCCTCGTAGGTTGGAGAGGCACTCTGGAGACCTGCAATAAAAGACTAAGGTCACACTTTACTTTGAGTTCACAGTGTTCAGTCTGACTCTTTCTCCATGCATAACACTTTCTATCTAGACCCTACATTATTTTGAACACCTCTAACAAATCTCCTCTTAATCTTCTCTCCTATAAGAAGAACTCCCTCAAGTGCAATAATATGCTTTGTCAGATTAGCTGATCAGGATGTTAATGGATTCTGGGCGATACCTTATATGTGTTATGATGAAGAATGATCGAACTTTTCCAAATTTTTTCTGTCTTTATTCCATTGTATGTGCTGTATCTAGATTACCTATTGGCAAAACGATTCAGGAATGTTTAATTTCACAATCAATTACTTTTAGGCCCTTGGTTGCTGATAGGTATAAGAACATAAGAAGTAGGAGCAGGAGTAGGCCATTCGGCCCCTCGATCATGCTCCACCATGACTGATCTTCTACCTTAACTCCACTTTCCTGCACTATCCCCACATCCCTTGATTCCCTTAAAATTCAAAAATCTATCGATCTCTGACTTGAATATACTCAACGACTGAACCTCCACAGCCCTCGGGGGTTGAGAATTCCAAAGATTCACCACTCTCTGAGTGAAGAATTTTCCCCTCATTTCAGTCCTAAAAGGCCAACCCCTTATTCTGAGACTGTGACCCCTGGTTCTAGACTCCCCAGCCAGGGGAAACATCCTCCGTGCATCTACCCTGTCAAGCCCTGTGCTTGTGCAGCTGTAGCAGGGAGGCAAAAAAGAAGTAGAGAGAAATCGAAAGGTGATGTCACAGCCAAGGTGGTGATTGGCTGGTGATTAATGAGTTGTTTTTCTTTTTCTTTTTTATATCAGTAAATAACATTTAGCATTGTTGTTGCCAATTTAAGTGTATCTAAGGGTTAAGTCATGGCAGGAGAGCTCGGACACGTGTTATGCTCCTCCTGTACTGTGTGGGGAGTCAGGGACGCTTCCGGTGTCCCTGACGACTACGTGTGTGGGAAGTGTATCCGCCTGCAGCTCCTGACGGACCGCATTGCGGAACTGGAGCTGCGGGTGGATTAACTCTGGAGCATGCACAATGCTGAGAATGAAATGAATAGCACGTTTAGCGAGTTGGTCTTACCGCAGGTGAAGGGTCCACAGCCAGATAGGGAATGGAAAACCAACAGGAAGAGCAGTGCAAGGAAGGTATTGCAGGGGTTCCCTGCGGTCATCCCCCTGCAAAACAGATACACCGCTTTGAGTACTGTTGAGGGGGATGACTCATCAGGGGAGAGCAGCAGCAGCCAAGTTTACGGCACCATGACTGGCTCTGCTGCACAGGAGGGCAGGAAAAAGAGTGGGAGAGCGATAGTGATAGGAGATTCAATTGGAAGGGGAATAGATAGGCGTTTCTGCGGCCGCAACCGAGACTCCAGGATGGTATGTTGCCTCCCTGGTGCAAGGGTCAAGGATGTCTCGGAGCGGGTGCAGGACATTCTGAAAAGGGAGAGTGAACAGCCAGTTGTCGTGGTGCATATAGGTACCAATGACATAGGTAAAAAACGGGATGAGGTCTTACGAGACGAATTTAGGGAGCTAGGAGTTAAATTAAAAAGTAGGACCTCAAAAGTAGTAATCTCAGGATTGCTACCAGTGCCACGTACTAGTCAGAGTAGGAATCACAGGATAGCTCAGATGAATACATGGCTTGAGGAGTGGTGCAGAAGGGAGGGATTCAAATTCCTGGAACATTGGAACCGGTTCTGGGGGAGGTGGGACCAGTACAAACCAGACGGTCTGCACCTGGGCAGGATCGGAACCAATGTTCTAGGGGGAGTGTTTACTAGTGCTGTTGGGGAGCAGTTAATCTAATATGGCAGGGGGATGGGAACCTATGCAGGGAGACAGAGGGAAGTAGAATGGGGGCAGAAGCAAAAGATAGAAAGAAGAATAGTAAAAGTGAAGGGCAGAGAAACCCAAGGCAAAAAGCAAAAAGGGCCACATTACAGCAAAATTTGAAAGGAGCAAAAAAACACACCTGAAGGCTCTGTGCCTCAATGCAAGGAGTATTCGGAATAAGGTGGATGAATTAACTGCGCAGATAGCAGTTAACGGGTACGATGTGATTGGCATCACAAAGACATGGCTTCAGGGTGACCAAGGCTGGGAACTCAACATCCAAGGGTATTCAGCATTTAGGAAGGATAGACAGAAAGGAAAAGGAGGTGGGGTGGGGTTGCTGGTTAAAGAGGAAATCAATGCAATTGTAAGGAAGGACATTAGCTTGGATGATGTGGAATCGGTATGGGTGTAGCTGCGCAATTCCAAAGGGCTGAAAACGCTAGTGGGAGTTGTGTATAGACCACCAAATAGTAGTAGTGAGGTTGGGGACAGCATCAAACAAGAAATAAAGGAAGTGTGCAATAAAGGTACAGCAGTAATCATGGGCGACTTTAATCTACATATTGATTGGCTAACCTAACTGGTAGCAATGCGATGGAGGAGGATTTCCTGGAGTGTATTAGGGATGGTTTTCTAGACCCAATATGTTGAGGAACCAACCAGGGAGCTGGCCATCCTAGACTGGGTATTGTGTAATGAGAGGGACTAATTAGCAATCTTGTTGTGCGAGGCCCCTTGGGGAAAAGCGACCATAATATGGTAGAATTCCTTATTAAGATGGAGAGTGACACAGTTAATTCGGAAACTAGGGTCCTGAACTTAAGAAAAGGTAACTTCGACGGTATGAGGCGTCAATTGGCTAGAATAGACTGGCAGAGGATACTTGAAGGGTTGACGGTGGATAAGCAATGACAAATATTTAAAGATCACATGGATGAACTTCAGCAATTGTACATCCCTGTCTGGAGTAAAAATAAAACGGGGAAGGTGGCTCAAACCATGGCTAACAAGGGAAATTAAGGATAGAGTTAAAGCCAAGGAAGAGGCATATAAATTGGCTAGAAAAAGCAACAAACCTGAGGATTGGGAGAAATTTAGAATTCAACAGAGGAGGACTAAGGATTTAATTAAGAGGGGGAAAATAGAGTACGAGAGGTAGCTTGCAGGGAACATAAAAACTGACTGCAAAAGCTTCTATAAATATGTGAAGAGAAAAAGATTAGTAAAGACAAAGGTAGGTCCCTTGCAGTCGGATTCAGGTGAATTTATAATGGGGAACAAAGAAATGGCAGACCAATTGAACCAATACTTCAGTTCTATCTTCACGAAGGAAGATACAAATAACCTTCCGAATGTACTAGGGGACAGTGGGTCCAGTAAGAAGGAGGAACTGAAAGATATCCTTATTAGGCGGGAAATTGTGTTAGGGAAATTGATGGAATTAAAGGCTGATAAATCCCTGGGGCCTGATAGTCTGCATCCCAGAGTACTTAAGGAAGTGGCCCTAGAAATAGTGGATGCATTGGTGATCATTTTCCAACAGTCTATCGACTCTGAATCAGTTCCTATGGACTGGAGGGTAGCTAATGTAACACCACTTTTTAAAAAAGGAGGGGGAGAGAAAACGGGTAATTATAGACTGGTTAGCCTGACATCAGTAGTGGGGAAAATGTTGGAATCAATCATTAAGGATGAAATAGCAGCGCATTTGGAAAGCAGTGACAGGATCGGACCAAGTCAGCATGGATTTATGAAAGAGAAATCATGATTGACGAATCTTCTGAAATTTTTTGAGGATGTAACTAGCAGAGTGGACAAGGGAGAATCAGTGGATGTGGTGTATTTGGACTTTCAAAAGGTTTTTGACAAGGTCCCGCACAAGAGATTGGTGTACAAAATCAAAGTACATGGTCTTGGGGGTAATGTACTGACGTGGATAGCGAACTGGTTGGCAGACAGGAAGTAGAGAGTCGGGATAAAATGGTCCTTTTCAGAATGGCAGGCAGTGACTAGTGGAGTGCCGCAGGGCTCAGTGCTGGGACCCCAGCACTTTACAATATACATTAACGATTTGGACGAAGGAATAGAGTATAATATCTCCAAGTTTGTGGATGACACTAAACTGGGTGGCGGTGTGAGCTGTAAGGAGCACGCTAAGAGGCTGCAGGGTGACTTGAACAGGCTAGGTGAGTGGGCAAATGCATGGCAGATGCAGTATAATGTGGATAAATGTGAGGTTATCCATTTTGGGGGCAAAAACACGAAGGCAGAATATTATCTGAATGGCGGCAGATTAGGAAAAGGGGAGGTGCAACGAGACCGGGGTGTCATGGTTCATCAGTCACTGAAAGTGGGCATGCAGGTACAGCAGGCGGAAAGAAGGCAAATGGTATGTTGGCCTTCATAGCTAGGGGATTTGAATATAGGAGCAGGGAGGTCTTAATGCAATTGTACAGGGCCTTGGTGAGGCCTCACCTGGAATATTGTGTTCAGTTTTGTTCTCCTAGTCTGAGGAAGGACGCTCTTGCTATTGTTGGAGTGCAGCGAAGGTTCACCAGACTGATTCCAGAGATGGCTGGGCTGTCATATGAGGAGAGACTGAATCAACTAAGCCTTTATTCACTGGGGTTTAGAAGGATGAGAGGGGATCTCATAGAAACGTATAAGATTCTGAGGGGACTGGTCAGGTTAGATGCGAGAAGAACGTTTCCGATGTTGGGGAACTCCAGATCCAGGGGTCATAGTCTTAGGATAAGGGGTAGGCCATTTAGGACTGAGATGAGGAGAAACTTCTTCACTCAGAGAGTTGTTATCCTGTGGAATTCCCTGCTGCAGAGAGTTGTTGATGCCAATTCATTGGATATATTCAAGAGGGAGTTAGATATGGCCCTTACGGTTAAGGGGATCAGGGGGTATGGAGAGAAAGCAGGAAAGGGGTACTGAAGGAATGATCAGCCATGAACTCATTGAATGGCAGTGCAGGCTCGAAGGGCCGAATGGCCTACTCCTGCACCTATTTTCTATGTTTCTATGTAAGAATTTTGTATGTTTCAATGGGTTCACTTCTAAACTGTAGAGAATATAGGCCTAGTCTAGTCAATCTCTCCTCATTGGACAATCCTCCCATCCCAGAAATCAGTCTGGTGAACCTTAGTTGCACTCCTTAAAATATAAAATGAACAACTAATCCCAGCGTGGTAAATTCCATGTCTGATGTGTTTCTTCAAAGTAAGCCATTGTGCGACTGTTTTGACTATCACATCATTTAACCTTTACCCCCAATCTGTTTGTTATATCCCAGATTTAGATGGTTTCATGCACTTCTATCTGTCTATTTAGATAAAAGTTTTGTGCGTGTCGGTCAGACACACAGCTTCAATTTCACCTGAATCACCACCCATATGGGAGCCTATTGGAGTTAATATTTAAAAATTAATTCTTGGGATGTGGGCTTCACTGGCAAGGCCGGCATTTATTGCCCATCACTAATTGCCCCTTGAGAGGGTGGTGTTGAGCCGCCTTCTTGAACCGCTGCAGTCCGTGTGGTGAAGATGCTCCCACAGTGCTGTTAGGGAGGGAGTTCAGGATTTTGACCGAGTGACGATGAAGGAACGGCCGATATATTTCCAAGTCAGAATGGGGATATAAGGGGGATTTGAGGGAGAGAGGAGAAATCGAAAGAGGTGGAGGGGGAGGGGGGGGCGAGGGAGAGAGGAAGTCAGGAACTTGTGGGGGCGGGGGGGAAGAGTACAGTGAGCACAATGGGGATGCTGGAAGAACGTGATCCAGATCTAAAGGAGGGGTTGAGAGCGAGAACGTGATCCAGATGGACAAAATCGGTAATCACAACACTGTCACTATTCACTTCATACCCAATAACAATCCGTGACCCACACATAGTGCTCCAGCTATGGTGGGGGAGGTGGGGGTTGGGGGGGGGTGGGGGAAGGTCAGGAACTTGTTGGGGAAGGCGGGGGAAGGTCATCAATCTGTGGAGAAGGAACTTGGGCATGGGGAGAAGGTCAGGGGCTTAGGGGAGGTCAGAACATTGGGTTGGGGGGGGCGGAGGGGAGTAGGTCTAGGACTTGGGGGGAGCAGGAACTTCTTTGGAGGGATGGGTGACGGTCTTAACCCGTGAGAGTGAGCCCTGTCTGTTCCAAGTGAGCACTGTTCTGTCTGGAGTTGGCAGTCAGAATTACTCAATTTACACTTTGCAACAGGGAACTACCGGGTGTGTCCAAGGGGACCAATCAGCAATCAGGGCTTGTCAACAAGGGGACCAATCAGAGCTTTAGGTGTTGCAAATTAACATGTTGCATCCGAAAGACAGCACTTCGACATTGCAGCGCGCCCTCAGCACTGCATTGGGAGTGTCGGCCTAGATTTATGTGCTCAAGTATTCGGAGTGGAAATTGGACCCATGACCCTTCTGACTCAGAGGCGATAATACTCATCATCATAGGCAGTCCCTCGGAATCGAGGAAGACTTGCTTCCACTCTTAACATGAGTTCTTAGGTGGATAAACAGTCCAATATGAGAACCACAGTCTCTGTCACAGGTGGGGCAGATAGTCGTTGAGGGAAAGGGTGGGTGGGACTGGTTTGCCGCACGCTCTTTCCGCTGCCTGCGCTTGATTTCTGCACGTTCTCAGCGATGAGACTCAAGGTGCTCAGCACCCTCCAATTAGGGCAGTCTTTGGCCAGGGTCTCCCAGGTGTCAGTGGTGATGTTGCACTTCATCAGGGAGGCTTTGAGGGTGTCCTTATAACGTTTCCACTGCCCACCTTTGGCTCGTTTGCTGTGAAGGAGTTCCGAGTAGAGCACTTGTTTTGGGAGTCTCATGTCTGGAATGCGAACAATGTGGCCTGCCCAGTGGAGTTGATCAAATGTGGTCAGTGCTTCGATGCTGGGGATGTTGGCCTGGTCGAGTACGCTAATGTTGGTGTGTCTGTCCTCCCAAGGGATTTGTAGGATCTTGTGGAAACATCATTGGTGATATTTCTCCAGCGACTTGAGGTGTCTACTGTACATAGTCCATGTTTCTGAGCCATACAGGAGGGTGGGTATTACTACAGCCCTGTAGACCATGAGCTTGGTGGCAGTTTTGAGGGCCTGGTCTTCAAACACTCTTTTCCTCAGGCAGCCGAATGCTGCACTGGCGCACTGGAGATGGTGTTGGATCTCGTCGTCAATGCCTGCTCTTGTTGATAGGAGGCTCCTGAGGTATGGGAAGTGGTCCACGTTGTCCAGGGCCGCGCCATGGATCTTGATGACTGGGGGAGAGTGCTGTGCGGTAAGGACAAGCTGGTGGAGAAAAAAAGGGGACAAGTCCGACTGCGGCAACTACAGAGGAATCTCCCTGTTATCAGCCACAGGGAAGGTCATCGCTAGAGGTCTCCTCAATCTTCTACCTGTGGCTGAGGAGCTCCTCCTGGAGTCACAGTACATATTTCATCCCCTACGGGGCACAACAGACATGATGTTTACAGTGCAACAGCTGCAGGAAAAATCCAGGAACAGCACCAGCCCTTATACATGGCCTTCTTCGACCTTACAAAGGCCTTTGACACTGTCAACCGCGAGAGTCTATGGAGCGTCCTCCTCCATTTCGGATGCCCCAAAAGTTCATCACCATCTTCCGACTCCTCCACGACTCCATGGAAGCCGTGATCCTTACCAACGGATGCCTTACAGACCCAATCCACGTCCGGACCGGGGTCAAACAGGGCTGCGTCATAGCCCCAACCCTCTTCTCAATCTTCCTCACTGCTATGCTCCACCTCGCAGTCGACAAGCTCCCCGCTGGAGTGGAACTAAACTACAGAACCAGGCCAGGTCCAAGATAATACTACAGCTGACACCGAACACAACTATCCACAAGCAATGCCACGGGAGGTCGACCAGTATGGATTAAATGTGTATAAAGGTATGCAGAGATGTGATTTGTTTTACTGATTCTTTGATCTCACACATTTGGAGAATCACAACAGAGGGCAAATATTTTAAGAATGATTTCATTGTCACAGATTTTAGAGTAAGCTGTGGCTCAGTGGCTAGCACTCTCACCTCTGAGTCACTGCTGCACTGTTGGAGGTGCCGTCTTTCGGATGCGATGTTAAACCGAGGTCCCGCCTCCCTTCTCGGGTGGACGTAAAAGATCCCATGACATTATTTTGGAGAAGAGCAGGGGAGTTATCCCTAGTGTCCTGGCCAATATTTATCCCTCAACTAACATCACTAAAACAGATTATTTGGTAATTATCACATTGCTGTTTCTGGGAGCTTGCTGTGCACAAATTGGCTGCTGCCATTCCTACATTACAGATGGACTATACTCAAAAAGATACTTCATTGGCTGTAAAGTGCTTTGAGAAGTCCGGTGGTTGTGAAAGGTGCTATATAAATGCAAGAATTTCTTTCAAATATTTTAGAGTAAGAAAAAACATAAAATAGCCAAATGCGGCAATTAATAAACTGGCAACGGGATCAATAAAAATATTAGGAAAGCATTATAATTTCTATATCTTTTTTATTCGTTCATGGGATGTGGGCGTCACTGGCAAGGCCAGCATTTATTGCCCATCCCTAATTGCCCCTTGAGAAGGTGGTGGTGAGCCGCCTTCTTGAACTGCCGCAGTCCGTACGGTGAAGGTACTCCCACAGTGCTGTTAGGGAGGGCGTTCCGGGAATTTGACCCAGCACCGATGAAGGAACAGCAATATACTTCCGTCAGGATGGAGTGTGACTTGGAGAGGAACATGGAGGTGATGGTGTTCCCATGCGCCTGCTGCCCTTGTCCTTCTAGGTGGTAGAGGTTGCGGGGTTTGGAAGGTGCTACCAAAGAAGCCTTGGCGAGTTGCTGCAGTGCATCTTGTAGATGGTACACACTGCAGCCACGGTATGTCGATGGGGCAGGCAGTAAATGTTTAAGGTGCTGAATGGGGTGCCAATCAAGCAGGCTGCTTTGCCTGGGATGGTGCCGAGCTTCTTAAGTGTTATTGGAGCTGCACTCATCCAGGCAAGTGGAGAGTATTCCATCACACTCCTGACTTGTGCCTTGTAGATGGTGGAAAGGCTTTGGGGAGTCAAGAGGTGAGACACTTGCCACAGAATACCCAGCCTCTGACCTGCTCTTGTTGCCACAGTATTTATGTGGCTGGTCCAGTTAAGTTTCTGGTCAATGGTGACCTCCATGATGTTGATGGTGGGGGATCTGGCGATAGTAATGCCGTTGAATGTCACGGGCAGTAGTTAGAGTCTCGCTTGTTTGGGATAGTCAGTGCCTGCCACTTGTGTGGCTCAAATGGTACTTGCCGCTTATCAGCCCAAGCCTGAATATCATCCATTCACGCATGGATTGCTCCATTATCTGAGGAGTTGTGAATGGAACTGAACACTGTGCAGTCATCAGTGAACATCCCCACTTCTGACCTTATGATGGAGGGAAGATCATTTATAAAGCAGCTGAAGATGGTTAGGCCTAGGATACTGAGTAACTCCTGCAGCGATGTCCTGGGGCTGAGATAATTGACCTCCAACAACCACAACCATCTTCCTATGTGCTAGGTATGACTCCAGCCAGTGGAGAGTTTTCCCCCTGATTCCCACTGACTTCAATTTTACTAGGGCTCCTTGATGCCACACTCGGTCAAATGCTGCCTTGATGTCAAGGGCAGTCACTTTCACCTCACCTCTGGAATTCAGCTCTGTTGTCCATGTTTAGACCGAGGTTGCAATGATGTCTGGAGCCTGGCGGAACCCAAACTGAGCATCGCTGAGCAGGTTATTGGTGAGTAAGTGCCGCTTGATAGCACTGTTGACCACACCTTCCATCACTCTACTGATTGAGAGTAGACTGATGGGGTGGTAGACTGATTGGATTTGTCTTGCTTTTTGTGGACGGGACATACCAGGGCAGTTTTCCATATTGTCGGGTAGATGCCAGTGTTGTAGCTGTACTGGAACAGCTTGACTAGAGGCACAGCTAATTCTGGAGCACAAATCTTCAGCACGACAGCTGGGATGTTGTTGGGGCACGTAGCCTTTGCTGTATCCAGTGCACTCAGCCACTTGTTGATTTTACACTTTATTACACTTTAAATTGAGACAGTTAAATAAACATAGAATACATGCAACCAAAATGAAATTTTAGTAACATTCTAATGCCTCTGTACAATTTGATTCCAAGTTTGGGCAAATGTGTATATTTTAAAGTTGTGATTTTTTAAAGCACTCTAACATTTTATTAGCCTGGAAATTAGTCGTGGGCGATGGCACAAAATGGCCGGCATCAGATCATGTCCACTGACTGCAGTAGAATCCCACATCCATGTCTTTGCTAGCTCTAGACTTGACTACTCCAATGTACTCCTGGCTGGCCTCCCATGTTCTACCCTACGTAAACTTGAGGTCTTCCAACATTGTCTTCCGGTTAAGCCGCAATTTCAAAATTTTCATCCTTGTTTACAAATCCTTCCATGGCCTCACCCCCTCCCTATCTCTGTAATCTCCTTCAGCCCCACAAACCCCCTGAGATGTCTGCGCTCCTCTAATTCTGCCCACTTGAGCATCCCTGATTATAATCGCTCAACCATCGGTGGCCGTGTCTTCTGTTGCCTGGGCCCCAAGCTCTGGAACTTTCTGCCTAAACCTCTCCGCCTCTCTTTTCTCCTTCAAAATGCTCCTTAAAACCTACCTCTTTGACAAGCTTTTGGTCATCTGCTGTAATTTCTTCTTATCTAGCTTGGTGTCAGGTAACACTGCTGTGAAACGCCTTGGGACCTTTTAATATGCTAAAGGCGCTATATAAATACAAGTTGTTGTTGTTAAGCACCACCACCTGAGACCACCTGTGTCTTCTGATTCCCAATTGTTGAAGTCTTTCTTTAATATATGTGCATAAACTAAATTAGCCAGCTCGCTGTACAATTCCAGAAATGCATGACACTGTACACATTTAAGTACATGGATTTGCAAGGTTACCAATTACACATCTTATATATATACTTTGTTATTCCAAGCAGGGTCATAGAAATAGTGTTTAATCAATGATATATAAAAAACAGGATTATTTACAGTTCACCATTGAGAATGGGAAAAGGCAGACAAAAGCACAAGAGAGTTGGGGACCTTGGAATCATAGAAATTTACCTGCAGCTTACGGCACTTCAAGTGCACATCCAAGTACTTTTTAAATGTGGTGAGTGTTTGTGCCTTTACCATCCTTTCAGGCAATGAGTTCCAGACCCCCACCATCCTCGGGGTGAAATAATTCTCAACAACTCCCATCTAATCCCACACAGTGTCATCTGTGGCTCAGTGGGTAGCACCTTCACTTCTGAGTCAGAATGCTGTGGGTTCCAGTCCCAGTCCAGAGACTTGAGCCGAAAAATCTAGGCTGACACTCGCAGCACTGAGGGAGCGTTGCACTGTTGAAGGTGTTGTCTTTTGGATGAGACATTAAACCGAGGCCCCGTCTGCTCTCTCAGGTGGACGTAAAAGATCCCATGGCACTATTTCGAAGAAGAGTAGGGGAGTTATCCCCGGTGTCCTGGGACAATATTTATCCCTCAATCAGCATAACAAAAAAAGATTATCTGTTCATTATCACATTGTTGCTTGTGGGAGCTCGCTGTGTGCAAATTGGCTGCTGCATTTCCCACATTACAACAGTGACTATATTCCAAAAGTACTTCATTGACTGTAAAGCGCTTTGAGACATCCAGTGGTCATGAAAGGCACTATATAAATGCAAGTCTTTCTTCTTTCTTATCAATCACTTTAGATCTATGCCCCATGGTTATTGACCCCTATGCTAAGGGAGGCTGACCCAGAGGCGAAGGTGCTACACCTCGGTCAAGGCCCAGCATTACAAACGATTGGAAAAGGCGAGGATTTGAGGATGCCAATACCTGGAGGTGTTTTTGAAGAGCAGTGGTTTAGAATTTCAGGACTGGAATTGATCTTTCAGTGAATGATATTGATGATAAAATGTAAACTATGTTTGTTATACTCACCTACAAAAGGCACAGATATTACTTGAACTTTAGATATTATTGAGGTGTATAAAATTATGACGGGCCTAGATAGAATGGTTAGGAAGGACCTATTTCCCTGAGCAGAGCGGTCAATAACCAGAGGGCATAGATTTAAAGTAATTGGAAGAAGGATTAGAGGGGAGTTGTTAAGAATGTTTTCACCCAGAGGGTGGTGGGGGTCTGGAACTCACTGCCTGAAAGAGTGGGAGAGGCAGAAACCCTCACCACATTTAAAAAGTATGTGGATATGCACTTGAAGTGCCGTAACCTACAAGGCTATGGACCAAGAGCTGGAAAGTGAGATTAGGCTAATAGCTCTTGGTCGACCGGCGCGGACACGATAGGCCGAAATGGCCTCCTTCCGTGCTGTAAATTTCTATGATTCTGTGATGGTTCTTCCAGATTGATTAAACCTCAACGCATTTCTCTGGATTGCAATCCGTGAGGTCCTCGGCTGCTCCAATACAACCAGGTCAAATAAAAATCTGTGCTCAACATTCAGACGAGGCTGTGAACGCACGTCTGGTTAGCCAAGATCAAACTTGTGTCGAACCTTGGTGAGATCACACTTGGAGTTCCGTGCACAGTTCCAGGTCTCCATATTACAAAAAAGGATATAGAGGCTCTGGAGAAGGTGAAAAAAAGATTTGGAAGGATGTTACCAGAACTGAGAGGATATACCTATCAGGAAAGATTGAACAGGCTGGGGGTCTTTTCCCCAGTAAAGGGAAGGCTGAGGGGTGACCTATGCCTATTATGATCGGGACTGCTGCCCAAGCCCTAAGCTTTGGAATTCCCTCCGCAAATCTCTCCACCTCTCTCTACTCCTTTAAGACAGCCCTTAAAATCTACATCTTTGACCAAGCTTTCAGTCACCAGTTCTAATATCTCCTTATGTGGCTCGGTGTTCATTTTTGTTTGATAATTGCTCCTGTGAGGCACCCTGAAACCTTTTACTACATTAAAGGCACTACATAAATGCAAGTTGTTATTGTTTGATAGGGTGGATGTTTTCACTTGTGGATGAATCCAAAACTAGGGGTCATAAATGTGACTAATAAACCCAATAGAGAATTCAGGAGAAACTTATTTACCCAGAGAGTGGTGAGAATGTGGAACTCGCTGCCACAGGGAGTGGTTGAGGCGAATAGCAGAGAAGTATTTAAGGGAAAGCTAGATAAACCCATGAGGGAGAAAGGAATAGAGAAATTGCTGATGGGGTGAGATGAAGTAGGGGTAGGCGGAGCATAAAAGCGCGGACCAGTTGGGCCGAAAGGCCTGTGTCTGTGCTGTAAATTCCAGGTAATCAATTGACTTAGATGGCACGTAGCTCACTCAAGAGGCTGCTGTCGGTCCTTTGAGTCGTAAGTGGTGTAAACTAGCCAGAAACCACTCGAGGAGCCAGTCAGGTCGGAATTGAATTCCACAGTAAGTGCTGGGCCACTGGACCAGATGGTACCAGGCGCTGCCACCCCACAACATTTAGCTAGAAGAAAAGAAAAGAGAATTGATTCCATGGAATTATAGACTGTTACAGCACGGAGCAATACCATGCAGCCCATCCTGCCCGTGCCGGCTCTTTGAATGAACGATTCCATTAGTCCCACTTCCCCCTGCTCTTTCCCAGTAACTATGCAAATTTTTCCCCTTAAAATATTTACCAATTCTCTTTTGAAAATTACTATTGAATCTGTTTCCACCGCCCTTTCAGGCAGAGCGTTGCAGATCATAACAACTCGCTGCATAAAAAAAATTCATATCACCTCTGGTTATTTTGCCAATTATCTTTAATCCGTGTTCTCTGGTTCCTGACCCTTCTGCCAGTGGAAAGGGTTTCTCGTAATTTACTCTATCAAAAATTCTCCCCTTATCCTTCTCCACTCTAACAACAATCCCAGCTTCTCCACTCTCTCTACGTAACTGAAGTCCCTCATCCCTGGTACCATGTGTAATATATGCACCTGTGAGGATGCTCACAGTTTTGTAGAACTGTTGCATCGTGAGTGGCTTAGCCAGTCATGTGATGTTCACAAGTGTCAATAAAACCCCAGTCAGTTGGGTCTCGGTCATCCACGATGAAGTAGGCAGTTGTGAGCCTAGTGGATGAAGTTGTAATGTGTGGTGTGATTGTTAAACCTTTGTTAATAAACCAACTAGTTCTTAATAGCAATGTGTTGCTATGAATTCTTAAGCAAAGAACCCATGAAGCAAATACATTATACCATCCTAGTAAATCTCCTGTGTACCCTCGCCAAGGCCTTGACATCCTTCTTAAAATTTCACCGAATTATATCAGATCGCTGCTGGACTCTGCCTCCCATTTTGCAGAATGAGTTGTGGTTGGAGCACTGATCAAACTTTCACATCCAAAGAAGCTGAAACTTTTTGCACCAAACACGGCGGGGCAGGTTTTTTACCCAACATCAGCACGGGCAGCCAACTGGGGGTGACCGATTAGCCTCCCATCACAAACCCCCGCCCACCTTGGTACGGAAAATCAGGGCGAGGTGCATCAGGCGATTGGTCCGCTACCGCCCGTTCACCGCCCGCTTTCCGGCCACTGCTGCAGGTCAAAATGGACCCCAGGGCCTGACAAAACTTCGAGTTGCATCTCCCAGAGCTGTGGCTCAATGCTGCACCCTCATCTCTGAGTCATGAGGTTGTGGGTTCAAGTCCCACTCCAGGGACTTCAGCACATAAATCCAAGCTGACACTCCCTGTGCAGTGCTGAGGGAGTGCTGCACTGTCGGAGCTGCCGTCTTTCAGATGAGACATTAAACCGAGGCCCTATCTGCTCTCTCAGGTGGATGTAAAAGATCCCATGGCACTATTTCAAGGAAGATTATGGGGAGTTTTCCCCGGTGTCCTGGGCCAATATTTATCCCTCGATAAACATAACAAAAACAGATTATCTGGCCTTTTGTCACGTTGCTGTTGATGGGATTTTGCTGTGTGCAAATTGACTGCCATGCTCCCTACATTACAACAGTGACTACGCTTCAAAAAATTACTTCACTGGTTGTGAAGCACTCTGAGTCATCCTGAGGTCACCTAAGGCATCATTAGAGACAGCAGGATAATTTAGCCGCCCGAGCCTCATTGAAATGCCACCTAATCGCTTTGCGCCTGGGATGGACGGGAAGAGGATGTGGAGTGGCTGCCGGCATTGGGGGGGGAAATCGTGAATGGTCCTCTTCCGGATTCGAAGGACGAGTCAGGATGGGGTGGACTCATGGGGAGCGAAGGGGTGATGGGACCCTTCCCGGAGAGGAGCACAGCTACTTCTCCTGGGCTCCACTGAGGACCTTTCCTGACTTACCCAGGAGGGGCTCTGAGTGTCCCCACCACTAGACAGCTCAATTCAGTCTGAGACGGCAATGGTGGCGGTAAGCACTTCCGGGCGAGCGGCCAGCTTCCAGCGCCCTGCTGGGACATTCGGGGCTAGTTACGACAGGCCACGGCGCATTACCGCCCGGATGTGGCAAGCCAGCATACAACACCCCCTGGGTGCAACACTGGCTCGATGTTTGGATTGCGCCCGACCCGTAGCGCTGCATGGGACCGCCTGTGAAAGCGGGCGGTCCGAGCTGTACTGAGGTAAGTAATGTCCACCTCAGGTCAGTGTGATTGGTTTTTTTTGTGATTTGTATTGTGATGGCGATAGCTATTTATTGGGAATGTTTTTGGTGGGTTTTTCAGTTTTTTTCCCCCAAGGCCTCTCTCAGAGCGTTCTAAGGCTGGCTGTTTAGCTCGGGATTTACCCTTGCTCAGCCAGGCCTAGCGCACTTAAAAATGGTGTGGAATGCCTCCTTTAGCACTCTTCTCCAAACTCCGGGCCCAGCTGATGAATTTTGCGGCGACAGACGCAAACCATTTGCCAGTGCAATATTTATCGCTCCGCCCGGGACACCGCTTCAACTGAGGTGCGTTTCTCCCCCATAGACTTTAAACAGCACAGACAGCACCACATTAACAGGAAGTGCAGGGGATTTATTCAACCCACTGGCCCAAAGTGGAGGTAATCACCGACTCTTAAGCTGGACGCACCTTTTAAGTGTGGACCAACAGTTACTCCATCGTACACTGCAAGAGAATCCATGTTGTCTTTGCGTTCCGGTTTGAGATTAAAGGCTTTGAAATTCAGTTTAATAATTCTGTTCCTTGGTGCAATAATTCTCCATAAGCAACTGAAAGACAATGGGGAGGAGAGAACGTTCATCGTTCTTGAAAGGTTTGTGTGGATATGAGTTGCTTCTGCACAGAAATAAATACATGAACAACAGACCTCTGTTGGTGCCTGCAATTATTGACTAGTTCCTTACCAACGCACTGATTTATGGCAGCTCACGCTGTCTTGCGGAGATTAGAACAACAGGTCGCGTGGGGTGGAGGGGGAGGGAGGGAGGGAGGGGGAGTGAGGGGGATGGGCGGAGGGAGGGTGTGGGAGTGCTGGATGGGGGGGGGGGGGAGCGGGGGTGGTGGAGGGGCAGGGTTGGAAACGAGGTGTGTGCAGGGAGAGGGGTGGAGGAGTGGGGAGGGAGGTTTGGAGCGGGGTGTGAGCAGAGGCTGGCGAGCAAGGGTCCCACTAAATTGCCATTTGTAAATATTAACTCAGTGGGTAGCACTCTCTCTCGCCTCTGAGTCAGAAGGTTGTGGGTTCAAGTCCCACTCCAGAGACTTGAGCACATAAATCTAGGCTGACACTCCAGTGCAGTACTGAGGGAGTGCTGCATTGTCGGAGGTGCCGTCTTTCGGATGAAATGTTAAACCGAGGCCCCATCTGCTCTCTCAGGTGGATGTAAAAGATCCCATGGCACTATTTAGAAGAAGAGCAGGGGAGTTATCCCCGGTGTCCTGGTCAATATTTATCCCTCAATCAACATAACAAAAAAACAGATTATCTGGTCATTATCACATTTTGTTTGTGGGAGCTTGCTCTGTGCAAATTACAACACATTACAACAGTGACCACAGTTCAAAAGTACTTAATTGGCTGTAAGGTGCATTGGGACGTCATGAAAGGCGCTATATAAATGCAAGTTTTTCTTTATTTTTACCGGTGCTGGTAAATACCTCGACTGGTCAGCGTAGCCGGTCGATTTTATCTCTCCTTGAGCTCCCAACAAAATCACATCCTTGCAACCGGTAGAGAAATTAACCTTCTTGGCCGGGTTCCCGAAAGGATCTGTGGCTGACAGACTCTCCAGGAAAGGCTCTACTTGCAGCAGAAACAAAATAAGACAGAGATTTTAGTGAGCCGAGCTTTTTCCTCAGTGCCATTGTGAACAGTAAGGCAACACTTTACAACTGGGGTCATCTAGCGCAGAGAGGATGTTTCCACTGATAGGGGAGACTAGAACTAGAGGGCATAATCTTAGAATAAGGGGCTGCCCATTTGAAACTGAGATGAGGAGGAATTTCTTCTCTCAGAGGGTTGTAAATCTGTGGAAGTCGCTGCCTCAGAGAGCTGTGGAAGCTGTGTCATTGAATAAATTTAAGACAGAAATAGACAGTTTCTTAACCGATAAGGGAATAAGGGGTTATGGGGAGCGGGCAGGGAAGTGGACCTGAGTCCATGATCGGATCAGCCATGGTCGTATTAAATGGTGGAGCAGGCTCGAGGGGACGTATGGCCTACTCCTGCTCTTATTTCTTATGTTCTTATGTTCTTACACACGGGAATGAACTGGTTCGGATCACTCGTCCTTTGGGTGAGGCGCTAGTGATGGGGCATGAACAATCCCATGGCACTATTTCAAAGAAGAGATGGGGAGTTCTCCCTGGTGTCTTGGCCAATATTTATCCCTCAACCAAACATGGGATAAGCCCTCCTCGTGTGATTTAACTGTAAACTGATTGGGTCATGATTTTGACTTTCAGGGGATAACCCAGGGTGGGGTCTGGTGACCACTGGTCGCTCACCTGATTAGGTGATTAGAAAATATTACACCACTATTCAAGAACGGAGGGAGAGAGAAAATAGGGAACTATAGATTGAACCTCCTTTATCCGGCACCTCGTGGCCGAGAGCATGCAGAAATCAATTGCAGGCAGCAGAAAGAGCATGCAGAAAACCAGTCCCACCCATCCCTTCCCTCAACGACTATGTGTCCCACCTGTGACAGAGACTGTGGTTCTCGTATTGGACCGTTCAGCCACCTAAGAACTCATGCTAAGAGTGGAAGCAAGTTTTCCTCGATTCCGAGGGACTACCTAGGATGATGATGATGATGAGGTCCGTGCAGCAGAGCTGGTCTCCAGTCGTCTTGGGTTAATCTTTCCCACTGGACTGAGACCTAGCTCTGTCAAGTCCATGTGGTGGCTGGTGTGCAACGACCACCACACATTAAAAAAATCCACGCACAGGCATCTTCAAGATGTAGTTCGGGATCTGGACTATTAAGTCCTTCATTGAAACACCTGTGAATCCTCGTTTCGAGGGGCTGCCTATGATGATGAGCCATTTTACATTGATTTCAAACCCAACAAAATATCTTCAATTAAAAAAGTAAATACCTGTACTGTATCTTTGATTTGTTGTCTGGCTGAAGCTGGGCCCAACCATTTAATAACATGGCATAAAAGTATTCAGGTAGCTGTTTCTGCCTCAATTGAATATGCAGTTTATTTACTGTAAATACTTGATAAATAAGGGAAAATAAACACTTTTGGATCTCACAGAAGCTTTGCTCCTCTAGTTATTAAGGGAATCTATACAGCCAGCCCCAGCTCCAGCCGGCCAGCCCAAATACTGATGACCTCGACCCCACGATACTCCGCCTCCTCGCCCGCGATCTCTGTGTCACACTGCCTGGCAGCCCCCAGCTCAGCAGCTCTTGTCCTTGCAATTCTGAAGTTATCTGAAATTTGTATATATAGGTTCTCTGTTGGGGGGGTGGGGGAAAGGTGGGCTGGGTGCTGGCGGGCGGTGCGGTAGAGAGATTGTGGTGGGGTTGGGGGGCGGTGGATCGCGGGGTCGGGGATATCGGGCCTGACTGGGGGCTGGGGCTGGCTGGCAGTGCAGCGCGGAGATCATGGGGCGGCTGGTGGATCATGGGGTCGGGCATGTCTGTGTCGGGCCTGGCTGGCTGGGGCTGGCAGGCAGTGCGACACAGAGATCTTTGAATCCCAGTCATTCCCTTGTTCAATGTGTTGTGCTACAACCTTCTCATCTCCCAGGGAGAACAAAGACTTTCAAAGGGAAAGATAGAACCATAATAGATCCTTAATTTTAGTACACATGACATTTTGCATGAGATTCAGCTTTAATTGATAAGTGATACACCAGCCATACACTGTAATACATACTCTAATTACAAGCTCTATAATTACCTGCCTACTTCCTGCTCCTTCTCATTCAATTAACTCCAAACAAAACCTGCTTGTGCTCTTTATTTTTAAGATGTTTTTGAATAGCTCCCTTTAAGCATATTTAAGCTGATAACATCCTTGTTTATTGTTAATTTTTTCACATTGGCCATGTCGAGGTTCTGCGTATGCGCTTCCCGGTGGCCAGGAATGGTATCGAACGAGGGATGGTGTCGGATAAGGGAGTCCCGGGTAAGGGAGGTTCAACCTGTACAAGCCAGTTAGCCTGACATCAGTCGTTGGGAAAATGCTGGAATCCATTATTAAGGAAGTAGTAACAGGGCATTTAGAAAATCATAGTATTATTAGGAATAGTCAACATGGTTTTATGAAAGGAAATCGTGTTTAACAAATTTATTAGAGTTTTTGAAGATATAACTAGCAGGGTAGATAAAGGGGAACCAGTGGATGTAGTATATTTGGATGTCTAACAGGCATTTGATAAGGTGCCACATAAAAGGTTGCTAGGCAAGATAAGGACTTATGGGGTAATATATTACCATGGATAGAGGATTGGTTAATGGACAGAGTAGGGATAAACAGATCATTTTCAGGTTTGCAGGCTTTAACAAGTGGGGTGCTGCCAGGATCAATGCTGAGGCTTCAGCTATTTACAATCTATATTAATGACTTAGATGAAAGGATCGAGTGTAATGTATCCAAGTTTGTTGATGATACAAAGCTAGGTGAGTGAGTAAGCTGTGAGGAGGACATGAAGAGATAGGTTAAGTGAATGGGCATTATAGTGGTTGATGGAGTATAATATGGGGAAATGTGAGGTTATTCATTTTGGTGGGAAGAATAGAAAAACAGAATATATTTTTAAAGGGTGACAAAGTATTAAGTATTGGTGTTCAGAGAGGTTTAGGTGTTCTCGTACAGGAAACACAGGTACAGCAAGCAACTAAGAAAGCAAATGGCATGTTGGCCTTTAGTACAAGGGGGTTGGAGTACAAGAGTAAGGAAGTCTTGCTACAATTTACAGGGCTTTGGTGCGACCATACCTGGAGTACAGTATACGGTTTTGGTCTCCTTATTCGAGAAAGAACATACATACTGTAAGAGACGATGCAACAAAGGTTCATGAGATTGATTCCTGGGATGAGAGAGTTGTCCTGTGAGAAGAGATTGAGTAGATTGGGTCTATAGTCTCTGGAGTTTAGAAGAATGAAAGGTGAGAGTAAGGTGGAAGGAAGCTGTGTGGAACATATACCTGTTGGACCGAATATTCTGCTTCTGTGCTTATAATTGAATGTAAGATTGAAGTTGGCTTCTAATGGGAATGCATGCAGGATGACAATATTCCTTTGAGTAAAGCAACATTGAAGTAATTAGAAGTGTTTCTTCAGGCATAAACTTCACCTGACATCAATCCAGGTGCGTCGCAAATTTTGTCTTCATCTGCTGAAGATTAAGAGCATTTTGCCTCATCTTTACCAGTACTCAAACCAGGCTTCTTTGACAGCACCTCCCAAACCCACGACCTCTACCACCTAGAAGGACAAAGGCAGCAGGCGCATGGGAACACCACCACCTCCACGTTCCCCTCCAAGTCACACACCATTCTGACTTGAAAATATATCGGCCGTTCCTTCATCATCGCTGGGTCAAAATCCTGGAACTCCCTCCCTAACAGCACTTTCATCACACAGGACTGCCGCCGTTCAAGATGGCGGCTCACCACTACCTTCTCAAGGGGCAATTAGGATGGGCAATAAATGCGGGCCTTGCCAGCGACGCCCACATCCCGTGAAAATTATTATTTTTTTAAGTCCAAGCAGCCCCTATGACCCTTGTGACACAATCAGTTGGCTCGCAGAATCCCTCGAAGGCAAACTATTGTCGTGGGAAACAAACCTGAGGCAAAGACTGGAATGCGAGGTTCTGTCACTTGTACGAGTTGCATTTCTGTGAATGGGGGGCTGTTCGGATTGGACGAAGTAGCAGGAGTTCCCACAGTACCTTGCATCTCACCCTCACTATGGCCAGCTGCAGTGGAATCAGAAAGTGAAAGTGTAATATAGAGCCCCAGCTAGTGGACTACTCTGGTAATGTAACTGCTGCTGTAAATACAATAAAAGTCACATAATATATTGGAGCCACCTTGTAATGTGTGTGTTTGTGATGTCGTAAAGAATATATCACAGAACGTGAAAGCCTTTATGCAAGGCAGGCATTTAATAAACACAGCTAAAATAGAGCCCGCTACTTAATGGGGGAAGTGGTAGCATAATGGTTACGTTACTGAACTAATGATCCAGAGGCCTGGACTAATGATTCGGAGCTGTGAGTTCCAAATCCCAACACGGCAGCTGAGGAATTTAAACTCAGTTAATTAAATAAATCTGGAATAAAAAGCTAGTGTCAGTAATGGTAACTATGGGCCCAAATTTGGCCCACCCGTTTTTTTGGAGCACTCACCGGAGATGGGCCGACTTCCTAGGGTGAAAATGGCGGCAAAAAGATCCCCCCGGATTCTAGCCGCTCTGTGGCCTCTCCCATGGCTTGGCGCGGCATGGTCTGTCTATTAGGGGGCGGAGCTAGGGTCTTGCACGAAAACAATGCCGGCAGCTCAACGCATGCACACTGGAGGTTTCGAGCATGCGCAGTAGCTCCTGTCCCCAGCCGTGTTGCAGCATGGGACCCGATGTGTCTCACCCCTATCCCAGGCCGAGTGGCCTCATGAGTCAGAGAGAGCCGGAGTCGGAGAGAGTCCTCGGAGAGTCCTCAGGAGTTGGAAAGTCCTCAAGAGTCGGAGTCCTCGAGAGTTCGAGAGAGTCGGAGTCCTCAAGGGAGAGAGTTGGAGTAGGAGAGAGAGTCGGAGTCAGAGAGCGTTGGAGAGGAGTCGGAGTCGGCCCACTGACTTCCCGGGCTGAGTTAGGAAGGTAGGACTTAAGTTTTATTTTTTATTTATTTTTGATGGTTTTTATGCTTCTTGAATGTTGTTGTGCTTTGTTTAGTGTGTTATGAATCTTTGGAATTCTCTACCCAAAAGGGCTGTGAGTTCTGAGTCGTTGAGTATATTCAAGGCTGAGATCGAAAGATTTTTTGACTCTCGGGGAAACAAGGGATATGGAGTTGAGGTCAAGATCAGATCAGCCACGATCTTATTGAATGGCGGAAGAGGCTCGAGAGGCTGTATGGCCTATTCCTGCTCCTAATTCTTATGTTCTTATCGGGGGATATTAGGACAGGTTACCAAAAGCTTGGTCAAAGAGATAGGTTTTAAGGTGTGTTTTAAAGGAGGAGAGAGAGGCAGAGAGGTTTAGCAGAGGGAATTCCCGAGGTTAGGACCCAGGCAGCTGAAGTCATGGCCGCCAATGGTGGAGCGATGAAAATCGGGGATTAAGCATCACCAGTACTCACCATTCAGCCATGCGTTGACCCAGCCCACGACACTGCTAACGCTGGTGTACACACTGGGATAATGCGCTGACTTACACCTTTGACTCCAGCTCGTGATCCCATAAACGGTGTAGACGTTTGTATCATCAAAAGAACAAATCAAGGGTCCACCCAAATCATCCTGGGAAAAAAATATAACTGCTACAGTGAGGAACCCCTCTCACCAAACACAAAACAACAACAAGCTGCATTTCTTTAGCGCCTTTAGCAAAGTAAAACGTCCCAAGGCGCTTCACAGGAGTGTTATGAGACAAATTTACACCAAGTCACATAGCAAGATATTAGGACAGGTGACCAATAGCTCGATGCCCTTACCCAACAAAAATCACTCAATCTCAATCTTGAGAATGTCAATCAACCCCCAGCATTTACAGCTTTTTGGGGGAGAGAGCTCCAGATTCCCACTCCCCTTCCTGACATCACCCCTGAACAGCCTGACTCTAATTTTAAGGTTACGCCCCCTTGTTCTGGACTCCCCCCACCCCCACCAGAGGAAATAGTTTCTCTCTATCTACGTTACTGAATCATAGAATAGAATCATAGAATGATACAGCACAGAAGGAGGCCGTTCTGCCTATCGTGCCTATGCCGGCTTTTTGTAAGACCGATCCAATTAGTCCCTGGGGCCAAAATTCAGTGCAGTCAGAAAGCTGGTGGTGTTAAGGCTTTTTTCCTCGATTAGTGCCGCAAAGTTTACGGCGGCCATTGGATCCAAATTCAGTTTTTTGACCACAAAAAGTGTTCCAAGCTTGAAAGTTTGCAGTCTTAATTGGGGCATTATTCCCACAGGAAATTCACCCTTAGGGTGATGCGACAGCTGCCATTGCAGCACAGGCGCGAGGGAACGATCATGTCGGTGCTGCTTTGGAGGGGATGGCCGAGGCTCTGCAAGCGTCGACGGACCATCTCAGTGCTGTCATATCTGGTGGCTTTGAGACTCTGGCTGCTCGCATGCAGTCTCAACTGGATGTCCCCGAGACCTCAGTGTTGCTTTCGCGGCTGGGTCCACCATGGGCCACTGGGGAACTTCCAGTGTGGGACCACAGCACAAACCTGAGCTCCCTCAGATTGGTGATGGTGGTATTGTGCTGCCCCGGTGAGTTACTCAGGCTCCTCGGGCCAGGACACGGATGATGCGCCCTCTCTGAGTCGCAGCATTCCTGGCCCCAGACCTGTCACTCCGCCAGTGCCTCCACGCATGGCCTCGCCCAAGCCAAGCCAGACTGAACCCTCCCAGGAGGGTGTTGACCAGTCTCCAGCCCGCCCTTCTAGGCCCAAATCTGCTCGAGGGCGTCCGACAAGGACATCTGCAGCTTCCACACGGAACACAGCAGCCTTCCCAGACCCATGAGACAGCCACAGGGGAGACACTGAGGCGAAGTCACAGGTTAAGCACGCATAAGATCATCATAGGCAGTCCCTCGAAATCAAGGATGACTTGCTTCCACTCTAAAAGTGAGTTCTCAGGTGGCTCAGTGGGAATTACAGTCTCTGTCACAGGTGGGGCAGACAGTGGTTGAAGGAAAGGAAGGAAAGGGGAGCCTGCTTTGCCACATGCTCCTTCCGTTGTCTGCACTTGATTTCTGCATGCTCTCGGCGACGGGACTCGAGATGCTCAGCGCCCTCCCGGATGCTCCACTTTGGGCGGTCTTGGGCCAGGGATTCCCAGGTGCCAGTGGGGATGTTGCACTTTATCAAGGAGGCTTTGAGGGTGTTCTTGAAGCATTTCCTCTGCCCACCTGGGGCTCGCTTGCCGTGTCGAGGCTCTGAGTAGAGTGCTTGCTTTGGGAGTCTTGTGTCAGGCATGCAGACGATGTGGCCTGTCCAACGGAATGATCGAGTGTGGCCAGTGCTTCGATACTGGAGATGTTGGCCTGAGCAAGAACACTGATATTGGTGTCTCTGTTCTCCCAATGGATTTGCAGGATCTTGCAGAGGCAGCGATGGTGGCATTTTTCCAGTGCTTTGCGGTGTCTGTTGGAAATAGTCCATGTCTCTGAGCCATATAGGAGGTGGGTATCACTACTGCACTGTAGACCATAAGCTTGGTGCCAGATTTGAGGTCCTGGTCTTCAAACACTCTCTTCCTCAGGCGACCGAAGGCTGCGCTGGCACACTGAAGGCGGTGTTGGACATCGTCATCGATGTCTGCCCTTGCTGACAGTAGGCTCCCGAGGTACGGAAAAAAATGGTCCACGTTGTCCAAGGCCACGCCATGGATTTTGATAACCGGGGGGCAGTGCTGTGTGGCGGGGTCAGGTTGGTGGAGGACATCTTACGGATGTTTAGTGTAAGGCCCGTGCTTTCGTACGCTTCGGTGAAGGTGTTGACGATGGCTTGGAGTTTGGCTTCCAAGTGTGCGCAGATGCAAACGTCGTTGGCGTACTGTAGTTGGATGACAGAGGATGGGCCGACCTTGGATCTGGCCTGGAGGCAGCGGAGGTGGAACAGATTCCCATTTGTTACCGCTCAGAATGCTGAGCTTGGGTGAAGTTTCCAGTCTGAGCCCCTAGATTGAGATTTCAGTTTTCTCTCTCGGGATCTCTATTTCTCTCTTTCTCTCTCTACTTTTTTCCGCTTTTCTCTTTCTCTATTCCCATTTCTCTATTTCTCTCTCTCTCCCAATCAAATTTTCTCATTCTGTTTCTCATTCCCTTTCCTCACTTCTATCTCTTTCTCCTTTCATTTTTGCTCCCTTCCCTCTCTCTTTTACCCTCTCTCTCTCTTTCTCTTTCCCTCTCACACTCCCTCCCTCTCTCACCCTCTCTCTTTCCATCTCTCCCTCTCTCCCTCTCTCGCTCCTTTCTCTCTCTCTCTCTCCCTCCCTCTCGCCCGCTCTCTTTCCCTCTCCCTCTCTCTCCCCCTCTCTCCCTCTCTTTCTCTCCCTCTCTCTCTCTCCCTCCCTCCCTCTCTCTTTCCCTCCCCCTCTCCCGCTCTCTTTCCCTCTCCCTCTCTGTCTCTCTTTCTCTCTCTCTCTCTTTCTCCCTCCCTCTCTCTCTCTCCCTCTCTCTCTCCCCCTCTCCCTCTCCCCCTCTCGCTCCCTCTCTCTCTCTCTCCCTCTCTCCCTCCCTTTCCCTCTCTCTCTTTCTTCCCTTGTGTACGGATTCTGTGCTGAACATCCTGAGGTTTGGATCTTACCTTCTCGTCTCTCTCCGCTCCCACGGCTCCGAGATCTCTGCCACTCTGCACCGACCCTAAATACTGGCGGGGGCATCGTCAGCTGAAGGTCCGACTTCTTCACACTAAAAATGGGTCCGGAGGTGGAGTGGCAGCGTACGCACTTTTAGCGCGTCACTACTGCCGCAAGCCCTACACCGCCACGAGCGTCGGTGATGGCCCACACCACTGCAAGACCTCCCAGGCCCAATCTATGTTGGAGCGACCAGTTGAGCCCAAAGCGGCGGCCATTCGACTTTTACAAATGGCCTCTGCAAACGGGCAGTAACGGTCCTTCCCAGGACCATGAATTTTGCCAGAGCCCTGCAATTTCTTTTTCGTTTTTAAATATTTATCCAATTCTCTTTTGAAAGTTACTATTGAATCTGTTTCCAATGCCCTTTCAGGCAGTGTGTTCCAGATCACAACAACTCGCTGCGCAAAAAACGTTCTCCTCATCACCCCTTTTAAGCACGTCAATTCGATCAGCCCTCAACCTTCTAAACTAAAGGAAGGAAAACCAAATTTATGCAACCTGTCCTCATAATTTAACCCATTGAGCCCCGGTATCATTCTGGTGAATCTGCGCTGTACCCCCTCCAAGGCCAATAGAACATGGGGGACTTAAAGACATGCAGTGTCTGAGAACAGTGAAACAGCTTTCAAATTAAGCAGAAATGATTGGATTGTGAGGCTACCTCATCGCATAAACTAATTAGTCAGACGCAATCTCAACCTGACGAAGTATTGTGGCGAACACAAGATTAAGCCCGAGGATTCCGCCCGCATTGGGTGCTTGAGGTACGTACCTGACAGACGTCCTTCCCCATTTCTACTGGAAACCCTGCGCAGAACATCCTCTCTGTGATTCCTCCAGGGTGGGATGAGTGGAATTTGCTGCATTGCTTGGAGTCTAAAATAGGCAACTCCAACTGCTGTAGTTCTGCAGCCAGAGGTCCATCTGTTTAAAGACAAGAGTTTGTGACCAGGACATGTACAGGATGGTTGTATCAAACTGCCCACAATGAACTGATCAGGTGGGCAGAACAGTGGCAAATGGAATTTAATCCGAAAAAGTGAGAGATAATGCATTTGGGGAGGGCTACTTTCCTTTATTAGCTGAGGCATGGAATACAAGAGCAGGGAGGTTATGCTTGAACTGTATAAAAGACCAGTTGGCCACAGCTAGAGTACTGCGTGCAGTTCTCGTCACAGTACAGGAAAAATGTGATTGCACCAGAAAGGGTACAGAGGAGATTTACGAGACTGTTGCCTGGACTGGAGAATTTTAGCTATGAGGGAAGATTGGATAGGCTGGGGTTGTTTTCTTTGGAACAGAGGAGGCTGAGGGGAGACCTTATTGAGGTGTACAAAATTATGAGGGGCCGAGCTAGAGTAGATAGGAAGCACCTATTTCCTTTAGCAGAGGGGTCAACAGAGGGGGCATAGATTTAAAGTAATTGGGCGGAGGTTTAGTGGGGATTTGAGGGGAAATTTCTTCACCCAGAGGGTGGTGGGCGTCTGGAACTCACTGCCTGAAAGGGTGGTAGAGGCAGAAACCCTCACCACATTTAAAAAGTACTTGGATCTGCAATTGAAGTGCTGTAACCTACAGGGCTACGGACCAAGGGCTGGTAAGTGGGATTAGGCTGGATAGCACTTTGTCAGCCAGCGTGGACACGATGGGCCGAAATGGCCTCCTGCCGTGCTGTAAATTTCTATGATTCTGTAATCTGGCACTAAATTAACCGACTCATTCTGGGGAGGTCGGGAGACATGTTTGGGAAGGAGCATGGAAACAATTAGAAGTGTGATGGAATATTCTCCACCAAGGTTGCCTTTTATTTTTGGGGGGGGGAGTGTGGCCACTTTAATGGGCTGCGCCGTCCATTCCAATTCCCACCCCTCGCTCTCCTCCCTCCCCCGCAACTGCGCTCCCTCCCCATAAATATTGTGATCCATGAGTGGAAACCTGCCTGATCTTTCTCTCCTTTCACCCAGGAATATGGAGGACCAGTGTACTTCCCCTTTAATTGTCAGAATACACGAGTGGCCAATTCAATCACATCCTATGAATAATAAAATACAAATGATATCTAATATTTTCAATATATTTCTCCAGACAGTTAGCAGCTGCAGAGTTAGTTCACAATTAGAGAAGGAAAATTTGGGGTAATACTTTCTGCTGAAAGTACTGCTTCACTTTTCTATTTGTCTTCCTTCCATTCTATGATATATTCACAGAGCACAAGCACACACAGCTTTCTAACATGGCAGGCAACTCTCGGAAGCCACCGGAAAAAATGCCTGGTTCTGTTTAATTATTAACTCTGTAGTTGCAGTACACAATACATCCACATCCACAGTTTGGAGCTACAAACATTACAAGCTTACAGACATTACACTTCTCCCTCCTTAATGAAGAAGTTATTATAACAAACATCATACATAACTTGCATGTTTATATATAACACAGGATATAAACTTATTTTTTCCATATTTACAAATTTAACTTAACTACTTGTTTTCTGTTTTGAAGGGGATACCTTCGCTCTCGAACAGAACCTTCCAAACATGGTGTCGAATCTAAACTCCATCGAGGCTCATCCTGAGGAACATTTTCCTCCACGGAATTTCCTTGATTTTCATTTGAACTCACTCTACCATCAGGCTGTTTGTTTTCCTGACTCGGACTCAGACTTACATTCTGATTTTCTCTTGGATTTGTTTCCAATACATTGGATGTAGGATATGCTACTGGTGTATCAAAACTATCTGATGAGCCAAAAATAATTGAATAATTCCACCCTTTAACTCCTTCCATGTCTGTAGGTAAAATATGATCAATATGAACAAACCTTACCTGTCCATTATCAAATATCTTTATCAAATATATGCGAGGACCACATATCTTCAACACTCTTCCTAGTAACCACTTTAACCATTTATGGTGATGGTTCTTCACTCTCACCTTCTGGTTTAATTTCACGCTTCTCTCTTTTGCTCTACCTCTATCATGATTCTCTTTCTGTCTTAATTGTGTCTCTTCTATGGACTGTGTCAAATTTGGTTTTAAC
Source organism: Pristiophorus japonicus (assembly GCF_044704955.1). Classification (NCBI taxonomy): domain Eukaryota; kingdom Metazoa; phylum Chordata; class Chondrichthyes; family Pristiophoridae; genus Pristiophorus; species Pristiophorus japonicus. The sequence continues at coordinate 110,177,000 of NC_091990.1, read as the reverse complement.
AACGAGGATCTGGTTCGTGGCTGTCGTTTGAGAAACAACTGTGCTGGTGTTCTACCAGTAGATGTATGAGGAGTATTATGATAAGTAATCAAAAAATCCACCAATTTGTGATCCAATGACAACTGTCGTTTCCTTTGATTTGGAACTAACATTTGTTTTATGAGGGCACGTTTTACAATTTGTACAGTGAGCTCTGCTGTACCATTCGAAGCAGGGTGTTGGAACCTTGGTATGTTTCACACCATTTTTGCTCGTGAATTGTGCAAATTCTTCTGAACAAAATTGTGGCCCATTATCGGAAACAATTTCTTCTGGGAGGCCAAATAAAGAAAATAATCTTCACAAAATGTCCAATGTTTTACTTGTTGTTATTTTCCACATTAGAAACACCTCAACCCACTTCGAATGGCTATCAATCACAATTAACAATTGTTGTCCTTCTAATTCAGCAAAATCAATATGTAGCCTTTGCCACACCCTGGCTGTAATGGTACTGATGGTAGTTGCTTGCTTACCGATTGACATGTCGTACACTGACTCACGATGTACTCTATATCTTTATCAAGACCTGGCCACCATAAATAACAGCGTGCAAAACTCTTGGTCAAGCACATTCCCAGCTACTGGTCATGGAGGTCTGCTAATAATTTATTTGTATAACCACTCTTGCACCCCATATGATACAATCTTTATCAACTGATAACTTATTCCTACGAATGAAGAATGGATGTGTATCTTTGTCTGTTTCCTGGTTTGGCCATCCATTTGCAATATAATCATACATCTTTGTCATCGCTGGGTCACATTTGGTTACTCTACCAATCTCTTCAGCTGTGACTGGCAGTTCATCAATGTATGAAAAATAAAACACTTCTTCCCTATCGGGTGCAACTTGTGATGGGGAAGGCAATCTGGACATAGCATCAGCATTACTGTGATCAGCTGATTGTCTGTATTCAATAACATATATATATATATATGCTGACAAAATCAAAGCCCATCTCAGCATTTGGACTGCAGCTAATGTGGAACTGGGGACTTTGGATGGAGGATTGCTGTTAGGGGCTTATGGTCCGTAACGATGGTAAACTTACGACCGTACAAGTATTTGTGGAACTTCTTGACCCCAAAAATTAATGCCAAAGCTTCCCTTTCAATTTGCGCATAATTACTCTCACTGGCACTGAGAGTGCGTGAAGCAAAAGCAATTGGCCTCTCCTCCCCACTACTTGATACATGAGAGATTATTGCCCCAACTCCATACGGAGAGGCATCACAGGATGGCTTAATCTCCTTAGATATGTCATAGTGAACTAACATGGTGCTCTCTACCAATTTGCTCTTACGCTCTTTGAATGCTGTATCGCATTCTTTTGACCACTTTCAATGGACCTGTTTTTTCAATAATTCATTCAGTGGATATAATACTGTAGCAAAATTTGGTAGGAACTTCCCATAATAGTTCAAAAGACCCAAGAATGACTAAGTTCAGTAACATTCCCGGAAGTGGGTGCATTTCTGATTGCATCCAGCTTTCCCATGGTTGGCTGTAAACCATCTTTGTCTACTCTGTACCCTAAGTATTCCACTGAGTTTTGAAATAACTCACACTTACGAGCAGACACTTGTATTCTGTGCTTCTCTAGCTGTTTGAAGACTTCATTCAATATGTTATTATGAATTTGCCTATTTGGTGCTGAAATTATTATGTCATCCAAATAACATACTACCCCTTCAATACCTTGCAAAATCTGGTTCATCACCCCATGGAATATGGCAGGGGCGGAAGACACTCCAAACGATAGCCTATTAAATTGATACAAGCCTAGATGAGTATTTATAGTCAAGCATGACTTGGACTCCTCATCTAGTTCAAGCTGTAAGTAGGCATTCGTAAGATGCAGTTTTGAGAAGATCTGACCACCTGTCAGTGTTGTGAACAAATCTTCTATATTCAGCAATGTATTGGGGACATTACCATCGAGAACCTGGTTTACGGTTACTTTATAATCACCACACAATCTTACCTTACCATCGGACTTAGGTACAACAACAATGGGTGTAGCCCAATTACATCGATCTATCTTACAAATAATGTTCTCAATCTCTAGTCTTTTGAGTTCTTGCTCAACTTTCTCCTTGAGTGCATATGGTACGGAATGTGGCTTGTAGTAAACCGATCTAGCATCCTTCTGTACCCTGACACTTGCCTTGAAGCCTTGATCAGACTGCCCGTTTCGCAGAACACCTTCGGATACTTCTTGATAACATCATCCGTTGATGCAGATCTCACTTCCACACGGAAAATCTCACTCCAATCCAGCTTCAGTGATCTGAACCAAATTCTTCCTAGTAAGGCAGGCTTGTCTCCTTTCACTACTATTAGAAGCAAGTTCTGAAATTGATCCTTACATTTCACCGGTACGGTGATACGACCTACCATAGGAATTTTCTCTCCCGATTAGCCTCGCAGCTCTAGCTTGGATTTCTCCAATGGGAACTCACGCCATTTGTCGAGGTACAGTGACTCCAGTACTACACTCACGGATGCACCCGTGTCGATTTCCATTGATATCTTGAATCCCGCAACATCTTTGTGGACTTTGATACTTTCCGAATCGCTGTCCGTTAACCTCGTGCTCCTGATGACGTGTAACTATAACATCTCCTCGTCCTGTTGTTGTTCTTCCATGCTCTGTAGTCTCTTGGGATTTCTACTCATAGCTTTGAACGTTGGACTCATAGCTTTATTAACTGGTTTACCCTTCAGTCGGCATGCCTTCACAAGATGCCCAGTCTTTCTGCAGAAGAAACACTCTGCCTTCACATATGGACAACTTTGAGCAATGTGTTGTCCCAGGCACCCATAGCACGACTTCGACGCTCTGTTAAAATTTCCAGTTTCTGAGACTTTTGAGCCTCCACCATCTTTTACTTTGAATCTGCAGGCGATTCACCTCAGTTGACTGACGCCCGTAATCATTATTTAGTTCTCGGGAATATTGTTCGGCCATGCCCATCAACCTCGCTGTCTGACAAGCAATCTCAAAAGTCAAGTCATCTGTCGTCAATAACTTTCTTCTGATCACATCATTTTTCACCCCACAAACAAAACGATCCCGCAATGCTCGGTTTTGAAAGTTCCCGAAATTACAGTGAATAGATAGCTTTTTTAATGCTACAATATAATCACTGATACTTTCATTAGTCTTTTGATTTTGTATACCGAAACGATAGCTTTCAGCAATTTCTAACGGTTTGCGGTTATAGTACTACTCCAGCTTCATTAAAATCTCTTTAAGTGTTGTGTCCTTTGGCTCGGCAGGCACAAGCAGATTTATCTGTGTTTCATGCAATGCCGGACCAGCTTCCGATAAGAAGATTGCTCTCTTATGTTCCAATATCGCCTGATTCTGGACTGCATTTTCTGGAACGTTGATTGTTATTTACAGTTCTAGCCAATCCACATATGCTTTAAAACCTTCCCGGTTGTGTCTATATTCACCCAAATGTCCCATTACACATGCGGGTGCTGCCATTTTAATTTCAAGGTGTTCACAAATCCTCTCGCTATGAAGGCCAGCATTCCCTGGTCGCAAAAGTCGAGATACCGCCCCTCACAGGATGTGGAGCACAATGTCGCGCGCTCCACATCCTGTTGGGGCAGTATCCATGGCGTTACGCGGGCAGGATCAGGAGCGTTATGCAAGCTGATGCGTTTCCAACGCCCCTCCCCGTCCGTTAAAGGAGAGAGGCCGCTGCATGCTCCGCAGGGCCTCCGACAGCCTCCACTGGACCACCGGGGCGGCGTGGTGCCATGGCCGCAGCCCGGCGCACAAACGGAGCACCGGGCAGCACGATGACGGCCCCGACCACGCGACAGCAATGGAGTAAGGGCAGACCAGTGAGTCGGCCGAAGGAAACAAATGGTGGCATGCAGCGCAGCGCACCTTCCCGTTTAACTTCTGCCCCGGGAGCGGAGGTTGGCTCGGGAGCCGGTCGCGAGGCTGGCACAGGGGCATCGCTCATGGCAGCCTCACAGGGCGCTGGTCAATTTCCGCCTCGGGGTAAAAAACGGTCAGCGCGCACAGCGAGGACGTCATCACCGAAGGCGCGGCGACTCGGTGCACGACTAGCAGGGTGCGGTGCGACCATGTTCGCACCTCCGCTAACTCCCGCGCAATTTTACGCCAACCCCCCCCCCTCCCCCCGCCCATTATCATCCAGCCAGGGGACCAACCCTGGTTGAATGGGGAGTGTAGATGAGTATGCCAGGAGCAGCACCAGATGTATCTAAAAATGAGGTGCCAAACTGGGGAAGCTGCATCACAGGACTACATGCATGCTAAACAGTGGAAGCAGCATGCTATAGACAGTGATAAATGATACCACAATCAACGGATCAGATCAAAGCTCTGCAGTCCTGCCACATCCAGTCATGAATGGTGCTGGACAATTAAACAACTAACGGGAGGCGGAGGCTCCATGAATATCCCCATCCTCCCGAGTGCAAAAGACAAGGCTGAAGCGTTTGCATCTTGGCATTGTCTTCAGCCAGAAGTGCTGAGTGGATGATCCATATCAGCCTCCTCCTGAGGTCCCCACCATCACAGAAGCCAGTCTTCAGCCAATTCAATTCACTCCCCGTGATATCAAAAAATGGCTGAGTGCACTGGCATCTATCTGACAATGTGGAAAACTGCCCAGGTATGTCCTGTCCACAAAAAACAGGAAAAATCCAATCCGGCCAATTAACGTCCCATCAATCTTCTCAATCATCAGCAAAGTGATGGAAGGTGTCGTCGACAATGCAATCAGGTGGCACTTACTCAGTAATAACCTGCTCACCGATGCTCAGTTTGGTTTCTGCCAGACCACTCGGCTCCAGACCTCATTACAGCCTTGGTTCAAACATGGACAAAAGAGTTGAATTCCAGAGGTGAGGTGAGAGTGACTGCCCTTGACATCAAGGCAGCATTTGACTGTGTGTGGCATCAAGGAGCTCTAATAAAATTGAAGTCAATGGGAATCAGGGAGAAAACTCTCCACTGGCTGGAGTCATACCTAGCACAAAGGAAGATGGTTGTGTTTGTTGGAGGCCAATCATCTCAGCCCCAGGGCATCGCTGCAGGAGTTCCTCAGGGCTGTGTCCTCGGCCCAACCATCTTCAGCTGCTTCATCAATAACCTTCCCTCCATTATAAGGTCAGAAGTGGGGATGTTCACTGATGACTGCACAGTGTTCAGTTCCATTCACAACTCCTCAGATAATGAAGCAGTCCATGCCCGCATGCATCAAGACCTGGACAACATTCAAGCTTGGGCTGATAAGGTGCAAGTAACATTCGCCAGTCAATGACTATCTCCAACAAGCGAGAGTCTAACCACATCCCCTTGGCATTCAATGGCATTACCATCGCCGCATCCCTCACCATCAACATCATGGGGGTCATCATTGACCAGAAGCTTAAGTGGACCAGCCACATAAATACTGTAGCAAAAAGAGCGGGTCAGAGGCTGGGTATTCTGTGGTGAGTGTCTCACCTCCTGACCACCCAAAGCCTTTCCACCATCTACAAGGCACAAGTCAGGAGTGTGATGGAATACTCTCCACTTGCCTGGATGAGTGCAGCTCCAACAACACTCAAGAAGCACAATACCCTCCAGAACAAAGCAGCCCGCTTGATTGACACCCGATCCAACATCTTAAACATCCACTCCCTCCACCACTGACGCACTGTGGCTGCAGTATACCATCTACAAGATGCACTGCAGCAACTCGCCAAGTCTTCTTCGGCAGCACCTCCCAAACCCGCGACCTCTACCAGCTAGAAGGACAAGGACAGCAGGCGCATGGCAACATCATCACCATAAAGTTCCCCTCCAAGTTACACAATTCTGACGTGGAACTATTTCGCCGTTCCTTCATTGTCTCTGGGTCAAACTCCTGGAATTTCCTCCCTAACAGCACTAATTCTCCCTCCAAAGACAAAGGATTACCATCACACTCTCTTAATATTTCCTCTTCCTTTGAAGGAGCAGCCCATTATAAAGAGGCCATGACTGAGCCTACCTTTGTGGAGTGGACGCCACGTGGTCACCACACAGGCGCTGGACGGTTGGAGAAGCTGCGTTTCGTTTGGGAGGCAGGCTGCTCGAACGTACTCGTCGTACTGCAGAGGCTCCTTCAGCTGAACCAGGGCGATGTCATAATCCTTTGAGGTGCCGTTATAATCTGGATGGACAACAATCCGCTGGATAGGCCTTTCCTGAGAAAAGATCACAGGTTACAGCTCAATGGTGACTGCGACAGAGAAATGGGCACGGGGGGAGCTGGATAAGACAATGGGCTCAATTTTCCCCAAAGCATTTTTTTGGCGTACTTGAAGAGTTCCGTCTGTTTTTTGGGGGCCTATGAACGGCGAAAACATTTTTTCTAAGTTTCTCCATTGGATTTCTTCATTGTGGCGTGGTCTAACCTGTCCTTTAATTTTGGGGGTGGAGCCTTGATCTGCGCCAAAAAGATCGGACTGTCATGGTAACCAGGGACACAATGTGAGCTGGGGCTGCAAAGTGAAACATACAGCCAGCTCCCAACACATTAAAACACATTGCATCAATTTAAAAACACATTAAAATATATTGCAGCAACTTACCTGCCGGTCCGCTCCCCCACCCGATATCCCCAAAAATGGCGGCCTGGTCTCCTGGTCTTTCTCCCGGTCTCTCTCTCCCTGTCTCTCTCTCTCGGTCTCTCTCTCTCCTGGTCTCTCTCTCTCTCCCGGTCTCTCACTCACTCACTCTCTCACTCTCTCACTCCCTTTCTCTCATCCGGGTATCTGCTGCACTTACCTGCACCGATTTCCTTACCTACGCCAACTTCTTTAACTCTCCAGAAGATTTTTCTGCAGAGGCCACATACGCTGGCCTAAGCAGAACTGGAGTAACTCTCAGCTGGCCAAATTTGCCTAAATGGCCAGAATTGGTGCGGGTGGCAGGTTACGCCCCCTTTGACTGAAAAAAAAACTAATCTAACAAAAAAAATCATAACTAACTGAGTTACGCTGGTGCAAATTGATTGGGGAAACTGTTTTTTTAACTTAGGCCAAAAAAATCAGCCTGCTCAAAAAAAAGGGTGTAAATCACTGAGGAAAATTGAGCCCAATATGTGGCTGTTGTCCGGAATGAGGAACGCTTCTAGGGCGGATGGGCCACTCCTGTGTTGGGAGCGTTGGTCAAGAAATTGCGGAATACGATTCTTGATTTTCACATCTCCTCAAAGGGAGGAACGGAAGAGGGAATCATTTCTTAGATTCCATTCAAACAAAAAAGAGAGGATATAGAATGGGAACCCGGTGATTTAATGAAGAAATCAAGGAGGAACCTTCAAAAAAACATGCAAAAATATTCAAAATAATGCAAAGGAAACAACATAGGGAATTTTGAGATCCAGGTTTGAGGATAGCTGAAGAAGGTATCTTAAAAGTGTAAGAGAGGAATGGAGAGGTAAATCACAGAGGCAGTGAGGGGAACCTAAAAAATCTTATGGCTTTTGTTATAGTAGAAGGTAGATCAAAGAACAGGTGGGGATGAGAGAAGATGGCTCCATTTGAAGAGCTAGCACTGGCACGATGGGCCGAATGGCCTCCTTCAGTGCTGTAAAGTCAACAAAAGTTGCTTTTAAACTGGGTGGGGTACCGTAGGATCTCTCGTTCAGTTTGTGGTTGCTTTGGCCCACGTTCTTTACCTGTTCCCTGGGGTTTGCAGTGCGCAAGTTATGTTCTCCAGCAACCACGGTCCACAACTCGTTAAACTCCTCCCTAGAAACACAGGAGTACATCATTGGAAATAAAGCTCACCCCTCTTAATAGTTCAATTTAACTCCTGTCACCGAAGTCCACAGGAAATTACTTCCAAAATCTTGCACTTACACAGCACCTTGAACGTAGTAAAACGTCCCAAAGCGCTTCACAGGAGCGTTATCAAATAAAATTTGACACTGAGCCACATAAGGAGATATTAGCACAGGTGACCAAAAGCTTGGTCAAAGAGGTAGGTTTTAAGGAGAGTCTTAATGGAGGAGAGAGAAGTAGAGAGGGAGAGAGGATTAGGGAGGTAGTTCCAGAGCTTAGGGCCCAGGCAGGTGAAGGCACGGCCACCAATGGTGGGGCGATTATAATTAGGGATTCACAAGAGGCCAGAATTGGAAGAGCGCAGAGGATTGTAGGGCTGGAGGAGGTTACAGAGATAGCGAGGCGCAACATGATGAAGGGTTTTGAAAATGAAGATGACAATTTTAAAATCGAGGTGTTGCTCAACCGGGAACCAAGGTAGGCCAGTGAGCACAGGGGGAGATGGGTGAACGGGACTTGGTGCAAGTCAGGGCACGGGCAGCCGAGTTTTGGATGAACTCAAGTTTATGGAGAGTGGAAGATGAGAGACCATTGATAAATGCTCCAATATGTTTCAAAATAATATATATCATTGTGTTATTCGTGTACAGGGTACAAGCAAATAAAGTTTGTCTGCATTGAAGACAGCATCTCTTACATATGCAAAGTCAAACGGCAATACGAAATAGTGGCCCAGAGTTCCCAGAGTGTATGACCACGTATGCGGTGCGCATGCGCAAAAACCTGGAACTTGCGATCTGTCAAGAATCTTATTGACAGGCGCAAGGCCTTCCTGATCGCTCGTGAACCGCCTGTGCCCCTGGGACATGTGGGCATTTGCGCCAGCCTACGCACAGAGGCCCAAGAGCGTGAGTCTCCGTGGATCCAAGAACATCAGGTAGGTTCGTCATTTTTTTCTGGTTTGGAGGCATCCGTCCATGGGAAGCCTCCGACCGCAAATGTCTACATATTTCATTGACTGATATACTCTTGTGATATCTCCTCTACTGCTGCGTTATTCAACCTACCTCTCGTAGAAACACTGTGCGGAAGTTAGGACCCATTCAGGCCCGACGATCACCCCTCCACAGTTGTGCTCATTAGCGAAACGCAGGCTCACTTGCCAGGGCCAGGAGTGGGGTTGGGCTTCCACCTTCGCTGCAGTGCTGCGGGAGGCAAGTCTGGGCGAAAGTGGGGGGTTTCCACAAACATCTAGTCAACAGAAAGGAATGAGATACTGGTTAAATGGAATTGTGACCAGACAAGCATGCTTCAACTGTCCATATTGTGTCGTCTCTTCCCCCACCTTCTCCACCCAGGCTCCTCTTCAGTAGGGCCAGGCAATAGAAACAGCCCATTCAGCCCCTCGAGTCTGTTCCTCCATTCAATTAGATTGCAGTTGATCTGTACCTCAACTCCATCTTCCCTCTATGGTTCCGTAACCCTCAATATCCTTACCCAACAAAAATCTATCAATCTCAGTTTTTACATTTTCAATTGACCCTCAGCCTCAGCAGCTTTTTGGGGAAAGGGAGTTCCAGATTTCCATCCCCCTTTGTGTGACGAAGTGCTTCCTTGGCACTGCTTTTTCCCCCCGCCTCCCCCCCCCGCCCGCTGAAGCCGGCACCAGGCTCTAACCTCACCACAGAACGTCAAAATAGCATCAGGGTTTTGATTAGCATCATCATACCCACGACTTTTGAATTTCGATGTGGCCCTCGCCTGCCTGGGGCAGGGACCTCAGTGGCTGGCCAAAATGGGAGCGTGGTGTAGGGTCAGCATATGCCCGGTAAATTGTCGTGTGTAATGTACGCACCTATGAGTAAATGCATAGGTTTGTTGGGCTGTTGAGTCTGGATGACTCTGTGTTTCACATATATGTTAAATGCTTGAGGTGGCAGCCCCTATTCCATTACTTGAAGAGGCTGCTCCTCGATTTCTGGCTGCACTTCAGTCCCGATGCTCCTGGTCTTTGGGCACCCGGTGCAGAGGGGAGTGGGCAGGCCAGAAGGCCTCCTCAAAGGGCTGCTCCTGGGCCTGGCCAAGGTGGCCATTAACCGGTCCAGGGGCTCGTTCAGCCCGACTGCCTGCCTCTCTTCCATGGTTACGTTCGTGCCAGTGTGTCCCTGGAGAAGGAGCACGCGGTGTCCACCGGTACGCTCGCGGCCTTCCGCGAGAGGTGGATGCCGGAGGGACTGAAGTGCGTCATCTCAACAGGGTACAACATTTTAATTTAATTTGATTTGACATGGTTCCCATTAATGGTTTATTGTTAATTTGTGGGTTTTGGTGCCCTTAAAAAAAAGGGGCGCTTGTATTAACATTACTTTAAAATAGTTGTAGAGCTGTTGAGTTGTGAGTAGCATAGCCAGTCACGTGATGTTCGCAAGACTCAATAAAACTCCAGCCAGTTGGATTTGGGGAATCCACGATGAGGCAGGTGGTTGTGAGCCTGTTGGATGAACTGGTAATATGTCATCATCATCATAGTCAGTCCCTCGGAATCGAGGAAGGCTTGCTTCCACTCTTAGCATGAGTTCTTAGGTGGCTGTACAGTCCAATACGAGAACCACAGTCTCTGTCACAGGTCGGACAGATAGTCGTTGAGGGAAAGGGTGGGCAGGGAGCCTGGTTTGCCGCACACTCTTACCGCTGCCTGCGCTTGATTTCTGCATGCTCTCGGCGATGATGCTCGAGGAGCTCAGCGCCCTCCCGAATGTACTTCCTCCACTTAGGGTGATCTATGGCCAAGGACTCCCAAGAGTCAGTGGGGATGTCGCACTTTGTCAGGGAGGCTTTGAGGGTGTCCTTGTAACGTTTCCTCTGCCCGCCTTTGGCTCGTTTGCCGTGGACGAGTTCCGAGTAGAGCACTTGCTTTGGGAGTCTCGTGTCTGGCATGCAAACTATGTGGCCTGCCTGGCGGGGCTGATCAAGTGTGGTCAGTGCTTCAATGCTGGGGATGTTGGCCTGGATGAGGACGCTAATGTTTGTGAGTCTGTCCTCCCAGGGAATTTGCAGGATCTTGCGGAGACATCGCTGGTGGTATTTCTCCAGCGACTTAAGGTGTCTACTGTACATGGTCCATGTCTCTGAGCCATACAGGAGGGCGGGTATTACTACTGCCTTGTAGACCATGAGCTTGGTGACAGTTTTGAGGGACTGATCTTCAAACACTCTTTTCTTCAGACAGCGGAAGGCTGCACTGGTGCACTGGAGGTGGTGTTGGATCTCATCATCAATGCATGCTCTTGTTGATAGGAGGCTTCCGAGATAGGGGAAGTAATCTATGTTGTCCAGGGCCACGCCATGGATCTTGATGTTTGGGGGGCAGTGCTGTGCGGCGAGGACAGGCTGGTGGAGGACTTTTGTCTTACTAATGTTTAGCATAAGGCCCATGCTTTCATACGCCTCGGTAAATACGTCGACTATGTCCTGGAATTCAGCCTCTGTGTGTGAACAGACACAGGCGTCGTACACGTACTGTAGCTCGATGACAGAGGTTGGAGTGGTCTTGGACCTGGCATGGAGATGGCGAAGGTTGAACAGCTTCACACTGGTCCTGTAGTTTAACCCCACTCCAGCGGGGAGCTTATCAACTGTGAGGTGGAGCATGGCAGCGAGGAAGATTGAGAAGAGGGTTGGGGCGATGACGCAGCCCTGCTTGACCTCGGTCCGGACATGAATTGGGTCTGTGATGGATCCGTTGGTAAGAATCACGGCTTGCATGTCGTCGTGGAGCAGGCGGAGTATGGTGACGTACTTTTGGGGGCATCCGAAACGGAGGAGGACGCTCCATAGACCCTCGCAGTTGATAGTGTTGAAGGCCTTTGTAAGGTCAAAGAAGGCCCTGTATAAGGGCTGGCGCTGTTCCCTGCATTTTTCCTGTAGTGTGATTGTTAAACCCTTTGCTAATAAACCAACTAGTTCTTAACAGCAATGTGTTATTATGAAGGGACGGCCCTGGATGTTGAGTTCCCAGCACCATGTACATCCCTGTCTGGAGTAAAAATAAAACGGGGAAGGTGGCTCAACCGTGGCTAATAAGGGAAATTAAGAATAGTGTTAAATCCAAGTAAGAGACATATAAATTGGCCAGAAAAAGCAGCAAACCTGAGGACTGGGTAAAATTTAGAATTCTGCAGAGGTGGACAAAGGGTTTAATTAGGAGGGGGAAAATAGAGTACGAGAGGAAGCTTGCCGGGAACATAAAAACTGACTGCAAAAGCTTCTACAGATATGTGAAGAGAAAAAGATTAGTGAAGACAAACATAGGACCCTTGCAGTCAGATTCAGGTGAATTTATAATGGGCAACAAAGAACTGGCAGACCAGTTGAACAAATACTTTGGTTCTGTCTCCAAGTTTGCAGATGACACTAAACTGGGTGGCGGAGTGAGCTGTGAGGAGGACACTAAAAGGCTGCAGGGTGATTTGGACAGGTTAGTTGAGTAGGCATGGCAGATGCAGTATAATGTGAATAACTGTGAGGTTATCCACTTTGGGGGCAGAAACAGGAAGGCAGAATATTTTCTGAATGGTGGCAGATTAGGAAAAGGGGAGGTGCAACGAGACATGGGTGTCATGGTACATCAGTCATTGAAAGTTGGCATGCAGGTACAGCAGGCGGTGATTAAGGCAAATGGTATGTTGGCCTTTATAGCTAGGGGATTTGAGTATAGGAGCAGGGAGGTTTTACTACAGTTGTACAGGGCCTTGGTGAGGCCTCATCTGGAATATTGTGTTCAGTTTTGGTCTAATCTGAGGAAGGACGTTCTTGCTATTGAGGGAGTGCAGCGAAGTTTCCCGGGAATCACCAGACTGATTCCCGGGATGGCAGGACTTACATATGAGGAGAGACTGGATCGACTGGGCCTTTATTCACTGGAGTTTAGAAGGATGAGAGGGAATCTCATAGAAACATATAAAATTCTGACAGGATGGACAGGTTAGATGCAGGAAGAATGTTCCCGATGTTGGGGAAGTCCAGAACCAGGGGACACAGTCTAAGGATAAGGGGTAAGCCATTTAGGACTGAGATGAGGAGAAACTTCTTCACTCAGAGAGTTGTTAACCTGTGGAATTCCCTATCGCAGAGAGTTGTTGATACCAGTTCGTTGGATATATTCAAGAGGGAGTTATATATGGCCCTTTTGGCTAAAGGGATCAAGTGGTATGGAGAGAAAGCAGGAAAGGGGTACTGAGGTGAATGATCAGCCATGATCTTATTGAATGTTGGTGCAAGCTCAAAGGGCCAAAGGGCCTACTCCTGCACCTATTTTCTATGTTTCTATGTTTCTATGAATTCTTAAGCAAAGAACCCATGAAGCAAATACATTGGGCCCAAGTTTCGTGCCGCGCCTAGAACGGCGCAGCCCCGACCTGGACGCCCGTTTTTCGCGCCATAAAGTGTGCCTAAAAAAAACTTACAGATTCTCCAGCTCCCTGCTGGTCCTCTTGAGTCGGGCGCGGCGCAGCACAAGCTGTAGGGGACGGAGCCAGGTCCCTGCGCTGAAAACAGTGCCGGGACCTCTGCACATGCGCAGAGTGGGCATGTGCTACAGTGGGTGCGCATGTGCAGTAGCTCCAGGTGCCCAAAACTGTGTGGGAGGGGCCCGAAGCATGCAGCCCCTAGCCCTGGCCGAATGCCTCACTGGGGCTGCGTGCATAAGGCTGCCTCCCATGCCCAGCTCCTGCTTCCTCCCGACCCGACTCAACTCCCGCTTACCCCCCCGCCCCCGGACCCGACCCGACCCCCCCGGACTGGACCCGACCCGCGCTCCCCCCCCCCCCCGCCCACCCGAACTGACCTCTCTCTCCCTCCCTCCCTCCCCGCCCCCCCGACCCGAACCTCCCTCCCTCCCTCCCTCCCACCATCCCCCCGACCCGACCCGCGCTCCCGACTCCCCCCACCCGGACCGGACCCGACCCAACCAAACCTCCCTCCCCTCCGCCCCCGACACGAATCGAACCGACCTCCCTCCGCCCCCCCGACCTGACCCACGCTCCCGACCCCGACCCGTGCTCCCCCTGACCCGACCCGCGCTCTCCCCGACCCCGGACCCGACCCGACCCAACGCCACCTACCTGTAAATCTGGTGCTGGGGACGGGCCCTGCCAGAAGTCTTGGGCCCGGCCGGGCCCGGCCCGTTCAGCCTCTCCCCCCCCACCTTTCCCCCCTTCTCCTTTCACCCCCCCTTCTCCTTTCACCCCCCCTTTCCCCCCTTCTCCTTCCCCCCCTCCTTCCCCTTTCTCCTTCCCCCCCTTCTCCTCTCCCCCCATCTCCTCTACCCCCCTTCCCCCTTCTCCTCCCCCCTTCCTCCTCTCCTCCCCCCCTCCCCTTCTCCTCCCCACCCCTTCTCTCCCCCCCATCTCTCCCCCTTCCCTCCCCCTTCTCCCCTTCCCTCCCCCTTCTCTCCCCCTTCTCCCCCTTCCCTCCCCCTTCTCCCCCATCCCTCCCCTTCCCTCCCTCCACCTCTGCCTCCCTCCGTCCCCTCCCCCTACCTCCCCTCTCTCTCTCTACCCCCCTCCTCCCCCTCCCCTCGCTGTCAGAAACACAGACACTGACAGACAGAGAGTGAGAGACACACACACAGACAGAAAGACAGAGAGATAGAGACACTGACAGAGACACACTGAGGGGGGGGGGGGGCATCCCAGCACGCTGTTGGAGGGCTCCCGGTGCTGCAGTCGGTAAGTAGAAAATGTTTTATTTCTTGATTTAAAAAAAATGATTTCTTATTAATTTTTCTTGATTGATTTATTGATGTTTTTATCATTTATTATTGATGATGGCTCTTTATTTATAAAACTGAAGTATTTAATGTTTGTAAACTTCCCTTTAAACCACCCCCCCCCCTCCCCAATTCCCTATGCCTGATTTGTAACCTACGCCTGATTTTCTAAAGTGTAGACAAGGTATTTTCCAGTGTACAAAAATCTTCACTTACTCCATTCTAAGTTAGTTTGGAGTAAGTTTTCACTGCCGAAACTTTGAAACCAGGCGTACGTGGCCGGACACGCCCCCTTTTGAAAAAAAATTCTGTTCCAAAGTGAAACTGTTCTAACTGACTAGAACTGGAGCAAACTAAATGCCGAGAATTTGAATTTCTAAGATACTCCGTTCTACACCAGTTGCTCCAAAAAATCAGGAGCAACTGAGGCCGAAACTTGGGTCTATTATGCCTTGACACGAGGGATAAAATCTGGCCTTTCGAGTGTGAAAAATATATCAGCCTGAAACACTGACTGAATGTTTACTTACCAAAGGGAACCGAATCATTGGATTTCACCATCGGCGATGCCTTTGTAGTTGTCTCACTTCCTGGAAAAGGGTCAATAAAACAGTACAAGAGATGCTACCAATACATTAAACCATTCACAGAAAGGTTGACCGTGTTACTTGTAAATCAGTTTAAAGCTAAGAATAATTATATTGAACCTACAGTGCAGAAATAGGCCATTTGGACCCAGTTATTGTTTATGGTCATCACGAGCCTTCTCCCACGCTATTTACTTAATCTCAGCCCATCAACATATCCCTCTATTCCTTTCTCCCTCGCATGCTTATCCAGCTTCCCCTTAAATGCATCTGTGCTATTTGCCTCAACCACTCCCTGTGGTAGCCTCCGAGATCTCTGCGCTCATCCCACTCTGGCCCTGATTATAATTGCTCCACCATTGGCGGCCGTGCTTTCGGCTGCCAAAGCCCCAAGCTCTGGAATTCTCTCCCTAAACTCTCCGCCTCTCTCTCCTCCTTTAAAATGCTCCCTAAAATCTACCTCTTTGGCCTGTCCTGATATCTCCTTCTGTGGCTCGGTGTCAAATTCTGATTGATTACACTCCTGTGAAGCACCTTGGCAGGTTTTACTATGTTAACAATGCTAGTTGTTTTGGTGGCGAGTTCCAACTCTAACCACTCTCTGAATAAAGAGGTTTCTCCTGAATTCTTTATTGGAATAATTTTTTAAAAAATATTCGTTCACAGGAGGTTAGCATTTATTGCCCATCCCTAATTGCCCTTGAACAACCAAGTGGCTTGCTAGTTCATTTCAGAGGGCAGTTAAGAGCCACTTGGTGTGGGCATGGACCGGGTAAGGATGGCAGATTTCCTTCCCTAAAGAACATTAGTGAACCAGATGGGTTTTTACAATCCAGTAGTTTCATTGTCACCATTACTGAGACTAGCTTTTTATTCCAGATTTATTTAACAAACTAATTTAAATTCTGCTGTGATGGGATTTCAACTCATGTCTCTGGATTATTAGCCCAGTAACATAACCACTATGGTTGTGGAACAATCATGAAAATTACAGCACTTTTCACAAATACTCAGGAAACCCATGACAATGGAACTGTTGAACGCCTAACCGTTGAAGGTTTGGGACGTTCAATTGGTTTAGCGCAGACCTTTGAATTCAAATAACCAATCAGCACTCAGTGATGGGTACTTGCCAACATAACATCAGTGACTTTAAAAGTAATTTGTTGGCTGAGAGGTATTTCAGGATGCTCTGAGGATGTGAAAGGTACTATATAAACGCATGTTCTTGGGGGAAAATTTAACCCAGCTCTCCCGGTGGGAAACTGACCCAATCAGATCAGCCACACGTTTAATACCCAGCCCAATTTAACATCAATGGAACAAAAATCGGACGGGGTTGCACTACCACCAAAGACTAGCTTCACCCCCAACTCCCCCACCCCCCGGCCCTGTGTCTCTCCCTTTATTCAGTTCCTTATTTTGTGTCAACCAGTGGCTCAGTGGGCAGCACTCTCTCGCCTTGGAGCCAGCTGAGGGAGGGCGGCACTGTCGGAGGAGCCGTCTTTCAGATGAGACATTAAACTAAGGCCCCGTCTACCCTCTCAGGGGGACGTAAAGATTCGCATGGCGCTCTTTCAAAGAAGAGCAGGGGAGTTCTTCCTGGTGTCCTGGGGCTAATATTTATCCCACAACCAACAACCAACACCCATATAAACAGATTATCTGGTCATTGTCACATTGCTGTTTGTGGGAGCTTGCTATGCACAAATTGGCTGCCGCATTTCCTACATTACAACAGTGACTGCACTTCAAAAGGTACTTTGGGACATCCTCAGATTAAGAAACATACAATATAAATGCAAGTCTTTCTTTATATCCCTTACTCCAAATTAATATGTGCTGCAAAAACTAATGACACACTTCACTCCAAACTGACCTGACATGTTGATGAAGGAGAAAACTGCTTGAAATCCCTTCAAGCCCTGGGTACCATCCGAGCTGAACTGGACCATCATGGCAGTGCCATTGCTAAGGACAGGAGGTGGTGAGCTCAATCCACACAGCTTCACTGAAAGGAGGTCAAGAACAACGTTTCTGAGTGCCGAGCAGGAAAGTGCTTACCTAGATATGGAGCTTCACAGAGCCAGGATGTGGGCTTCCACCTATCAAAATACCTATTGCCCCCATATCACATCTAGGCAGCAACCAGCAGAGAGATTTAGGTGTCCTCATACAGGAAACACAATTAGCATGCGGGTACAGCAAGTAATTCGGAAGGCAAATGGTATGTTGGCCTTTATTGCAAGGGGGTTGGAGTACAAGAGTAAGGAAGTCTTGCTAAAATTGTACAGGGCTGTGGTGAGACCACACCTGGAGTACTGTGCACAGTTTTGGTCTTATCTAAGGAAGGATTATCTTGCCTTAGAGACAGTGCAGCAAAGGTTCACTAGATCGATTCCTGGGATGAGGTGGTTGTCCTATAAGGAGACAATGTGTAGACTAGGCCTGTACTCTCTGGAGTTTAGAAGAATGAGGGGTGATCTCATTGAAGATTATTAAATTGTATAATACTTTGGTTAGGCCACAGCTGGAGTACTGCATGCAGTTCTGGTCGCCGTATTATAGGAAGGATGTGATTGCACTAGCGAGGGTGCAGAGAAGAGTTACTAGGATGTTGCCTGGAATGGAGAATCTTAGTTATGAGGACAGATTGGATAGGCTGGGTTTGTTCTTATTGGAACAGAGGAGGTTAAGAGGAGACCTCATTGAGGTGTACAAAATATTGAGAGGCCTGGACATAGTGGATAGTAAGGGCCTATTTCCATTGGTAGAGGGGTCTATTATGAGGTGGCATAGTTTTAAGGTGGTTGGTGGAAGGTTTAGAGGGGATTTGAGGGGGGAGGCTTCTTTACGCAGAGGGTTATGGGGATCTGGAACTCACTGCCTGGAAGAGTGGTGGATGCAGAAACCCTCACCACTTTTAAGAGATGGTTGGATGGTCACTTAAAGTGCTGTAACCTGCAGGGTTACAGACCTAGAGCTGGTAATTGGGATTAAACTGGATAATTTTTTGTTGGCCGGTGCAGGTATAATGGTAAGTACTGCAGGGAATCGAATACAGCCAGGGTGATCTCCTGGACTAGTTTCGATCGCCTGGATGGGTCGGAGAGGAATTTTCCCAGATTTTTTTTTCCACTAAATTAGTCTGGGTTTTTATCTGGTTTCTGCCTCTCCCAGGGGGTCACATGGCTCCGATTGGGGTGGAGTTTAGAAGGTTTCAGTATAACGGGTCCTATTTCTTATGTTCTTATGTTCTTAAAACCAGGCGATGGCAAATCGGCAGCACATTGCACTGCGGCCGTTGTCTTCAATGGACATCGAGCAGGTTGTAAAATGTTTTCTGCACGGACCGATTGCAGGTGCGTCACTGGCTCCTGTTGACAGTGTTGATGAGGTTTGTAGCCAATGTCCCTCATGAGCTGCGCTGCCTCCCGCACCCAACCCGTGCGGCCCACTCAGCTTTCTGCACGAGTGAAAGCCGGTGAGCGTCCTGCGTGGAACCTCCGGGGCCGTGCCACGCGGCGCGCACCTCAGTGGCGATTTCGGCTGTCACGCTACGCTGCGCTCTGAGCCAGGGTAAACGCACCAACTCTCACAATCCCCCCTCCCCCTTTTCTCACACGCAGAGAGAATTTGCCATCAGCAGCTGGATTTTCTCAGCACCCACTACCAAAGCGGAAAATTCTAACACAATTCCCGGGTTCCGGAATTAAGGAAATCCAAGGCCATGCGTTCTCTCGGGTTTCCGTTACCTGATTGATTACTTTCGGTCCAGCTGTCATGTACTGTTACCAGGTCGCGAGAACAATCGTTGGAAAATTCCACTTCAAAATCCTCAAATTCCAGCTGCATAGGAAGACTCTGATTAGTCAGCCATACTGTATAGTTGCATATTTACAGGCATAGGGTCAGTTAGCAACAGGAAGTAGCCACAAGGGTCAGTGAGCCCATCTTTCCTTCATGAATCAAGCCACCTACTTTCCTCCTCATCCCTTGTAATGTATTTGCTTCATGAGTTCTTTGCTTAAGAAATCTTAGCATCACATTGCTGTTAAGAACTAGTTGGTTTATTAGCAAAAAGGTTTAACAATCACACTACATCCACCAGGCTCACAACCAGCTGGCTGGGGTTTTATTGAGTCTTGTGAACATCACGTGACTGGCTAAACCACTCCCAACTCGATAGCTCTACAAACCTGTGAGCATACATTACACTCTCTGCCTCCTTGTGTCAAGTAGAAACCCTTCCTCCAGGTTCAGAGATGTATATTGGGAGGCATCGGTTTGCAGTTTGTTCTAAATCAGGACATTCTTTCAGATGTATTTGTTTCAGCTCATATTTTTTTAAATTCATTCATGGGATGTGGGCGTCGCTGGCAAGGCCAGCATTTATTGCCCATCCCTAATTGCCCTTGAGAAGATCTGCTGTTCTCTTAAAATAGTTGTAGACCATTGAGAATCCTGGGCTGCATCGCCCAAAGAGCAAGGTATGTTTTCTTCTTTGTTTATTTCAGCATTTATTTATTAATTGTAGAAACATAGAAAGATAGAAAATATGAGCAGTAGTAGGCCATTCGGCCCTCCGAGTCTGCACCACCATTCAATATGATCATGGCTGATCCTCTATCTCAACACCATATTCCTGCTTTTTCCCCATATCCCTTGATGCCTTTTGTTTCCAGAAATCTATCTATCTCCCTCTTAAATATATTCAGTGACTTGGCCTCCACAGCCTTCTGTGGTAGAGAATGCCACAGGTTCACCACCCTCTGAGTGAAGAAATTTCTCCTCATTGCGGTCCTAAATTTCCTATCCCGTCTCCTGAGACAGTGACCTCTTGTTCTAGACTTCCCAGCCAGGGGGAACATCCTCCCCACATCCAGTCTATCCAACCCAGTTAGAATTTTATACGTTTCAATGAGATCCTCTCTCATTCTTCTAAACTTTAGTGAATACAGGCCTAGTCGACCCAATCTCTTCTCATACGACAGTCCTGCCATCCCAGGAATCAGTCTGGTGAACCTTCGCCACACTCCCTCTATGGCCTCCCTGATGAAGTGCAATATCCCCACCCACACCTGGGAGTCCCTGGCCAAAGACCACCTTAAGCGGAGGAAGTGCATTCGGGAGGGTGCTGAGCATTTCAAGTCTCATCGCTGAGAACATGCAGAAATCAAGTGCAGGCAGCGGAAAGAGCGTGTGGCAAATTTGTCCCACCTTTCCTTACCCTCAACGACTATCTGTCCCACCAGTGACAGGGACTGTGGCTCTCGTATTGGACTGTTCAGCCACCTAAGGGCTCATTTTAAGAGTGGAAGCAAGTCTTCATCGATTCCGAGGGACTGCCTATGATGATGATGATGATGATGATCTATGGCCAATATATCCTTTCTTAGGTAAGGAGACCAAAACTGCACACAATACTCCAGGTACGGTCTCACCAAGGCCCTATATAACTGTGGTAAGACATCCTTGCTCCTGTACTCAAATCCTCTTGCAATGAAGGCCAACATACAATTTGCCTTCCTAACTGCTTGCTGCACCTGCATGTTTGCTTTCAATGACTAGTGTACAAGGTCACCCAGGTCTCTTCCCAAGCCATCACCATTTAAATAATACTTTGTCCTTATTTTTTCCTACCAAATTCGATAACTTCAAATTTATCCACATTATACTGCATCTGCCATGTGTTTGCCCGCTCACTCAACCTATCTAAATCACTTTGCAGTGTCTTTGCATCCTCCTCACAACTCACAATCCCACCTAGTTTTGTGTCGTCAGCAAACTTGGAAATATTACATTTGGTTCCCTCATCCAAATCATTTATATATATTGTGAATCGCTGGGGCACTTGTACCAGTGGGGAAGTATGTTTGTGGGTCAGAGAAGTTTTCTTTTTTTTTTCATCCAGCTCAATTGCCAGCAGCCTTCCGTCGGGAGATTGCGTCGGCCTCCTGAACTCCCGCCCTATTGATGCCCGAGGATGAGTGTGCAATGCCACTTTTAGCTCTGCTCTCTCATCTTTGGGCATAAAAACTCAATTTAGGACTTTGAGGCGGCACCTAACGCCCGCCGTTAAAATCAGCACCCGGGCGGGAACCCCGCCTCCAAAACAGCCATAACCAATTTCAGCCTCTAAGTACTTGAGTTTAAACAGCGTTAAGCTGTAGAGAACAAGATTAGAGGCCGGACGTCAATCCGTGGGTTATGATCTCTATCCAGGATTGGTATTATTTGCTTATTTGTTACACTACTGCTTAAACATGCTGTGTGTTCAGTTCAGTAAAGGATTATTCATAACCAATTGGCGTCAAGTCCAAATTGATCTTACAGCTCCCATTATAAATGTGCATTTTAGAATTTATAATGGGAAAAGCTGTCAGGAAGTGCGTACAGATGGAAGAGTTATAATATACAAATGTAATTAATAAAGAGAGCTGCATAAACATTGCTCAATCTGGATGGGGTGTTACCGACCTTAATCACATGGTTTTCCGGAGCTTGTATCAGCCAATGGCATTGCACGTTGCTGCTGTACTGTCGAGGGAACTGCATGGTTTGAATTGTACCTTGCTGTGATAACATCTCCAGTGACCCACAACCGGATCCTGGGGAGACAGAGTTAAATGTAAGAACAAAGGAAATAGGAGCAGGAGTAGGCCACACGGCCCCTTGAGCCTGCTATGCCATTCAATAAGATCATGGCTGATCATTGACCTCAACTCTACTTTCCCGCCCGATCTCCATATCCTTTTATTCCCCTAGATTCCAAAAATTGCAGGTTTTATTGATCCAGTCATATGTTCTGAAGTATTACATATTCACTTCGGCTGGGCTCATCGTGAAGGACCGCAGAATCTAACAGCTCAGAAGAAAGAAAGAGAAAGAAAAACTTGCATTTATATAGCGCCTTTCATGATCATCGGATGTCTCAAAGCCCTTTACAGCCAATGAAGTACATTTTGAAGTGTAGTCACTGTTGTAGATAATCTGTTTTTGTTATGTTGATTGAGGGATAAATATTGGTCTCAGGACACCGGGGTAACTCCCCTGCTCTTCTTCGAAATAGTGTCATGGGATCTTTTACATCCACCTGAGAGAGCAAAAGTGCCCTTGGTTTAACGTCTTATCCGAAAGACGATGCCTCTGACAGTGCAGCGCTCCCTCAGTACTGCCCCTCCGACAGTGCAGCACTCCCTCAGTACTGCCCCTCTGACAGTGCAGCACTCCCTCAGTACTGCTCCTCCGACAGTGCAGCACTCCCTCAATACTGTCCCTCCGACAGTGCAGCACTCCCTCAGTACAGCCCCTCCGACAGTGCAGCCTAAATTTTGGTGCTCAAGTTCTTGGAGTGAGACCTTGAACCCACAACCTTCTGACTCAGAGGCGAGAGCTCGGACACGTGTTATGCTCCTCCTGTACTATGTGGGAAGTCGGGGACGCTTCCAGTGTCCCTGACGACTACGTGTGCAGGAAGTGTATCCACCTGTAGCTCCTGATGAACCGCATTGCGGCATTGGAGCTGCGAGTGGATTTACTCTGGAGCATCCACAATGCTGAGAATGATGTGAATAGCACGTTTAGCGAGTTGGTCTTACCGCAGTTAAAGGATACACAGCCAGATAGTAAATGGGTGACCAACAGGAAGAGCAGTGCAAGGAAGGTAGTGCAGGGGACCCCTGCGGTCATCGCCCTGCAAAACAGATACACCACTTTGGGTACTGTTGAGGGGGATGACTCATCAGGGGAGAGCAGCAGCAGCCAAGTCCATCGTGGGTGGCTCTGCTACACAGGAGGGCAGGAAAAAGAATGGGAGAGCTATAGTGATAGGGGATTCAATCGTAAGGGGAATAGATAGGCGTTTCTGTGGCCGCAACTGCGATTCCAGGATGGTATGTTGCCTCCCTGGTGCAAGGGTCAAGGATGTCTCGGAGCCGGTGCAGGACATTCTGAAAAGGGAGGGTGTACAGCCAGTTGTCGTGGTGCATATAGGTACCAACGATATAGGTAAAAAACAGGATGAGGTCCTATGAGACAATTTAGGGAGCTAAGAGCTAAATTAAAAAGCAGGACCTCAAAAGTAGTAATCTCAGTGTTGCTACCAGTGTCACGTGCTAGTCAGAGTAGGAATCGCAGGAAAGCTCAGATGAATACGTGGCTTGAGGAGTGGTGCAGAAGGGAGGGATTCAAATTCCTGGGACATCGGAACCGGTTCTGGGGGAGGTGGGACCAGTACAAACCGGACGGTCTGCACCTGAGCAGGACCGGAACCAATGTCCTAGGGGGAGTGTTTGCTAGTGCTGTTGGGGAAGAGTTAAACTAATACGGCAGGGGAAGGGGAACCTATGCAGGGAGACAGAGGGAAATAAAATGGAGGCAGAAGCAAAAGATAGAAAGGAGAATAGTAAAAGTGGAGGGCAAGAGAAACCCAAGGCAAAAAGCAAAAAGGACCACATTACAGCAAAATTCTAAAGGGGCAAAGTGTGTTAAAATGTCAAGCCTGAAGGCTCTGTGCCTCAATGCGAAGAGTATTCATAAGAACATAAGAACAGAAGTAGGAACAGGAGTCGGCCATCTAGCCCCTCGAGCCTGCTCCGCCATTCAATAAGATCATGGCTGATCTGGCCATGGACTCAGCTCCACTTGTCCGCCCTCTCCCCGTAACCCTTAATTCCCTTATTGGTTAAAAATCTATCTATCTGTTACTTGAATACATTCAATGAGCTAGCCTCAACTGCTTCCTTGGGCAGAGAATTCCACAGATTCACAATCCTCTGGGAGAAGAAATTCCTTCTCAACTCGGTTTTAAATTGGCTCCCCTGTATTTTGAGGCTGTTCCCCCTAGTTCTAGTCTCCCCGACCAGTGGAAGCAACCTCTCTGCCTCTATCTTATCTATCCCTTTCATGATTTTTAATGTTTCTATAAGATCACCCCTCATCCTTCTGAACTCCAACGAGTAAAGACCCAGTCTACTCAATCTATCATCATACGGTAACCCCCTCATCTCCGGAATCAGCCTAGTGAATCGTCTCTGTGCCCCCTCCAAAGCTAGTATATCCTTCCTTAAGTAAGGTGACCAAAACTGCACACAGTACTCCAGGTGCGGCCTCACCAATACCCTGTACAGTTGCAGCAGGACCTCCCTGCTTTTGTACTCCATCCCTTTCGCAATGAAGGCCAACATTCCATTCGCCTTCCTGATTACCTGCTGCACCTGCAAACTAACTTTTTGGGATTCATGCACAAGACTCCCAGGTCCCTCTGCACCTCAGCAAGTTGTAATTTCTCCCCATTCAAATAATATTCCCTTTTACTGTTTTTTTTCCCAATGTGGATGACCTCACACTTTCCGACATTGTATTCCATCTGCCAAACCTTAGCCCATTCGCTTAACCTATCCAAATCTCCTTGCAGCCTCTCTGTGTCCTCTACACACCCTGCTTTCCCACTAATCTTTGTGTCATCTGCAAATTTTGTTACACTACACTCTGTCCCCTCTTCCAGGTCATCTATGTATATTGTAAACAGTTGTGGTCCCAGCACCGATCCCTGTGGCACACCACTAACCACCGATTTCCAACCCAAAAAGGACCTATTTATCCTGACTCTCTGCTTTCTGTTAGCCAGCCAATTCTCTATCCATGCGAATACATTTCCTCTGACTCTGCGTACCTTTATCTTCTGCAGTAACCTTTTGTGTGGCACCTTATCGAATGCCTTTTGGAAATCCAAATACACCACATCCATCGGTACACCTCTATCCACCATGCTCATTATATCCTCAAAGAATTCCAGTAAATTAGTTAAACATGATTTCCCCTTCATGAATCCATGCTGCGTCTGCTTGATTGCACTATTCCTATCTAGATGTCCCGCTATTTCTTCCTTAATGATAGTTTCAAGCATTTTCCCCACTACAGATGTTAAACTAACCGGCCTATCGTTACCTGCCTTTTGTCTGCCCCCTTTCTTTAAACAGAGGCGTTACATTAGCTGCTTTCCAATTCGCTGGTACCTCCCCAGAGTCCAGAGAATTTTGGTAGATTATAACGAATGCATCTGCTATAACTTCCGCCATCTCTTTTAATACCCTGGGATGCATTTCATCAGGACCAGGGGACTTGTCTACCTTGAGTCCCATTAGTCTGTCCAGCACTACCCTCCTAGTGATAGTGATTGTCTCAAGGTCCTCCCTTCCCACATTCCTGTTACCAGCAATTTTTGGCATGGTTTTTGTGTCTTCCACTGTGAAGACCGAAGCAAAATAATTGTTTAAGGTCTCAGCCATTTCCACATTTCCCATTATTAAATCCCCCTTCTCATCTTCTAAGGGACCAACATTTACTTTAGTCACTCTTTTCCGTTTTATATATCTGTAAAAGCTTTTACTATCTGTTTTTATGTTTCGGAATAAGGTGGATGAATTAACTGCGCAGATAGCAGTTAATGGATATGATATAATTGGCATCACAGAGACATGGCTCCAGGGTGACCAAGGCTGGGAACTAAACATCCACGGGTATTCAACATTTAGGAAGGATAGACAGAAAGGAAAAGGAGGCGGGGTGGTGTTGCTGGTTAAAGAGGAAATTAATGCAATAGTAAGGAGGGACATTAGGGTAAGGAGGGATGATTTGGAATCAGTATGGGTGGAACTGCGGAATACCAAAGGGCAGAAAACGCTAGTGGGAGTTGTGTGCAGACAACCAACCCTTAGAAGTGAGATTGGGGACAGCATCAAACAAGAAATAAGGGATGTGTGCAATAAAGGTACAGCAGTAATCATGGGTGACTTTAATCTACATATTGATTGGGCGAACCAAATTGCTAGCAATGCGGTGTAGGAGGATTTCCTGGAGTGTATTAGGGATGGTTTTCTCTGCCAATATGTCAAGGAACCAACTAGAGAGCTGGCCATCCTAGACTGGGTGATGTGTAATGAGAAGGGACTAATTGGCAATCTTGTTGTGGGGAAGAGTGACCATAATATGATAGAATTCTTTATTAAGATGGAGAGTGACACAGTTAATTCAGAAACTAGGGTCCTGAACTTAAGGAAAGGTAACTTCGACGGTATGAGGCGTGAATTAGCTAGAATAGACTGGCAAATGATACTTAAAGGGCTAATGGTGGATAGGCAATGGCAAACATTTAAAGATCACATGGATGAACTTCAGCAATTGTATATCCCTGTCTGGAGTAAAAATAAAACGGGGAAGGTGGCTCAACCGTGGCTAACAAGGGAAATTAAGGATAGTGTTAAATCCAAGGAAGAGGCATATAAATTGGCCAAAAAGCTGCAAACCTGAGGACTGGGAGAAATTTGAAATTCAGCAGAGGAGGACTAAGGGTTTAATAAAGAGGGGGGAAATAGAGTATGAGAGGAAGCTTGCCGGGAACATAAAAACTGAATGCAAAAGCTTCTATAGATATGTGAAGAGAAAAAGATTAGTGAAGACAAATGTAGGTCCCTTGTAGTCAGATTCAGGTGAATTTATCATGGGAACAGAGAAATGGCAGACTAATTGAAGAAATACTTTGGTTCTGTCTTCACAAAGGAAGATACAAATAACCTTCCAAATGTACTAGGGGACCGAGGGTCTAGCGAGAAGGAGGAACTGAAGGATCTCCTTATTAGGCAGGAAATTGTGTTAGGGAAATTGATGGGATTGAAGGCCAATAAATCCCCGGGGCCTGATAGTCTGCATCCCAGAGTACTTCAGGAAGTGGCCCTAGAAATAGTGGATGCATTGGTGATCATTTTCCAACAGTCTGTCAACTCCAGATCAGTTTCCATGGACTGGGGGCTAGCTAATATAACACCACTTTTTAAAAAAGGAGGGAGAGAGAAAACGGGTAATTATAGACCGGTTAGCCTGACATCAGTAGTGGGGAAAATGTTGGAATCAATCACTAAGGATGAAATAGCAGCACATTTGGAAAGCAGTAACAGGATCAGTCCAAGTCAGCATGGATTTATGAAAGGGAAATCATGCTTGATGAATCTTCTGGAATTTTTTGAGGATGTAACTAGCAGAGTGGACAAGGGAGAACCAGTGGATGTGGTGTATTTGGACTTTCAAAAGGCTTTTGAGAAGGTCCCACACAAGAGATTGATGTGCAAAATCAAAGCACATGGTATTGGGGGTAATGTACTGACGTGGATAGAGAACTGGTTGGCAGACAGGAAGCAGAGAGTCAGGATAAACGGATCCTTTTTGGAATGGCAGGCAGTGACTAGTGGAGTGCCGCAGGGCTCAGTGCTGGGACCCCAGCTATTTACAATATACATTAATGATTTGGATGAAGGAATTGAGTGTAATATCTCCAAGTTTGCAGATGACATTAAACTGGGTGGCGGTGTGAGCCGTGAGGAGGATGCTAAGAGGCTGCAGGGTGACTTGGACAGATTAGGTGAGTGGGCAAATGCATGGCAGTTGCAGTATAATGTGGATAAATGTGAGGTTATTCACTTTGGGGGCAAAAACACAAAGGCAGAATATTATCTGAATGGCGGCAGAGTAGGAAAAGGGGAGATGCAATGAGACCTGGGTGTCATGGTTCATCAGTCATTGAAAGTTGGCATGCAGGTACAGCAGGTGGTGAAGAAGGCAATGGTATGTTGGCCTTCATTGCTAGGGGATTTGAGTATAGGAACAGGGAGGTCTTACTGCAGTTGTACGGCCTTGGTGAGACCTTACTTGGAATATTGTGTTCAGTTTTGGTCTCCTAATCTGAGGAAGGACATTCTTGCTATTGAGGGAGTGCAGCGAAGGTTCACCAGACTGATTCCAGGGATGGCTGGACTGACATATGGGGAGAGATTGGATCAACTGGGCCTTTATTCACTGGAGTTTAAAAGGATGAGAGGGGATCTCATAGAAACGTATAAGATTCTGACGGGACTGGACAGGTTAGATGCGGGAAGAATGTTCCCAATGTTGGTAAAGTCCAGAACCAGGGGACATAGTCTTAGGATAAGGGGTAGGCCATTTAGGACTGAGATGAGGAGAAACTTCTTCACTCAGAGAGTTGTTAACCTGTGGAATTCCCTGCCGCAGAGAGTTGTTGATGCCAGTTCATTGGATATATTCAAGAGGGAGTTAGATATGGTCCCTACGGCTAAAGGGATCAAGGGATAATGAGAGAAAGCAGGAAAGGGGTACTGAGGGAATGATCAGCCATGATATTGAATGGTGGTGCAGGCTCGAAGGGCCGAATGGCCTACTCCTGCTCCTATTTTCTATGTTTCTATGTTTCTATGTGCTGCCCACTGAGCCACAGCTGACACTGGAGGCTATTCAAGCCATCCAGCCTGTGCCAGCTCTTTGAACGAGCTATCCAATTAGACCCACTCCCCGTAGCCAATGTGCCCTTTAAGCTCAAGCCGCGCGACCACGCGACACTCTGACTGTCCCGCGCAGCCAGCTTGCCGGCTTTTACATCGATAAACTGCGCATGTGCCGTATTTTGAATGGGACTTGCAGCCCGTTAAAGGGGCCACAAAGACCCCCCAAAGAATTACAGGGAACATTCCCCATAGCCCTGCAAATATTTCCTTTTCAAGTATTTATCCAATTCCCTTTTGAAAGTTACTGTTGAATCTGCTTCCACCGCCCTTTCAGGCAGCACGTTCCAATCACAACAACTCGCTGTGTAAAAATAACTCAAATCTCCCCTTCTGGTTCTTCTGCCAATTATCTTAAATCTGTGTTCGCTGGTTACCGACCCTCCCGCTACTCGAAACAGTTTCTCCTTACTGATTTCATCAAAGCCCCTCATCATTTTGAACATCTCTATGAACTCTCCCCTTGGATAAAATACTCATTGGAAATCAGAAGAATGAGAGGTGATCTTATCGAAATGTATAAGATTATGAAGGGGCTTGACAAGGTGGATGTAGAGAGGATGTTTCCACTGATGGGGGAGACTAGAATTAGAGGCCATGATCTTAGAATAAGGGGCCGCCCATTTAAAACTGAGATGAGGAGAAATTTCTTCTCTCAGAGGGTTGTAAATCTGTGGAATTCGCTGCCTCAGAGAGCTGTGGAGGCTGGGACATTGAATAAATTTAAGACAGAAATAGACAGTTTCTTAAACGATAAGGGGATAAGGGGTTATGGGGAAAGGGCAGGGAAGTGGAGCTGAGTCCATGATCACATCAGCCATGATCTTATTGAATGGCGGGGCAGGCTGGAGAGGCCATATGGCCTACTCCTGTTCCTGTTCCTATTTCTTATGTTCTTACGTAATTCAACAAAAGTTAACAAGGACATTAAATATTTGACCAAATCAATAACCATTCCTTTAGCTGTGGCTTTGTGTCAAGTGAGTTTGAAGCAGCAACAACAACAACTTGCATTTATATAGCCATTACGGAGGTATTAGGACAGGTAACAAAGCTTGGTCAAAGAGGTAGATTTTCAGGAGCATCTTAAACGATGAAAGAGAGGTAGAGAGGCAGAGAGTTTAGGGACGGAATTCCAAAGCTCAGGGCCCAGCTGAAGACACGGCTACCAATGGTTGAGCGATTAAAATCGTGAATGCTCAGGAGGCCAGAATTAGAGGGGCGCAGACAGCTCGTA
Organism: Pristiophorus japonicus; assembly: GCF_044704955.1. Taxonomy (NCBI): domain Eukaryota; kingdom Metazoa; phylum Chordata; class Chondrichthyes; family Pristiophoridae; genus Pristiophorus; species Pristiophorus japonicus. The sequence goes on along the minus strand of NC_091990.1, from coordinate 110,147,203 downwards.
GGGTTGTGGAGCTGGAGGAGGTTACAGAGATAGGGAGGGTCGAGGCCATGGAGGGATTTAAACTCAAGGATGAGAATTTTTTAATTGAGGCTTTGCTGGACAGGGAGCCAATGTGGATCAGCAAGCACAGGGGTGATGGGTGAGCGGGACTTGGTGCGAGCTAGGACACGGGCAGCAGAGTTTTGGATGAGCTCAAGTTTACGGAGGGAGGATGGAAGAACATCTACCTAAGAAAAATCTATCAATCTCAGTCTCGAAAGCTTTAATTGCCCCAATATTATTATCAATATACAGGGCAATGGTGAGGCCACACCTGGAGTATTGTGTACAGTTCTGGTCTCCTTACCTGAGGAAAGACATAATTGTCTTAGAGGGAGTGCAACGAAGGTTCACTAGACTGATTCCTGGGATGGGGGGATTGTCCTTTGAAGAGAATTGAATAGGCTAGGCCTGTATTCCCTAGAGTTTAGAAGAATGAGAGGTGATCTAATTGAAACATATAAAATTCTTAAGGGGCTTGACAGGGTTAATACCAAGAAGATGTTTCCTCTGGCTGGGAAATCTAGAACACAGGGTCAAAATCTCAAAATGAAGGGTTGGCCATTTAGGACTGAGAGGAGGAGAATTTTCTTCAATCAAAGGATTGGAATACTTTAGCCCAAGAGAATTGTGGATACTCAGTTGGAGTATATCAGAGGTCAGTAGATGTTTGGAAAGGAAGGGAATTAAAGAATATGGGGACAGTGCAGGAAGTTGGAGTTGACGTAGAAGGCCAGCCATGATATTGAATGGCGGAGCAGGCTTGAAGGGCCAAATGGCCTAGTCCTGCTCCTATTTCTTATGTTGTTATGTAATAAATGCAACAGATTCCGTATAGATTGATGAAAAGTACCTCTCAGTGTGCCGGGCTCCACTGCTTTGTATTGAACCGAGAACCCTGCTCCAAAATTGTTCAAATCAGATAAGAACTTGAGTGTCACGTTGTTAGTGCTGATGACAAGCGGTGAGGGTGGGATGGAGCCACAGAATGTACCTGACGAGAGAATACATTGATTATTACAGAGGCTCGGCATAAAAATTTGCAGTTCAGTGCTGCGGGAGTGCTGCGCAGTCGGAGCTGCCGTCTTTCGGATGAGGCCCCGTTTGCCCTCACAGGATGTCAAAGATCCCGTGGCCACTGCTTCGAAGAAGAGCAGGGGTGTTATCTCTGGTGTCCTGCCCAATATTTATCCCTCAATCAGTATAACAAAAAACAGATGCTCTGGTCATTATCATATTGCTGTTTGTGGGAGCTTGCTGTGCGCGGATTTGCTGCTGCGTTTCCTTCATTACAACAGTGACCACACTTCAAAAAAGTACTTCATTGGCTGTAAAGTGCTTTGGGATGCCATGAGGTCATGAAAGGTGTTATAGAAAAGCAAGTTCTTTCTTTTGTAGATTTTAAGTCTGAATATGGTTTTATAATCCATAAGGGTCAGGAATGCATCTCGGGCAATGATGAATTGGCAGTGTGTATTATTTTGTCTCCCATTGCCGATTCGCTATCAACAACAACTTGCATTTTACTATTAACGTAGTAAAACATCACAAGGTGCTTCACAGGAACAATTGTCAAACAAATTTTGACATTGAATCACATAAGGGGATACTAGGACAGGTAACCAAAAGCTTGGTCAAAGAGGTAGGTTTTAAAGAGCGTCTTCAAGGAGGAGAAAGAGGCGGAGAGGTTTAGGGAGGGAACTACAGCGCTTAGAGCCTCGCCAATGAAGACACAGCCACCAATGATTGAGCAATTAAAATTGAGGGTGCTCAAGAGGCCAGAATTGAAGGAACACAAGATGGCAAATGGGCACTAGAACGGAAAATCGGGCGGGGCGTACGGACGGTCGGTTCGCTATCACCCATTTTGCGCTATCATAAGAACATAAGCAGGACATAAGAATTAGGAGCAGGAGTAGGCCATACGGCCCCTCGAGCCTGCTCCGCCATTCAATAACATCATGGTTGATCTGACCTTGGCCTCAACTCCACTTCCCTGCCCATACCCCACAACCCTTGAATCCCCTGTAGTTCAAAATAATATCACCCTGGATGGACTTTTACCCCTTTGGCTGTAGTTGGCCTGCTGCAGTGTCAGCTGTGGCTCAGTGGGTAGCAATCTCTCTCACCTCTGTGTCAGAAGGTTGTAGGTTGAAGTCCAACTCTCAGGGACTTGAGCACATAAATTTAGTCTGACACTCCAGTGCAGTGCTGAGGGAGCGCTGCACTGTTGGAAGTGCCGTCTTTCGGATGAGACGTTAAACCGAGGCCCCGTCTGCTCTCTCAAGTGGACATAAAAGATCCCATGGCACTATTTCGAAGAAGAGCAGGGGAGTTATCCCCAGTATCCTGGGGCCAATATTTATCCCTCAATCAACATAAGAAAATAAAAGATTATCTGGTCATTATCACATTGCTGTTTGTGGGAGCTTGCTGTGGGCAAATTGGCTGCCACGTTTCCCACATTACAACAGTGACTACACTCCAAAAGTACTTCATTGGCTGTAAAGCGCTTTGAGATGTCCGGTGGTCGTGAAAAGCGCTATGGAAATGCAAGTCTTTCTTTTTCTTTTTGAAATAGAACAAGCAAATGATGGAAATGATCACAGCACAGCGATACACAATGTAAGACACAGAATCCGATTGGTTTAATGCTTCTGATTAAATATTAGAATTAGAGTTGGACCGTTGTGAAGTTTGCCCAGAAATATTTAAGGTGCGACTCACCGATAAGTTGATTTTGTTCAACATACACAGAGAGGTTGTCATTTCCGCAGAACTTTCCGGGTTCGATATCGAACTGTATAAATTCCAGCAAAATGTGCTTTCCTTCTGGGACGTAGATCATCCACGTGCAAATTCTGATTTAAAAAAAAAAATAACAATGTTCTCCAAAGTAAGACTAACCAAAGTGTCAATGAGTGTCTAGTTTCATAGAATGAAACAGCACAGCAGGAGGCCATTCGGCCCATCGAGCCTGTGCCGGCTCTGTGAAAGAGCGATCCAATTAGTCCCACTCCCTCCCGCTCTTTCCCAACAGCTCTGCAAATCTTTCCTTTTCAAGTATTTATTCAATTCCCTTTTGAAAGTTACGACTGAATCTGCTTTCACCGCCCTTTCAGGCAGCGTGTTCCAGATCACAACTCGCTGTGTAAAACCATTTCTCCTCATCCCCCACCGCCCTGTTATCTATTTATCACAGTTACCATGACAACTTGGGATGAAATAACAGTGGGTCAACTACTGAGATCGGGAGACATTAAATTGGATACAAGTCATTACATTATGTTCAAAGAGCATTGTTATTGGGAACAGGAGCATAGTGGTCATAATCCAGACTAATACGTTCAAATCCCACCACAGCAGCTATAAAATTTAAATTCAGTTATTTAAAGAAATTTGGAATAAAAAAACTAGAATCAGTAATGGTGACCATGAAACTACTGGATTATTGTAAAAATCCATCTGGTTTACTAATTTACTTTAGGGAAGGAAATCTGCCGTACTTACCCGGTCTGGCCTATATGTGACTCCAGACCCACAGCAATGTAGTTGACTCTTAACTGCCTGAGATGTCCTGGCAAGACATTCAGTTGTACTGAACTGCTACAAAGAACAGCAGTTTTTCTCAAGGGCAATTAGGGATGAGCAATAAATGCTGGCCTTGCCAGCGATGCCCAAATCCCATGAATGAATTAAAAAAAAACATGAGCTGAAACAAATACTTTTGAAATAAAGTCCTGATTTAGAACTAACTGCAAACTTATGCCTTCCAATATACATCGCGGAACCTGGAGGAAAGGTTTCTACTTGACACAAGGAGGCAGAGGAGTGTAATGTATGCTCACAGGTTTGTAGAGCTGTTGAGTTGGGAGTGGCTTAGCCAGTCACGTGACTTTCACAAGACTCAATAAAACCCCAGCCAGTTGGGTTCAGGGGATCCACGATGAGGCAGGTAGTTGTGAGCCTGGTGGATGAATTGATAATGTGCAGTGTGATTGTTAAACCTTTGCTAATAAACCAACTAGTTCTTAATCGCAATGTGTTGCTATGAATTCTTAAACAAAGAACCCATGAAGCAAATACATGACAAGGGCAGTTTCCTGCTGAATTGTCAGTTTGGGGATTTTGAGCTTTGGGAATATTGGGCTCCTCTGCTGCCCTTTCTCCAAGGTGTGGTTGGATGCTGAGATACTCTGTTAAGATTGGGACATCCAAGAGCTGTGATACCTACTCGCTATTTCCATAGTACTGGCGTGGGCTCTCTGGGTAATCGAGACGACCTTCTGCTGCGATCAACACCCCATCACTTACACTGCAGGTCGCCGCCTCTGCAATAAATACAATAACCATCACTGAGCAACTCAATTATCCATGACATACTTGTGTCAGCTGTGACTCAGTGGGCAGCACTCTCGCCTCTGAGTCAGAAGGTTGTGGATTCATAGTCCCGCTCCAGAGACTAGGGCGCAGAATCTTAGGCTGATACTCCCAGTACAGTACCGAGGGAGTGCTGCACTGTCGGAGGTGTTGCCTTTCAGAAGAGACGTTAAACCGAGGCCCCGTCTAACCTTTCCGATGGATGTAAAAGATCCCGCAGCGCTATTTTGAAGAAGAGCAGGGGAGTTATCCCCGTGTCCTGGGGCCAACATTTATCCCTCAATCAACATCACTAAAATACATTATCTGTCATTTATCTCATTGCTGTTTGTGGGGTCTTGCTGTGCGCAAATTGGCTGCCGCATTTCCCTAAATCGCAGCAGTGACTACACTGCAAAAGTACTTCATTGGCTGTAAAGCATTTTGGAATGTTCTGAGGTCGTGAAAGGTGCTATATAAATGCAAGTCTTTTTTTTTCCTTTTACTTCATCCCAACAGCTCAACAGATCAGCTATTAGTGTTAGCACTGACTCCGGAGTGTGCCTGTGACTCAGTGGTAGCATTCCAGCCTCTGCGTCAGAAGGTGCAGTGTTCTATTCCCGGACTACTCCCGGACTACTCCCGGAGAGTCCCGGAGAGCAGAGAGTGGAGTTCCGGCACGCAATTCTGGGCTGCCATCCAGCGGAATACTCAGGTCCATGTAAGACAGTTTTGAACTGTCCTGGGAACAGGTATTCTAACCTTCATACCATGAAGTTAATCAAAAGAGCTTCTTCACAAGTGTACTGAAAGTAATGGATGTGCTCAGAGGCTTCCATTAGTTCTCCCTACGCTCGACTTCGCACCAGTTAATAAATCTGACTGGAGCTATCTTCCGGATTATGCATCAGAACCTGTGATTATGCAGCGTCTGATTGGCCCTGAAATTGCGGCCTCACCGTGAGTGTACGATGTGCGCACGCGCCCGAAGAGGCCTTGCAAGTTCCGAGTGTGCACGCATTGAGAAACGGCTTTTGCGATCTGTCAAGTCTTTTGACAGATCGCACGCATCCCGGGGGAAGGACATCCGCGGGGTGGAGATTTGGGCTATTTGCCCAATTCTTGCCCAGCGAACGTCCTTCAAACTCTTACCCCTGGTAAAAGCAGGCATATAGCTTACTTTTACCAGCGTAGGAGTTTTAAAACATAGAAAAATGAAATGTTACTACTTATTTTTATATTAAAACTCCAGCCTATGAAGGTAAGTTTATTTTTAACACTATTAAAACATTTTTTTTTAAACTTCAAAAAAATGATTTTGCTTCTCTATAACATTGAATTTAATGTAATTTCTATTAATTTTTTAAAAGTGAAGTGTTTTTTTTAAATTTATGTTTGAGCTTTATTTGATTTTAGAGGTATTCTCATTGATAGTAACGGGAGCTCGGAGTTCCCATTACTGCGAATGGGAATACTACATTGTGATTGGTGGTCCGGGCCCACATGATTCCAGGATATGCGTACACTACTGGAAGACATGTTCCCGTCTGCTGGGCTGCAAAACTAGGCCTCGGCGGGCAATCCTACGTTCCTCCGGGACCACCAGGTATTTGCGTAAAAGCAATTTCGGTGGGAGGCGTCCGCCCGTGGGAAGTCTCTGACCGTGGTCTTTGGTCCGTTATGACTCACAGGGTGACACGTACACAATTCAGGGGCTAACAGGATTGAACACACGACCAGGTTGCACAGACTGGGCTTGTATTCCCTCGAGTATAGAAGATTAAGAGCCGTTCTAATCGAGGGGTTGAAGATGATTAAAGGAGTTGATCGGGTAGATAGAGAGAAACTATTTCCTCTGTTGTGGTAAATTGTCCCAGGGCGCTTCACAAGAGCGATTATCAAACAAAAATTGACACTGAGCCACAAAAGGAGAGATTAGGACAGGTGACCAAAAGTTTGGTCAAACAGGTAGGTTTTAAGCAGCTTCTTAAAGGAAGAGAGAGAGAGGTAGAGATGTAGAGGTTTAGGGAGGAAATTCCACACCGTAGTATTTATTAGCAAACTGATGTCTTAACATACCAGGTAAAATGGATCTGCTGTGTCCCTTTAATTCTGCAATAAAATATAATATAATATATATTTTAGTTCTCATGTGTGACAGTTTCTTAATTAAAACATACAATGGCTGTAGACTAACGTGAGTCTTAGTGAAATAAAAACAGAAAATGCTGGAAGCACTCAGCAGGTCAGGCAGCATCTGTGGAGAGAGAAACAGAGTAAACATTTCAGGTCAATGACCCTTGGTCAGTACTGGATGAAGTTACTGATTAACCAGGGTTTAAGCATACAGGCATAGCAAGCGATTAGGAAGGCAAATGGCATGTTGGTCTTTATTGCAAAGGGGTTGGAGTACAAGAGTAAGGGGGGGGGGGGCGAAATTTACCTCCGCCTGAAATGGATCGCACCTTCCACTCCTGAAGCGTGTTTTCCACCGTGTCGGATGAGGTCGCTTCTTTTGTTAAATTCAGTTCTTTGGCGTTTTTTTGCAGCGGATCGTAAGCTGGTAATAATAGGGGCGGAAGTGCGGGCGGTGAGCACTCCAGAGGAATGGAGGCGGGACGGAGTCTCCACCGCTGTCAGTCAGCAGCAGAGCGGAGATGACATCACGACGCGTGTGCGTCACCACGGTTCTCCCCTTCACTTAAAGGCGAGATCGTTCGGCATTGTGAAACTTCGGTCCACTGGGCCACCAGGAAGGGTATTGGCCGGGCCAGCGGCCTGGCACCCAAGAGGTGTTGGCAGTCGGCCGACAAAAGAAAACATGGCAGCCATGGCAGTGCGTCCTCCCCTTGAAGGGCCGCCACGCTGCTGTGGCTCACAGAGTGAAAGCAAGGTGCACCGACAGAAAAAGCTGTCGGGGGCACCGCGTGGTGGGTTAATGATTTTTGTAGGTGAATTTCACGAGAGGCGCGATGGAGGTGCGAGATCGGCGGCGCGCTTTGATGACGCACTTCGGACGGTCGGCAGCAGCGGGGCAAAGTGGGGACCACCAGAAAAATCCCCGAGCTGAATTTCGCTGGTGGCCATTGGACCGGAAATCGGCGGCCGCTTGACTCTGACACTTGGCTGCCGCTTTCTGGCAGTAAGTGGCCTTTTTGGGAAGCTGAATTTCAGCCCTGGGAAGTCTTGCTACAATTGCACAGGACTTTGTTGAGATCACACCTGAAGTATTGTACATGGTTTTGGTCTCCTTACCTGAGGAAGGAGATACTTGCCTTAGAGGGGTTGCAACAAATTATTAGACTGATTCCTGGGATCAGAGGGTTATCCTATGAGGAGAGACTAAGTAGATTGGGCCTATACACGCTGGAGTTTGGAAGAATAACAGGTGAGTACATTGAAACATACAAGATTCTGAAGGGGATTGACAGGGTAGATGTTAAGACTTTGTTTCCCCTGGCTGGAAAGATTAGAACCAGGGGCACAATGTCAGGATAAGGGGTCGGCATTTAAGACTGAGATGAGGAGAAATTTCTTCACTCAGAGGATGGTGAATCTTTGGAATTATCTACCCCAAGTGAAAGCTGAATCATTGCGTATATTCAAGGCTGAGATCGATGGATTTTTGGAGTCTAGTGGAATCAAGGGATATGGAGATCAGGCAGGAAAGTGGAGTTGAGGTCGATGATCAGCCATGATTTCATTGAATGACGGAGCAGGCTTGAGGGGCCGAATGGCCTACTTCTGCTTCTAATCCTTATGTTTTTAAGTCCTAAGTAAATACAGAGGGGTAAGAGGGAGGGGGAGAAAGAGCAAAAGAGAAGGTCTGTGATAGGGTGGTAGCCAGGAGAGATTAAATGACAAAAGGGATGATGGTGCGAGGCGAAAGGGGGTGTTAATGGGACAAATAAAGTAACAAAAGATGGGTCTAGAGGAGGGGTAAATGGTTACAGCAGAGGGGGCACGGAATCACAGAAAATCTGGGAAAGAGGAGAAGGCAGAGAAAGATGGGGAGACTCCATGAGTGCAGACCACCCTGTCAGCCCTGTACCAATAAGGGATCCCCACCCCAGCACCAACCCACACCCCCTCCATTGCCAGTGTCTCTGGTGCAGCTATCCTCCATTACCAGCAACTGCAGTCCGAGATTAGATGGGAGCGGTGATTAAGCTCTCATGAATCTTAATACACTGTGACAGCCAGTGGTTTATTGGGTAGCACCCAATGCCTCTGAGTCAGAAGCTCCAGAGACTTGAGCACAAAAATCTAACCAGACACTCCAGTGCAGTGCTGAGAGAGCGCTGCACTGTCGGAGGTGCCGTCTTTTGGGTGAGACGCTCTCTCAGGTGGACATAAAAGATCCCATGGCACTATTTTGAAGAAGAGCAGCGGAGTTCTCCCCGGTGTGCTGGCCAACATTTATCCCTCAATCAACATCACTAAAAAACAGATTATCTGGTCATTATCAGATTGCTGATAATGGGAGCTTGTTGTGCGCAAATTGGCTGCCGTGTTTCCTACATTCCTTCAAAAAGTGATTCATTGATTGTAAAGCATTTTGGGATGTCCTGAGATTGTGAAAGGCGCTATAGAAATGCAATTCCTTCTTTCTTTCCTTCCTTTCTTCCTTCCTCCCTTCCCTTCCCTCCTACCCCCTCCTTTCCTTTCCTTTCTTTCCCCTTGCCCAGCACTCCTGTTTGTTTTTAACCTTTTGTCTTCTGTGGCTACATGGACACGGAATTGACTAAAGGACAGAAAGCAGAGAGTGGTGGTGAACGCTTGTTTTTCAGACTGGAAGGAAGTGGTGTTCCCAGGGGGGTCAGTGTTGGGACCATTGCTCCTTTTGATATATATTAAAGACTTGTAGACTTGGGTACATAGGGCATAATTTCAAAGGTTGCATATGACACAAAATTTGGAAATGTAGTAAACAGTGATGAGGACAGTAACGGATTTCAGGGGGACACAGACAGATGAAATCTAACGCAGAGAAGTGTGACTTTGATTCATTTTGATAGCAAGAATGAGGAGAAGCAATATAAACTAAATGGTACAATTTTAAAGGGGTGTAGTAATAGGGGGTGTATGTACACAAATCTTTCAAGGTGACAGGGCAAGCTGATAAGGCTGTGAAAAAAGCATTCGGGATCTTGGGCTTTATAAATAGAGGCATAGAATACAAAAGCAAGGAAGTTATGCTAAACCTTTATAAAGCACTGATTAGACCCCTGCTGGAGAATTGTGTCCAATTCTGGGCACCATACTTTAGGAAGGATGTCAAGGCCTTGGAGAGGGTGCAGAGAAGATTGAGGGACTTCAGTTCCATGTAGCGCAACTTCCAGACAAATCATAGAATAGTATCATACAATCATAGAGATTAACAGCACAGAAGGAGATCATTTCAGTCCATCGTGTCCTCATCGACCGACCAGCCTAATCCCACTTTCCAGCTCTTGGTCCATTGCCCTGTAGGTTACGGCACTTCAAGTGCACATCCAAGTACTTTTTAAATGCGGTGAGGGTTTCTGCCTCTACCACCCTTTCAGGCAGTGAGTTCCAGAACCCCACCGCCCTCTGGGTGAAGAAATTTCCTTTCAAATCCACTCTAAACCTACTACCAAATCTATGCCCCTTGGTTGTTGACCCCTCTGCTAAGGTAAACAGATCCTTCCTACCCACTCTGTCTCGGCCCCTCATAATTTTATACACCTCAATAAGGTCTCCCCTCAGCCTCCTCTGTTCCAAAGAAAACAAACCTAGCCTATCCAATCATTCCTCATAGCTAAAATTCTCGATTTCTGGCAACATCCTCGTAAATCTCCTCTGTACCCTCTCCGGTGTGATCACATCTTTCCTGTAATGTGGTGACCAGAACTGCATGCAGTACTCCAGCTGTGGCCTAGAAAACTTGTGGCCTAAAAATCTTGGAATCATTTAAGAAACGGTTGGGTGCCATGGTGTGGGATCTCTCTGGATGGATGAACTCAGATGGGCTGGATTTTATTTTTATATATTCCTTCTCATGATATGAACATCACTGGCAAGGCTGGCATTTATTGCCCATCCCTAATTGCCCCTTGAGAAGGAGGTGGTGAGCCGCCTTCTTGAACCGCTGCAGTGAAGGTGGTAGTGAAGGTGCTCCCACAGTGCTGTTCTAGTCCATATGGTCTTTCCCAAATGGTGAGGAACTGTCACCACCAGGGATTGTTGAGACCAGTTCTCTCCATAGTTATGTTGGGCTCAATTCTGGACTTAACCTGAAATCTTAGCATAACAGTAACACTAACTTAGCATTATAAACAACAACAACAACAACCACCACAACTTGCACTTATATAGCACTTTTAATATAGTGAAACGTGCCAAGGGTGTCAATAGGACAAAATTTGACACTGAGCCATATAAGGAGATATTAGGACAGGTGACCTTAAAGCTTGGTTAAAAAGGTAGGTTTTAAGGAGCATCTTAAAGGAGGAGAGAGAGAGAAAGAGAGGTTCAGGGAGGGAGTTCCAGAGTTTAGGGCCCGGGCAGCTGAAGGCACGGCCACCAATGGTGGGTCAAAGGAGACTAATGTTAGATTAAATGGGTGACTTTAATATGCACATAGATTGGGCTAGCCAAACTGGAAGCAATACGGTGGAGGAGGATTTCCTGGATTGCATAAGGGATGGTTTTCTAGACCAATATGTTGAGGAACCAACTTGGGGGGAGGCCATCTTAGACTGGGTGTTGTGTAATGAGAGAGGACTAATTAGCAATCTCATTGTGCGAGGCCCCTTGGGGAAGAGTGACCATAATATGGTGGAATTCTGCATTAGGGTGGAGAATGAAACAGTTAATTCAGAGACCATGGTCCAGAACTTAAAGAAGGGTAACTTTGAAGGTATGAGGCGTGAATTGGCTAGGATAGATTGGCGAATGATACTTAAGGGGTTGACTGTGGATGGGCAATGGCAGACATTTAGAGACCGCATGGATGAATTACAACAATTGTACATTCCTGTCTGGCATAAAAATAAAAAAGGGAAGGTGGCTCAACCGTGGCTATCTAGGGAAATAGTATTAAAGCCAAGGAAGTGGCATACAAATTGGCCAGAAATAGCAGCGAACCCGGAGACTGGGAGAAATTTCGAACTCAGCAGAGGAGGACAAAGGGTTTGATTAGGGCAGGGAAAATGGAGTACGAGAAGAAGCTTGCAGGGAACATTAAGGCGGATTGCAAAAGTTTCTATAGGTATGTAAAGAGAAAAAGGTTAGTAAAGACAAACGTAGGTCCCCTGCAGTCAGAATCAGGGGAAGTCATAACGGGGAACAAAGAAATGGCAGACCAATTGAACAAGTACTTTGGTTCGGTATTCACTAAGGAGGACACAAACAACCTTCCAGATATAAAAGGGGTCAGAGGGTCTAGTAAGGAGGAGAAACTGAGGGAAATCTTTATTAGTCGGGAAATTGTGTTGGGGAAATTGATGGGATTGAAGGCCGATACATCCCCAGGGCCTGATGGACTGCATCCCAGAGTACTTAAGAAGGTGGCCTTGGAAATAGCGGATGCATTGACAGTCATTTTCCAACATTCCATTGACTCTGGATCAGTTCCTATCGAGTGGAGGGTAGCCAATGTAACCCCACTTTTTAAAAAAGGAGGGAGAGAGAAAACAGGGAATTATAGTAGTGGGTAAAATGATGGAATCAATTATTAAGGATGTCATAGCAGCGCATTTGGAAAATGGTGACATGATAGGTCCAAGTCAGCATGGATTTGTGAAAGGAAAATCATGCTTGACAAATCTTCTGGAATTTTTTGAGGATGTTTCCAGTAAAGTGGACAAAGGAGAACCAGTTGATGTGCTTTATTTGGACTTTCAGAAGGCTTTCGACAAGGTCCCACACAAGAGATTAATGTGCAAAGTTAAAGCACATGGGATTGGGGGTAGTGTGCTGACGTGGATTGAGAACTGGTTGTCAGACAGGAAGCAAAGAGTAGGAGTAAATGGGTACTTTTCAGAATGGCAGGCAGTGACTAGTGGGGTACCGCAAGGTTCTGTGCTGGGGCCCCAGCTGTTTACATTGTACATTAATGATTTAGACGAGGGGATTAAATGCAGTATCTCCAAATTTGCGGATGACACTAAGTTGCGTGGCAGTGTGAGCTGCGAGGAGGATGCTATGAGGCTGCAGAGGGACTTGGATAGGTTAGGTGAGTGGGCAAATGAATGGCAGATGAAGTATAATGTGGATAAATGTGAGGTTATCCACTTTGGTGATAAAAACAGAGAGACAGACTATTATCTGAATGGTGACATATTAGGAAAAGGGAAGGTGCAACGAGATCTGGGTGTCATGGTACATCAGTCATTGAAGGTTGGCATGCAGGTACAGCAGGCGGTTAAGAAAGCAAATGGCATGTTGGCCTTTATAGCGAGGGGATTTGAGTACAGGGGCAGGGAGGTGTTGCTACAGTTGTACAGGGCCTTGGTGAGGCCACACCTGGAGTATTGTGTACAGTTTTGGTCTCCTAACTTGAGGAAGGACATTCTTGCTATTGAGGGAGTGCAGCGAAGATTCACCAGACTGATTCCCAGGATGGTGGGACTGACCTATCAAGAAAGACTGGATCAACTGGGCTTGTATTCACTGGAGTTCAGAAGAGTGAGAGGGGACCTCATAGAAATGTTTAAAATTCTGACGGGTTTAGACACGTTAGATGCAGGAAGAATGTTCCCAATGTTGGGGAAGTCCAGAACCAGGGGTCACAGTCTAAGGATAAGGAGTAAGCCATTTAGGACCGAGATGAGGAGAAACTTCTTCACCCAGAGAGTGGTGAACCTGTGGAATTCTCTACCACAGAAAGTAGTTGAGGCCAATTCACTAAATATATTCAAAAGGGAGTTAGATGAAGTCCTTACTACTCGGGGGATCAAGGGGTATGGCGAGAAAGCAGGAATGGGGTACTGAAGTTTCATGTTCAGCCATGAACTCATTGAATGGCGGTGCAGGCTAGAAGGGCCGAATGGCCTACTCCTGCACCTATTTTCTATGTTTCTATGTTTCTATTCACAAAGGTAGCCCCTACTGGTGCAAGCCCCACGTCCCTGCCCTGTCCCATACATTCAAAATGTTCATCCAATCCCACTTGCAGTGGCGCAGTATTTGCATCGTAGAACATAAGAATATAAGAATTAGGAGCAGGAGTAGGCCATTCGGCACCTCGAGCCTACTCCACCATTCAATGAGACCATGGCTGATCTTCTACCTTATCTCCACTTTCCCGCACTATCCCCATATCCCTTTATTCCCTGAATATCTAAAAATCTATCGATCTCTGTCTTGAATATACTCAAAGACTGAACCTCCACAGCCCTCGGTGTAGAGAATTCCAAAGATTCACCACCCTCTGAGTGAAAAAGTTTCTCCTCATCTCGGTCCTAAATGGCCGACCCCTTATTCTGAGACTGTGACCTCTGGTTCTAGATTCCCCAGCCAGGGGAAACATCCTCGCTGCATCCTACCCGGTCATTGCACTCCCTCAATGGCAAGTATATCGTTCCTTAGGTAAGGAGACCAAAACTGTACACAATACTCCAGGTACATTTACCCTGTCAGGCCCTGTAAGAATTTTGTATATTTTAATGAATGCTATTTCCGTACCTTCGTTCATGTTTTGCTGAATCCATGATTTCAAAGCCTTCACCTTAGTGAAGACCCCGGGACTCCCTCTCTTGTTGGGCGACTTGTTTTTGTTGTCCTTCCAGCTGCGGCCACAGCCCATCCCCCACGAGGTCACTCCAGCCACGGTCCAGGCGCCCCCTCCACGCCGGCACATCAGGGGGCCTCCTGAATCACCCTCCAAAAGAAAAAGTTACGGATCAAAGGTTTAACGACTCTCACACGACCACCATCACTGTGCACAGCAAGCTCCCACAAACAGCAATATGATAATGATCAGATAATCTGTTTTTTGACTGAGAAGCGCTTTGGAACATCCTGAGTGTAATATAGAGCTCCATCTAGTGGACTGCTGCGGTAATGCAACTGCTGATGTAAATACAATAATAAAGGATCATGTGCCATGATCACATGACAAGTTCCTGTAGAGCCATCTTGTGTTTGTGATGTCATAAAGAGTACAACACAGTGAGGTGGTGAGAGGCATTGTATAAATGCAAGTCTTTCTTTCTTTCATTCAGGACCTCAGGCCTGTTCCGCCATTCAGTGAGATCATGACTGATCCATATGCCCAACTTTGCCCCATATCCCTTTGGTTAACAGAAATCTATCAAGAAATCTTTCTTTTTCTTCTTTTTCATAAAGAGATGTTATGCCTCAGCGCAAAGGGACAAGGGTAAGCAACCAACACAATATAGAAAAACACACAGCTATCTGTAGATGGAGTTAGGTCACAGGTCAGCCATGATCTCATTGAATGGCGGAACAATCTCGTGGGGCTAAATAGCCTCCTCCTGTTTCCATGTTCCTAGACAGAAGCCTTCTTCAACACTCCAGGCAACCATCTTGGACTTTGTGACTGAGAGATCTTTTCAGACTGAAATGTAATTACTTTACAGTTCAGCAACTTCCACAGAACAAATTCTTAGAGGAACTAAGGAACAGGAAGAGGCTATTCAGTCCCATGAGCCTGTTCTGCCACTCAATGAAAGAAAAAGACTTGCATTTATGTAAGCACCTTTCGTGACCACCGGATGTCTCAAAGCACTTTACAGCCAATGAAATACTTTTGGACTGTAGTCACTGTTGTAATGTGAGAAACGCAGCAGCCAATTTGCGCACAGCAAGCTCCCACAAACAGCAATGTGATAATGATCAGATGATCTGTTTTTTTTGTTATGTTGATTGAGAGATAAATATTGGCCAGGACACCAGGGATAACTCCCTGTTCTTCTTCGAAATAGTGGCATGGGATCTTTTAAGTCCACTTGAGAGAGAAGACAGGACCTCGGTTTAATGTCTCATCTGAAAGACGGCACCTCCGACAGTGCAGTGCTCCCTCAGCACTGCACTGGAGTGTCAGTGCTCAAGTCCCTGGAGTGGGGACTTGAACCCATAACCTTCCCACCCAGAGGCAAATGTGCTGCCCATGATCATGGCTGATCTGTGATCTAACTCCATCCAACCGCCTTGGCTTAGCAGCCTTTAATTAGCTTGGTCAGCAAATATCTATCGATCTCAGATTTAAAGTTATTAATTGAGCCCCCAGCATCTTGTGCTTTTTGTGGTTGAGAGTTCCACACTCCTACCACCCTTTGTGTGAAGAAGTGTTTCCTAACTTCTCTCCTGAATGGCCTGGCTCTGATTGTAAGGTTATGTCCCCTTGTCCCAGACTCCCCCCACCAGAAGAAAAAGTTTCTCTCTATCTACCCCATCAATTTCTTTCAAAATCCTAAAAAAAACTCAACCAAATCACCTCAGAGCGTTGTATATTCCAGAGAATACAAGGTTAGTTCATGTAATCTCCCCTCATAATCTAATCCTTGGTGGCCCTCACTGCATTCCTTCCAATATATTAATTCAAAGATCACCCATGATCTTATTGAATGGCGGAGCAGGCTCGAGGGGCCAAATGGCCGACTCCTGCTCCTATTTTTCATCTTCTTATGTTCTAAGGCGCGGTGTCTAGAATTGTAATCAGTGATTACAAGCAATTGTCATTGTTTGGGGCCCATCTGCTCTCAGCCGGCTTTCCAGAGACACCAAGACCTGTTATTACTTCAGTTGCCTTGCCACCCCATCCAGATTTTCCAGATCTTGTTTTCCTGCAGACTCGTGAATTTCAAATTATTGTTTGAGGCATCTAAGTGCCATGAAGACTATTATAGTGATTGGCTGGTATCAGCTGTGACTCAGTGGGTAGCACTTGCACCTCTGAGTCGGAAGGTTGTGGGTTCAATCCCCACTCCAGAGACTTGAGCACATAATCCAGTCTAACACTCCCAGTGCAATGCTGAGGGAATGCTGTCCTGCCAGGGCTAAACAGGGAGGATGTTTCCTTCTGGCTGGGGAGTTTAGAACTAGGGGTCATAGTCTCAGGATAAGGGGTTGGCCATTTAGGTCAGAGATGAGGAGAAACTTCTTCACTCTGAGGGTGGTGAATCTTTGGAATTCTCTACCCCAGAGGGCTGAGAAGGCTCAGTCTTTGAGTGTATTCAAGACAGAGATCGATAGATTTTTGGGAATCAAGAGATATGGAGACAGTGCAGGAAAGTGGAGTTAAAGTAGAAAATCAGACAAGATCTTATTGAATGGCGCAGCAGGCTCGAGGAGCTGAAAGGCCTACTCCTACTCCTAATTCTTATGTCTTATGTTCTGCCGAAGGTGCCGTCTATCGATGAAACGTTAAACCGAGTCTGCTCTCTCAGATGGACGTAAAAGATTCCATGGCACTATTTCACAGAAGAGCAGGGGAGTTAACCCTGGTGTCCTGGGCCAATATTTATCCCTCAATCACCATCACGAAAAATCATTATCTGGTCATTGTCACATTGCAATTTGTGAGAGCTTGCTGCGTGCAACTTGGCTCCTGCATTTTCTACACTACAACAGTGACTACACTTCAAAAGTACTTCATTGGCTGTAAAGAGTTTTGGGGTGTCCTGAGGGGGTGAAAGGTGCTTTATTCTTTCTCTTACCTGGCAACCATCCTTCCTCCCATCAGGGAACCCAGCGCACAGGAGTGTTTCCCCCTTGAATTGTTTTATCACCAGCTGCATCACCTTTAAGCAGGTCGCAAAATCAAGAATGGGAAGCTCGACCTCTTGTAGAGTGTTTGGCAATCTTCCACCTTGAGGACAACACAAAATATTATGTCTGTAAGCACTCTAATAATGACTCCACGAGGCAAGGTATTGTATTTGAAATGTGGTGACCTTAGTCCATTTATTACAGCTCCTGAGTGTAGGTACAGCATGGTGAGCTCCCTTTTATACCTGGGTACCTGTGGTGTACAGGTGACCCCTAGGTCTCCACCAGTTGCACCCTCTGGTGGTACAAGCATAGTGTATACAGTGTGAAGGTACATCCAGTAGTCTTATGTAACTGTACATTGAGTGTACAGGGTATATACTTATGTTATACATACACAACATCACTCTCCCCTCAGTCTTGTGCCACTGGCCTTTGCATTGTGTGCTCTGGCCTTAGACTTGAGTGCCCAAAGCCCTTGCACCTTGTCTATGCTTTGGCTTGGCTCTCTCCATGTTGACCCCCAAGTCCTATTTGCCACAACATTGGGAAATGATCAGCAATGGACAGTTAGTGGTTGCAGTGGGGGTTGAGTGGGTTCTGGGTGTGATCCATGTGTGTCCATGGCTACATACATACATTTCCCCCCCCCCCACCATACATAGACCATGTGTGTGGCTCAATACCTGCATGTGCATACATGTACAGAAAGAGAGAACAAAAAAAAAGAACATAAGATTAATTACATCATGGTTTGGTTTCTGCAGTAGTGGAACAAGTACATTTTACATGTAAGGTACATATATCCCTGGGGTGTAGGTGCAGGTGGGTGAGGACTCTAGTTCCAGAGTGACCAGACAGTGGCCAGGTTGTCTGATGGTGGCGTTGCGCCCCCTGTCAGCTGGGTGGGCTCAGATCGCTCACCTGGCTGAGTCTCAGGGCCTTTGCCGTTGACTAGTGATGGGCAGAGCCACAGGAATGTGTGGCCTCCCTGTCCTCCTTTGAGGGCTGCAGTGTCTCCCTGCTGCCCTTCAGTGGTAGTGGGAGCCTGGTCATCCCAGGTCCCGTTGGGAGGGCTGGAAAGTGCTAGCCTCTTGCTCCCAGTACTGGAATACATTCTTGCATTTGTCAATTACATCTTTTACATGTGTATCGGCGGCATCGCTGTACAAAGAGTGGAACTGTCCCTTTAATTGTGATGGATTGCCAGTCTCCTTTAAGAGGGCCTTGTAATTTTTACCCCAATCCGGTTTGCTGCTCAGCATCACATGTTGCTCCCTCAACGCTGCCCCTCATGGTCTGGCCGCCACCATCTTTACTTCAGGCGCTTCACCTCGTGGTGCGAGCGCATCTTCTTTCTCTCCACGAGGTAGGCTGCGGTGATCCTTTACTCCCCAGGTTCTGCCACGGGAACAGGGAAGTTACCTTCTGCGCCGATCTTCTTCCTCCGGAGTCCTGCCGGAAGGTGAGGTCGGATCGTTTGGGCTGGATCATCTCGCCATTGGGTTGAGCGGTCTGGGTTGTCTCCACGCAGTCGAGTTGAGCGGCTGGTTTTTCAGGTGCTGTGCTGGATCCGACTTCGGTGCCGCGGAGGACATTGATCGCTGGATGTTGCAGGTTTTTCCAGCTCCAACAGATTTGTTTCATCCATCATCTTTACTTCAGGCGCTTCACCCCAGCAACGATCCACAAAGGTAACTTGTGCATCGCGCCGCCATGGGACACCTGGATATCCACGCTGTCAACGACTGGGATGGTGTCGTTTGTGTAGGTGAGCAGCTTCACCTGGATCATTTTAGGTTGTTTGACTGGACTGTCCCAAAGTTACTCAAAGGCCATCTGGTTCATCAGCGATTGGCTCGCCCCTGTGTCCACCTCAATCGTGACTGGAACACCGTTGATTTCAACTTCCATTTTCAACGGAGAATTCTCGGTGGAGCAGGTAAACACTATGTACACCTTTTCGTGGGGCTGAGCCGCCTCATGGACTCTCTCTTCATCGTCGCTGGAGCCCATGTGATCGGCCAACTCTTCATTGACTCGGTGAGTAAAATTTCTCTTGCACATTCGCTGGAGGTGGCCCTTCGTGTTACAGCCTTTGCAAGTATAGTCTTTGTAGCAGCACTGGTGGGCCCTGTGATTTCCTCCACAGCACCAGCATGGGGTTAGCCGTTGGCCCCATGTGGCGGACTCAGGGTTGCAGGACTCGGGGTTCTGATCTCTCTACCATGAGAGAGACTGCTTGCAGCAGCTTTGCCTCTAAAAGATTCCAGTCGGTTCACAGTACTTGCCGGGTTAGAGATCTGGGGGCGAGTCATCCGCTTGGAATCACAGGCCGAGGTCATGAACGCCAGGCTCACTTTAATTGCCTTCTGCAGGGTGACCGTGGTATCTGCAGAGAGTAGCTTGTGGAGAAGGCACTCGTGGCCGATTCCAATAACGAAGATGTTCCACAGTGCTTCGGTGAGGTGGTTGCCAAAATCACATGGTGCAGCCAATCGTCTGAGGTCTGCAGCATATTTTGCGATTTCCTGGCCTTCGGGCTGCCGGTGGGTGTAGAACCGGTGTCTGGCTGTGAGGATGCTCTCTTTAGATTTGAGTTGTTCCTATATCATCGTTACGAGCTCCACATATGTTTTGGTCTGGGGCTAGCAAGTCCCTGACAAGGCCATAGACGGTGGGCCCACAACTGCTGAGTAGGATAGCTCTGCGCTTATCAGCCAGCGAGGTCGGTGTGTCTCCTGCCAGGTCGTTCGCAATGAAAAAGTGTTCGAGCCTTTTCACAAAGGCATCCCAATCTTCCCCATCGGTGAATTGTTGAAAGGTGCCAAGGTTAGCCATTTTTCGCGTGGCAATTCGTAATCTCGTCGCCAGTTATTGTGCCTGTAAGCACTCTAGTAATGATTCCACGAGGTAAGGTATTGTACTTAAACTGTGGTGACCTTAGTCCATTTATTACAACTCCTGGGTGAGGGTACAGCATGGTGAGATCCCTTTTATACCTGGTTACCTGTCGTGTACAGGTGTCCCCTAGGTCTCCACCAGTTGCACCCTCTGGTGGTACAAGCACAGTGTATACAGTGTGAAGGTACATCCAGTAGTCTTATGTAACTGTACATTGAGTGTACAGGGAGTATACTTACGTCACATACACAACACAAGAATAATCTTCCCTCAACATTGGGCATCGACAACAATCTTCACAAGGGGGACTGAATGGTTCATTGGGTTAACCCAACACCATTTCATCTCACACCAGGTTGCATAAGAAGTCACTGGATTTAAAATCACAGGTTCGGCATCAGCTGAGTATTGTGGCCAATTCTAGGCACCTCACTTTAGGAAGGATGTCAAGGCCTTAGAGAGAGTGCAGAGGGGATTTAATAGAATGGTTCCAGGGATGAGTACGATTCCAGGGGTTGCAGATTATAAGAATGAGAGGTGATCTTAGTCAAATATATAAGCTACTGAGGGGGCTCGACAAGGTAGATGCAGAGAGGATGTTTCCCCTCATGGGAGAATCTAGAACTAGGGGGCACTGTTTAAGAATAAGGAGTTGCCCAATTAGAACTGAGATGAGGAGGAATTTCTTCTCTCAGAGGGTTGTAGATCTGTGGAATTCTCTGCCCCAGAGAGCTGTGGAGGCTGGCTTATTGAATATATTTAAGGTAGACATAGACAGATTTTTGAATGATAAGGGAGTGAAGGGTTATGGAGAACGGGCAGGGAAGAGGAGCTGAGTCCATGATCAGATCAGCCATAAACTTAGCGAATGGCAGAGCAGGCGCGAGGGGCCAAATTGCCTACTCTTGCTCCTATTTCTTATGTTCTTATGAGGGACTTCGGTCATGTGGAGAGATTGGGGAAGCTGGGCTTGTTCTCTTTGGAGCAGAGAAGGTTAAGGGGAGATTTAATAGAGGTGTTCAACATTTTGAAGAAAGGGAAAATGTTTCCAGCGGCAGGAGAGTCGGTAACAAGAGGAGGCAGCTTGAAGATAATTAGCAACAGAAGCAGGGGGCAGATGAGGAGAATTGTTTTACGCAGTGAGTTGTTGTGATCTGGAATGCACTGCCTGAAAGGGTGGTGGAAGCAGATTCAATCGTAACTTTTAAAAGGAAATTGGATAAATACTTGATGGGGAAAGATTGCAGGACTGTGGGGAAAAAGTGGGGGGAGTGGGACTAATTGGATCGCTCTTTCAAAGAGCCGGCACAGGCTCGATGGGCCGAATGGCCTTCCTCTGTGCTATACGATTCTATAAATCTATGAGAGGTTTTTTTAAAAGTGAAAGTAGCAACTGTTTCAGCCTGAAGTTGCAGATTATGCAAAAAATAGTGACAGGAAGTGTATCCTAAACAGTAAAGGGCCAATTATAATTCACTGCGTTCGCCAGCACATCAGGAATGGAGTGGGCAATGGGGGGGTAAGATAGAGATAGGGGTTATGCAACACTTTCCATCTCCTCTCCATTTTCACTTACTTGACTTCAGGCATGGAATGGCCACCCAACCCAGAGGAAGGGGGGCCTAATTTAAATGGCAGTGTGGCTCCCAATGACATCACCAAGATGCGCCCCCACTCGCCCTCCCGCCCCCCCATGGTCATGGAACGCAGGCGGCCCCCACACAAGCACACCATGGGCCTCCCCTGAGCTTCACCCCCCCCCCCACCCGCCCCCTCCCCCGATCGTACTGCACTGCAGCAACTCGCCAAGGTTTCTTCGGCAGCACCTCCTAAACCTGTGACCTCTACCACCTAGAAGGACAAGGGCAGCAGGCACATGGGAACACCATCACCTCCACGTTCCCCTCCAAGTCGCACACCGACCTGACTTGGAAATATATCGGCCGTTCCTTCATCGTCGCTGGGTCAAAATCCTGGAACTTCATCCCTAACAGCACTGTGGGAGCACCTTCACCACACAGACTGCAGCGGTTCAAGAAGGTGACTCACCACCACCTTCTCAAGGGGCAATTAGGGATGGTCAATAATTGCTGGCCTTGCCAGCGATGTCCACATCACAGAAACAAGTAAGAAAAAGATTTGTCAACCCAGCTCTCCCCTCTCCCATTCCACAGTTCATATGCTTGAGATGGTGGGGTTAGAGTTGGGACAAGCAAGCGAGGCCCCTGGAGTTAAACTCTAAAGAAGGAATCATACAAAAGGAAAGGTTAGTGGCCCACCACCGCCTTTGGGTCAGCTGATTGCCTCTGCCAACATCCGCCCTACGCCAGGACCCTGTGAAGGTTGGGATCACAGGAACTCTCAATGTAGAGCATGCTCTCCGCTGACTCTGGTCCTGGCTGAACATCGCTGGCTGTGTTTTGGAGAGCGAGCAGAGGCTTTGCCCCAACAGGCTGCCCTAGATACCCTGAGCCTAGACAGGAAGCAGATATATCAGGAGCCCGATGTAATATCCAGCCCTTCCCATGGAAATCATAGAATCATAGAAATTTACAGCACGGAAGGAGGCTATTTGGCCCATCGTGTCCACGCCGGCTGACAAAAGAGCTATCCAGCCTAATCCCACTTTCCTACTCTTGGTCCATAGTCCTGTAGGTTACGGCACTTCAAGTGCACATCCAAGTACTTTTTAAATGTGGTGAGGGTTTCTGCAGTGAGTTCCAGACCCCCACCACTCTCCGGGTGAAAATGATTCTCCTCAACTCTCCTCTAAACCTCCTACCAATTCTTTTCAATCTATGCCCCCTGGTTATTGACCTCTCTGCTAAGGGAAATAGGTCCTTCCTATCCACTCTATCTAGGCCCCTCATAATTTTGTGCACCTCAATTAAATCTCGCCTCAGCTGCCTCTGTTCCAAAGAAAACAACCCCAGCCTGTCCAATCTTTCCCATGGACCCCAGCCATGTACTTTCCAGCCCTGAGTCGTGACACGATACCCGTTTAGCTGCAGGACTTACCCTCAGAGAGTCGTCCCCAGCCGGCGGTGGTGCAAATGGTTCCTGTGTCGAAGGTGTCGTCTTCGTTGGGAAGGCAGGCTGGGTAAATATTTTCACCTGTGATGCGAAAAGAAAAAAGAATGACTTGCATTTATATAGCGCCTTTCACGATCACCGGATGTCTCAAAGCGCTTTACAGCCAATTAAGTATTTCTTGGAATGTAGTCACTGTTGTAATGTGGGAAACGCAGAAGTCAATTAATGCACAGCAAGCTCCCACAAACAGCAAAGTAATAATGACCAGATAATCTGTTTTTGTTATGTTGATTGAGAGATAAAAATTGGACAGGACAGCAGGGAGAACTCTCCTGCTCTGCTTCGAATAGTGCCATGGGATCTTTTACATCTACCTGAGAGGGTTTAAGATCTCATCCAAAAGACAGCACCTCCAACAGTGCAGCACTCACTCAGCGTGTCAGCCTAGATTTTGTGCTCAAGTCTCATGGAGTGGGACTTGAACCCACAACCTTCTGACTCAGAGGCGAGAGTGCTGCCCACTGAGCCACAGCTGACACTGAAGAGCACAACCAGCTGTCACTGTCTCTCTGCTCCCACTACAGGGGAGTCGCCGCTCTCTTTCGGGTAGGAGAACATGTTCTGAATAACGGATTAATGTCCACAAGGGTACAGGCATCTGGTGGGCATGGGTGCGCCCCCCCCCCCACTCCCCACATCATAAAGGTGCCAGAATTGGTAGCACCCTCGCTTCTGAGTCAGAACGTTATGGGTTAAAGTCCCACTCCAGGGACTTGCGCACAGAATCTGGGAGGTTGAAGAGGAATTTTCAAGAGTATATTTTTCCCTTATTGGCCCTGGGATTTTTCTCTTTTATTTCTTCTCTCAGAAGATTACATAGCCTGTGGGAGCCCGGGAGGGGGAGGGAGGTTGGGCTTCGGGGGAAGTGTTTAGCATGATGGACCATGATGGTTTGGGGTAGGCTAGATGGACCAGGAAGGATGGGATGGGAAGGGAAGAGGGAATGGAAGGGGGAAGGGAAGGGAAGGGAAGGGAAGAGGGAAGGGAAGGGAAGAAGGAAGGGAAGGAAAGGGAAGAGGGAAGGGAAGGGAAGAGGGAAGCGAAGAGGGAAGGTAAGGGAAGGGAAGAGGGAAGGGAAGAAAGAAGCAGAAGGGAAGAGGGAAGGGAAGGGAAGAGGAAGGGAAGGAAAGAGGGAAGAGAAGGGAAGAAAGAAGAGAAGGGAAGTGGGAAGGAAAGGAAAGAAAGGGAAGAAGGAAAGGAAGGGACGGGAAGAGGGAAGGGAAGGGAAGAAGGAAGAGAAGGGAAGGGAAGAGGGAAGCGGGAAGGGAAGGGATAAGGGAAGAAGGAAGGGAAGAGAGAAAAAGGAAAATGGAAAAGGGAAGAGGGAAGTGGGAAGGGAAGGGAAGGGAAGGGAAGGGAAGAAGGAAGGAGATACACAAACACACACACACATACACAATAATATTGTGACTCTGTTTCTCTCTCCACTAAATCTGCCTGACCTGCTGAGTGTTTTCAGCATTTTCTGTTTTTATAACACAATAATATACCTGAGTAAATTCGGTCAAAGTGCTATTGATTTTGAGCACTATGAAAGCGCAAGTAAGGTTGTGACCAGAACTGAGAGGCTATAACTATCAGGAAAGATTGAACATGCTGGGGCTCTATTTTCTGCAGAAGAGAAGGCTGAGGGGTGACTTGAAGATTATGAAAGGGTAGACGTAGAGAAGATGTTTCAACTTGTGGGCTGAGACCAGAACTAGGGGCCATCATTATAAGACAGTCACTAATAAATCCAATCGGGAATTCAGGAGAAACTTCTTTACCCAAAGAGTGGTGAGAATGTCGAACTCGCCGCCACAGGGAGTGGTTGAGGCGAATAGCAGAGATGCATTTAAAGGGAAGCTGGATAAACACACGAGGGAGAAAGGAATGGAAGGATATGCTGATGGGCGAGATGTAGAGGGGTTTGAGGAGGCCCATTTTTGTGCTGTAAATAGTTTGTAATACTTTGTAATGTAAAGTAACTTGCTCTGATACATAATCTGTCTCTGATTTGCTTTGCGGTAATGGTAGCATTGGGGTTATGTTACTAGACTAGTAATCCAGAAGCCTAGACTAATGATCTGGTAAATGTGGTTTCAAATCCCACCACAGTAGTTGGAAAATTTAAATTTAGTTAGTTTAATAAATCTGGAATAAAAAGCTAACATCAATAATGGTGACCATTAAACAACTGGACTGTTGTAAAAACCCATCTGGTTCACTGATCCTGTCTGAGAGCAGATACTTGATCAAACACAAGAAGAGAAACAGAAAGCAATGAAGATGAACAAGGTAAAAGAGACAAACAGAAATCCTGTCTGATTCCACCATTCACACCCCATCTAGACTCATCTTTTGTTTCCTAACTTGTGCCATTACCATCTCATTTTTGCCCATCATCCTTTTTGTCTCTTAAATCTCTCCTGCCTCCCACCCTATCACAGACCTTCCCTTTTGTTCTTTCCTCCCCTCCCCCTTTCACTGACCCTGCACTTCCTTAAGAATCTGTTACATCTCAAACTTTTCCAGTTCTGAAGAAGGGTCACAGACCCGAAACGTTAACTCTATTTTTCTCTCCCTGGATGCTGCCTGACCTGCTGAGTATTACCAATATTTTCTGTTTTTATATCTGGTTCACTAATGTCCTTTAGGAAATGAAATCTGCCGGCCTTACCCAGCCTGGGCCTATATGAAGCCCCAGACCCACACCAATGTGGTTGACTCTTAACTGCCCTGTAAAATGGCCCAGCAAGTCACTAAGTTGTAACAAGCCGCTAGGAGAAACAAACCCAGCAGAAAACATAGTGAGCTTCTGCACAGTAGCTTCTATGATTCCACAAAGGGATACAGGGAAAGAGCAGGGAAACGGGATTAGTTTAGTGTCAATCATGGCTGAGTGGGTAGCACACTTGCTTCTGAGTCAGCTTGTGGGTTCCAGCCCCAATCCAGAAATCTGAGGGAGTGCTGCACTGTCAGAGGTGCCATCTCCTATTTCTTATGCTCATATGTTCTAAGCTCCAGGGTGTATGTACCCAATCTACTCGATCTCTCCTCACAGGACAACCCTTTCATCCCAGGAATCAATCTAATGTTCTTATGTTCAAATCAATCAACTAATGTGGTCTAAATATGTCTCTTTGTCACAAAGTTTCAAAAGAGGCCATCTTCGAAATCCACTTGGCAGGATGGATTTTAACTTTTGGATGGACAACCACCTGCCCGTGTTGGAAACAACGAGGCTGGTCTCATTTCCAGGCCCAGACCTCTTCTGAATATAGCCAGCGAGATGCCTGTCCCGAACGATCAAGGTATGACCAAGGGGTGCTCTTGGTTACGTTGGGGGGGTGGGCGGGGAGGGGAGGGCGGGGGAGCGGTGGGAGGGGTGAGACCCCAGGCTGCAGCGGACCAGATTATTCTTAGATTATGCTCGACTAATTCTGCCCTACTAAGCATCCCTGATTATAATCGCTCAACCATTGGTGTCCGGGCCTTCTGTTGTCTAGGCCCCAAGCTCTGGACCTCCCTCCCTAAACCTCTCCACCTCTCTACCTCTCTTTCCTCCTTCAAGACGCTCCTTAAAACATACCTCTTTGACCGAGCTTTTGGTCACCTGCTCTAATTTCTACTAATGCTGCCCGGTGTCAAATTTTTATCGCATAACACTCCTGTGAAGCGCCTTGGGGTGTTTCACTATGTTAAAAGCACTATATAAATACAGGTTGTTGTTGTTGTTCTGGGGGAGGTGGGACCAGTACAAACTGGATGGGCTGCACCTGGGCAGGACCTGAACCAATGTCCTAGGGGGAGTGTTTGCTAGTGCTGTTGGGGAGGGTTAAACTAATATGGCAGAGGAATGGGAATCTATGCAGGCAGGCAGAGGGAAGTAAAAAGGGGGCAGAGGCAAAAGGTAGGAAGGAGAAAAGTAAGAGTGGAGGGCAGAGAAATCAAGGGCAAAAATCAAAATGGGCCACATTACGACATCATTCTAAAAGGACAAAGAGTGTTAAAAAAAATAAGCCTGAACGCTCTGAGTCTCAATGCGAGGAGCATTCGTAATAAGGTGGATGAATTAACTGTGCAGATAGCTGTTAACAAATATGATGTAATTGGGATTACGGAGACATGGCTCCAGGGTGACCAAGGCTGAGAACTCAACATTCAGGGGTATTCAATATTCAGGAAGGATAGACAGAAAGGAAAAGGAGGTGGGGTAGCGTTACTGGTTAAAGAGGAGATTAATGCAATAGTTTAAGGAAGGACATTAGCGTGGATGATGTGGAATCTACATGGGTAGAGCTGCGAAACACCAAAGGGCAGAAAACATTAGTGGGAGTTGTGTACAGACCACCAACAGTAGTAGTGAGGTTGGGAATGGCATCAAACAGAAAATTAGGGATGCATGCAATAAAAGTACAACAGTTATCATGGGTGACTTTAAACTACATATAGATTGGGTTAACTGTTGTGTATCTGTAAAGCATGCACTCCCATGTTCCGCCACCATGGAGTGCATCCCCTGAAGTGCATCCCAGCATCCCTTGGGAGCACTGTATATAAGCCGGCCCCTAAGGCCTGTTCCTCACTCTGGAGTGTCTTAATAAAGACTGAGTTCACTGTTACTTTAACCTCCCTCTGTGCAGTCTCATCTGTGTTAGGAACACAACAACTGGCGACGAGGATACGAATCCAATACAAAGATGCAGCAAACTGTGGGCATCCTGGAGAAGTTCTCAGAGGGTGAGGACTGGGAAGCCTATGTTGAATGGCTAGACCAGTACTTTGTAGCCAATGAGCTGGATGGAGAAGGAAGTGCTGCAAAAAGGAGAGCAGTTCTCCTCACCGACTCACAGCCTCAAGAAGAATCTTCTGGCTCCGGTGAAACCCACAGATAAGTCGAATGAGGAGCTGTGTACACTGGTTCGGGATCATCTTAATCTGAGGGAGAGTGTGTTGATGGTGAAGTATCGGTTCTACACGTGCCAGCGATCTGAAGGTCAGGAAGTGGCGAGCTACGTCGCCGAGCTAAGGCGACTTGCAGGACAATCTGAGTTTGATGGCTACCTGGAGCAAATGCTCAGAGACTTTTTTGTACTGGGCATTGGCCATGAGACCATCCTACGAAAACTTTTGACTGTAGAGACACCGACCCTCAGTAAGGCCATTGCGATAGCACAGGCGTTTATGTCCACCAGTGATAAACCAAACAAATCTCTCAGCATACAAGTGCTAGCAATGTTCATAAATTAACTGGAACTGTGTTTGCGAGCAGAAATGTACAGGGCAAAAACCATGAGTCTGCAACTGCCAGCAGGCCTCAGGTGACCGAGATGACTCAGAGTCCGCAACAAAGGATGAATGCAAGGCAATTCACACCTTGTTGGTGTTGTGGAGGCTTCCATTCAGCCTATTCATGCCGCTTCAAAGGGTATGTTTGCAAGAACTGTGGAACAATGGGGCACATCCAACGAGCTTGCAGACGAGCTGCAAGCTCTGCAAAACCTGCCAACCACCACATGGCAGAGGAAGATCGGTACATAGAAACATAGAAACATAGAAAATAGGTGCAGGAGTAGGCCATTCGGCCCTTCGAGCCTGCACCACCATTCAATGAGTTCATGGCTGAACATGCAACTTCAGTACCCCATTCCTGCTTTCTCGCCATACCCTTTGACCCCCCTAATAGTAAGGATTACATCTAACTCCTTTTTGAATATACTTAGTGAATTGGCCTGAACAACTTTCTGTGGTAGAGAATTCCACAGGTTCACCACTCTCTGGGTGAAGAAGTTTCTCCTCATCTCGGTCCCCTTATCCTTAGACTGTGACCCCTGGTTCTGGACTTCCCTAACATTGGGAACATTCTTCCTGCATCTAACCTGTCTAAACCCATCAGAATTTTAAAACTTTCTATGAGATCCCCTCTCATTCTTCTGAACTCCAGTGAATACAAGC
This sequence comes from Pristiophorus japonicus, assembly GCF_044704955.1. Classification (NCBI taxonomy): domain Eukaryota; kingdom Metazoa; phylum Chordata; class Chondrichthyes; family Pristiophoridae; genus Pristiophorus; species Pristiophorus japonicus. Next base: position 110,118,172 of record NC_091990.1, on the reverse strand, counting down.
CCAGTTGATCCATGGTGGATCAAAGCAATTTCGAGCCTCAGAGAGAGGAGGCAGATGCTGAAGTACACGGGGTGCATACATTTTTGACAAAATGTCCACCTATAATGCTAAATGTAAAATTGAATGGCTTACCCGTAGCCATGGAACTGGACACTGGCGCTAGCCAATCCATCATGAGTAAAAAGATACTTGAGAGACTGTGGTGCAACAAGGCACTCAGACCAGCCCTGAGCCCCATCCACATGAAACTGAGAACGTACACCAAAGAGCTTATCACTGTCCTGGGCAGCGCCATGGTCAAGGTCACCTACGAGGGCACGGTGCACGAACTGCTACTCTGGATTGTCCCGGGCGATGGCCCCACACTGCTTGGAAGGAGCTGGCTGGGCAAAATCTGCTGGAACTGGGATGACATCCGAGTGCTATCACATGTCGATGAGGCCTCATGTACCCAGCTCCTTAACAAATTTCTTTCCCTTTTTGAGCCAGGCATTGGATACTTTTCCGGGGCAAAGGTACGGATCCACTTGGTCCCAGAGGCACGACCCATTCACCACAAGGCACGAGCGGTACCTCACATGATGAGGGAGAGAGTGGAAATTGAGCTGCACAGGTTGCAACGCGTGGGCATCATCTCCCCAGTGGAATTCAGTAAGTGGGCCAGCCTGATTGTTCCAGTACGCAAAAGTGATGCACGGTCAGGATTTGCGGCGATTATAAAGTAACTATTAATTGTTTCTCGCTACAGGACCAATACCCGCTACCTAAGGCAGACGGCCTATTTGCGACGCTGGCAGGAGGCAAGACATTCACCAAGTTCAACCTGACTTCGGCCTATATGACGCAGGAGCTGGAGGAGTCTTCGAAGGGCCTCACCTGCATCAACACGCACAAGGGACTGTTCATCTACAACAGATGCCTTTTGGAATTCGGTCGGCTGCAACGATCTTCCAGAGAAACATGGAGAGCCTACTCAAGTCGGTACCACACACGGTGGTCTTTCAGGACGACATATTGGTCATGGGTCAGGACACCGTCGAGCACCTACAAAACCTTGAGGAGGTCCTCCAGCGACTGGATCGCGTAGGGCTGCGGCTGAAGAGGTCGAAATGCGTCTTCATGGCAACAGAAGTGGAGTTTTTGGGGAGAAAGATCGCAGTGGACGGCATTCGGCCCACAGACGCCAAGACAGAGGCTATCAGGAATGCGCCTAGGTCACAGAACATCATGGAGCTGCAGTCGTTCCTGGGACTCCTCAACTATTTTGGTAACTTTCTACCGGGGTTAAGCACCCTCTTAGAGCCCCTACATGTGTTATTGCATAAAGGTGAGAACTGGGTATGGGAAAAAAACCAAGTAATTGCTTTTGAGAAAGCCAGAAACATTTTATGCTCCAACAAGTTGCTTGTATTGTATAACCTGTGTAAATGACTTGTGCTAGCACATGATGCATCGTCAACCGACAGCATGATTGAGAAAGAGGCATTAGCGTGTGTGTTCGGGGTAAAGAAAATGCATCAGTACCTGCTTGGCCCAAATTTGAGCTGGAAACCGATCACAAGCCCCTCATATCCCTGGTCGCTGAAAACAAGGGGATAAATACTAATGCCTCAGACCGCATACAAAGGTGGGCACTCGCGCTATCAGTATATAACTATACCATCCGCCACAGGCCAGGCACTGAGAACGATGCGGATGCTCTCAGTCGGCTACCATTGCCCACCACGGGGGTGGAAATGGCGCAGCCTGCAAACTTATTGATGGTGGCGCAGCCCGCAGACTTGTTGTTCGTCATGGAAGGGTTTGAAAATGATAAATCACCTGTCACGGCCCGCCAGATTAGGACTTGGACCAGCCAAGATCCTCTGCTGTCCCTAGTAAAAAACTGTATACTGCATGGGAACTGGGCCAGCATCCCCGTTGAAATGCAAGAGCTAATCAAGCCGTTCCAGCGGCAAAAGGATGAGCTGTCCATTCAGGCAGACTGCCTGTTGTGGGGTAACCGCGGAGTGCTATCCAAAAAGGGCAGGGAGATGTTCATCTCGGATCTCCACAACACACACCCGGGTATAGTAATGATGAAAGCAATAGCCAGATCCCAAGTGTTGTGGCCCGGTATTGACTCTGACTTAGAGTCCTGTGTACGGCAATGCAGCGTGTGTGCTCAGTTGAACAATGCGCCCAGAGAGGCACCATTAAGTTTGTGGTCCTGGCCCTCCAGACCATGGTCAAGGATCCATGTCGACTATGCGGGCCCGTTTCTCAGTAAAATGTTCCTGGTGGTGGTGGATGCTTTTTCAAAATGGATTGAATGTGAAATAATGTCGGGAAGCACTGCCACCGCCACCATTGAAAGCCTGAGGGCCACGTTTGCCACCCACGGCCTGCCTGACATACTGATCAGTGACAACGGGCCATGTTTCACCAGTGTCGAACTTAAAGAATTCATGACCCGCAATGGGATCAAACATTTCACCTTGGCCCAGTTTAAACCAGCCTTCAATGGGCAGGCAGAGCGGGTAGTACAAACAATCAAACAGAGCCTTAAACGAGTCACAGAAGGCTCACTCCAAACCCGCCTGTCCCGAGTACTGCTCAGCTACCACATGAGACCCCACTCACTTACAGGGGTGCCCCCGGCTGAGCTACTCATGAAAAGGACACTTAAAACCAAAATCTCGCTGGTTCACCCCAACCTGTATGATCAGGTAGAGAGCAAGCGGCAGCAAGAAAATGTAAACGATGGTCGCGCCACTGTGTCACGGGAAATTGATCTGAATGACCTGCTGTATGTGCTAAACTATGGACATGGTCCCAAGTGGATCGCGGGCACGGTGATAGCTAAAGAAGAGAGTAGGGTGTTTGTAGTCAAACTAGACAATGGACAAATTTTCAGAAAGCACTTGGACCAAACAAGGCTACGGTTCACAGACTGCCCTGAACAACCCCCAGCAAACACCATCTTTGTGGAGCCCACAACTCACACCCAAAGAATAAATGACACCACCCCGGACCAGGAAATCAAACCCATCATGCCCAACAGCCCTGCAAGGCCAGGCTCACCCAACAGCCTTGCAGGGCCAACAACACGCCAGCCCAGCGAGGGCACAGCCAACACACCAGAACAGACATTTGTACCGAGGCGGTCCACCAGGGTAAGAAAGGCTCCCAACCGCCTCACCTTGTAAATAATTTTCACTTTGACCTTGTGGGGGAGTGGTGTTGTGTATCTGTAAAACATGCACTCCCATGTTCCGCTACCAGGGAGTGCATCCCCTGAAGTCCCAAAGGATCCCAGCATCCCTTGGGAGCACTGTATATAAGCCGGCCCCTAAGGCCTGTTCCTCACTCTGGAGTGTCTTAATAAAGACTGAGGTCATTGTTACTTTAACCTCCCTGTGTGCAGTCTCATCTGTGTTAGGAACACTACATTAACCAAACTGGTAGCAATACTGTGGAGCAGGATTTCCTGGAGTGAATAAGGGATGGTTTTCTCGACCAATATGTCGAGGAACCAACTTAGAGCAAGCCATCCTAGACTGGGTCTTGTGACCCCTGGTTCTAGACATAGAAACATAGAAAATAGGTGCAGGAGAAGGCCATTCGGCCCTTCGAGCCTGAACCACCATTCAATAAGATCATGGCTGAGCGTTCACCTCAGTACCCCTTTCCTGCTTTCTCTCCATACTCCTTGATCCCTTTAGCCGTAAGGGCCATATCTAACTCTCTTTTGAATATATCCAATGAACTGGCATCAGCAACTCTCTGCGGTAGGGAATTCCACAGGTTAACAACTCTCTGAGTGAAGAAGTATCTCCTCATCTCAGTCCTAAATGGCTTAGACCTTATCCTTAGACTATGTCTCCTGATTCTGGACTTCCCCAACATCGGGAACATTCTTCCTGCATCTAACCTGTCCAGTCCCGTCAGAATTTTATATGTTTCTATGCGATCCCCTCTCATCCTTCTAAACTCCAGTGAATACAGGCCCAGTCAATCCAGTCTCTCCTCATATGTCAGTCCTGCCATCCCGGGAATCAGTCTGATGAACCTTCGCTGCACTCCCTCAATAGCAAGAATGTCCTTCCTCAGATTAGGAGAACACAACTGAACACAATATTCAAGGTGAGGCCTCACCAAGACCCTGTACAACTGCAATAAGACCTCCCTGCACCTATACTCAAATCCCCTTGCTTTGAAGGCCAACATACCATTTGCCTTCTTCACCGCCTGCTGTACCTGCATGCCAACTTTCAGTGACTGATGTACCATGACAGCCAGGTCTCGTTGCACCTCCCCTTTTCCTAATCTCCCGCCATTCAGATAATATTCTACCTTCATGTTTTTACCACCAAAGTGGATAACCTCACATTTATCCACATTATACTGCATCTGCCATGCGTTTGCTCACTCACCTAACCTGTCCAAGTCAACCTGCAGCCTCTTAGCGTCCTCCTCACAGCTCACACTGCCACCCAGCTTAGTGTCATCTGCAAACTTGGAGATATTACACTCAACTCCTTAATCTAAATCATTAATGTATATTGTAAACTTGCACACCAATCTCTTGTGTGGGACCGTGTCAAAAGCCTTTTGAAAGTCCAAATACACTGGTTCTCCCTTGTCCACTCTACCAGTTACATCCTCAAAAAATTCGAGAAGATTTGTCAAGCATGATTTCCCTTTCATAAATCCATGCTGACTTGGACAGATCCTGTCACTGCTTTCCAAATGGATTGCTATTTCATTTTTAATAATTGATTCCAACATTTTACCCACTACTGATGTCAGGCTAACCGGTCTATAATTACCCATTTTCTCTCTCACTCCTTTCTTAAAAAGTGGTGTTACATTAGCTACTCTCCAGTCCATAGGAACTAATCCAGAGTCGATACTGTTGGAAAATGATCACCAATGTATCTATTATTTCTAGGGCCATTTCCTTAAGTACTCTGGGATGCAGACTATTAGGCCCCGGGGTTTTATCGGCCTTCAATCCCATCAATTTCCCTAACACAATTTCCCGCCTAATAAGGATTTCCTTCAGTTCCTCCTTCTCACTAGACCCTCGGTTCCCTAGTATTTCCAGAAGGTTATTTGTGTCCTCCTTCATGAAAACAGAACCAAAGTATTTGTTCAACTGGTCTGACATTTTTTTGTTCCCCATTATAAATTCACCTGGATCTGACTGCAAGGGACCTACGTTTGTCTTCACTAATCTTTTTCTCGTCACATATGTATAGATGCTTTTGCAGTCAGTTTTTATGTTCCCAGCAAGCTTCCTCTCATACTCTATTTTCCCCCTCCTAATTAAACCCTTTGTCCTCCTCTGCTGAATTCTAAATTTCACCCAGTCCTCAGGTTTGCTGCTTTTTCTATCCAATTTATATGACTCTTCCTTGGATTTAACACTATCCTTAATTTCCCTTGTTAGCCACGGTTGAGCCACCTTCCCCATTTTATTTTTACTCCAGACAGGGATGTACAATTGCTGAAGTTCATCCATGTGATCTTTAAATGTTTGCCATTGCCTATCCACCCTCAACCCTTTAAGTATCATTCGCCAGTCTATTCTAGCTAATTTAGGTCTCATACCATTAAAGTTACCTTTCCTTAAGGTCAGGACGCTAATCTCTGAATGAACTGTGTCACTCTCCATCTTAATAAAAAATTCTACCATATCTTCCCCAAGTGGCCTCGCACTAGATTGCTAATTAGTCGTTTCTCATCACACATCACCCAGTCTAGAATGGTCAGCCCTCTCGTTGATTCCTCGACATATTGGTCGAGAAAACCATCCCTAATACACTCCAGGAAATCCTCCTTCACCGCATTGCTACCAGTTTGGTTAGCCCAATCTATATGTGGATTAAAGTCACCCATGATAACTGCTGTACCTTTATTGCATGCATCCCTAATTTCTTGTTTGATGCTGTCCCCAACCTCACTACTACTGTTTAGTGGAATTAACAATCTTGTCGTGTGAAGCCCCATGGGGAAGAGTGACCATAATATGGTAGAATTCTTCATTAAGATCAAGAGTGACACAGTTAATTCAGAAACTAGAGTCCTGAACATAAAGAAAGGTAACTTCGATGGTATGAGACGTGAATTGGCTAAGATAGACTGGCGAATGATACATAAAGGATTGACAGTAGATAGGCAATGGCAAACATTTAAAGATCACATGGATGAACTACAACAATTGTACATCCCTGTCTGGTGTAAAAATAAAACGGGGAAGGTGGCTCAACCATGGCTAACAAGGGAAATTAGGGATAGTGTTAAATCCAAGGAAGAGGCATATAAATTGGCCAGAAAAAACAGCAAACCTGAGGACTGGGAGAAATGGGAGACTAAGGGTTTAATTAGGAGGGGGAAAATAGAGTATGAGAGTAAGCTTGTAGGGAACATAAAAACTGACTGCAAAAGCTTCTATAGATATTTGAAGAGAAAAAGATTAGTGAAGACTAATGTAGGTCCCTTGCAGTTTGAATCAGGTGAATTCATAATGGGGAACAAGAAAATGGCAGACCAATTGAATAAATACTTTGGTTCTGTCTTCACTAAGGAAGACACAATTTACCTCTCGAAAATACTAGGGAACCGAGGGTCTAGCGAGAAGGAGGAACTGAGAGAACTGAGTGAAATCCTTATTAGTGAAGAAATGGTGTTAGGGAAATTGATGGGATTGAAGGCCGATAAATCCCCAGGGCCTGATAGTCTGCTTCCCAGAGTACTTAAGGAAGTGGCCCTAGAAATAGTAAATGCATTGGTGGTCAATTTCCAACATTCCATGGATTCTGGATCAGTTCTTATGGATTGGAGGGTAGCTAATGTAACCCCACTTTTTAAAAAAGGAGGGAGAGAGAAAACAGGGAATTATAGACCGGTTAGCCTGACATCAGTAGTGGGTAAAATGCTGGAATCAATTATTAAAGATGTAATAGCAGCGCATTTGGAAAGCAGTGACAGGATCGGTCCAAGTCAGCATGGATTTATGAAAGGGAAATCATGTTTGACAAATCTTCTAGAATTTTTTGCGGATGTAACTAGTAGAGTGGATAAGGGAGAACCAGTGGATGTGGTGTATTTGGACTTTCAAAAGGCTTTTGACAAGGTCCCACACAAGAGATTAGTATGCAAAATTAATGCACATGAGATTGGGAGTAATGTATTGACGTTGATAGAGAACTGGTTGGCAGTCAGGAAGCAAAGAGTGCAAATAAACGGGTCCTTTTCAGAATAGCAGGCAGTGACTAGTGGGGTACCGCAAGATTCAGTGCTGGGACCCCAGCTATTTACAATATACATTAATGATTTAGACGAAGGAATTGAATGTAATATCTCCAAGTTTGCGGATGACACTAAGCTGGGTGGCAGTGTGAGATGTGAAGGCGATGCTAAGAGGCTGCAGGGTGACTTGGACAGGTTAGGTGAGTGGGCAAATGCAGGCAGATGCAGTATAATGTGGATAAGTGTGAGGCTATCCACTTTGGTGGCAAAAACATGAAGGCAGATTATTATCTGAATGGTGATAGATTAGTAAAAGGGAAGGTGCAACGAGACCTGGGTGTCATGGTACATCAGCCATTGAAAGCAGGCATGCAGGTACAGCAGGCGGTGAAGAAAACAAATGGCATGTTGGCCTTCATAGCGAGAGGATTTGAGTATAGGAGCAGGGAGGTCTTGCTGCAGTTGTACAGAACCTTAGTGAGACCACACCTTGAGTATTGTGTGCAGTTTTGGTCTCCTAATCTGAGGGAGGACATTCTTGCTATTGAGGGAGTGCAGCGAAGGTTCACCAGACTGATTTCCGGGATGTCAGGACTGACATATGAAGAAAGACTGGATCGACGAGGCTTATATTCACTGGAATTTAGAAGAATGAGAGAGGATCTCACAGAAGCATCTAAAATTCTGACGGGTAGCTGACAGGTTAGATGCAGGAAGAATGTTCCCGATCTTGGGGAAGTCCAGAACAGGAGTCACAGGCTAAGGATAATGGGTAAGCCATATAGGGAGGTCCGAGATGAGGAGAAACTTTTTCACCCAGAGAATTGTGAAGCTATGGAATTCTCTACCACCTAAAGTTGTTGAGTCCAATTCGTTAGATATATTCAAAAGGGAGTTAGATGTGGTCCTTACGGCTAAAGGGATCAGGAGGTATGGAGAGAAGGCAGGAGTGGGATACTGAAGTTGCATGATCAGCCATGATCATATTGAATGGCGGTGCAGGCTCGAATGGCGAATGACCTGCTCCTGCAACTATTTTCTATGTTTTTATGTTTCTGGGGCCTAGACGAACACACCTGCTCCTCCTGACCCCGTAAAAATTATTCAAACCTTACTGCTATTCGGTGCTCTACAGCTGTGCACAAGTTGCAACATCGGTTAACAAGGCCATAAAAAACTGCAAATCAAGCACACAAACAGGATATAGAGGCACCTAAAGTGCCAGAAAGTTACAAAGGATGATACCAGAACTTAGAGGTTAGAACTGGATTCACTGGATTTCTGAACAGGATGTTCGACAGGATGGTCTCCTCAGGGTTACTCTGGATCTATTTATTATTCGTTCCTGGGATGTGGGTGTCGCTGGCAAGGCCGGCACTTATTGCCCATCACTAATTGCCCCTTGAGAGGGTGGTGTTGAGCCATCTTCTTGAACCGTAGAGGGCAGTTAAGAGTCAACCACATTGTTGTGGGTCTGAATATTAAGGGAATCAGGGATATGGGGACAGTGAGGAAAGTGGAGTTGCAATCGATGATCAGCCATGATCTTATTGAAAGGCAGATCAGGCTTGAGGGGCCACAGGGCCTCTCCTGCTAATAATTCTTATGTTCTTATGTTCTTATAGGCCAGACCGGGTAAGGATGGCACATTTCTTTCACTAAAGGACATTAGTGAACCAGAAGGGTTTTTACGGTGGTCTCATGGTCACCATTACTGATATTAGTTTTTTATTCCAGATTTATTTAATTAACTGAATTTAAATTCCCCAGCTGCCGTGGTGGGATTTGAACTCATGTCCAGCTCATTAGTCCAGGCTGCAGGATTACTAGCCCAGTAACATAACATGGCTGAGTTCACCTGAACTTGGGCAACATTGTGTATAAAAATGTTCCTTCTTCCAACATTGACATAGAAACATAGAAAAATAGGTGCAGGAGTAGGCCATTCTGCTATTCGAGCCTGCACCGCCATTCAATAAGATCATGGCTGATCATTCCTTCATTACCCCTTTCCTGCTTTCTCTCCATACCCCTTGATCCCCTTAACCGTAAGAGCCATAATCTAACTCCCTCTTGAATATATCCAGTGAGCTGGCATCAACAACTCTCTGCGGCAGGGAATTCCACAGGTTAACAACTCTCTGAGTGAAGAAGTTTCTCCTCATCTCAGTCCTAAATGGCCTACCACTTATCCTAAGACTATGTCTCCTGGTTCTGGACTTCCCCAACATCGGGAACATTCTTCCCGCATCTAACCTGTCCAGTCCCGTCGGAATCTTATATGTTACCATGAGATCCCCTCTCATCCTTCTAAACTCCAGTGAATAAAGGCCCAGTTGATCCAGTCTCTCCTCTTATGGCAGCCCAGCCATCCCTGGAATCAGTCTGGTGAACCTTCGCTGCCATGCATTTGCCCACTCACCTAACCTATCCAAGTCACCCTGCAGCCTCTTAGCGTCCTCCTCACAGCTCACACTGCCACCCAGTTTAGTGTCATCTGCAAACTTGGAGATATTACACTCTATTCCTTCATCCAAATCATTAATGTATATTGTAAAGAGCTGGAGTCCAAGCACTGAGCCCTGCGGCACTCCACTAGTCACTGCCTGCCATTCTGAAAAGGACCCGTTTATCCCGACTCTTTGCTTCCTGCCTGCCAACCAGTTCCCTATCCACGTCAGTATATTACCCCCAATAGCATGTGCTTTGACTTTGCACCACAATCTCTTGTGGGGTACCTTGTCAAAAGCCTTCTAAAAGTCCAAATACACCACATCCACTGATTCTCCCCTGTCCATTCTGCTAGTTACATCCTCAAAAGATTTCAGAAGATTCGTCAAGCATGATTTCCCCTTCATAAATCCATGCTGACTTGGTCCGATCCTGTCTCCGCTTTCCAAGTGCACTGCTATTTCATCCTTAATGATTGATTCCAACATTTTCCCCACTACTGATGTCAAGCTAACCGGTCTATAATTACCCGTTTTCTCTCTCCTTCCTTTTTAAAAAAGTGATGTTACATTAGCTACCCTCCAGTCCATAGTAACTGATCCAGATTCGATAGACTGTTGGAAAATGATCACCAATGTATCCACTATTTCTAGGGCCACTTCCTTGAGCACCTTGGGATGCAGACTATCAGGCCCCGGGGATTTATCGGCCTTCAATCCCATCAATTTCCCTAACACAATTTCCCGCCTAATAAGGATATCCTTCAGTTCCTCCTTCTCACTCGACCCACTGTCCCCTAGTACCTTCGGAAGGTTATTTGTATCTTCCTTCGTGAAGACAGAACCGAAGTATTGGTTCAATTGGTCTGCCATTTCTTTGTTCCCCATTATAATTTCACCTGAATCCGACTTCAAGGGACCTACATTTGTCTTCACTAATCTTTTTCTCTTCGCATATTTATAGAAGCTTTTGCAGTCAGTTTTTATATTTCCTGCAAGCTTCTGCTCGTACTCTATTTTGCCCCTCTTAATTAAAGCCTTAGTCCTCCTCTGTTGAATTCTAAATTTCTCCCAGTCCTCAGGTTTGTTGCTTTTTCTAGCCAATTTATATGCCTCCTCCTTGGCTTTAACACTATCCTTAATTTCCTTTGTTAGCCATGGTTGAGCCACCTTCCCAGTTTTATTTTTACTCCAGACAGGGATGTACATTTGCTAAAGTTCATCCATGTGATCTTTAAATGTTTGCCATTGCTTATCCACCATCAACCCTTTTATTCTAGCCAATTCAGGTCTCATACTGTTGAAGTTACCTTTCCTTAAGTTCAGGATCCTAGTTTCCGAATTAACTTTGTCACTCTCCATCTTAATAAGGAATTCTACCATATTATGGTCACTTTTCCCCAAGGGGCCTCGTACAACAAGATTGCTAATTACTCCCTTCTCATTACACAATACCCAGTCTAGGATGGCCAGCTCCCTGGTTGGTGCCTAGGCATAATACACTCCAGGAAATCCTCCTCCACCGCATTGCTACAAGTTAGGTTAACCCAATCAATGTGTAGATTAAAGTCGCCCATGATTACTGCTGTACCTTTATTGCACACATCCCTTATTTCTTGCTTGATGCTGTCCCCAACCTCACTACTACTATTTGGTGGTCTATACACAACATCCAGTAGCGTTTTCAGCCCTTTGGTATTCCGCAGCTCCATCCATACCGATTCCACATCATCCAGGCTAATGTCCTTCCTTACAATTGCATTAATTTCATTTTTAACCAGCAACGCCACCCAGCCTCCTTTTCCTTTCTGTCTATCCTTCCAAAATGCTGAATACCCTTGGATGTTGAGTTCCCAGCCTTGGTCCCCCTGGAGCCATGTCTCCGTGATGCCAATCACATCATATCCGTTAACTGCTATCTGCGCAGTTAATTCAACCACCTTATTCCGAATACTCCTCGCATTGAGGCACAGAGCCTTCAGGCTTGTTTTTTTAACACACTTTGCCCCTTTAGAATTTTGCTGTAATGTGGCCCTTTTTGTTTTTTGCCTTGGGTTTCTCTGCCCTCCACTTTTACTATTCTCCTTTCTATATTTTGCTTCTGCCTCCTTTTTATTTCCCTCTGTCTCCCTGCATAGGTTCCCATCCCCCTGCCATATTAGTTTAACTCCTCCCCAACAGCACTAGCAAACACTCCCCCGAAGACATTGGTTCCGGTCCTGCCCAGGTACAGACCGTCCGGTTTGTACTGGTCCTACCTTCCCCAGAACCGGTTCCAATGTCCCAGGAATTTGAATCCCTCCCTTCTGCACCACTCCTCAAGCCACGTATTCACCTGAGCTATCCTGCGATTCCTACTCTGACTAGCACGTGGCACTGGTAGCAATCCTCAGATTACTACTTTTGAGGTCCTACTTTTTAATTTAGCTCCTAGCTCCCTAAATTCGCCTCGTAGGACCTCATCCCGTTTTTTACCTATGTCATTGATACCTATATGCACCACGACAACTGGCTGTTCACCCTCCCTTTTCAGAATGTCCTGCACCCGCTCTGAGACATCCTTGACCCTTGCACCAGGGAGGCAACATACCATCTTGGAGTCTCGGTTGCGGCCGCAGAAATGCCTATCTATTCCCCTTGAATCCCCTATCACGATCGCTCTCCCACTCTTTTTCCTGACCTCTCGCTTCCCGCCACTTCGCCAAACCTTTCAGCTCAATTTCAAAATTCTCATACTTATTTTCAAATCCCTCCAAGGCCTCGCCCCTCCCTATCTCTGTAATCTCCTCCAGCCCCACAACCCCCCGAGGTGTGTGCGCTCCTCTAATTCTGCCCTCTTGAGCAACTCTGATTATAATCGCTCAACCATTGACAGCCGTGCCTTCTGTTGCCTGGGCCCCAAGCTCTGGAACTCCCTGCCTAAACCTCTCCACCTCTCTTTCCTCCTTCAAGACGCTCCTTAAAACCTGCACTGTTTGAGCAACCTTTTGGTAACCTGTGCTAATTTCTACCTACGCGGTTCGGTGTCAAATTTTTAGCGCATAACACTCCTGAGAAGCGCCTTGGGATGTTTCACTATTTTAAAGGTGCTATATAAATACAAGTTGTTGTTGTTGTTAGCGCCACGCCCTGATGAAAGGCGAGCATTTCAACGCAGCACCTACCCAGTTACAGACGTGAACAGCCCTGAGGAATTATCCCCAATCATCACCCATTGAGTGAGGAGATGGGCTGAGGCTCCTCTCATACCGCAGGGGGAAGATGCAGAAGGTACTGGATGGGAGGGAAGACCAAGGCTTGAACAGTGTGGTGTTCTGAGGCAAAGCATAGATATGGTTTTATTATTAAGCACACCGCTCCCCAAACCATAATTGTTTATGTGCAGTTTCTTCAGAAAAAAGAGAGAAAAATATGCATTTATATAGCGCCTTCCATGGCCTCAGGACATCCCAAAGTGTTTTATAGCCAATGACTTACATTTTGAAGTGTAGTCACTGTTGTAATGTGGGAAATACAGCAGCCAAATTGCACATAGCAAGCTCCCAGAAACAGCTATGTGATAATGACCAGGTAATCTGTTTTAGTCATGTTGGTTGAGGGATAAATATTGGCTGGGGAGATCTTCTTTGAATTAATGACTTCTTTGAATTAAGTGTCAGCTGCGGCTCAGTGGGTAGCACTCTCACCTCTGTGTCAGAAGGTTGTGGATTCAAGTCCCACTCCAGGGACTTAAGCACAAAAATCTAGGCTAACATTCCAGTGCAATGCTGAGGGAGCAGTGCACTGTCTGACAAGGGCAGACATCGACGACGAGATTCAACACTGCGTCCAGTGCGCCAATGCAACCTTCGGCCGCCTGAGGAAACGAGTGTTCAAAGATCAGGCCCTCAAATCTGCCACCAAGCTTATGGTCTACAGGGCTGTAGTGATACCTGCCCTCCTCTATGGCTCAGAGATGTGGGCCATATACAGTAGACACCTCAAATCGCTGGAGAAATATCACCAATGATGTCTCCGCAAGATCCTGCAAATCCCCTGGGAGGACAGACACACCAACATTAGCATCCTCGACTAGGTCAATATCCCAGCATCGAAGCACTGACCACATTCGACCAGCTCCGCTGGGCGAGCCACATTGTTCGCATGCCCGACACAAGACACCCAAAGCACGCGCTCTACTCGGAACTCCTACACGGCAAGCAAGCCCAAAGTGGGCAGAGGAAACATTTCAAGGACACCCTCAAAGCCGCCTTGATAAAATGCAACATCCTCACCGACACCGGAAAGTCTCTGGCCAAAGACTACCCTAAGTGGAGGAAGTGCATCCGGGAGGGCACTGAACATCTCGTGTCTCATCGCTGAGAGCATGCAGAAACCAAAAAATAGGAGGTGGGTGGGGTGGCTTGACCCATCCACCTTCACGGAGGTGTGTGGGGGGCCTGACCCATTCACCTCCATGGCACGAACCTGGTATTGCAGTACTTCCAGGAACGGTGCAGTGGCTCTCGGCCTTTTGGCTAAGGGCATTGGCGCAGAGTGATCCTTGATGTGTGCAAGGTGACCTCTGGCGTTTGTGATTTGACAAAGAATTGGAAAGATTGGCTACGAATTTAAAAAAAAAAATGCAGAAACCAAGCGCAGGCAGTGGAAGGAGCGTGCAGCAAACCAGTCCCACCCATTCTTTTCTTCAACCATTGTCTCTCCCACCTGTGACAGAGACTGTAATTCCCGCATTGGACTGTTCAGTCATCTAAAAACTCATTTTTAGAGTGGAAGCAAGTCTTCCTCGATTTTGAGGGACTGCCTATGATAATGATGCACTGTTTGAGGTGCCATCTTTCAGCTGAGATGCCAAACCGAGGCCCCATCTGCCCTCTCAGGTGGATGTAACAGATCTCTTGGCACTATTCGAAGAAGAGCAGGGGAGTTATCCCCGGTGTCCTGGGCAATATTTATCCCTCAATCAAAATAACAAAAAAACAGATTATTTGCTCATTATCACATTGCTGTCTGTTCCCCTGCCTGTTGCAGCTGCCCTCATACCATCCTCCACCTGCTCCACGACGACATGTAAACCGTGCTCCTGACCAATGGATCCACCATACTCCCAATCCACATCCGGACCATGGTCAAGCTGGGCTGCATCATCGCACCAACACTCTTCTTGACCTTCGTTGTTGCAATGCTTCATCTCACCCTTAGCAAGCTCCGCACTGGTGTGGAGCTAAATTAATTTTGAGGGACTGCCTATGATGATAAATGGGGATCTGTTCAACCTCCATCGCCTCCAGATCCAAGGTATTCCCATCCTCTGTCATTGAATTACAGTACGCAGACAACGCTTGCATCTGTGTACACTCGGAGGCCGAACTCCAATCCATCGTCAACACCTTCACTGAGGCGTACGAGAGCATGGACCTTACACTAAACATCCGTAAGACAAAGGTCATCTACCAACCTGACCCCGCCACACAGCACTGCCCCCCGATTATCTACATCCACGGCGAGGCCTTGGACAATGTGAACCATTTTCCATACCTCGGGGACCTACTGTCAACAAGGGCAAACATTAATGATGAGGTCCAACACCGCCTTCAGTGTGCCAGCGCAGTCTTCGGTCACCTATGGAAGAGAATGTTTGAAGACCAGGACCTCAAATCTGGCACCAAGCTCAGGGTCCACTGGGTAATAGTGATATCCGCCCTCCTATATGGCTCAGAGATATGGACTATGTACAGCAGACACCTCAAATCGCTGGAGAAATACCACCAACACTGCCTCCGCAAAATCCTGCAAATCCCCTGGGAGGACAGACGCACCAACATTAGCATCCTTGATCAGGCCAACATCCCCAGCATCGAAGCATTGCCCACGATCGATCAGCTCCATTGGGCGGACCACGTCATCCACATGCCCGACACGAGACTCCCATAGCAAGCGCTCTACTCGGAACTCCTACATGGCAAGCAAGCCCCAAGTGCAGAGAAACATTTCAAGGACACCCTCAAAACCTCCTTGATAAAGCCACCAACACCTGGGAATCTTTGGCCAAAGACCACCCGAAGTGGAGGAAGAGCATCCGGGAGGGTGCTGAGCACCTCAATCCCATTGCCGAGAGCATGCAGAAAACAAGCACAGACAGTGGAAGCAGTGTGCGTCAACCCAGGCTCTCCACCCACCCTTTACTTCAACCACTGTCTGTCCCACCTGTGATAGATTCCTGGATTGGAATCTTCAGTCACCTGAGAACTCACTTTTAGAGTGGAAGCAAGTCTTCCTTGACTCCGAGGGACTGCCTATGATGATGATGTTTGTGGGAGCTTGCTGTGCTCAAATTGGCTGCCGCATTTCCTACATTACAACAGTGACTACATTTCGAAACGTACTTAATTGGCTGTAAAGTGCTTTGGGGCATCCGGTGGTCGTGAAAGGCACTGTAAAAATGCAAGTCTTTCTTTCTTTCTTATGGCCACCTGAGAGGGCAGACGGGGCCTTGGTTTAATGTTTCATCTGAAATAAGGCCCCCATAACAGTGCAGCACTCCCTCAGCACTGGTAACTGCGAATGTCAGCCTGGAGTGGGACTGAAACCCACAACCTTTTGATGAAGAATGCTACCCACTGAACCATGGCTGACGACAAAATTTGAAAGGTTTAAATGTTTCCCTGCCAGTAGAACTCAGCACTGCCATATCACAATTACGTGCCAGCATCAAACCAGTGGTGTAACAGAGCTAGGAAGTTGAACGTGATGTTAGAGCCACAGTCTTCGAGGAAAACATGTTATTAAGAACAAGTTGCTTAACTATAAGTTACCGAAGGTGAAGATGCCATTGAGTTCCAGAAGGGCGATGTCGTACTCAACAGGGTAGGCGGGCTTGAATTTGGGATGTATGATGACACGTTTGAGCGTGTGTGTTTGCTCCTCTCTATCCAGCTGCTTCAGGTTATATTCCCCAGCTGTAACCTTCAACACGGACAAGATGTTCCTGAGGCCAACGGAAAAAAGCAAAGAGTCATAACGCAGCACGTTGCTGAGGAGAAATACTTCTTCCTCACACAGGACTCACCAGCGAATAGATCGGTTAGGGTGTTTAAGTTCAGATTTACTGGACACCTACAGTAACTCAGGTTTAAAAGGAGTTAAATTATGAGGATTGGCCACGACTACCACTCTTACATCATTAAAACAGATGATCTGCTCATTATCACATTGCTGTTTGTGGGACCTTGCTGTGGGCAAATTGGCTGCTGCATTTCCTACATTGTGACAATGATTACACTCCAAAAAAGAACTTAATTGGCTGTATAACCCTTTGGGAGGCTCTAAGATCATGAATGACGCTATATGCATGCAAGCAATGACCTCCTAACTTTTATTTGGGCTGTGCGGCCCCTTTAACGGGTAAGGATAGGTTGGGGGTGGGTGGGAGGTTGGGGAGGAGGGGAAAGTGTTGAGTGAGGGGGGAGGTTGGAGTGCAGGGGGAGGGGGAGGTTGGGGGGAAGGGGGAGAGGCAGTTTGGGGTGCGGGGGGGAGGGGGAGTTTTGGGTGCAGGGGGGAGGAGGAGGTTGGGGTGCGTGGGGGAGGCAGGAGAGGTTGGGGACGGGGAGGTTGGGGGAGGGGGGAGGTTGGGGGAGGGGGGAGGTTGGGGAGTGGGGAGGTTGGGGTGCAGGGGGGAGGTTGGGGGGAAGGGGGAGGTTGGGGTGCGGGGGGAGAGGGGGAAGTTGGGGGGTGGGGGGAGGTTGAGGAGTTGGGGGAGAGGGGGAAGGTTGGGGTGCGGGGAGAAGGGAGAGGGGGAGGTTAGGGTGCGTGGGGGGGGCGGGGGCGGTTGGAGAGTGTGAGAGGTTGGGGTCGGGGGTTGAGGGGGGCAGTTGGGGGAGTGGGGCAGGTAGGGGGGTCTGAGAGTTGGGGTCGGTGGTTGGGGAGGGGGAAGGTTGGGGGGTGGAGGATGTAGGGGGTGTGAGAGTTTGGGGTCAGGGGTTGGTGGGGGTGTGAGAGTTTGGGGTCGGGGGTTGGGGAGTGTGAGAGGTTGGGGTCGGGATTGGGGGGAGCCCCGGCCGGAAGAGGCCCGGGTTGTTTTTGTTGGTCATTAGATGAGCACTTCTGCTTCTCCTGACACCCGTAAAAATAATTCAAAACTTAGCCTTTTTTCAGTCTTTGTTGGATGGAGATAAAATGCAACATGGAGCCACAGCGCCACCTGCAGTGGAGGCATAGCTGGGAGGACTCAACGGGAGGTAAGAGTAATACATCAGTCGATAGGTTTAAAAGAAACAACGTGCATTTATATAGCGCCTTTCATGACCACCGGACGTCTCAAAGCATTTTACAGCCAATGAAGTACTTTTGGAGTGTCATCCCTGTTGCAATGTGGGAAACACGGCAGCCAATTTACGCACAGCAAGCTTCCACAAACAGCAATGAGATAATGACCCAGATAATCTGTTTTTTGTTATGTTGATTGGGGGATAAATAGTGGCCCCAGGAAACTGAAGATAACTCCCCTGCTCTTCTTCGAAATAGTGGCTGTGGGATCTTTTACGTACACCTGAGAGGGCATACGGGGCCTTGGTTTAACGTCTCATCTGAAAGCCAGAGATGACAGAAATACCATCACAGAAAGGCTTTTAATATGTGATGGCTAGACTTAATTTAAAACATGACCTGAGCTTCTGATGAAAGAAAGCTGATGATAAGAGGACGACCTCCACGTCTCCGTACCTGTCCCGGATGCAATGAGCTGCTGTCAGCACCCACTTCTCACTGATGATCGTCCCTCCGCAGTAATGGTTGTTACGTCGTTTCAAAGAAACCTGCCAAAGAAGTTGAAGACTGTTGAATGCACAAAGAGCATACGAAATCTTAGAGCACAGAAGGAGGCCGGATCTTTGAAAGAGCGATCCAATTAGTCCCACTCCCCACTGCTTTTTCCCCATAATCCAAGCAATTTTTTTCCTGTTCAAGTATTCATCCAATTACCTTTTGAATTTGCTTCCACCGCCCTTTCAGGCAGCATGTTCCAGATCACAACTCGCTGCATAAAAACATTTCGCTTCATCTCCCCTCTGGCTCTTTTGCCGATCACCTTAAATCTTTGTCCTCTGCCCTCCTGCCAGTGGAAACAGTTTCTCCTTATTTACTCTATCAAAATCCCTCCTAATTTTTAACACCTCTATAAAATCTCCCCTCACCCTCCTCTGCTCTAACATAAGAACATAAGAACATAAGAATTAGGAACAGGAGTAGGCCATCTAGCCCCTCGAGCCTGCTCCGCCATTCAAAAAGATCATGGCTGATCTGGCCGTGGACTCAGCTCCACTTACCCGCCTGCTCCCCATAACCCTTAATTCCCTTATTGGTTAAAAATCTATCTATCTGTGACTTAAATACATTCAATGAGCTAGCCTCAACTGCTTCCTTGGGCAGAGAATTCCACAGATTCACAACCCTCTGGGAGAAGAAATTCCTTCTCAACTCGGTTTTAAATTGGCTCCCCCGTATTTTGAGGCTGTGCCCCCTAGTTCTAGTCTTCCCGAGCAGTGGAAACAACCTCTCTGCCTCTATCTTGTCTATCCCTTTCATGATTTTAAATGTTTCTATAAGATCACCCCTCATCCTTCTGAACTCCAACGAGTAAAGACCCAGTCTACTCAATCTATCATCATAAGGTAACCCCCTCATCTCTGGAATCAGCCTAGTGAATCGTCTCTGTACCCCCTCCAAAGCCAGTATATCCTTCCTTAAGTAAGGCGACCAAAACTGCACGCAGTACTCCAGGTGCTGCCTCACCAATACCCTATACAGTTGCAGAAGGACCTCCCTGCTTTTGTACTCCATCCCTCTCGCAATGAAGGCCAACATTCCATTCGCCTTCCTGATTACCTGCTGCACCTGCAAACTAATTTTTTGGGATTCATGCACAAGGACCCCCAGGTCCTTCTGCACCGCAGCATGTTGTAATTTCTCCCCATTCAAATAATATTCCCTTTTTTTGTTTTTTTTCCCAAGGTGGATGACCTCACACTTTCCGACATTGTATTCCATCTGCCAAACCTTAGCCCATTCGCTTAACCTATCTAAATCTCTTTGCAGCCTCTCTGTGTCCTCTACACAACCCGCTTTCCCACTAATCTTAGTGTCATCTGCAAATTTTGTTACACTACACTCTGTCCCCTCTTCCAGGTCATCTATGTATATTGTAAACAGTTGTGGTCCCAGCACCGATCCCTGTGGCACACCACTAACCACCGATTTCCAACCCGAAAAGGACCCATTTATCCCGACTCTCTGCTTTCTGTTAGCCAGCCAATTCTCTATCCATGCTAATACATTTCCACTGACCCCGCGTACCTTTATCTTCTGCAGTAACCTTTTGTGTGGCACCTTATCGAATGCCTTTTGAAAATCTAAATACACCACATCCATCAGTACACCTCTATCCACCATGTTTGTTATATCCTCAAAGAACAACAACTTGTATTTATATTGCGGCTTTAATGTAATGAAACGTCCCAAGGCGCTTCACAGGAGTATTACACGATAAAAATTTGACACCGAGCTGCATTAGTAGAAATTTAAGACAGAAATAGACAGTTTCTTGAGTGATAAGGGGTTATGGGGAAAGGGCAGGGAAGTGGAGCTGAGTCCATGATCAGATCAGCCATGATCTTATTAAATGGCGGAGCAGGCTCGAGGGGCCATATAGCCTACTCCTGCTCCTATTTCTTATGTTCTTATGTTCTTATGTAAATTAGCGCAAGTGACCAAAAGCTTGGTCAAAGAGGTAGGTTTTAAGGACAATTCACTGCCAGGAGACAGGTCATCTATTTAAATATTATAATGAGGCTGGAAGCCTGCGCTTTACTCTCTGTAATGTATTTGGTTCATTAGTTCTTTGCTTAAGAATTCATAGCAACACATTGTTAGTAATCAGGAAGGCAAATGGAATGTTCACCTTTATTGCAAAGGTGATAGAGTATAAAAGCACAGAAGTCCTGCTACAACTGTACAGGGTACTGCGTACAGTTTTGGTCTGTAACTAGAGGGATGCCATAGGAATCAGTGCTGGGAACTATTTACAATCTATATTAATGACGTGGATGAAGAGACCAAGTGTTATGTCGACAAATTTGCTGATGATACAAAGATAGGTGGGATAGCAAGTTGTGAGGAGAACGCAAGGAATCTGCAAAGGGATTTAGACAGGCTAAGTGAATGGGCAATTATTTGGCAAATGGAGTATATTGTAGGAAAATGTGAGGTTATCCACTTCAAAAGGAAAAATAAAAAAGCAAATTATTATTTAAATGAGGAGAAATTTTAAAATGTTGAGGTACAGAGGGATCTGGGGGTCCTTGTGCATGAAACACAAAAAGTTAGTATGCAGGTACAGCAAATAGGTAGGAGGGTAAATGGAATGTTGGCCTTTATTGCAAGGGGGATGGAGTATAAATGTAGGGAAGTACTGCTACAACTGTACAGGGTATTGGTGAGACCAAACCTAGAGTACTGTGTACAGTTTGAGTCTCCTTATTTAAGGAGGGATATACTTGCATTGGAGAAGGTTCAGTGAAGGTTCAGGAGGTTGATTCCTGAGATGAAGGGGTTGGCTTATGAAGAAGGGTTGGGCAGGTTAAGCCTATACTCATTGAAGTTTAGAAGAATGAGGGGTGATCTTATTGAAACATAAGATTATGAGGAGGCTCGACAGGGTAGATGCTGAGAGGGTGTTTCCCATTGTGAGGGAATCGAGAACTAGGGGGCATTGTTTCAGAATAAGCGGTTGCCCATTTAAAATGGAAATGAAGAGGAATGTCTTCTCTCAGGTGGTCGTAAATCTTTGGAATTCTATGCCCCAGAGAGCTGTGGCTGGGTCATTGAATATATTTAAGGTGGAGATAGACAGATTTTTGAATGACAAGAGAGTGAAGGGTTATGGGAAGCGGGCAGGAAAGTCGAGTTGAGGCCAAGGTCAGATCAGCCATGATCTTATTGAATGGCGGAGCAGGCTCAAGGGACCAAATGGCCCACTCCTGCTCCTATTTCTTATGTTCTTATGTTCCTATTGCTATTAAGAACTAGTTGATTTATTAACAAAGGTTTAACCACCATACTACACATTACCAGTTCATCCACCAGGCTCACAACCACCTGCCTCATCGTGGATCCCCTGAACCCAACTGGCTGGGGTTTTATTGAGTCTTGTGAACATCATGTGACTGGCTAAGCCACTCCCAACTCAACAGCTCTACAAACCTGTGAGCATACTCACAGATGTGTACATTACACCCTCCATTTTGAATTTAACTTTCGCTGGTCGGGTTTTGCAGGCCTAGTGAAACCCGCCAGCTAAAGTAAGGCAAGGACTGCTGGATTCAGGAGATAAGGGCCCTTACACTCATCTTCTGGATGCAGGGTCTCTATCTCACCCACTCCCCATGATCAATGAGGTTCCCATGATGCCTCTGATCCCCCAATGAGGAACTCTTCCCCCCCCCTCCGCCCGCTTCTCCAACCCCTGAACTTCACCTGATCCCCCCCCCACACCCGGACACCCCCCCGCCCCCCATGTTGGTCTCTGCCCCTGAACCTGTTGTGACCCCCTGCTCCTCCAGCCCCCGATATTTACCTGACTTCTCCGCGCCCCCACCCGTGCTGGTCCCAACCCCGCGAACCCTTCTCGGCCCCAGAACATGTTACGACCCCCCTCCCCACCCACCCCCGGTCCCCAACTCGTTCTCCCATGTATCCTCAGCACCTTGGAATTTCCCTTTCTTCCCATTGAAATTCAGCCCATTGGAGCCAAATTAAAATCCTTCCATGGCCTCGCCCCTCCCTATCTCTTTAACCTCCTCCAGCCCCACAATCCACTGAGATATCTGCGGTCCTCCAACTCTTGCTACTTGTCCATTGCCCTATTACCTTCCACCCACCATTGGCAGCCATGCTTCTGCTGCCTGGGCCCTAAACTCTCGAATTCCCTCCTTAAACCTCTTCGTCTCTCTGTCTCCCTCTCCTTCTTTAAGACGCTCTTCAAAGCCTACCTCTTTGGCCAAAGCTTTTGATTGCCTGTCCTAATGTCTCCTGCTTTGGTTCAGTTAGCCTGTAAGATTTTCCCAAGTATTTGAATTACTTTGAGCTCGAAACCAGTTCTTTCAAATCGCCATTTTAAATCTATTTTTCACACATATCTGATTTTCCCAGCTTACTTCCCAGAAGTAATAGCTTGGGTCTGTCTGATCTACACCATTTAATTTTTGACCTACTTCAATGAGGTCCATCTTATATAAGGGATGGAGCAGGAGCAGGTTCACTGGGACGAATGACCGACTTCGGTCCCTGTTTCAACAATAGCTGTCTAGCTTGTAAACCTTAACCTTCTCTAACCTTCCTCTAAGTCCTAGACTATGTCTCAGCTGTGGTTCAGTGGTTAGCACTCTCACTTCTAAGTCAAAAAATTGCAGGTTCAAGTCCCACTCCAGAAACTTGAGCACAAAAGTTCAGGCTGACACACCCAGTGTCGTGCTGCGAGGGCACTGCTTTTTGGATGAGACGTTAAACCGAGGTCCTTTCTGCTCTCTCAGGTGGATGTAAAAGATCATATGGTACAATTTTGAAGAACATCAGAGGAGTTATCCCTGGTATCCCTATCTCTGTAATATCTTCCAGCCCCACAAGCCCCCAAGATGTCTGCGCTCTTCTAATTCTGCCCTCTTGAGCATCCCTGATTATAATCGCTCCACCATTGGTGGCCATGCCTCCTGCTGCCAAGGCCCTAAGCTCTGGAACTCCCTTCCTAAATCTCTCCACCTCTCCACCTCTCTTTCCTCCTTTAAGACGCTCGTTAAAACCTCTTTGGCCAAGCTGTTGGTTACCTGCACTAATTTCTCCTTATGTGGCTCGGTGTCAAATATTTTATCTCACAATACTCCTGTGAAGCGCCTTGGGAAGTTTCACTACGTTAATGGCTCTATATAAATACAAGTTGTTGTTTTTGCTGTTTTTGGTGTCCTGGCCAATATTTATCCCTCAACCAACATCAGAAACAATTCATCTGATCATTGTCACATTGCTGTTTGTGGGAGCTTGCTGCTGTGTTTCCTACATTACAACAGTGACTGTACTTCATTAGTTGTAAAGCGCTTTGGGACGTCCGGTGGTTGTGAAAGGTGCTGTATAAATGCAAGTTTTCTTCCTTCATGCTTGATCCCAGTACACTCCTTTCCATACATTTTCTAACATGGAGAAGTTTGTGAGCAATAATTCAGCACCCCTAAGCAAATTTATTGGATAGTATCTCCGTGGCTGGAAACATTCCTTTAGGTTCTGGCTCACAGGTCCACTGACTGCATCAGCATTTCACCTGTAACTGTTAAGAGCCTCTCGTGACACCTCAGCCAGCAGTTGTTGACTCAGATTCAGCCAGTTGGTTCCGAACAATACCCACTTTACCACAGTTATATCACGTTACAGCCCGTGCCCTAACTCGCACCAAGTCCCACTCACCCATCAACCCTGTGCTCACTGACGGACATTGGCTCCCGGTTAAGCAATGCTTCGATTTCAAAATTCTCATCCTTGATTACAAATTCTTCCATGGCCTCGCCCCTCCCTATCTCTGTAATCTCCTCCAGCCTCACAACCCCATGAGATAACTGCGTTCCTCAAATTCTGCCCTCCTGAGCATCCTTGATTATAACTGTTCAACCATTGGTGACCGTGCCTTCAGCTGCCTGGGCCCCAAGCTCTGGAACTCCCTCCCTAAACCTTTCCACCTCTCTACCGCTCTCTCCTCCTTCAAGATGCTCCTTAAAACCTACCTCTTTGATCAAGCTTTTGGTCACCTGCACTAATTTTTTACGTGGCTCAGTGTCAAATTTGTTTTGTATTGTGACGCTGCTGTGAAGTGCCTTGGAACATTTTACTACGTTAAAGGCACTATATAAATACAAGTTGTTGTTGTTCTGGGATTCACCAGTGTGATATATTCACAGAGCACAGCACATACAGCTCCTAACATGGCAGGCACGTCTATCGGAAGCCACTGGAACAGCTTGGTTCTGTTTATTATTAACTCTACAGTTGCAGTACACAATACGTCCACATCCACAGTGTGGAGCTACAAACATTACAAGCTTACAGACATTACACTTCTCCCTCCTTAATGAAGACGTTATTATAACAAACATCATACATAACTTTCATTTTTATACATAACAGGATATAGACTTTTTTTTCCTATATTTACAAATTTAACTTTACCACTTGTTTTCTGTTTCGAAGAGGATACCTTCGCTCTCGAACAGAACCTTCCAAACATGGTGTCGATTTCACACTCATTTGAGGCTCATCCTGAGGAACGTTTATCTCCATGGAATTTCCTTGATTTTCATTTGAACTCACTCTAAATTCAGGCTCTTTGTTTTCCTGACTCGGACTCAGACTTTCATTCTGATTCTCTCCTGGATTTGTTTCCAGTATATTGGATTTAGGATTTGCTACTGGTGCATCAAAACTATCTGATGAGTCAGAAATAATTGAATCATTCCCACCTTCAACTCCTTCCATGTCTGTAAGTAAAATATGATCAATATGAACAAACCTAGCCTGTCTATTATCAAACATCTTTACCAAATATGTGCAAGGACCACATATCTTCAACACTCTTCCTGGTAACCACTTTAACCATTTATGGTGATGGTTCTTCACTCTCACCTTCTGGTTTAATTTCACACTTCTCTCTTTTACTCTACCTCTATCATGATTCTCTTTCTGTCTTAATTGTGTTTCTTCTACGGACTGTGCCATATTTGGTTTTAACAACGAGAATCCGGTTCGTGGCTATTGTTTGAGGAACAACTCTGCTGGTGTTCTACCAGTAGTTGTATGAGGAATATTTCGATATGTAATCAAAAAGATTAGCCAATTTGTGATCCAATGACAACTGCCATTTCCTTGGATTTGGATCTAACATTTGTTTTATGAGGGCACGTTTTATAATTTGTACAGTGCGCACTGCTGCACCATTCGAAGCAGGATGGTATGGTGGAACCTTGGTATGTTTCACACCATTTTTGTTCGTGAATTGTGCAAATTCTTCTGAATTAAATTGTGGTCCATTATCTGAAACAATTTCTTCAGGGAGGCCAAATGAAGAAAATAATCTTTGTAAAATGTCCAATGTTTTACTTGTTGTTATTTTCCACATTGGGAACACCTCAACCCACTTTGAATGGCTATCAATCACAGTGAACAATTGTTGTCCTTCTAACTCAGCAAAATCAATATGTAGCCTTTGCCACACCCTGGGAGGCCATTTCCATGGCTATAATGGTACTGATGGTGGTTGCTTGCTTACCGATTGACATGTCATACACTGACTCACGATGTACTCTATATCTTTATCAAGACCTGGCCACCATAAATAACTGCATGCAAAACTCTTGGTCAGCACATTCCCAGGTGCTGGTCATGGAGGTCTCCTAATAATTTGGACCTGAATTTATTTGGTATAACCACTCTTGCACCCCACATTTAACAATCTTTATCGACTGATAATTCATTCCTATGAATGAAGAATGCATGTGTATCTTTGTCTGTTACCTGGTTTGGCCATCCATTTGCAATATAATCATACACCTTTGACATCACTGGGTCACGTTTGGTTGCTCTACCAATCTCTTCAGCTGTGACTGGCAGTTCATCAATGTATGAAAAATAAAACACTTCTTCCCTATCGGGTGCAACTTGTGATGGGGAAGGCAATCTAGACATTATATCAGCATTACTGTGATCAGCTGATTGTCTATATTCAATATCATATGTATATGCTGACAAAATCAAAGCCCATCTCTGCATTCGGGCTGCAGCTAATGTTGGAACTGGGGACTTTGGATGGAGGATTGCTGTTAGGGGCTTATGGTCCGTAACGATGGTAAACTTACGACCATACAAGTATTTGTGAAACTTCTTGACCCCAAAAATTAATGCCAAAGCTTCCCTTTCAATTTGCGCATAATTACTCTCACTGGCACTGAGAGTGCGTGAAGCAAAAGCAATTGGTCTCTCCTCCCCACCACGTGATACATGAGAGATTACTGCCTCAATTCCATACGGAGAGGCATCATATGCTAGCTTAATCTCCTCAGATATGTCATAGTGAACTAACATGGTACTCTCTACCAATTTGCTTTTACACTCCTTGAATGCTGTATCACATTCTTTTGACCATTTCCAATGGACCTGCTTTTTCAATAGTTCCTTCAGTGGATGTAATACTGTCGCCAAATTTGGTAGGAACTTCCCATAATAGTTCAAAAGACCTAAGAATGAACGAAGTTCAGTGACATTCCTGGGAGTGGGTGCATTTCTGATTGCATCCAGCTTTCCCATGGTTGGATGTAACCCATCTTTGTCTATTCTGTACCCTAAGTACTCCACTGAGTTTTGAAATAACTCACACTTATGAGCAGATACTTGTACTCTGTGCTTCTCTAGCCGTTTGAGGACTTCATTCAATATGTTATTATGAATTTGCCTATTTGGTATTGAAATGAATAAGTCATCCAAATAACATACTACCCCTTCAATACCTTGCAAAATCTGATTCATCAACCCATGGAATATGGCAGGGGCGGAAGACACTCCAAACGGTAGCCTATTAAATTGATATAGGCCTCGATGAGTATTTATAGTCAAACATGACTTGGACTCCTCATCTAGTTCAAGCTGTAAGTAGACATTCGTAAGATCCAGTTTTGAGAAGTTCTGACCATCTGTCAGTGTTGTGAACAAAGCTTCTATATTCGGCAATGTATTGGGGACATTACCCATTAGAACCTGGTTTATGGTTACTTTATAATCACCACACAATCTTACCTTACCAGTGGACTTAGGTACAACAACAATGGGTGTAGCCCAATTACATCGATCTATCTTGCAAATAATGTTCTCAGTCTCTAATCTTTTGAGTTCTTGCTCAACTTTCTCCTTGAGTGCATATGGTACGGAACATGGCTTGTAGTAAACCGATCTATCGTCCTTCTGTATCCTGACACTCGCCTTGAAGCCTTCGATCGGACTGCCCATTTTGCAGAACACCTTCAGATACTTCTTGCTAACCTCATCCGTTGATGAAAATCTCACTTCCACATGGAAAATCTAACTCCAATCCAGCTTCAGTGAGCTCAACCAATTTCCTCCTATTAAGGCAGGCTTGTCTCCTTTCACTACTATTAGAGGCAAGTTCTGAAATTGATCTTTATATTTCACCGGTACGATGATGCGACCTACCACAGGAATTTTCTCTCCCATGTAGCCTCGCAGCTCTATCTTGGATTTCTCCAGTTGGAAATCACGCAATTTGTCGAGGTATAGTGACTCCGGTACGACACTCACAGATGCACCTGTGTCAATTTGCAATGGTATCTTGAATCCCACAACAGCTATTTGGATTTTGATACTTTCCGAATCGCTGTCCGTTAACCTCGTGCTCCTGATGATGTGTAACTCTAACATCTCCTCATCCTGTTGTTGTTCTTCCATGCTATGTAGTCTCTTGGGATTTCTACTAATTGCTGGACACTTAGCTTTGGAAGCTGGTTTACCCTTCAGTCGGTGTGCCTTCGCAAGATGCCCAATCTTTCTGCAGAAGAAACACTCTGCCTTCACATATGGACAACTTTGAGCAATGTGTTGTCCCAGGCACCTGTAGCATGACTTCGACGCTCTGTTAGAATTTCAAGTTCTGAGACTTTAGGCCCCCACCTTTTACTTTGAACATGCAGGTGATTTACCTCGGTTGACTGACGACCGTAATTATTATTTAATTCTCGGGAATATTGTTCAGCCATGCCCATCGACCTCGCTGTCTGAAAAGCAATCTCAAAAGTCAAGTCATCTGTCGTCAATAACTTCCTTCTGATCACATCATTTTTCACCTCATAAACAAAACGATCCCCTAATGCTTGGTTTTGAAAGTTTCCAAAATTACTGTGCATCGATAGCTTTTTTAATCACTGACAACTTCATCAGCCTTTTGATTCCGAATCCCAAAACGATAGCTTTCAGCAATTTCTAACGGTTTGGGGTTATAGTGCTGCTCCAGCTTCATTAAAATCTCTAAGTTGTGTCCTTTG
The DNA here is from genome assembly GCF_044704955.1 of Pristiophorus japonicus. NCBI lineage: Eukaryota > Metazoa > Chordata > Chondrichthyes > Pristiophoridae > Pristiophorus > Pristiophorus japonicus. Next base: position 110,089,350 of record NC_091990.1, on the reverse strand, counting down.
GCTCGTCAGGCACAAGCAGATTTACAAGGGTTTCATACAATGCCGAACCTGCCTCCGATAAGAAGATCGCTCTCTTACGTTCCAACACAGCCCAGTTGTGGACTGCATTATCTGGAACTTCGATTATGTTATTTGCAATAAAACACATTTCTAGCCGATCAACATACGTTTTAAAACGTTCCCGGTCATGTCTATATTCACCCAAGTGTCCCATTACATGTGCCATTTTAATCTCTAGCTAGTCACACCATGTGCTGTATTTTACCTCGGATTTTTGTAACTTTTTCCAAAGACAGAAACTTCTAAAGTCTCTCTGTCGGCTGGCTGAATCCTTCACCAACAAAATTTAAGCTTTAAATCATTGAAAAAATCCCATTCTCATCGCCAAATGTGATATATTCACAGAGCAAAGCACACACAGCTCCTAACATGTCAGGCAGCTCTGTCGGAAGCCTCCGGAGCAGCCTGGTTCTGTTTATTATTAACTCTGCAGTTGCAGTACACAATACGTCCACAACCACTGTGTGGAGCTACAAACATTACAACTTACAGATATTACAATCAGCCATGTCCAAACAGGCGCTGCGACTTAGAGTACTCTACCTGCCAAGGGTGTGCTCCAGGCTCTGACTCCTTGCCTCCGACAATACGATTCCACAATCTCAGCCAGGTCGGGACCCCTCCCTGCTCCGAACGAAAGCCACACTTAGGGACTTGGACAAGGAAGAGATAAGAAAGTTAATTTCAATTGGGTTCTGCACCCTTTCGATATTTGGCGGAACTCTAGGTTACCAATGGCAATGTTAGCGGGCAACCATGTAACACGTATGGCATTCCTCTCCCTGCTATATTAATGGAGATAATAGCCCATTTATTATCATCATTGGCAGTCCCTCAAAATCGAGGAAGACTTGCTTCCACTCTAAAAGTGAGTTCTCAGGTGACTGAACAGTCCAGTATGGGAATTACAGTCTCTGTCACAGGTGGGACAGACAGTGGTTTAAGGAAAGGGTGAGTGAGGAGTCTGGTTTGCCGCATGCTCCTTCCGCTGCCTGCGCTTGGTTTCTGCATGCTCTCGGCGACGAGACTCGATGCTCAGTGCCCTCCCAGATGCTCTTCCTCCACTTAGGATGGTCTTCGGCGGTCGGTGGGGATGTTGCATTTTATCAAGGAGGCTTTGAGGGTGTCCTTGAAACGTTTCCTCTGCCCACATAGGGCTCGCTTGCCGTGTAGGAGTTCTGAGTAGAGCGCTTGCTTTGAGAGTCTTGTGTCAGGCATGCGAACAATGTGGGACTATGGAGTGTCCTCACCCGTTTCGGCTGCCCCCAAAAGTTTGTCGCCATCCCCCGCCTGCTCCACGATGGCATGCAAGTCGTGATCCTGACCAACTGATCCACCACAAACCTATTTATTATATAAACAAGGTAATGGCTCTATTAAAGTTACATCCAGAGGAATGTAAAACACACACACAAGATGCACTGTCAATACTCTTATATTACATAATATATTATATGTAGTGTTAGCTGTGGCTCAGTGGGTAGCACATTCATCTCTGAGTCAGAAAGTTGTGGGGTCAAGTCCCACTCCAGGGACTTGAGCACAAGAATTTCGGCAGCTCCAACAACACTCAAGAAACTTGACACCATCCAAGACAAAGCAGTCTGCTCCATCTCCCTTCTCTATTCAAAGGTAAGCAGGGTGATCTTCCGGTGTACGGGCCAAGACTCAGTGTCAGCAGTGGCTCAGTGGGCAGCACTCTCCCCTTTTGAGTCAGAAGGTCGTGGGTTCGAGTTTCACTCCAGAGACTTGAGCATAAAAATCTAGGCTGACACTCCCAGTGCAGTACTGAGGGAGCGCTGCACTGTCGGAGGTACCGTCTCTCGAACGCGACATTAAACCGAGGCCCGTCTGCTCTCTCAGGTGGACATAAAAGATCACATGGCATTATTTTGAAGAAGAACAAGCGAGCTATCCCCGGTGTACTGGACAATATTTATCCCTCAATTAACATAACAAAAAAACAGATTCTCTGGTCATTATCACATTGCTGTTTGAGGGAGTTTGCTGTATGCAAATTGGCTGCTGTGTTTCCTATATTACAACAGTGACGACACTCCAAAAAAGTACTTCATTGGCTGTAAAGCGCTTTGAGACATCTGGTGGTCATGAAAGGTGCTATAGAAATGCAAGTCTTTCATTCTTTCTATTCTCTCTGGTGTTTAGAAGAATGAGAGGTAATATCACTGAATCTTGTAAGATTCTGAAGGGGATTGACAGGGTAGATGCTGCGAGATTGTTTCCCCTGGCAGGAAAGTCTAGAAGTAGAGGTCACAGTCTCAGGATAAGGGGTCAGCCATTTAAGACTGAGATGAGGAGGAATTTCTTCATTCAGAGGCTCTGGAATTCTCTACCCCAGAGGGCTGTGGATGCTCAGTTGTTGAGTATATTCAAGGCTGAGCTCTATCGATTTTTGGTCTCTTGCGGAAATCAAGAGATGTGGGAATCAGGCGGGAAAGTTGAGTTGAGGTCGATCATCACCCCTGATCATATTGAATGGCAGAGCAGGCTCGAGGGGTTGTATGGCCGACTCCTGCGCCTAGTGCTTATGTTCTTATGTTCTAATACAGTGCCTACCAATCAAGGATACACCTTACAGAGAGAGGGCTGTGCTCATATCTAGATCCTAATAGAGCTTCAGGGAGGAACATTTATTAGAATGTGTTTTTAATGAGTCATTCATTTAAACATTACTCATGAATGTGATCTGACACCTGCTCATATGTTTCCTTAAAGAAAGAACAAATCTTGTGTACGTGTGTGTTTCTGATGTCATAATGAATATATTGGTGGGATTGTGTTGGTGATGGTGGAGATGATGTTTCCTCACAGGTCGTCTCAGCAACGTGGCACCCCGACCTGCGAGGAGGCACTGGCCGTGGGTTGACGGTTTGGGCGGAGGAGCGGCGGACCTGGAGCCAGTGTGGCGCCCCCGACCTGCAGGAAGGCACCAGCCATGGGTCGGGAGTATAAGAGGAGCAGCCACTTCAAGATATAGCGCGAGCCGTTCCAGGAGGGTGATGGCTTCAAGGAGGGTGACTGGGAATACATCACCAAAACCCAGTTCGGCGATTGGAGCGTGGGCAGGAACGTTGGTGGGGCCTAAGCACAGCAGAGGTGCGGCAAGTGATTGGGGCAGAGGTGCGACGAGAGATCGTGGCAGAGGTGCGGTGAATGATTGGGGTGGAGGAGCGGAGAGAGATTGAGGCCCAGGAGAGGCGAGATTTCGGTGCCCAGAAGAGCGGAGGGCCCAGGGGCAGCACGGGCCAGCCCACACTGCGATATGTGTGTGCACTAGGTCGGTGCAGCAGAGCTGGTCTCCAGTTGTCCTGGTTTACCCCTGCCACTGGACCAAGACCTAGCTCTGTCATAGAAACATAGAAACAAAGAGAATAGGTGCAGGAGTAGGCCATTCAGCGCTTCGAGCCTGCACCAACATTCAATAAGATCATGGCTGATTATTCCCTCAGTACCCCATTCCTGCTTTCTCTTGCTCAAACAGGACAGGTTTTAAGGAGCGTATTGAAGGAGGAAAGAGAGGTGGAGAGGTTTAGGCAGGGAGTTCCAGAGCTTGGGGCCCAGGCAACAGAAGGCACGGCTGCCAATGGTTGAGCGATTATAATTAGAGTTGCTCCAGAGGGCAGAATTAGAGGAGGGCACACACTTCGGGGGGTTGTGGGGCTGGAGGAGATTACAAAGATAGGGAGGGGTGAGGCCATGGAGGGATTTGAAAATAAGTATGAGAATTTTGAAATCGAGCTGAAAGGTTTGGCGAGGTGGCGGGAAGCGGGAGGTCAATGTTGGAAGAAGGAACATTTTTCTACACAATGTTGCCCAGGTTCAGGTGAACTCAGCCATGTTATGTTACTGGGCTAGTAATCCTGCGGCCTGGACTAATGAGCTGGACATGAATTCAAATCCCACCACGGCAGCTGGGGAATTTAAATTCAGTTAATTAAATAAATCTGGAATAAAAAACTAATATCAGTAATGGTGACCATGAGACCACTGTAAAAACCCTTCTGGTTCACTAATGTCCTTTAGTGAAGGAAATGTGCCATCCTTACCCAGTCTGGCCTATAAGAACATAAGAACATAAGAATTATTAGCAGGAGAGGCCCTGTGGCCCCTCAAGCCTGATCTGCCGTTCAATAAGATCATGGCTGATCATCGATTGCAACTCCACTTTCCTCACTGTCCCCATATCCCTGATTCCCTTAATATTCAGACCCACAACGATGTGGTTGACTCTTAACTGCCTTCTATGGTTCAAGAAGGCGGCTCAACACCACCCTCTCAAGGGGCAATTAGTGATGGGCAATAAGTGCCGGCCTTGCCAGCGACGCCCACATCCCGGGAACGATTAATAAATAGATCCAGAGTAACCCTGAGGAGACCATCCTGTCGAACATCCTGTTCAGAAATCCAGTGAATCCAGTTCTAACCTCTAAGTTCTGGTATCATCCTTTGTAACTTTCTGGCACTTTAGGTGCCTCTATATCCTGTTTGTGTGCTTGATTTGCAGTTTTTTTATGGCCTTGTTAACCGGTGTTGCAACTTGTGCACAGCTGTAGAGCACTGAATAATTTTTAGAGGGTCAGGAGGAGCAGGTGTGTTCATCTAGGCCCCAGAAAAATAGAAACATAGAAAATAGGAGTAGGCCATTCGGTCCTTCGAGCCTGCACCGCCATTCAATATGATCATGGCTGATCATACAACTTCAGTATCCCACTCCTGCCTTCTCTCCATACCTCCTGATCCCTTTAGCCATAAGGACCATATCTAACTCCCTTTTGAATATATCTAACGAATTGGACTCAACAACTTTAGGTGGTAGAAAATTCCATAGCTTCACAATTCTCTGGGTGAAAAATTTTCTCCTCATCTCGGTCCTATATGGCTTACCCATTATCCTTAGACTGTGACTCCTATTCGGGACTTCCCCAACATCGGGAACATTCTTCCTACATCTAACCTGTCAGGTACCCGTCAGAATTTTAGATGCTTCTATGAGATTCCCTCTCATTCTTCTAAATTCCAGTGAATATAAGCCTACTCAATCCAGTCTTTCTTCATATGTCAGTCCTGCCATCCCGGGAATCAGTTTGGTGAACCTTCGCTGCACTCCATCAATAGCAAGAATGTCCTTCCTCAGATTAGGAGACCAAAACTGAACACAATACTCCAGGTGAGGTCTCACCAAGGCCCTGTACAACTGCAGTAAAACCTCCCTGCTCCTATACTCAAATCCCCTAACTATGAAGGCCAACATACGATTTGCCTTCTTCACCTCGTGCTGTACCTACATGCCAACTTTCAATGACTGATGTATCATGGCACCCAGGTCTCGTTGCATCTCCCCTTTTCCTAATCTGCCACCATTTAGATAATATCCTGCCTTCATGTTTTTGCCACCAAAGTGGATAACCTCACATTTATCCACATTGTACTGCATCTGCCATGTGTTTGCCCACTCACCTAACCTGTCCAAGTCACCCTGCAGCCTCTTAGCGTGCTCCTCACAGCTCACACCGCCACCCAGCTTACTGTCATCTGCAAACTTGGAGATAGTACACTCAATTCCTTCATCTAAATCATTAATGTATATTGTAAATAGCTGGGATCCCAGCACTGAGCCCTGCGGCACTCCACTAGTCACTGCCTGCCATTCTGAAAAGGACCCGTTTATCCCGACTCTATGCTTCCTGTCTGCCAACCAGTTCTCTATCCACGTCAGTACATTACCCCCAATACCATGTGCTTTAATTTTGCACACCAATCTCTTGTGTGGGACCTTGTCAAAAGCCTTTTCAAAGTCCAAATACACCACATCCACTGGTTCTCCCTTGTCCATTCTACCAGTTACATCCTCAAAACATTCTAGAAGATTTGTCAAACATGATTTCCCTTTCATAAATCCATGCTGACTTGGTCTGATCCTGTCACTGCTTTCCAAATGCGCTGTGATTTCATCTTTAATAATTGATTCCAACATTTTACCCACTACTGATGTCAGGCTAACCAGTCTATAATTACCTGTTTTCTCTCTCCCTCCTTTCTTAAAAAGTGGTGTTATATTAGCTACCCTCCAGTCCATAGGAACTGATCCAGAGTCGATAGACTGTTGGAAAATGATCACCAATGCATCCACTATTTCTAGGGCCATTTCCTTAAGTACTCTGGGATGCAGGCAATCAGGCCCTGGGGATTTATCGGCTTTCAATCCCATCAATTTTCCTAACATAATTTCCCGCCTAATAAGGATTTCCTTCAGTTCCTCCTTCTCTCTAGACCCTCAGTCCCCTAGTATTTCCGGAAAGTTATTTGCGGTCTTCCTTCGTGAAGACAGAACCAAAGTATGTTTAACTGGTCCACCATTTCTTTGTTCCCCATTATAAATTCACCAGAATCGGGCTGCAAGGGACCTATGTTTGTCTTCACTAATCTTTTTCTCTTCACATATCTATAGAAACTTTTGCAGTCAGTTTTTATGTTACCAGCAAGCTTCCTCTCATACTCTATTTTCCCCCTCCTAATTATAAGTCTTCCTCTGTTGACTTATAAAATTCTCACAGTCCTCAGGTTTGCTGCTTTTTCTGGCCAATTTATATGCCTCTTCCTTGGATTTAACACTATCCTTAATTTCCCTTGTTAGCCACGGTTGAGCCACCTTCCCTGTTTTATTTATACTCCAAACAGGGATGTACAATTGCTGAAGTTCATCCATTTGATCTTTAAATGTTTGCCATTGCCTATCCACTGTCAACAGTTTAAGTATCGCTTGCCAGTCTATTCTATCTTTCAAGTTTCATACCATCGAAGTTACTTTTCCTTAAGTTCAGGACCCTAGTCTCTGAATTAACTGTGTCATTCTCCATCTTAATAAAGAATTCTACCATATTATGGTCACTCTTCCCCAGGGGGCTTCACACAACAAGATTGCTAATTAGTCCTTTCTCATTACACATCACCCAGTCTAGGATGGCCAGCCCTCTAGTTGGTTCCTCGACATATTGGTCTCGAAAACCATCCCTAATAGACTCCAGGAAGTCCTCCTCCACCGCACTGCTACCAGTTTGTCAAGCCCGTGTGGTGGCTGGTGTGCAACATCCACCACACGTTAAAAACGTCCACACACAGACATCTTCCACCCTTCAACATGTAGTTCACGACCTGGAATATCAGGTCCTTCATTGAAATACCTGTGAACGCATTCCTTTTTAGCGTGGAAGCAAGTCATCCTCGATACTAAGAAGAAGAAAGAATATATCACACTTTTGGTAGGAAGAATGAGGCGGGACAATATCAAGTATATGTTACAGGTTCACCAATGTCCTTTAGGGAAGGAAATCTGCAAACCTTACCCGGTCTGGGCCTATATGGACCTATATGTGACTCCAGACGTGGTTGACTCTTAACTGGCCTCTGAAATGGCCTAGCAAGACACTCAGTTGTACCAAAATGCTACGACAAAGTCAGCACTGTGGGAGCACCTGCACCGCACGGACTGCAGAGGTTCAAGAAGGTGGCTTACCACCACCATCTTGCCTTGCCAGCGATGCCCACATCCCGCAAGAGCACTTCAGTTAGTCCCGCTCCCCCGCCCTTTCCCCATAGCACTGTAAAAATGTTTCCTTCAGGTACTTATCCAATTCCCTTTGGAAAGCCACGATTGAGTCTGCCTCCACCACCATTGCAGATCCTAATCACTCGCCGTGTAAAAAAGTTTTTCCTCATATCGCCTTTGGATGTTCTGCCAATCACCTTAGATCCATGCCCTCTGGTTCTCCATCCCTCCGTAGGGTGGGAGAAGGTTCTTTTGGAGCATAAACACAAGCCTAGATCTGTTGGACTGATTGGCTGTGTTATGTATATAAACTTTATAATAGTGTAAGACTTGCCACCAGGGGGCGCACCTGTTGGAGACCTAAGGGTCACCTGCACACCTCGTGCAAGCAAGCATAAAAGGCTGTCTGCCATGTTGCTTTTACACTCTGGAGTTTGATTAAAGAGACTAAGGTCACATCAGTTTGAGCTTACAGCATACAGTCTTGTGGAGTTATTCTGAACACAACAGGCTGTTTCACATCCGTAAACTTAAGCTCATCTAAAACTCAGCTGCCCATATCCTAACTCGCACCAAGTCCCGCTCATCCATCATCATAGGCAGTCCCCCGGAATCGAGTAAGACTTGCTTCCACTCTTAGCATGAATACTTAGGTGGCTGTACAGTCCAATACGAGAATCACAGTCTGTCACAGGTGGGACAGACAGTGGTTGAAGGAAAGGGTGCGCGGGGAGTCTGGCTTGCCACACGCTCTTTCCACTGCCTGCGCTTGATTTCTGCATGCTCTCGGCGACGAGATTCGAGGAGCTCAGCTCCTTCCCGGATGCACTTCCTCCACTTAGGATGGTCTTTGGCCAGGGACTCCCAGGTGTCAGTGGGGATGTCGCACTTTATCAAGGAGGCTTTGAGGGTGTCCTTGTAACGTTTCTGCTGCCCACATTTGGCTCGTTTGTCATGGATGAGTTCCGAGTAGAGCACTTGCTTTGGGAGTCTCGTGTCTGGCATGCAAACTATGTGACCTGCCCAGCGGAGCTGATCAAGTGTGGTCAGTGCTTCAATGCTGGGGATGTTGGCCTGGTCAAGGACGCTAACGTTGGTGCGTCTGTCCTCCCAGGGGATTTGTAGGATCTTGCGGAGACATCATTGATGGTATTTCTCCAGCGACTTGAGGTGTCTACTGTACATGGTCCACGCCTCTGAGCTATACAGGAGGGCGGGTATTACTATGGCTCCGTAGACCATGAGCTTGGTGATAGTTTTGAGGGCCTGGTCTTCAAACACTCTTTTCCTCAGGTGGCCGAAGGCTGCACTGGTGCACTGGAGGCGGTGATGGATCTCGTCGTCAATGCCTGCTCTTGTTGATTGGAGGCACCCGAGATAAGGGAAGTGGTCCACATTGTCCAGGGCCGTGACGTGGATCTTGATGACGAGGAGGGCAGTGCTATATGGCGAGGACAGGCTGGTGGAAGTCCTTTGTCTCACTGATATTTAGCATAAGGCATATGAAACCATGCTTTCGTACACCTCAGTAAATACGTCGACTATGTCCTGGAGTTCAACCTCTGCGTAGCTCGCCGACAGAGGTTGGGGTGGTCTTGGACCTGGCCTGGAGTCCTGCTCACCCATCACCCCAGTGCTCGCTGACCTACATTGTCTCCCAGTTAAGCAATGCCTCAATTTTAAAATTCTCATCCTTGCATGACCTCACCCCTCCCTATCTCTGTAACCTCCTCTAGCTCTACAACCCTTCCTATCTCTGTAACCTCCTCCAGCCTTACATCCTCCCTTCTCTGTAACCTTCCCCAGCACTACAACCCTCCTTCAAGATCCTCCTTAAAACTTACTTCTTTGATCAAGCTTTTTGTCACTTGCCCTAATTTCTCCTTATGAGGCTCGGTGTCAAATTTTTTGTCTCATAATACTGTGAAGTGCCTTGGGACATTTCACCACATTAAAGGTGCTATATTAATACAAGTTGTTGTTGTTGAGATCTCTGCGATCCTCCAATTCGGGCTTTGCCCATCCCAAATTTTAATCGCTCAACCATTGGCGACCGTGCCTTCAGCTGCCTAGGCTCTAAGCTCTGGAAATCCCTCCCTAAACCTCTCTGTTTCTCCACCTCTCGCTCCTCCTTTAAGACGCTCCTTAAAACCTACATACCTTTACTCTTATCTCCTTATGTGGCTCAGTGTCAATTTATTTCTGATAATCATGCCTGTGTAGCACCTTGGGAAGTTTTAATATGTTGAAGGTGCTTTATAAATACAAGTTGTTGTCTAATGACGTCATTGAAGTAATGAATGTTGTTGTCATGGTTTATATTCTCCACCTGTGTAGTACAGTTTGTACTTGCACAGTTACAGATATCAGTGCCAGGAACATTCAAAAGTCAAAGGCCAGGCTAGTAGAGGGTAACATTTGTCTTGACCATTATCACGAAACAGGCAATCGCAAATTGGTCTCATGTTTTAAACTCCTAACTCTAACCCTGATATTCCAATTAGTTGAAGTCAAATAGGGATAAATGTTGGCCCAGAACACGGGGGGAACTCCCCTACTCTTCTTCGAACTAGTGCCATGGGATCTTTTGCATCCACCTGAGAGAGCAGACAGGACCTCGGTTTAACATCTCATCAGAAATATGGCACCTCCAACAGTGCAGCATTCCCTCAATACTGCCCCTCCGATAGTGCTGCACTCCCTTAGTACTGCCCTTCCAACAGTGCAGTGCTCCCTCAGTACTGCCCCTCCGACAGTGCAGTGCTCCCTCAGTACTGCCCCTCTGACAGTGCATCGCTCCCTCAGTACTGCCCCTCCAATAGCGCTGCAGTCCCTCAGTACTGCTCTGGAGTGTCAGCCTAGATTATTGCACTTATGTCTCTGGAGTAGGACTCGAACCCACAGCCTTCTGATGCAGAGGCAACTGAGCCACAGTTGACACTAGAGAAATTCCTAGGTTGTGATTGCATTATTTTTTCAAATTACTGACAGTAATATTAGCCCATTTGCGATACTTTGATTAACAGAAGAGAAATTAGACAAATCTTACCTGTCTGGCTCTGCACGGGCTTCGAATCAATGATGGGGATGTAGTAACATATCAGCCCAACGAAGGAGAGATGGGTTGGAGTCACTCGCATCTTGGCTCCTGGTCTCTGAGTCTTCCAGCAGGGTGGAGCTCTCAGAGACAGGGAAAGACAGAGAGAAATGTATTGTTCCACAGCCGGAGTGTGACAGCAGAGACACTGACGGGAAATGTCCAGTTACTGTTTAACCAGGTCGGGCCATGATATTAACCGGTTGTAACTGACCGAGAGTGGGGAACCCGCCCGAGGACTGGGTTTATATCAGCGGCTGATTCATTGCAAAGGTTGACAGGGAGTCATTAAACGCATCGCTGCTTTTTACACAGCTCCACTGAAACACTTCAAATACCCAGGGCTCGGAGGTAATAAAAAGAGTAAATTTCTCTCGTCCCAACATCAATCAATGCTATAGAGGGGGAACAGAAAAGGACATCCATCTGTGTGTGCATATATCCATATAAATATTTATATATATAAGGCCAAACTTTGGCCATGACTTGCATCAATTTTTTTGGAGTAAGTTATTTTTTTCTGGCGTAAGTTAAAAAATGCCATTTTCCCCAAAAGATTTGCTCCAGAGTAAGTCAGTTAGGTACGATTTTTTTTAGGTCAGTTTTTTTTTAAAGGGGGCGTTCCTAGACACTTGCGCCAGTTTTGGCTATTTATGCCACTTTGGCCAGCAAAAGCTTACTCCAAATCGACTTAGGGCAGCGTATGTGGCCAGCTCTGAAAAACCTTGCGGGCAGTGAAGAAAAAGCAGCGCACATTCGGCAGACATTAGGGCAGGGATAGAGGAGGGAAGGGAACTGGAGAGGAGCTCAACAACCAAGCACCAAACTTTGCAAGGAAAAGCTCAAACAATTAAAATACTAATAAAAATGAAGTAAACCTTACCTTAATCTTTGAAGTCAGCCTGGGAAGGCAGCCGGCCGGCCTGTGCGCGAGGCCATCCGGCCTAGGATGGGGAGGGAAGATGCATACCGGGTGTCCAGAACGACCGGAGAAATACGAACTGCTGGCCGCGATGTCACCGGGGGTGGGGGAGGGCGGGTAGCAAGAGAGAAAAAGAGAGATGCTGGTATACAAAACACTTTTTCTCTCCCTGCCCCCCACCCCCCCGCTGCCAAAACACTCTTTCTTCCCTCCCCCCCAAAAAACTCTCAAGCACAACCAATAAATAAAAAATAAAACTGAAGTCCTACCTCGGCCCAGGAACTCAGCGGGCCGGCCGGCCGGTGCAGGAGGCCACTCGGCCGGGGATAGGGGCTGGAGCATCGGGTCCTGCTCACAACCTGCAGGGCACGCTGGGAGGGCAGGAGCATGCGCGCAGACTTCACTGCGCATGCGCGCAGACTTCACTGTTTTCGGCGCTGGCCTGTTGCTCCGCCCCCCACTTCAGAATGCACGCTACACTGGAACTCCGAGGACTCGGAACAGCGGCCAGGATGGGGCAACCTTTTTCCGCTGGCATTTCCAGCGCGCAAAAAGGGTTTGGGCAAAGTTGAGCCCATAGAATCATAGAAATTTACAACACGGAAGGAAGTCATTTCGGCCCATCATGTCCACACCAGCCAACAAAGAGCTATCCAGCCTAATCTCACTTTCCAGCTCTTAGTCCATAGCCCTGTAGGTTATGGCACTTCAAGTGCACATCCAAGTACTTTGTAAACCTGCCTCTACCACCCTTTCAGGCAGTGAGTTCCAGATCCCCACCAAACTCTGGGTGATAAAGGTTCTCCTCAACTCCCCTCTAATCCTTCCACCAACTACTTTAAATCTATGCCCCCTGGTTATTGACCCCTCGCTAAGGGAAATAGACCCTTTCTATTCACTCTATCCAGGCCCCTCATAATTTTATTCACCTCAATGATGTCACCCCTCAGCCTGCGCTGTTCCAAAGAATTTACACACACATTTATATATACGCAATTACTTCAGTTGAGGCCAAAACAGTATTTTATGCAGGTTCATCATAATTCCCAATCTTTTGTACTCTATGCTAGAAGCCCAGGATCTCGTATGCTATTTTTAACCGCTTTCTCAACCTGCCCTGCCACTTTCAACAAATTGCGCACATAAGCCCCCAGGTCTCTGTTCATGCGATTGTACCTGATATGTCCTTACTATACAGTATAAATGCACACGACGTCCATACTTTAGAGAAGGTCATTCTGTGACCAGTTACCTTTATTATCAACACCTCAAGAGACAGACGGTGGGTGGAGCTTCCCCTTTTATACCGGAAAGTCCAGGTTAGGAGTGTCTCCCACAAGTTTGCCCCCTGTGGTCAGTTTTCTCAAGGTGTACAACTTAGGTCAGCTTATACATGGGTTACAATGACAGTTGAATATATGACATCACCTCCCCGCCAAAGTCTTATTGGATTCACAGGTTAAGTCTCTCTGGTGGTTTACGCTCCCTTGTAGAGCACCTGAGTTGGGGCTCCGGTTGTTGGGCGCTGTTTGTGTTGCCTCAGGCCTGTCCGGACTGCCCACAGTGACTGGGCTCACCTCCACTTGGTTCCTGTGTTCGGTCACCTGTGGTGGAGTAAACTCTACGTCGTGTTCTTCCTCTGCTTCTTCTATGAGGTTGCTGAACCTCCTTTCAGTTTGGTCCACGTGTTTGCGGCAGATTTGTCCATTGGTAAGTTTAACTTCCAAAACCCTATTCCCCTCTTTGGTAATCACAGTGCCTGCAAGCCATTTGGGCCCTGCAGCGTAATTAAGGACAAAAACAGGTTCATTGACATCAATACATCGCACCCTCACATTCCTGACATGGTAGTCACATTGTGACTGACGTCTGCTCTCAATAATTTCTTTCATAGTAGGGATAACCTGGTTTTGAGCGTCCTTTTCATTAGCAGCTCTGCGGGTGGAACCCCTGTGAGCGAGTGTGGTCGGGATCTATTGGCCAACAGGAGGCGTATTAAGCAGCTTTGCAGGGAACCCCCTTGGATTCTGAGCATCCCTGTTTGATTATCTGCACTGCTCGTTCCGCCTGGCCGTTTGAGGGCGGCTTGAACGATGACGTTCTGACATGGTTGATTCCATTGCCTGCCATGAAGTCCTGGAATTCAGTGCTTGTGAACCATTGTCGCTGACCAAGACGTCCGGTAGACCATGGGCGGCGGACATTGCCCGTAGACTTTCTACCGTGGCAGAGGATGTGCTTGAATTTAAAATGGCACACTCAAACCATTTGGAGTAGGCGTCTACTACAACCAAACATTTTTCCCATGAAAGGACATGCGCAGTCCACATGGATGCGTGACCATGGCTTGGCGGGCCAGGACCAGGGGCTAAGGGGGGCTTCCCTGGGTGCGTTGCCCAGCTGAGCACACGTGTTGCACTTGCGAACACAAAGTTTCAGGTCTGCATCTATCCCTGGCCACCAAGCGTGTGACCTGGCAATTGCCTTCATCATGACAATGCCCGGGTGTTCATTGTGAAGTTCTCTGATAAACACCTCTCTGCCCTTCTGGGGCATGACTACTCGGTTTCCCCACAGTAGGCAATCGGCCTGAATCGAGAGTTCATCCTTGCGCCTATGAAACAGTTTAAACTCCTCAGGGCATGCCCCGTATGTGGCTGCCCAGTCCCCATTCAGGACACGTTTCTTAACTAAAGACAGTAACGGATCTTTATTTGTCCAGACTCTAACCTGATGGGCTGTCACAGGTGAACCTTCGCTTTCTAAAGCTTCAACAGCCATGAACATCTCAGCATCATGCTCAGTTGTCCTCTCAGTGGTGGCTAGTGGGAGCCTGCTGAGTGCATCGGCACAGTTTTCAGTGCCCGGTCTGTGCCAAATTGTGTAGTCATAGCCGGTTAACGTAAGGGCCCACCTCTGTATGCGGGCCGATGCATTCGCATTTATGGCCTTGTTGTCAGCCAAAAGGGATGTTAGGGGTTTGTGATCTGTCTCTAACTCAAATTTCCTGCCAAACAGGTATTGGTGCATTTTTTTTACTGCATATACACATGCTAGCACTTCCTTTTCTACCATCCCGTTGCCCCTTTCTGCCTGGGACAGACTTCTGGAGGCATAAGCTACCAGCTGTAACTGACCATTGGCATTCACATGTTGCAACACACACTCGACCCCATAGGACGACGCATCACACGTTAAAACTAGTTTCTTACGCGGGTCGTATAACGTTAACAGTTTGTTGGAGCATAACAAATTGCGTGCTCCATCAGAAGCCCTTTCCTGGCTGTCCCCCCAGACCCAATCGCGACCCTTTGTGTAGGAGCACGTGTAGCGGCTCTAACAGCGTGCTCAATTTGGGAAGAAAGTTACCAAAATAGTTCAGGAACCCCAGGAACGAATGCAGCTCCGTCGTGTTACGGGGTCTGGGTGCTCTCTGGATCGCTTCCGTTTTCGACACAGTAGGTCTGATCCCGCCTGCTGCTACCCTCCTCCCCAGGAATTCTACCTCTGGAGCTAAGAAGACGCACTTCGCCTTTTTCAGTCACAGTTCTACCCGGTCCAGTCTGTGTGGCACCTCCTCCAGGTTGTGGAGGTGTTCTTCAGTATCGCGACCCGTGATGAGGATGTCGTCTTGAAAAGCCACCGTCCTTGGAATCGACTTGAGCAGGCTTTCCATATTTCGCTGAAACAGCGTGGCGGCCGAACGAATCCTGAAAGTACATCTGTTATACTCAAACAACCCCTAGTGTGTTGTGATGGTGGTCAGCTTCTTCGACTCGCTCGCCAGTTCGTGTAAGCTGAGGTCAGGTCCAATTTGGAAAAAAGTTTGCCACCGGATAGCATCGCAAAGAGGTCCTCCGCTCTCGGTAGCGGGTACTGGTCTTGGAGTGACACCCGATTGATGGTGGCCTTGTAATCACCACATATCCTGACCGACCCATCCGCCTTGAGCACCGGCACAATCGGGCTAGGACAGTCACTGAATTCAACTGGCGAGATGATGCCTTCCCTCAGCAGGCGGTCCAATTCGCCTTCTATCTTTTCCCGCATCACGTACGGCACCACTCTGGTCTTGTGGTGTACTGGCCTGGCGTCGGGGTTTATGTGAATCACTACCTTGGTCCCCATGAAAATGCCGATGCTGGGTTGAAATAATGAGTCAAATTTGTCCAGGACCTGTGAGCATGATACTCGCTCCACAGAAGAAATTGCATTGACATCGCCCCATTTCCAGTTCATGATAGCAAGCCAACTCCTCCCCAGAAGTGCGGGTCCGTCCCCCGGGACAATCCAGAGTGGCAACCTGTTCTCCGAAACTTTGTGGGTCACGACTACCGTGGCGCTGCCTAGCACCGGAATGATCTCCTTTGTATATGTCCGTAGCAGTGCGTCAATCGGCAATAATTTTGGCCTCCTGGCCTTGGACACCTGTTTGATACTCATCAGGGACTGGCTGGCCCCCGAGTCCAGCTCCATTAATACTGGGATGCCTCTGTTGAAGTCTCCCTTTGGCTTCGACTGCATGCTGGGGCATGTCCGATTGCCCTTGTTTGCCTAGAGAACTGTGTGCCGCGTTAACAATGTTGATGCCCTGGTCGTTTGCCGCATTTGAGCCAAGATTTTTGTCATACATCATTCTGGTCTCTTCCTCCCCTGAGATAAATGTCTGGGCTATCAGAGCCGCCGCTTCCAAGGTCAAGTCTTTGGTCTCAATCAGTTTCCTGAAAACCCCAGCGTGCCCGATGCCCTCTCTGCATCTCCTCTCTGCATGCATCTGGGAACTTACATAAGCTCGCCAGTCGCCGGAGATCTGCCATGAAGTCTGGAACGCTTTGCCCTTCTCGCCGCCGATGCGTGTAAAACCGGTGTCTCGCCATGTGCATGCTGCTCGCCGGTTTACGGTGTTCCCTGATCAACTTACTGAGCTCTTTGAACGTCTTGTCCGCCGGCTTCTCTGGTGCTAGAAGGTCCTTCATCAGGGAGTACGTTCTTGATCCACAAACCGTCAGGAGATGAGCCCTGCGTTTGTTGGCCGAATCCTGCCCCAAACATTCCTTAGTGACAAAACTTTGCTGTTGTCTCTCAATAAAGTCGTCCCAATCATCACCAACACAGTACCTCTCTTCTGTGCTGCTAATGGCCATGCTCGCATGGTTTAAATCCCAGTTTCTCATCGCCAATAATATGTCCTTACTATACAGTATAAATGCACACGAGGCCCATACTTGAGAGAAGGTCACTCTGTGACCAGTTACCTTTATTACCAAGACCTCAAGAGACAGATGGTGGGTGGAGCTTCCCCTTTTATACCAGAAAGTCCAGGTTAGGAGTGTCTCTCACAAGTTCGCCCCCTGTGGTCAGTGTTCTCAAGGCATACAACTTAGGTCAGCTTATACATGGGTTACAATGACAATTGAATACATGACAGTACCCTTTAGTTTATATTTTCCCTCCTCATTCTTTCTACCAAAATGCATCACTTCACACTTTTCTGCGTTAAATTTAATCTGCCACGTGTCCGCCCATTTCACCAGCCTGTCTATGCCTTCCTGAAGTCTATCACTATCCTCCTCATTGTTCACTATACTGCCAAGTTTTGTGTGATCTGCAAATTCTGAAATTGTGCCCTGCACACCCACGTCCAAGTGATTAATATACATCAAGAAAAGCAGTGGTCCCAGTACCGACCCCTGGGGAACACCACTGTATACCTTCCTCCAGTTCGAAGAACAACCGTTCACCACTTCTCTCTGTTTCCTGTCACTCAGCCAATTTTATATCCATGCTGCCACTGTCCCTTTTATTCCATGGGCTTCAACTTTGCTGGCAAGCCTATTATGTGGCACTTTGTCGAACGCCTTTTGGGTTGCTGTCGAACCTTGGTGAGGCCACACTCGCAATTCTCGGATATTGAAGCACTGGAGAAAGCGCAGCAAAGATTGAGAAGGATGTTTAGCAGGAAGTAAGAGGGTGGTGATGATCAGGAAAGATCAAGCAAACAGGGTTTTTTTCCTCTTGATTCCCCCCACCTCGTGTCCCCCAAATTCCCGCTTTCGTCCACCGAGCAAAACAGCAATTCCGACCGGGAATAAGAACACAGTATCAACAACAACAACTTGTATTTATATAGCGCCGTTAACATAGTAAAACATCCCAAGGTGCTTCACAGCAGTATTATAAGACAAAACAGATATATTTGACACCGAGCCACTTAAGAATAAATTACCGTAGATGATCAAAAGCTTGGTCAAAGAGGTAGGTTTCAAGTGCGCCTTAAAGGAGGAAAGAGAAGTAGGAAAGTGGAGAGGTTTAAAGGAGGGAGTTCCAGAGCTTGGGGCTCAGGCAGCTGAAGCCACCAATGGTGGAGCAATTAAAATTGGAGATTCTCACGAGGCCAGAATTAGAGGAGCGCAGAGACCTTGGGGGGTTGTGGGGCTGTAGGAGGTTGCAGCGATAGGGAGGGACAAGGCCATGGAGGGATTTGAAAACAAGATTGAGAATTTTAAAATCGAGGCATTGCCGGACCAGGATCGAACGTGTTGATAGGCGTCTAGGAGACGACGTATCGGGATAAATTACTTCGGAAATCATCAATGTGAAATCTCAACTCAGATCTCCAAAACACACTGAGAATAGTGATGAGCAGATTGGGGACTAAGTGGAATAGCAATGTGTGAGGATTTTCAAAACGCTATTGCAGTGATTCACCTTTCCGTGGAGGCGTGTGAGATTAGTCCCCTGCTACGACCAACCTGCCAGGGAAAAGTTATTAGACGCACTCACACACTGTCAAGCTTTTTGTGAGCTTTCAGTTTTATCCTGGCATAAAATCTTTAATAGCTTTGTGTCAGGAAACTGTGAAATTCTTTTATTCAGGCGGAAACAGTCACCGCCCCGAATGTTGGACCTTTTACTTCATCCAGGCAATTAAACTTTTGTTTCTTAGGCATCTCACCGTCTTCATCCATTCCTAAACCTCTATAAAGTCGTTCTTGCAAATCGACATTTTGCAGTTGCCCTGTGACGGTAGGGACAGCTATTGTGTTAACACAATCTGACATTGTCAGCAGTTCTCTCTCCTTGGAGGCCATTCCGATCCCTTCCATCATCACCCTCCTCTTGATAAATCTCACACTCGACATCTCAGTTGTTGCAAACTACCATCCCATCTTCAACCTCCCTTTCCTCTCCAAAGTCCTTAAACGTGATGCCACCCTCTAAGCCCATCTCTCCCGCAACTCCCCGTTTGAATCTTTCCCATCAGGTTTTCGCTGCATCACTGTTGAAGTAGGAGAGTATTTGAAATATTGAAACGCAGAATATTGATTGTTATAATATGACTTCTCTGCCTTTCATATTGAGTCCCTCTCCTTGACAACTGTCGGAGGCTGAACCAACCTTGGTGTCATATTTGACCCCGAGATAAGCTTCCGGCCCCCATATCCGTTCCATCACAAAAATCACCTACTTCCACCTCCGTAACATCACCCGTCTCTGCCCCTGCCTCAGCTCATCCACTTCTGAAACCCTCATCCATGCCTTTGTTACTTCTAGACTTGACTATTCCAATGCCCTCCTGGCCGGCCTCCCATTCAGCACCCGACATGAACTCAAGATCATCCCAACTCGCACCAAGTCCCGCTCACTCATCACCCCTGTGCTTGCTGACCTACATTGGCTCCCAGTTAAGCACCGCCTCAATTTTAAAATTATTTTCAAATTGTTCCGTGGCCTCGCCCCTCCCTTTCTCTATAACCTCCTCCAGCCTCACAACCCTCTGAGATCTCTACGCTCCTCCAATTCTAGCTTCTTGCACATCCTTGATTTTAATTGCTCCACCATTGGTGGCCGTGCCATCAGCTGTCCCAACCCTAAGCTCTGGAACTCCCTCCCTAAACCTCTCCGCCTCTCTACCTCTCTTTCCTCCTTTAAGATGCTCCTTAAAACCTACCTCTTTGACCCAGCTTTTGGGCACCTGTCCTAATATCTCCTTTTGTGGCTTGGTGCCAAATCTTGTTTGATAATTGCTCCTGTGAAGCGCCTTGGGATGTTTTACTATGTTTAAGGCGCTATATAAATGCAGGTTGTTGTTGAACACATTCACAGCACCATGAGACGCGCTGAAAGAAATGATATCAGTGAGAACAAGTGCACAATGTTCGATTATTCCATGTAGATCTTTTATGGCATCGGAAACAAGAGAAACGTGAAACAATTGGCGATTGTCAGTATGAATTATGTCCCTCTATCACGTCTTTATGCTCCTGGAATTCAATCTATATCTGAGTCAAAAGTGTCTATAGATTGCTGCTCCAGATCTAATAGACAGTTCTGCTCTCCCTGTGGAATGACAGATAATATTATCATGGCCCTCTGTCATAATAGATATTAAAATCTGATGCTGTATCGCAGCCACCTCAGTGCAAAAGCAGATCATTATATTTTAAACCTGAGACTGCCGGTACGTCCAGGAAATCTCCTTTCTCTCTCATCCAACCACTTTCATTTGTTTTCAACTCCTAACAAGTGTAACTTTGATATTTTGATTCAGTTATATCGAATTTACAGCACAGAAACAGGCCGTTCGGCCCAACAGGTCCATGCCGGTGTTTATGCTCCACACGAGCCGCCTCCCACCCTTCTTCATCTCACCCCATCAGCATATCCTTCGATTCCTTTCTTCCTCATGTGTTTATCTAGCTTCTCCTTAAATGCATCTACGCTATTCAACTCAACTATTTCCTGTGGTAACAAGTTCCACATTATATGTAATCATTTTTATACAAGTGTTGGGCAAATAATGCTGTAATCCGGTGCCAGTACAAGACATTAAACCGAGGCCACGTCTGTCCTTTCAGGTGGACGGAATAGATCCCACTATTTCAAAGAAGAGCTAAGGAGTTCTCCCTGGTGTCCTGGCCAATACTCCCTACATTACACCAGTGTCGAAACTTCAAAAAGTACTTCATTGGCTGTCAAGCGCTTTGGGATGTCCGGTGGTCATGAAAAGTGTTATAAGAATATAACGACATAAGAAATGGGATCAGCAATAGGGCATTTTGCCCCTCGCGCCTGTTCCGCCATTTAATAAGATCATGGCTGATCTGATCTTGGGTTCAGCTCCACTTCTCTGCCCGCTCCCCATAACCCTTCACTCCCTTATCATTCAAAATACTGTCTATCTCCGCCTTAAATATATTCAATGACCCAGCTTCCATAGCTCTCTGGGGCAGAGAATTCCACAGATTTACAAAACTCTGAGAGAAGAAATTTCTCCACATCTCAGTTCTAAATGGGCGACCCCTTATTCTTAAACTATGCTTCCGAGTTCTAGATTTCCCCTGAGTGGAAACCTCCTCTCTGCACCTACCTTGTCGAGCCCCCTCGGTATCTTCGATGTTTCAATAAGATTAATAAATGTAAGTCTTTCTTTCTTTTTTCTATCCCTCAATCAATATCAATAAAACAGATTATCTGGTCATGATCATGTTGCGGTTTGTGGGAGCTTGCTGTGCAAATATCGGCTACCATGTTTCCTACATTACAACCATGACCACGCTGCAAAAAATACTTCATTGGCTGTAAAGTACTTTGGAACGTCCTGCGGTAGTGAAAGGCGCTATAGAAATGCAAGTTTTTTCTTTCCTTTAGCCAACAAAATAAATAATTCTGAGTCATCCTGTCGGATATAATTTTATTTTTAAAGGTCATCAATGGCACGTCTAGCGCTCAACGAGTTTCCACGGAGACTGCTTTTGTTTGAAAACCAAACACATTCTCGTGATCGTAATGAGTAAATCATTGATGCTTTGGACGGTGGCCACTTTCCACAGCTGCACCTTTTCCGAGCAACCAACCCGTTTCATTTTCTTCTGATTTTCTAACCATAAAATTCAAAGGTATCAGGATCCTGGGCTTTATAAATAGAGGCATAGAATACAAAATGAGAAGAGATTCAGTAGACTAGGCCTATATTCTCTAGAGTTTAGAAGAATGAGAGGTAATCTCATTGAAGCATACAAAATTCTTGCAAGGCTTGGCAGGGTAGATGCAGGGAGGATGTTTTCCCTGGCTGGGGAGTCTCGAACCAGGAGTCTCAGAATAAGGAGTCGGCCATTTAGGATTAAGATGAGGAGAAACGTCTTCACTCAGAGGGTAGTGAATCTCTGGAATTCTCTACCCCAGAGGGCTGTGGAGGCTCAGTCTTTGAGGATATTCAAGACAGAGATTGATAGATTTTTGGATATTAACGGAATCAAGGGATATGGGGATAGGGCAGGTGTAAGATGCCAAAATTCGTGGAAACCCCCCAGTGTTTGGAGTCACTGAAAAGGAAATTCGATTTGGGGACTATTAAGCAGAAAGTTTGGGATGCTAAATTGCATATGAAAGAAATCTACGAGTTTTAACCAAGTTTGGGATTTTAAAAAGGTGCATGTTGGGTCTGTGGGAAAAGGTCTGCAAGACCAGGGGTGGGTTCAACCTCTGAAAAGCCAGTTTGGATATTGGAGCTAATCAAATTGTCTGGGGAACTGTTTACTCTCAAACCTGCTCCCTAGAAGACATTTACATTTCAACAATCAATCCAAGGAAGTACAGTTTCAGCCCAAGCACAAAACCCATCCAACACATGCATAATGCTAATCACCTTTCCGGCCTGCATAGAAAGCTCGGACCCAGGCAGACAACTCAACACCAGAAATTAACTTTAACAATTGCGACTCGAAACCAAAGGATAATTTCAACAATTGACAAGAACTCGTCAGCTCAGAAAAGTCTATCAACGCCAAATTAAAAACATTTAATCAAGTTTCAGTTAGCTGGGCAGCAAAACTTAAACAAAAGAAATGTTAGATTTGTCGCGAAGGTTAGGCAGCCTCTCAGAGTATAATTAAGGGCCTATCGTACCAAGAGAACTATCTCTATTCTGACCAGCACTTCAGAACAACAAGATCGAGAGCAGATGGTGAGAAAACGCAGGAGGAAACATCGCGACATTGGAGAAAAGAACTCGCCCCAACTGGCTTTCAATACGCAGCAGAGGTCTTCTACCACGTCCGGGGTACGGCAAGGCAAACCGGCTACAACCAAAGAACCCCAAAACCGCGAAACAGCCCTAGCTGTCAAAGAAAGGATTTGGTGAGCATTAATCCCTGGAGCCCTAGAGTTAGACCTAGTTAGAGAGTGAGTGGGAGGTGGGAGATATTTCTGTTGTGTTCATTACCTGTAATAAAGTATTCCCCATTGTTTAGAACCCTTTTGTAAGATTTCAGTTTTATTGGAGTGTATTTGTGTTATTTGCTTTCTTGAATAAAATCCATACTTTCTTTGTACAAAACAGTTGTCTGCTGCACTTTATTAATAAATCCAAGCTCAAGAACCAGGGAGTGGGAGCAACTCGCAACTGCCCTGGGTCAGGAAGGCAAGCGAACAGACCCACCACCCCCTACACAGGAAAGTGTTGAGGTAGAAGATCAGCCATGATCTCATTGAATGATGGAGCAGGCTCGAGGGGCCGAATGGCTTACTCCTGCTCTTAATTCTTATGTTCTTAAAAGCAAGGAAGTTATAATGAACCTTTATAAAGCACTGGTTTGGCCATAACTGGAGTATTGTGTCCAATTCTGGGCACCGCACTTTGGAAGGGATGTGAACGCCTTAGAGAGGATGAAGAAGAACAAGATGTTTCCAGGGATGAAAGACTTCAGTTTTTTTTTTATATATTCGTTCCTGGGATGTGGGCATCACTGACAAGGCCAGCATTTATTGCCCATCCCTAATTGCCCTTGAGAAGGTGGTGGTGAGCAGCCTTTTGAACCGCTGCAGTCCGTGTGGTGAAGGTGCTCCCACAGTGCTGTTAGGGAGGGAGTTCCAGGATTTTGACCCAGCGACGATGAAGGAATGGCGATATATTTCCAAGTCAGGATGGTGTGTGACTTGGAGGGGAACTTGCAAGTGATGGTGCTCCCATGTGCCTGCTGCCCTTGTTCTTCTAGGTGGTAGAGGTCGCGGGTTTGGGAGGTGCTGCCGAAGAAGCCTTGCCAGTTTGCTGCAGTGCATCTTGTAGATGGTACAAACTGCAGCCACAGTATGTCGGTGGTGGAGGGAGTGAATGTTTAAGGTGGTGGATGAGGTGCCAATCAAGCGGGCTGCTTTGTCTTGGTTGGAGCTTCTTGAGTGTTGTTAGAGCTGCACTCATCCAGGCAAGTGGAGAGTATTCCATCATATTCCTGACTTGTACCTTGTAGAATGTGCAAAGGCTTTGGGGAGTCAGGAGGTGAGACACTCGTTGCAGAATACCCAGCCTCTGACCTGCTCTTGTAGCCACAATATCTATATGGCTGATACAGTTAAGTTTCTGGTCAATGGTGATCTCCAGGATGTTGATGAATATGTGGGAAGACTGGAGCGGCTAGGGTTGTTCTGCTTAGAGCAGAGAAGAATGAGAGGAGAGTTGACAGAGGTGTCAAAATCATGATGGGTCTAGACAGAGAAGATAGAGAGAAACTGTTCCCATTGGCGGAAGAGTTTCAGATGTTTGGCAGAGGAACGAAAGGTGACATGAGAAAAAACTTTTTTAGGCAGCGAGTGGTTATAATCTGGAATTCACTGCCTGAAAGGGTGGTGGATGCAGACTCAAAGGAGGGGGAGTGGGACTAACTGAGGTGCTCTTGCATGAGTTCAACGGGCCGAATGGCCCCCTTCTGTGCTGTAACCGTTCTATGATTCTATATCTGTGCTGGACATCCCAGATAGTTATACGTTGGACATCTTGTTTATGGTTAATAGTTAAACTTCCTTGTGTCATGGATCAACAGGCGTTCCATGGTAAACAGGATGGCTACGAAGTGTCGTGAGAAGAAAACATATCGGGCTAGATTTTACACTTATGTGCAGATCGCCCATAAATGGGCGTTATTTCTGGCGTGGACAGTAAAAATGGGTTTTCAGATCGCCGGCTTGTCGCCCATTCTCAAAGCCCCTAGTCTCCATTTTTAAATTGGGCATTATCGCGAGCGATATGAAATGGGTGTTAGCGTTAAATCTCTCTGACCTTCTGCCGTAAAGATTGCCACGATTCAGGTCATCATGACATGTGCATAAGAGGAGATAGAGAGAGAGAGGGGGAGCTGAGAGGGAGTGAAGGCATGTGTGGGTGTGGTATGGCTGCTTTGGGAGGAAGGAGGGAGAGTTTCGAGCTTTATAGCAAATTGGGAAAAAAAAATTAGCTGTTACCAGCCAGATATTTGCCCGAATTTGGTGCCTATAATGGAGGGAGAGGAGGAGGTGACACAGCATGCTGTGGAGACTGACACTGGCAAGAACAGTGAACTGGGAGAGGGGCACATTGGAGGGCGCAAAAGAGCCAGGAGGTTCTCGAACGAGGCAAATACCTCCCTCCTGCAGGAGGTCAAGTTACGCTGGGGTGATTTGACCCAGGGAGGCCCACCCCAAAGGCCTACCAGAAGATATAGGCCGAGATAGCAGAGGTGGTCTTGTCAGTGACCAACAAGGTGCGTGAGGGCAACCAATGCCGCAAGCAATGGAACGACCTTGTGGGATCCGCAAGAGTAAGTATTACATTGATTTACATGTACTTATGTATTTATATAATTTGATTTGTAAGAGTCATGAGTGGCTATAATCAGATGTGAGGTCTTTCACTTTTACCGGGAATGTTTTACTCAAAGCCTGTGTTCATGATGTACATCTTTAGGTAAAGAATGATAATTATCATAATAATCATGATTACATCTGTCGGTTATGTGTTGTATCAGTCTCTGTGACAGTAACTAGCAATGATATCACACAATGATCTCATGCCATGTCGTCCTGTCACCTTTTACAGAAGAAGCTCTCGACGAATAGGTTCACACAAAGGCGAACGGGTGGGAGGCCACCGGTCCCCAGCGACATCACTGTCATGGAGGAGCGTGTGCTCGCATTCGTGGGGAAGCACCCCCTGACAGCCACACAAGCAGCTGCAGACCCTGAAGTGATGCCACATAAGCAAAAATACACTATTGCGTGATCTAAAGTCAATTGATGCCACACCCACTCATATCCGAACAATAATCTATGATAGATGGCTTCTAAAATTGTCCTATAAATAATGCTGGCCTAATGAAAATCATTGCAATGCACAATGTGTTGATGGTCATGAAATGTGATGTCTGTGATGATTTTGATAATGGTGGTGCTTTTGTCATGCATATGCTGTGTGTAGCGCTGGACTCACCTTGTGACCCTAGCACCTCCTTCTTCGCTAATAAGCTCATTTGTGTTTTGCAGCTCAGCCAGCAGCCCGGCCCCAGGCAAGACCACAGAGGCCAGAAGGTGGGGGCGCAGGGCCGGACTCGGCGAACGAACCTACTTCTGGTGCTGAGGAGGTCTGATTCTCGCCCGTCAATCCGCTGGGTCTGTTCTCTACGGATGAGAGCGCCGACTTCGAGGAACCTGCATCACCAGGCTCCAGAAGGTATTCCATCTCAAGGCCATCTAGTCCTCCTCCGGCCATTCTCGCCTCCACTCTGGTGGTACCAGGCCCAAGCACCTCACCACAGGACACCCCATTTGTCCCCAGGACGGCGCCGACCCTGCGGAGGTTTCGTTGACGTGGCAGGTCTGGTCCACGAGTGCCAGATGAGAGCGGAGAGATGGTTAAGTTGTCCAGGAGAACTGTAAACATTGGTGACCAGATCCTCAATGCATTGGGGGGCATATCCCGACAGCTGGCCACCATCTCTGGCACCATGACTAAGGAGGCCCTGGAGATGATAGCCAGGAACACTGCTGGTACAGGCCTCCCAGTGGTACACCACCCCTACATTCCGCACCACCAGTGCCAACGACACATGAGAGGCACGACCAAGATTCTGCTTCTGGATCCGAGAATGTTCCCACCTCGGCACCCCCTGCTCCCGTACCTGTGCAACCACCGCCTCTGCCTTCACCCCCCCAATGAGGCACCACCTGAGGAGCTCTTCGACCAGACGGCGTGGAGCGAGGAGGGGAGAAGAAGGGGAGGGGGGAAGGAAAATGAGGTGCATGTCCGCAGGCGATGGCTGTGTTATATCTCCATCTCGGTGTGTGCAACTTGTACTGTATGAGGGGAGGGGGCCACCTTCCTGCTTTGCATTTTTGTTCTGTGTTGCTGGACATGTTGATTGATGTCAATGGTCGAAAAAGTGGGGTGGGAGTGGATGTTTTTGCCCGTGATACTTATTATTTCAGACCAATGGTCATATTAAATGTTTTTTATTCAACATAATCTTGTTGCACATTGTCTCAGATAGCTGGACCGTTAAACATTGGTGACTCCTTAACATGAAAGGGTAAAATTAACTTGAATCAACTTAAACTTTAACTGGTACCAAGGTGATGCCCACCATTAATGTCTGAGCTGCACACACTCAGCAGTGTTTCAGCTTTGTCAATTACAGCAACGTTCTTTCAGGCAAACTGCTCATTTATGAGCTCCTGATGTAAGAGACTTGCAACTATGTAGCCACCACGAGCCCTTTCCTGTGGTCTGGAGGGGGGGCGTAGGCATGGTTGCTTTGTCAGCCTGATTGTCTGGCCCTAGGTCTGCATCCAGCCCCTCGTCCTCCTCTTCCTCTCTCTCCTGAGATGGACCATCAGTCCCTTCTGGCAATTCTTGTCCCCTCCTGATAGCCAAGTTGTGCAGCATGGAGCACACCACCACAAATTTAGCTACTTGCTCAGGGTTGTATTGTAGCTCCCCTCTTGAGTGCTCCAGCCATCTAAAGTGCTGCTTAAGCACAGTTATTGTTTTCTGGACCACATTGCGTGTGTCTCTGTGGCTCTCATTGTATCGCTTCTCGGCCTCGGTGTGGGTGTCACGCAGGGGGGTCATCAGCCAGGTGGCTAGGCCATATCGGTTGTCACCAAGCATCCAGCATTGTCCTTGTGGCTGACTCTTAACCATGTCAGAGACAGCGCTCTCATGCAGGATGTGAGCCTCATCGAAGCTGCCTGGACATTTAGCATTCACTGACATTATTATCTGGTTCTGGTCGACAACTAGTTGGACCTTCTGTTACGAAAAAGCTCTGGGTCCTGAGAAGGTGCCCACATGGCGATGTGAGTACACTGTATTGCTCCCTGCACCTTGGGGAACTTAGCAATGTCAGTCTGAGCCTCCGTGGTCATGGGGAAGCTGATAAAGTCCATCCTACGTGCATACAGGGCCTCCGTGACCTGTCTAATGCAGCGATGTATGGCATGGTGAGACAGAGGGGAAATGTCGACCGCGGAGGCCCGAAAGGAATCAGATGCGTAGAACGACAGTGCCACGGTGACCTTGACCTCGACGGACAGTGATGTCCTGATGGCAGGCTGCATATCTGCCCTAATGAGCTCACATATTGCAGTGATCACCACTTTGTAGAAGTGCAGTCTCCTAAGGCAGGTGTGCTCGGACACATCAAGGTAAGACCTCTTCTCCCTGTAAGTGCGGGGTGTGTATGGTCTGGACCTCCTCCTCATTCTGGCACATCTTAGATTGGGCACATAATGCTGTGCATTAAACGTTGTGCCATTTGCACTCTGCAGCATCTGCGTATTAATCAATGCAGGCTGAGAAATGGCTGGCCCCATTCCAATGAAAGTATAAAACCAATTGATTAGAAGCAATAATTTCCGCACTAAAAGACACCTACAGTAAAATCCAATTGTCTACGGTCTGTTGAGATGGTCACTTCACCTGAGAAGAACTCCAGAGTCAATCCAAACTCCGCCGAAATTGAAGCAGCCTTTTCAATGAAGCGACCTGCGATTTGAAAAATGGTGCCCACACCGCTGTGATTAGTTCAGAACAGTTCCACTTTTTCAGAGCAGTATTTTGGGTGAGCCATATTGTGGGCGAGATGTGTACGAGGTGGTGAAAGTGACGCTGGGCGATATACTGGGCGTTAGTTTGGGCAAATTTGATCTTTACGACAAAAAAAAGTGGGCAGTCGGTATTATTGAACCTCGTCGTTAATTACGTGCCGAAAGTCACGCTGGGCGATGTTATGGCCGTTGGTTTCGCCCATTTTGATGATTCCTCCTAAAAAAAGATGGCGGGCGGTATTAGTTTTTCCTGGCGTTTCGTAAATGGCGAAAGTAACGCTCGGCGATAAGTCTCTGAAAAATGGGCGGCAGTTTCCATTTTGTGACTAAATGGGCAATATCTGGGCGTTACCCTCATTTCAGTGGTAAAATAGACGTTAAGTGGGCGTTATGCATGCAAAAATAATGGAAAATCTAGCCCCATAGACCATGAAATTCCGGTCGGAGGCTTCTTTTGGACGAACGCCTCCGACCGTACCGGGTGCTCCCGGAGGAGTGTGGGATTCCGGTGGGGAGACCTTCTCTTCCCGCGCTGCGAAGTGCGCTCCCGCCCTCCAGGTTCCCACACAGGCGGTGTGATCACGTGTGACTGCTCAGCCAATCGGATACAGTATTCCACAGCTTTCTCATTAATAGCAATGGGAACTCCATATCTACGAGTTATCATTGCTATTAATGAGAAAAAAAACCACACTAAACACCATAATAAAAAAAAACACACCTCACATCATTTAAAAATAATTGAAATTAAAGTTAATAAATGTCTTCGAAAAAATAATTCTGATTTAAAAAAAACGTAATTATAGTTTTAAATAAACTTACTGTAGTGGGCAGGGTTTTTAACAATAAAATGTGTTTTTTAAATTTAATTTTAATATGTTTTTGTGTGTTTTAAAACTCTTAAAACTTTAAAACAGGCGCAAGAGTTTTGAGGATAGTTGCTGGGCAAGATATGGGTCAATCCCACAATCTTGCCCATGCAAATGTCCTCGCTCCCGAGATGCGGAGGATCTATCGAGCTCAAGCTCCAGCTTGACAGATCGGAAAAGCCGGTTTTCATTGCATGCACATTGTGCACTGAAAACCAGCTTTTGTGATGCCTTCGCGGGTCCGTAGACACTCCTTACGGACCCAGGGAGACCTGGATATCTGGGCCAATTAGTTGCTTGCTTTTAATGTCTGAGTCATAGAAACTTACAGCACAGAAGGAGGCCATTCGGCCCGTCTTGCCTGTGCCAGCTCTTTGAAAGAACTATCATAGTGCTGTGGGATCTTTTACATCCACCTGAGAGAGCAGACGGGGCCTCGGTTTAATATCTCATCCGAAAGACGGCACCTCTGACATTGCAGTGCTCCCTCAGCACTGCACTAGGAGTGTCAGCCTAGATTATGACCTCAAGTCCCTGGAGTGGGACTCGAACCCACAACCTTCTGACTCAGACACAAGAGAGTGCTGCCCACTGAGCCACAGCTGACTCACCAAGAGCCTGGCCAGACTCCGGAGTGCAACAGTGTAAGACTACACTCCCCAAGGAGCCTCAGTCCCTTCCACCCCCCACCTCACCTCACCTCCCCCTCCCTCTCCCGCAGTAAGGCTGGTGTAAATGCACTTTAAAACTAACTATACTGTTGCACCTGAATGCATGACCTCAACCTGCCCATGCTTTTCACACAGTGATTCACACAGATAAAGGTTCTCTGTGTTAATACTTGCTCCGTGAAATATACAAAGGTTACTTGTTACGCCCTGGTTATAGTGCAGCTACGAAACTCTGTAATTTCAGAAATATATTACAGCAACATTCTCTTTTACAAGCTCTGTGTTTTGTTTTTTTAGGCATAAACAGCTAATTAAAATGGATTTCTGCATTACTTTTATTCCAATGTTATTTACTGACACTAACAGGGTTTCATGTATGTACATTCTGTTTGTAGCCACCAGATGGTGTCATTGTTGGAGGCCACTGAGCAGCATGTACATGGTGCTGCTCAGGTATAAAAGACCAGCCATTTTGAGAGTCAGGCACTTTGGGCCTAAGTAAAGCAGAGCCAAGGGTGTACCTTGTTCAGTTAAACAGTACTCAATTTGAACTTTTATTGCATACATAACATTTGGCGACGAGAATACAAGAACCTTTGTTTGCAAAATGAGCACGATTGGATTTTTGGAGCGATTCGTGGAGGGAGAAGATTGGACAGACTTTGTGAGCCGTTTAAACCAGTACTTTGTGGCCAACAAAATGAAGGGGGTCGATGATGCAGATCAGCACCGGGCCGTGTTCCTCACTGTGTGTGGTTCAAAGATCTACGGTCTGATAAACAATCTACTCATGCCTAGTGATCCAACAGAGAAAACGTACGAGGAGTTGTGTACATTAGTACGGGAGCACCTCAAGCCAGACAATGGCATCGTCATCTTGATTTATAGGTTTTATACACACGTTCGATCGGAGGGCCAGAGTGGGGCAGAATTCGTTACCAACCTGAGACGTCTAGTGGGACCATACAAGTTCGGGACGGTGTTGGCAGACATGCTGCGAGACTTCTTTGTTATCGGTATCAACCACGAGGTGATCCTGCGCAAACTTCTGGTGGTGGAGGAGTTGGATTTAAAAAGGGCCATCCAGATCACTCAATCATGTATGACGATGGACAGGAGTCTAAAGCAAATAGCGGTGAAGAACTGAACCTCAGCAAGTACTGTAAATGTGATTGATTCGGCGTTCGGCAGAGCGGCACATGGCAGGGCCTATCCGGCTGCGTTTGCGAAACCTGTGGCTGCCCAAACTCCGCTAGCGGGAATGTATCCGACTTCTCCGTGTTGGCGTTGTGGAGGAAATCATCAGCACCAGCAGTGCCGATTTAAGCAATATAGTTACAAAGGCTGTCTGAGAGTGGGGCATCTCCAGCGCATGGCCGCAGATGAGCAAGCGAGCTGCGACACACCACGTGGAGGATGATAGTCAGACTAGCGCGGATCCAGATACTGTTGGGGAGTGCTAGTGCTGTTGGGGAGGATTTAAACTAATATGGCAGGGGGATGGGAACCAATGCAGGGAGACAGAGGGAAACAAAAAGGAGGCAAAAGCAAAAGACAGAAAGGAGATGAGGAAAAGTGGAGGGCAGAGAAACCCAAGGCAAAGAACAAAAAGGGCCACTGTACAGCAAAATTCTAAAAGGACAAAGGGTGTTAAAAAAACAAGCCTGAAGGCTTTGTGTCTTAATGCAAGGAGTATCCGCAATAAGGTGGATGAATTAATTGTGCAAATAGATGTTAACAAATATGATGTGATTGGGATTACGGAGACGTGGCTCCAGGATGATCAGGGCTGGGAACTCAACATTCAGGGGTATTCAACATTCAGGAAGGATAGAATAAAAGGAAAAGGAGGTGGGGTAGCATTGCTGGTTAAAGAGGAGATTAATGCAATAGTTAGGAAAGACATTAGCTTGGATGATGTGGAATCTATATGGTAGAGCTGCAGAACACCAAAGGGCAAAAAACGT
Organism: Pristiophorus japonicus; assembly: GCF_044704955.1. Classification (NCBI taxonomy): domain Eukaryota; kingdom Metazoa; phylum Chordata; class Chondrichthyes; family Pristiophoridae; genus Pristiophorus; species Pristiophorus japonicus. Next base: position 110,057,343 of record NC_091990.1, on the reverse strand, counting down.
TAGCAGGAGTTGTGTACAGACCTCCAAACAGTAATAGGGATGTTGGGGAGGGCATCAAACAGGAAATTAGGGGTGCATGCAATAAAGGTGTAGCAGTTATAATGGGTGACTTTAATATGCACATAGATTGGGCTAGCCAAACTGGAAGCAATACGGTGGAGGAGGATTTCCTGGAGTGCATAAGGGATGGTTTTCTAGACCAATACGTCGAGGAACCAACTAGGGGGGAGGCCATCTTAGACTGGGTGTTGTGTAATGAGAGAGGATTAATTAGCAATCTCATTGTGCAAGGCCCCTTGGGGAAGAGTGACCATAATATGGTGGAATTCTGCATTAGGATGGAGAATGAAACAGTAAATTCAGAGACCATGGTCCAGAACTTAAAGAAGGGTAACTTTGAAGGTATGAGGCGTGAATTGGCTAGGATAGATTGGCGAATGATACTTAGGGGGTTGACTGTGGATGGGCAATGGCAGACATTTAGAGACCGCATGGATGAATTACAACAATTGTACATTCCTGTCTGGCGTAAAAATAAAAAAGGGAAGGTGGCTCAACCGTGGCTATCTAGGGAAATCAGGGATAGTATTAAAGCCAAGGAAGTGGCATACAAATTGGCCAGAAATAGCAGCAAACCTGGGGACTGGGAGAAATTTAGAACTCAGCAGAGGAGGACAAAGGGTTTGATTAGGGCAGGGAAAATGGAGTACGAGAAGAACCTTGCAGGGAACATTAAGGCGGATTGCAAAAGTTTCTATAGGTATGTAAAGAGAAAAAGGTTAGTAAAGACAAACGTAGGTCCCCTGCAGTCAGAATCAGGGGAAGTCATAACGGGGAACAAAGAAATGGCAGACCAATTGAACAAGTACTTTGGTTCGGTATTCACTAAGGAGATTACAAACAACCTTCCGGATATAAAAGGGGTCAGAGGGTCTCGTAAGGAGGGGGAACTGAGGGAAATCTTTATTAGTCGGGAAATTGTGTTGGGGAAATTGATGGGATTGAAGGCCGATAAATCCCCAGGGCCTGATGGACTGCATCCCAGAGTACTTAAGGAGGTGGCCTTGGAAATAGCGGATGCATTGACAGTCATTTTCCAACATTCCATTGACTCTGGATCAGTTCCTATCGAGTGGAGGGTAGCCAATGTAACCCCACTTTTTAAAAAAGGAGGGAGAGAGAAAACAGGGAATTATAGACCGGTCAGCCTGACCTCAGTAGTGGGTAAAATGATGGAATCAATTATTAAGGATGTCATAGCAGTGCATTTGGAAAATGGTGACATGATAGGTCCAAGTCAGCATGGATTTGTGAAAGGGAAATCATGCGTGACAAATCTTCTGGAATTTTTTGAGGATGTTTCCAGTAAAGTGGACAAAGGAGAACCAGTTGATGTGGTATATTTGGACTTTCAGAAGGCTTTCGACAAGGTCCTACACAAGAGATTAATGTGCAAAGTTAAAGCACATGGGATTGGTGGTAGTGTGCTGACGTGGATTGAGAACTGGTTGTCAGACAGGAAGCAAAGAGTAGGAGTAAACGAGTACTTTTTAGAATGGCAGGCAGTGACTAGTGGGGTGACGCAAGGTTCTGTGCTGGGGCCCCAGCTGTTTACATTGTACATTAATGATTTAGACGAGGGGATTAAATGCAGTATCTCCAAATTTGCGGATGACACTAAGTTGGGTGGCAGTGTGAACTGCGAGGAGGATGGTATTAGGCTTCAGAGTGACTTGGATAGGTTAGGTGAGTGGGCAAATGCATGGCAGATGAAGTATAATGTGGATAAATGTGAGGTTATCCACTTTGGTGGTAAAAACAGAGAGACAGACTATTATCTGAATGGTGACAAATTAGGAAAAGGGAAGGTGCAACGAGACCTGGGTGTCATGGTACATCAGCCATTGAAGGTTAGCATGCAGGTACAGCAGGCGGTTAAGAAAGCAAATGGCATGTTGGCCTTCATAGCGAGGGGATTTGAATACAGGGGCAGGGAGGTGTTGCTACAGTTGTACAGGGCCTTGGTGAGGCCACACCTGGAGTATTGTGTACAGTTTTGGTCTCCTAACTTGAGGAAGGACATTCTTGCTATTGAGGGAGTGCAGCGAAGATTCACCAGACTGATTCCCGGGATGGCGGGACTGACCTATCAAGAAAGACTGGATCAACTGGGCTTGTATTCACTGGAGTTCAGAAGAATGAGAGGGGACCTCATGGAAACATTTAAAATTCTGACGGGTTTAGACAGGTTAGATGCAGGAAGAATGTTCCCAATGTTGGGGAAGTCCAGAACCAGGGGTCACAGTCTGAGGATAAGGGGTAAGCCATTTAGGACCGAGATGAGGAGAAACTTCATCACCCAGAGAGTGGTGAACCTGTGGAATTCTCTACCACAGAAAGTAGTTGAGGCCAATTCACTAAATATATTCAAAAGGGAGTTAGATGAAGTCCTTACTACTCGGGGGATCAAGGGTTATGGCGAGAAAGCAGGAAGGGGGTACTGAAGTTTCATGTTCAGCCATGAACTCATTGAATGGCGGTGCAGGCTAGAAGGGCTGAATGGCCTGCTCCTGCACCTATTTTCTATGTTTCTATGTTTCTATCAGAGATGCCAGAGGAGGAAGTGTATGGACTGTACTCCTTCATAACCAAAAATAAACCAATTTTGATTAATGTAAAGTTTAACGGGATACCGGTATCGATGGAACTGAACACGGGGGTAAGTCAATCGATCATGAACAAGAGGGCATTTAATAAGCTGTGGGATACTAAGACTGTGAGACCCAGGCTGAGCCATGTTAACGCCAAGCTGCGCACGTACACCAAAGACCTGATAAAGGTGATTGGCAGCGCACAAATTAATGTGTCGTATAACGGTGCAGTTCACGAGTTACCGTTGTGGATTGTTCCAGGCAATGGCCAATGCTGCTCGGCAGGAACTGGTTGGAGAAAATCAGATGTGACTGGAACGACATAAAGGCGTTGTCATCAAAGGAAGATACATGTGTCTAAATATTCAGCAAGTTCCCATCGCTGTTCGAGTATCGATAACTTCACGGGAGCCAAGGTGCAGATTCACGTGGACTCAGAGGCAAGACCCGTCCATCATAAAGCTCGGACAGTGCCGTATATGATGAGGGAGAAGGTCAAAATTGAACTGGACAGACTCCAGTGTGAAGGGATCATATCACCGGTTGAATTTAATGAATGGACCAGCCCCATTGTTCCTGTGCTGAAAAGTGATGGCACAGTCAGAATCTGTGGAGACTACAAGGCTACGATCAACAGGGTTTCGAAACAAGATCAGTACCCGTTATCGAAGGCTGATGTCTTATTTGCAATGCTAGCCAGAGGGAAGTCGTTCACAAAACTTGACTTGACGTCGGCCTATATGACGCAGGAGTTGGTCGAGACATCGAAGAGATTTACGTGCATTAACACGCACAAAGGACTATTTATTTACCACAGGTGCCCTTTTGGAATTCAATCGGCTGCAGCAATATTCCAGAGGAATATGGAAAGTCTACTGAAGTCCGTTCCCAGAACCGTCGTGTTCCAAGATGACATCCTGATCACTGGTCGTGACTCCCAAATGCACCAAGCCATAGAATGTGATGGAGCTGCATTCGTTCCTGGATCTACTCAACTACTTTGGTAACTTCCTACCTAAATTGAGCACCTTACTTGAACAACTGCACATGCTATTGAGAAAAGGCAACAACTGGGCGTGGGGCGCATCGCAAGACAGAGCTTTCGAGAAAGCCACCAATCTGCTTTGCTCGAACAAACTGCTGGTACATTATGACCCATGTAAATGTTTAGTTTTGGCATGTGACGCATCGTCATATGGAATTGGTTGCATACTCCAACAAACCAATGAGTCGGGGAAACTTCAACCTGTCGCGTAAGCATTCAAAAGTTTATCTAAAGCAGAAAGAGCCTACAGCATGGTAGAAAAAGAAGCTTTAGCATTTGTGTATGGTGTTAAAAAGATGCATCAATACCTGTTCGGTCTGAGGTTCGAATTAGAGACTGATCACAAGCCGCTTATTTCATTGTTTTCCGAGAGCAAAGGTATCAATACCAACGCTTCATCCCGCATCCAAAGGTGGACGCTGACATTATCTGCCTTTGATTATGTCATTCGCCACAGACCTGGCACAGAGAATTGTGCCGATGCTTTGAGCCGGTTGCCGTTGCTCACACCGGAGGTGGAAATACCACAACCGACGGATCTAATGTTAATCATGGAGAATTTTGAGAGTGAAGGAACCCCTGTCACGGCTCAACAAGTTAAGACCTTGCCCAGCCAGGACCCGATTTTATCAGTGGTAAAGGGTTGCATTCTCAAACGGGATTGATCTGCCATACCTAAGCAAATGTGCGAGGAGGCCAAACCGTACATTCGTCACAAGGACAAATTGTCTATTCAATCAGATTGCATATTGAGGAGCAATCGAGTTGTAATGCCCAAGAACGGGAGAGAGAAGTTGGTGCGTGAGTTACATAGCACACATCCTGCTATAGTGATGATAAAGGCCATCACCAGGTCCCATGTACATTGGCCAGGAATTGATTCTGAGCTGGAAGCATGCGTGCATCAGTGCAACACTTGCATGCAGCTCAGCAAAGCACCAGCGGAATCGCCGCTGAGTCTGTGGTCGTGGCCATCCAAACCTTGGTCCAGGATCCATGTAGATTTTGCAGGTCCCTTCCTGGGCAAGATGTTTTTAGTGGTGGTGAACGCTTATTCGAAGTGGATAGAATGCATAATCATGTCATCCAGCATGTCCACGGCAACCATAGAGAATCTCAATGTCATGTTCGCAACACATGGTCTGCCTGACATAGTGGTGAGCGACAATGGGTCATGCTTCACCAGTCAGGAGTTTCAGGAGTTTGTGAAACTTAATGGCATGAAACATGTAAGGTCAGCACCGTTCAAGCCTGCGTCCAACAGGCAAGCAGAACATGCATACAAATTATCAAGCAAAGCATGAGGAGAGTAACCCAAGGGTCACTGCAGACCCACTTGTCCTGCATATTGCTGAGTTACAGGACAAGACCCCACTCACTCACAGGGGTCTCGCCTGCTGAACTCATGATGAAAAGAGGTCTTAAGACCAAGCTATCTCTGGTACACCCGGATTTAAATAATCATGTTGAATACAGAAGACAAAGTCAACAATGGTACCACAATCGCGCAGATTTCTGTTAATGATCCTGTATATGTGTTGAACTATGGTCAGGGTCCCAAATGGATCGCTGGTACGGTCATAGCCAAGGAGGGCAACAGAGTATTCGTTATTAAGCTCAAGAATGGGCAAACTTGCAGGAAACACGTGCATCAGACAAAGCTGAGGCACACAGACGAGCCAGAACAGTCGGACGAAGAAACCATCGACGACCAACCAACGTACCAGCAGTCTTCAGAGGACTCAAGGGTCATCAGTGAACCCGGAATTTCCATCATGGACCTGTTCGGTAAAAATGAACTTGTAATTCCTGACATGGCCACTGCCATCTCCAACAAGTCAGTTTTCCAGCCATCAGCCACATCAGACCCCGCACACTCACCCAGGGCTGGAATCGAACTGAGGCGGTCAACCCAGGAGCGCAAAGCACCAAACCTTCTCAACCTGTGGAAGACTGTGATAAGATCTCAGAGAGGGGTATTATCATGTATTTACATTCTGTTTGTAGCTACCAGATGGCATCATTGTTGGAGGCCACTGAACAACACGCACATGGTGCTGCTCAGGTATAAAAGGCCAGCCATTTTGAGAGTCAGGCACTTTGGGCCAAAATAAAGCAGAGCCAAAGTCGTACCTTGCTTAATTAAACAGTACTTGGTTTGAACCTTTATTGCATACCTAATCTGCCCATGCTTTTCACACACTGATTCACACAGATAAAGGTTCTCTGTGTTAATACTGGCTCCGTGAAAGATACAAAGGTTACTTGCTACACCCTGCTTATAGTGCAGCTACGAAACTCTGTAATTTCAGAAATATAATACAGCCACATTCTCTTTTACAAGCTCTTTATTTTGTGTTGTTTTTTAGGCATAAACAGCTAATAAAAATGGATTTCTGCATTACTTTTATTCCAATGTTATTAACTGACACTAACAGGGGGATGAGCTCTCCTCTCCTTTACACTGTTATCATATTTCCAGCCTCTCCAGTCCACTTCCTTGTTATCCCCAATATTATGACAAGCTGGCACTGTATTTGAACATTGTAAATGAGCAGATCCTATTCTCCCGGATGTACAAGCGTGAAGGCTCCTTAAAATTCAGTCCTTTAAAAGTCTGACAGTTTTGACGAGGTAAGAATGAGGCAGCACCTCACAGGCTCAAGTTAATGAGTTCAGTGACAGTTTCTTGTATTCCTGCCTGGCAGTTTTCAGTACTAGGAGCAGCTCGCCGAAGCAAAGCAGTTACTGGGATTGAGGGAAGAGCGACAGGAGACTTCAGGAGAGAACCTGCCACAATATGAGGAGACGATTCAGCGGGAAGGTATCTCCCAGCATTATCAAAGAGTTGGATGTCTTCCCAAAAGTTCTTGACGCTTGTGTCGAGACATCTGTTACTGGAGGCACAGGTGACCTGCCACTTTTCCAAGCAACTTTATCTTTCGAAATAATTAGCATTTAAGTAACATTTTCCTATATTACAACAGTGACTACACTCCAAAAGTACTTCATTGGCTGTAAAGCGCTTTGAGACGTCCGGTGGTCGTGAAAGTTGCTATACAAATGCAACTTTTTCTTTCTTTTCTTTCCTTCATAAAAGTCATAATTTCTGCGAGATTTTAAACGGAGAGATAAAAGGAAAGACTTGTATTTCTATCGCGCCTTTCACAGAATGAAAGTCAAAGATTGAAAGAAAGAGAGAAAAAAGAATGAAAGAAAGAAAGAGAGAAAGAAAAAAAGAGAGAAAGAGAGCGAGAAAGAAAGAGAGGAAGGAAGGAAGGAAGAAAGAGAGAAAGAGAGCGAGAAAGAAAGAGAGAGAGAGCAAGAAAGAAAGAGAGAAAAGAAGGAAGGAAGAGAGAAAAAAGATAGAAAGATAGAAAGAAAGAAAGAAAAATAACAAAAGACAGAAAGAATGAAGGAAAAAAGAATCGTATTTCTACAGCTTCTTTCCCGACTTCAGAACATCTCAAATTGCCTTACAGCCAATGAAGTACTCGAGCTCTCGCTCATTGGCGATGGGTAGCGCTCCCTAATGGATTGTAGTCGTGTGCAGTCAATTGATCAGTAACTTTCGAGATAAGGCACTGTCAATGGAATTAAAATAAATCCTTCTCAGTGGGGCTGGAGTTTGTCAGCACCTTGTGAATGTAAAGTCTCAGTTAGACTGCACAGTCAACCTTCAACTGAAAACCCATATAGTGGGAAGTAACAACTGGTAGAAGTAGCTATACTGCTGGCTATGCAAATCTGGGCTCAGTTCGTCATGAGGGAGCTCTGCACATTGGGTGCTTAGACACCTCCGCAATACTCCCTGTATCTAGGGCCACACGACTGGCAGAGATCGGCTTTGTTACAACATTAAAGTCAAATTCAATGCTAAGTTTATAAAGCCACCCATAACTAGTCCTCTCTGGATGACTCGCCTCTGAGTGAGAAGATTGTGGCTTCGAGTTCCACTCCAGAGACTTGAGCACATAATCTAGGCTGACACTCCCAGTGCAGTGCTGAGGGAGTGTTACACTGTCGGAGGTCTTGTCTTTTAGAGACGTTAAACTGATGCCTTCTTCTTGTCTCAGATGGAAGTAAAAGATCCCATGGCACGATTTCGAAGAAGAGTAGCGAGTTCTCCCTGCTGTCCTGGGGCCAACATTTATCCTTCAACTAACATCACTAAAACATATGATCTGGTCATTTATCTGTTTGTGGGAGCTTGCTGTGCGCAAATTGGCTGTGAAGCGCTTTGGAATGTCTTGAAGTTGTGAAAGGCGCTATATAAATGCAAGTCTTTCTTTGTTTCATTATTAAACCTGAAGTTATACTTCAACTGCGGGCCAAAGCCAGCCGGTTTTAATGCACTCAGGAGTCAAATGAAAGCATAATGTCCCAGTTATACTGCCACTTGCGCATCTGTGACCAACTGAAACAGGAATGATTTTCCAGAATGTGATAGCTAGAATGTGACACCAGAATGTGACACCCTGAATGTGACACCCAGAAAGTGACGCCTAGAATGTGACACCATTAATGTGACACCCAGAATGTGACATCTAGAATGTGACACCCTGAATGTGACACCCTGAAAGCAAAAGACAGAAAGGAGATGAGGAAAAGTGGAGGGCAGAGAAACCCAAGGCAAAGAACAAAAAGGGCCACTGTACAGCAAAATTCTAAAAGGACAAAGGGTGTTAAAAAAGCAAGCCTGAAGGCTTTGTGTCTTAATGCAAGGAGTATCCGCAATAAGGTGGATGAATTAACTGTGCAAATAGATGTTAACAAATATGATGTGATTGGGATTACGGAGACGTGGCTCCAGGATGATCAGGGCTGGGAACTCAACATCCAGGGGTATTCAACATTCAGGAAGGATAGAATAAAAGGAAAAGGAGGTGGGGTAGCATTGCTGGTTAAAGAGGAGATTAATGCAATAGTTAGGAAAGACATTAGCTTGGATGATGTGGAATCTATATGGTAGAGCTGCAGAACACTAAAGGGCAAAAATCGTTAGTGGGAGTTGTGTAAAGACCTCCAAACAGTAGTAGTGATGTTGGGGAGGGCATCAAACAGGAAATTAGGAGTGCATGCAATAAAGGTGCAGCAGTTATAATGGGTGACTTTAATATGCACATAGATTGGGCTAGCCAAACTGGAAGCAATACGGTGGAGGAGGATTTCCTGGAATGCATAAGGGATGGTTTTCTAGACCAATATGTCGAGGAACCAACTAGGGGGGAGGCCATCTTAGACTGGGTGTTGTGTAATGAGAGAGGATTAATTAGCAATCTCATTGTGCGAGGCCCCTTGGGGAAGAGTGACCATAATATGGTGGAATTCTGCATTAGGATGGAGAATGAAACAGTTAATTCAGAGACCATGGTCCAGAACTTAAAGAAGGGTAACTTTGAAGGTATGAGGCATGAATTGGCTAAGATAGATTGGCTAATGATACTTAAGGGGTTGACTGTGGATGGGCAATGGCAGACATTTAGAGACCGCATGGATGAATTACAACAATTGTACATTCCTGTCTGGCGTAAAAATAAAAAAGGGAAGGTGACTCAACCGTGGCTATCTAGGGAAATCAGGGATAGTATTAAAGCCAAGGAAATGGCATACAAATTGGCCAGAAATAGCAGCGAACCTGGGGACTGGGAGAAATTTAGAACTCAGCAGAGGAGGACAAAGGGTTTGATTAGGGCAGGGAAAATGGAGTACGAGAAGAAGCTTGCAGGGAACATTAAGGCGGATTGCAAAAGTTTCTATAGGTATGTAAAGAGAAAAAGGTTAGTAAAGACAAACGTAGGTCCCCTGCAGTCAGAATCAGGGGAAGTCATAACGGGGAACAAAGAAATGGCAGACCAATTGAACAAGTACTTTGGTTCAGTATTCACTAAGGAGGACACAAACAACCTTCCGGATATAAAAGTGGTCAGAGGGTCTATTAAGGAGGAGGCACTGAGGGAAATCTTTATTAGTCGGGAAATTGTGTTGGGGAAATTGATGGGATTGAAGGCCGATAAATCCCCAGGGCCTGATGGACTGCATCCCAGAGTACTTAAGGAGGTGGCCTTGGAAATAGCGGATGCATTGACAGTCATTTTCCAACATTCCATTGACTCTGGATCAGTTCCTATCGAGTGGAGGGTAGCCAATGTAACCCCACTTTTTAAAAAAGGAGGGAGAGAGAAAGCAGGGAATTATAGACCGGTCAGCCTGACCTCAGTAGTGGGTAAAATGATGGAATCAATTATTAAGGATGTCATAGCAGCGCATTTGGAAAATGGTGACATGATAGGTCCAAGTCAGCATGGATTTGTGAAAGGGAGATCATGCTTGACAAATCTTCTGGAATTTTTTGAGGATGTTTCCAATAAAGTGGACAAAGGAGTACCAGTTGATGTGGTATATTTGGACTTTCAGAAGGCTTTCGACAAGGTCCCACACAGGAGATTAATGTGCAAAGTTAAAGCACATGGGATTGGGGGTAGAGTGCTGACGTGGATTAAGAACTGGTTGGCAGACAGGAAGCAAAGAGTAGGAGTAAATGGGTACTTTTCGGAATGGCAGGCAGTGACTAGTGGGGTACCGCAGGGTTCTGTGCTGGGGCCCCAGCTGTTTACATTGTACATTAATGATTTAGACGAGGGGATTAAATGTAGTATCTCCAAATTTGCGGATGACACTAAGTTGGGTGGCAGTGTGAGCTGCGAGGAGGATGCTATTAGGCTACAGAGTGACTTGGATAGGTTAGGTGAGTGGGCAAATGCGTGGCAGATGAAGTATAATGTGGATAAATGTGAGGTTATCCACTTTGGTGGTAAAAACAGAGAGACAGACTATTATCTGAATGGTGACAGATTAGGAAAAGGGAAGGTGCAACGAGACCTGGGTGTCATGGTACATCAGTCATTGAAGGTTAGCATGCAGGTACAGCAGGCGGTTAAGAAAGCAAATGGCATGTTGGCCTTCATAGCGAGGGGATTTGAGTACAGGGGCAGGGAGGTGTTGCTACAGTTGTACAGGGCCTTGGTGAGGCCACACATGGAGTATTGTGTACAGTTTTGGTCTCCTAACTTGAGGAAGGACATTCTTGCTATTGAGGGAGTGCAGCGAAGATTCACCAGACTGATTCCCGGGATGGTGGGACTGACCTATCAAGAAAGACTGGATCAACTGGGCTTGTATTCACTGGAGTTCAGAAGAGTGAGAGGGGACCTCATAGAAACGTTTAAAATTCTGACGGGTTTGGACAGGTTGGATGCAGGAAGAATGTTCCCAATGTTGGGGAAGTCCAGAACCAGGGGTCACAGTCTAAGGATAAGGGGTAAGCCATTTAGGACCGAGATGAGGAGAAACTTCTTCACCCAGAGAGTGGTGAACCTGTGGAATTCTCTACCACAGGAAGTAGTTGAGGCCAATTCACTAAATATATTCAAAAGGGAGTTAGATGAAGTCCTTACTACTCGGGGGATCAAGGGGTATGGCGTGAAAGCAGGAAGTGGGTACTGAAGTTTCATGTTCAGCCATGAACTCATTGAATGGCGGTGCAGGCTAGAAGGGCTGAATGGCCTGCTCCTGCACCTATTTTCTATGTTTCTATGTTTCTATGACTACCAGATATCCAGGAGCAGAGTATAAAAATAATGAAGTGATTCTAAGGCTGCGAGCTTATCTCAGGTTTCGGAAGATGGTGATAAAGAGCTCAGTTTGTGACGTTATCGGAAGCCCTTCAATGAGATTACAGGAGAGATTGGATATAAAAATGATCTAATCTTCACTATAGTGATGTTAAGCTATCTTTACAACACAATAAGTAGGAACCTTGAATTATTTCTTGCAGTTTCACTTCTGACCTTCACCCTAATTGCTATCCTATCCATCGGGGAATTCTCCTATTACCGCGACTCCTGGATAAAGTACAACTATCAGGTTGACACGAATATCTCCAGGTATGATTACCTCGATTTACAGAAGCTATCTAAGGGCAGGTTGGGCCTATACTCATTGGAGTTGAGAAGAATGAGAGGTGATCTTATTGAAACGTATAAGATTCTGAGGGGGCTTGACAGGGTAGATGCAGAGAGGATGTTTCCCCTTGTGGGGGAATCTAGACAAGGGGGCATAGGTTCAGAATAAGGGGTCGTCCATTTAAAATGGAGATGAGGAGAAATTTTTTCTCTCAGAGGGTCATGACTCTTTGGAATTCTCTATCCCAGAGAGCTGTGGAGGAGGCTAGATCAATGAATGCATTTAAGGTGGAGATAGACAGATTTTTGAACAATAAGGGAGTCAAGGGTTATAGGAAATGAGTGGGGAAGTAGAGTTGAGGCCAAGATCAGACCAGTCATGATCTTATTGAATGATGGAACGGGCTCCAAGGGCCAAATAGCCTAATCCTGCTCCTATTTCTTATGTTCTTATGTTGCTGTTGGAGGGCAAGGTATGGTACAGGTGCTAATTCACTTGTACCACAATCTTCCTTTACGTTCTTGGTCTCCTTGGATTTTAAACATTTCATTCTTGGGATGTGGGCGGCCCTAGCAAAGGCCAGCATTTATTGCCCATCCCTAGTTGCCATTTGAGAAGCTGATAGTGAGCCGTCTTCTTGAACTGTTTCCCATCCCGTGTGGTGAAGGTGCTCCCACAGCGCGGTTAGGGAGGGAGTTCCAGGATTTTGACCCAGCGACGATGAAAGAACGGCCGATATATTTCCAAGTCAGGATGGTGTGTGACTTGGAGGGGAACTTGGAGGTGGTGGTGTTCCCATGCGCCTGCTGCCCTTGACCTTCTAGGTGGTAGAGGTCGCGTGTTTGGAAGGTCGAAGAGGCCTTGGCGAGTTGCTGCAGGGCATCTTGTAGATACTCCTTATGTTCTGGTATCTATTATTAAAATATTTGTTTATCGGTCTGAAAATTCCATGCTGATTTTATCTCTGCTCACAACTTCTAAGTTCATCGGGTGTCAGCCATGGCTCAGTGAGTAGCACTCTTTCTTCTGAGTTAGAAGGTCTTGGGTTAAAGCCTTTAGGTTGGATTTTTGGTTGTCTAACGCCTCGGTTAGTGGCCAGTGGGTGCGTTAATGGGAGCGTTAAAGATTATCGACCGGGAACGCAGCATTTAGCGCCCCGACGGAAAATTCATCAGAGGCTCACTGGGGGCTCAAACCAGTAGCGCCCGGCTGCTGACGATTGCTCCGATCCTGACGTATTCCTGGTGCAACGGTAAATTCGGTGCAGCCGCCTCATTGAGCGCCCGCCAAAAACAACGTCTGGAAAAACAGTCGGTGCAGGCTTGCAGAGTCGTTAACTGGCGGCTACTTAAAGAGATGAGGATACGCTTCCCTCGGAGGTCATAGTCAGTGCAATGTTTACACACAGCACGGTGCGTGAGCCTCCGAGTTTGCAGCGGTAGACAGACAGACAAAGAAGTTATTTTGAAAACTTTAATGGGTGCATTACTATGCCGCGCCTTTAAGATTCAGCTTTTCCCGGGATCTGATTCGGAGTTCCGCCCATGCGCAATGGGTCTGCCAAATGTACCGATCAAACTTTCACTTCTTCTTCTTAGGCAGTCCCTCGGAGTCGAGGATGACTTGCTTCCACAATAATATGAGTTCTCAGGTGACTGAGGACTCCAACGTGGGACCTACAGTCTCTGTCACAGGTGGGGCAGACGGTGGTTGAAGGGACGGGTGGGTGGGGTGCCTGGATTGTCGTGCGCTCCTTCCGCTGTTTACGCTTGGTCTCCGCTTTTTCCCAGCGAAGAGATGTTCAATGCGTTCCCGGATGCTTCTCCTCCACTTTGAGCGGTCTTGGGCCAGGGATTCCCAGATGTCAGTGGGGATGTTGTACTTTTTCAAGGAGGCTTTGAGGGTATCCTTGAAGCATTTCCTCTGCCCACCTGGGGCTCACTTACTGTGTCGGAACGCTGAGTAGAGTGCTTGTTTTTGGAGTCTCGTATTGGGCATGCGAACGATGTGGCCCGCCCAACGGAGCTGATCAAGTGTGGTCAATGGTTCGATGCTGGGGATGTTGGCCTGAGCGAGAACACTGATGTTGGTGCGCCTATCCTGCCAATGGATTTGCAGGATTTTGCAGAGGAAGCGTTGTTGGTAATTCTCAAGTGCTTTGAGGTACCCGCTCTACATGGTCCATGTCTCTGAGGCATATAGGAGGGCGGGTATCACTACTGTTCTGTAGACCATGAGCTTGGTGCCGGGTTTGAGGTCCTAGTCTTCAAACACTCTCTTCCTCAGGTGACCGAAGGTTCTATTGGCACACTGAAGGTAGTGCTGGACTTCGTCATCGATGTGTGCCCTTGTTGACAGTAGGCTCCCGAGATATGGAAAATGGTCCACATTGTCCAAGATCGCGTCATGGATCTTGATAATCAGGGGGCAGAACTGTGTGGCGGGGACAGGTTGGTAGAGGACCTTTGTCTTATGGATGTTTAGTGTAAGGCCCATGCTCTCATAAACTTCAGTGAAGGTGTTGACGATGGTTTGGAGTTCGACCTCTGAGTGTGCGCAAAGGCAAGCGTCATCTGCATACTGTAATTCAATGAGAGAGCATGGGACGACCTTGGATCTGGACTGGAGGCGATGGAAGTTGAACAATTTCCCGCTTGTTCTGTAGATTAGCTCCACTCCAGCGGGGAGCTTACTGAGGGTGATATGGAGCATTGCAGCAAGGAAGATCAAAAAGAGCGTTGGTGCGATGACACCACTTGCTTGACCCCGGTCCGAACGTGAATTGGGTCTATGGTGGATACGTCGGTCAGGATCACGGCTTGCATGTCATCGTGAAGCAGGTGGAGGATAGTGACAAACTTTTAAGGGCAGCCAAATCTGAGGAGGACACTCCATAATCCCTCACGGTTGACAGTGTTGAAGGCATTTGTGAAGTCAATGAAGGCCATGTACAGCGGTTAGTGCTGTTCCTGGCATTTCTCTTGAATTTGACGCATGGTGAAGATCATGTCCATTGTGCCCCTTAGTGGGCAGAATCCACATTGCAACTCTGGGAGGAGCTCTTCAGCCACTGGGAGAAGGCGATTGAGGAGGATTCTTGCAATGACTTTCCCTGTGGCAGACAGCAGGGAAACTCCTCTGTAATTACCACAATCGGACTTGCCACCTTTCTTGAAGATGGTCATGATTATGACGTCTTTGAGATCCCCTGGCATGCTCTCCACCTTCCAAATAAGGGAAATGAGTTCATGTATTTGTGCCAATGCTTTAGAGCTTCAGTGGGGATTCCATCTGCTCCTGAGGCCTTGTTGTTCTTCAGTTGTAGAATGGCCTTTTCAAACTCATGCCGGACTGGGGTTGTGCCAAGGTGGTGGCGCATAGCATGCTGCGGGATGGAGTTGAGGGCACTCATGTCGAAGACAGAGTCTCGGTTAAGAAGATCTTCGAAGTGCTCCTTCCAGCGGGCACTGACTGCCTCTCTGGCCTTAATGAGTACCTCTCCATTCTTGGCCCACAATGGGGTAGACCTTGGGTGCTTGGGCCATAGGTGGTCTTGACTGCGCTAAACAATCCACACACGTCGTGGTTGTCGGCAAGTTGCTGAATCTCCTGCGTTTTCTTCACCCACCATCTGTTTTTTAGGTCATGAGTTTTTTGTTGAACCTCAGCCTTCAGACATCTATAGAGCTGCTTTCTTGCTCTCGAGTTGTGTTGCTGTTTCCAGTTCAAGAATGCCTTGCGCTTGAGGCTTATTAGCTCCTGGATCTCCTGGTCGTTCTCGTCGAACCAGTCAAATGACCGAGCGTCTCTTCACAGGTGCTAATTATGGAGTCCTTGAGGGCAGACCAGGCACTGTGGATACTTTGCATCTCTGGGTCACTGGGAGTCATCACGTTGGTTGTGAGGTGCTAGCTGAATAGGGCTTTCTTAGTGGGGTATTTGAGTACTCCGGCGTTGATTTTCCTGCGGCATTATTTCTGTTGCCGTCGCTGTTTTGGGGCTACATTGATAGCGATGACAGAGCGGATTAGTCGGTGGTCCATCCAGCAGTCGTCAGCTCCTGTCATGGCGCGGGTGATGTGGACATCCTTGCGGTCTCTCGCTCAGACAATGATGTAGTCTAGCAGATGCCAGTGCTTGGAGCGAAGGTGTTGCCATAAAGCCTTGTACTTGTCTCTCTGATGAAACAAGGTGTTGGTTATGACAAGTCCATGTTCTAAGCATTTCATCAGGAGGAGGGTACCAGTGGAGTTGGTTTTCCCTACACCCTCTCTGCGGATCACACCTCCCCAGAGGTCAATGTCCTTTCCAACGCTGGCGTTAAAGTCGCCAAGGTGGATCAGCTTGTCGCCCGTTGGGACTCGGGACAGGGATTGTTTGAGGCTGGAGTAGAATTCCTCTTTGGTCTTGTCTGTAGCTTCCAGGGGCGTATCCAATGAAGACCATAGCGCACTGGTTCCGGGCTAACGTAAGCCGAAGGGTCATAGAAACATAGAAACATAGAAAATAGGTGCAGGAGTAGGCCATTCGGCCCTTCTAGCCTGCACCGCCATTCAATGAGTTCATGGCTGAACATGCAACTTCAGTACCCCATTCCTGCTTTCTCACCATACCCCTTGATTCCCCTAGTAGTAAGGACTTCATCTAACTCCTTTTTGAATATATTTAGTGAATTGGCCTCAACAACTTTCTGTGGTAGAGAATTCCACAGGTTCACCACTCTCTGGGTGAAGAAATTCCTCCTCATCTCGGTCCTAAATGGCTCCCCCCTTATCCTTAGACTGTGTCCCCTGGTTTGTTTATACCACAAGGTAAGTCCCTAAGATGCCCAACCAGCTCATTTCACATGGTGAAGGCCACCCCATGGAGGTGCCGTTCTTCTTCTGGTTTACCTTTCCAGAAGAAGGTGTAACCACCACCTTGTTCTTTGAGTTGGCCTTCCCCTGCCTGCTGGGTCTCACTTAGGGCGGCGACGTCTATGTCGAAACGTCTGAGCTCCTGGGAAACGATGGCGGTGCGACATTCCGGTTTGTCGCTGTTGGGGTTGTCCATGAGGGTCCTGACGTTTCAGGTTCCGACCTTCATTTTAAAGGGTGTGCGTGAGTTCTTTCAACGTGGGGTGGCCGTTGCACACCAGCTACCACACGGACTTGAAAGAGCAAGGTCTTGGTCCAATGGCATGGGGATCCTAGATGCTGGAGACTAGGCTCTGCTCCATGGGCCTAGTACACACACATAAACATATCACACCCCCAGCTCTGGTGTGCAACGGCAGATTTATTGCCCCTGTCAGCTCTTTGACTGATTCTGACGCATTTCTCGTGAGGCGCAAATGTTTTCAAGGCGCTAAAGGTATCGCTCCGCCTTGGATTGATGCCGCAGCAGAGGCGTGACCAAATTTCTCCTTCCTAGACTGTGGGCATTCGTGGTGCCTTAGCCAGTGAGTTGTGGTGGTGTCTAAACTGTGGGCTGTGGTGGTGTTTAGACTGTTGGCACTGGCTCTTGACATTGGCTAAAAACAGAAACCTCAGCAAAGGAGTGGTGATGAGAGATGATAAAATAAACCGAGATATCTCATTCTAGATGGTTGATTTACCACAGTGGTTTTCTCCCGAACGCCTGCACAGAGCTCGGAGAGACATTGTTCCGTGGAATTAACTTTGAAGTTATGGCGGCCGATCTGGACCACCCCTTGCAGATATTAAACCCCTCTGACATTACACATGTCTAAACTAAATTGTGTTCTTATTTCAGCAAACTCCAAGTAAATATTGACATCACAGTGGCCATGCAATGTGACTGTAAGTACCTAGTGTCGTTTCGCGAACACATCGCACAGAAAGACATACCATTTCCTCCTGCGATGTCACCGGTAAGCTTTACACTGGTTGCTTCCACTGAGGAAGCCCCCCCTGGTTGCCGACCTATTTCCCTTAGCAGACGGATCAATAACCAGGGGGCATAGATTTAAAGTAGTTGGTAGGAAGTTTAGAGGGATTTGAGGGGAAATGTCTTCACCCAGAGGGTGGTGGGGGTCTGGAACTCACTGCCTGAAAGGGTGGTAGAGGCAGAAACCCTCACCACATTTAAAAAGTACTTGGATGTGCACTTGAAGTGCCGTGACCTACAGGGCTACGGACCAAGAGCTGGAAAGTGGGATTAGGCTGGATGGCTCTTGGTCGGCCGGCGCGGACACGATGGGCCAAATGGCCTCCTTCTATGCAGTAAATTTCTATGATTCTATGAGGACAAGTCCATTGAAACTAGTCTAAAGTGTAATTTAGAAAAACAGACTGTAGTGCATTTCCCTCATTAGTAGGTGTCAGCCGTGCTCATTTGGTAGCACCCTCACCTCTAGAGTCAGAAGTTACGGGTTCGAGCCCCACTCCAGAGCGCTGCACTGCCGGAGGTGCCGTCTTTCGGATAAGACGTTAAACTGAGGCCCCATCTGCCCTCTCAGGTGGACGTAAAAGATCCCATGGCACTATTTCAAAGAAGAGCAGGGGAATAATCCCCTGTATCCTGGGGCCAATATTTATCCCTTAATCAACATCACTAAAACAGATTATCTGGTCATTATCACATTGCTGTTTGTGGGAGCTTGCTGTGCATAAGTTAGCTGCCACGTTTCCTGCATTACAACAGTGGCTACACTCCAAAAGTACTTCATTGGGCTGTAAAGCACTTTGGAAAAACTTGAGGTCGTGAAAGAAATGCAAGTTTTTTCTTCTTTTAAATTACTTACAGCAAAAATATAGATGTGTGGTTAGTTAGTGAGTGATGGTGTCTGTGATTGGTTAGTGAATGATCCTGTGTGTGATTGGTTCATGAGTGAGTGAAAATTCCATCGATTCGTGAACGGTTCCCGCAGATTTTAAGGTAATAAATGTAACCACACTATTTAAGAAAGGAGGGAGAGAGAAAATGGGGAACTACAGACCAGTTAGCCTTATATCAGTAGTAGGGAAAATGCTGATATCTATTAATAAGGATGTAGTAACAGGGCACGTGGAAAAGAATATTAGGGTTGGGCAGAATCAACACGGATTTATGAAAGGGAAATCGAGTTTGACAAATCTGAGAGAATTTTTAAAAGTTGTATCTAGCAGAATAAATAAGGAGGAACCAGTGGATATGGTGTATTTGGATTTTCAGAAGGCACTCGATAAGGTGTCACGCAAGACGTTATTGAACAAAATTAGGACTCATGGGATTGGGAGTAATATACTAGCATGGATTGAGGATTGATTAACGAAAAGAAAACAGAGTCAGAATAAACGGATCATTTTCGGGTTGGCAGGCTGTAACTAGTGGGTGCCACAAGGATCGGTGCTTGGGCCTCAGCTATTCACAATCTATATTGGATGATTTGGATGAGGGGATCAAATGTAATATATCCATGTTTGCTGATCTAGGTGGAAATGTAAGTTGTAAGGATGATCCAAGAGTTTTTAAGGGGATATCGACAGGCTAAGTGAGTGGGCAAGAACATGGTGAATGAACATAAAAATATAAGAAAAAGAAGCAGGAATAGGCCATACGGGCCCTCTAGTCTGCTCTGCCATTTATTACGATCATGCCTGATCCAATCATGGACTCAGGTCAACTTCGCTGCCCGCTCCCCATAACCCCTTAATCCCTTATCGATTAAGAAACTGTCTATCTCTGCCTTAAATTTAATCAATGTCCCGGCTTCCACAGCTCTCTGAGGCAGTGAATTCCATAGATTTACACCCCTCTGAGAGAAGAAATTTCTCCTCATCTCAGTTTTAAATGGGCAGCCCCTTATTCAAAGATTATGCCCCCTAGTGCTAGTTTCCCCTATCAGTAGAAACATCCTCTCTGCATCCACCTTGTCAAGCCCCCTCATAATGTTATACGTTTCGATAAGATCACCTCTCATTCTTCTAAATTCCAATGAGTAGAGGCCCAACCTGCTCAACCTTTCCTCATAAGTCAACCCCCTCATCTCCGGAATCAACCTAGTGAACCTTCGCTGCCTCCAAAGCAAGTATATCCTTTTGCAATTTTTCTCCATTTAAATAATAATTTGCTCTTTGATTTTTTTCTACCAAAGTGCATGACCTCACACTTTCCAATATTATATTCCATCTGCTAAATTTTTGCCCACTCACTTAGCCTGTCTATGTATGTCCTTTTGCAGATGTTTTGTGTCCTCAAAAAATCAAATAGAGGGCTCAATTTTCCCCAATGCCATTTTTTGATGTATTGCAAGAGTTACGCCTATTTTTTTTGGCACCAACTACTCCAAAAAAATAACTAGCAAGTTTCCCCGTTCTAGTTTTGGAAATTGGCACTGCGCAGCCTGTCCTTTAGCTTCGGGGGGGGGGGGGGGGGGGGGTGGAGCATAATGTCTGCACCGAAAAAAACGATGTACCCCTCTTCTGCGCATGCGCGAAAAAAAAAGGACGTTTTTGACGTGATTGCTATGGGCACACTTGCCCAATACACCTCCCATTCTGCAGTCGGCCATTTTTAAAGAGCCGGTTGTGTGTGAGAACTTTCATTCTCAGTGGAAAAATTGGAGCTGCAATATCATATGCAACGCGTCTCAAGAACCAAGAACAGGATGAAATGGAGGCACTAGTTACTATGATTGAGGTCAGATGGCACGAGCTGGACACCAGCAGAGGTCATATAAAAGTTTCACCAAAAGAAATGAAGAAACACTGGAACCAACTTGCAGAATATTACTGAGGTCTGGAGGCCAGTGTAAAAAAAAGTGGCAGGACCGTGGACAAGTAGTTAGTGTAAGTAATATTTTCATTTATTCAATGGAATTGCAATTGTAAATGTGACCATCTGTATATGTCCCAATCAGCAGAAAGACACGCTCTCTAAAAAGCTGTATTTTCATCTTTGCAGAGGAAGGTGGTACACAACAAAAGGGAAAGAACTCGAACAGGAGGAGGCCCGGCAAATCTGCACACACTGACACCCTTGAAAGATAAGATCGTTGCTTTGATGGGTCTTGCCTGGAAAAAACCAACCACCACTGTACAAGCTGGGCCCACACTCAAAGGTAAGTCCTGCAAATTCCACAGTCTGGCTTCGCTAAATGTTAAGTACTGCACAGGCTAGCTGTTACGTATGGAGAAAGAGTCAGACTGAACACTGTGAGCTCAAAGTAAAGTGTGATCTTAGTCTTTATTTTAGGCCTCCTTAAATACCTGTGCTCCCAAGGGATTATGGGATCCCTTGGGATTCCAGGGGATTAGCCTTTTGGTGGCTGTACAGAGTAAATACAAGTTTACATATACAACAACACTCTCCCCCAAAGTCAATAGTGTAACTATTTACAATCTGAGTCCATCTGGGGCCCTTCTTGCCCTGGTTGATCGTCTCGGTGTGAAAGCTGGTATTGTTGAATCATTTGTTGGGCCCTCGCTGGGCTGCTGTGCAGCTGGCCTTGCTGGGCTGCCTGGTGTGTTGGGTCTTGCTGGGCTGCTGTGGATGATGGGTTCTGCTTCGTGGTCAACCGTGGTGCCGGTTGACCCTGGTGTGTATGTTGGGGGATCAAAAAAGGTAGGGTCCAAGGTGGGTTGCTCCGGATAGTCCGTGAATCTGAGTTTGATTTGGTCCAAGTGTTTCCGGTGAGAGTCCATTTGAAAGTTTGACCCGAAACACCCTGCTCCCCTCTTTGGCCACGACAGTGCCGGGAAGCCACATGGGACCTTGTCCATAATTCAATACAAATACAGGATAATTGATTTCAATCTTGCGTGACACATTTGCACTATCATGGTATGTACTTTGTTGAAGCTGCCTGCTCTCTACCTGTTCATGTAGATGAGGGTAAACTAACGAGAGCCTTGTCTTAAGTGCTCGTTTCATGAGCAGTTCAGCAGGTGGGATCCCAGTGAGCGAGTGGGATCTCGTGCAGTAGGGATAGGCGAGTCTGCAGTGAGCCTTCAGTTACCCTCTTCAAACCTTACTTGATGGTTTGCACTGCTCTCTCTTCCTGACCATTGGACACTGGTTTAAACGGGGCAGATGTGACATGTTTGATCCCGTTATGGGTCATGAATTCTTTGAACTCAGCACTGGTAAAACATGGCCTGTTGTCGCTCACCAGGACATCGGGCAGGCTTTCAGTAGTGGCAACGGACGTGCTAGCCGACATTATCTCACATTCAATGCACTTGGAGTATGCGTCTACAACTACAAGTAACATTTTACTCAAGAACGGGCCTGCATAGTTGATGTGTACCCTAGACCACGGTTTGGAGGACCAAAACCATAAACTTAACAGTGCCTCCCTAGGTACATTGCTTAACTGCGAGCATGTATTACATCTGTGAACGCAGGACTCTAAGTCTGCATCGATACCGGGCCACGACACGTGGGATCTGGCTATCGCTTTCATCATTACGATGCCTGGGTGGGTACTGTGGAGGTCATTGATGAAGGTTTCTCTGCTCTTCTTGGGGACCACTACTTGATTGCCCCATAGATGGCAGTCTGCCTGTATAGACATTTCATCTTTGCGCCACTGGAATGGCTTTATCTCTTCCTGCATTTCCACTGGGACACTGGACCAGCTCCCGTGAAGCACACAGCTTTTGATTAGGGATAATAAGGGGTCCTGGCTCGTCCAGGTTTTGATCTGCCGGGCAGTGACGGGTGATTGCTCACTCTGAAAAGCTTCCATAACCATGGCTAGATCTGCGGGCTGCGCCATTTCCACCCCCGTGGTGGGCAATGGCAGCCTACTGAGAGCATCGGCACAGTTTTCTGTGCCTGGTCTGTGGCGGATGGCATAGTTGTATGCGGACAACGTGAGCGCCCATCTCTGGATGCGAGCCGATGCGTTGGTATTTATCCCTTTACTCTCGGAAAACAGGGATATGAGTGGCTTATGGTCAGTTTCCAATTCGAATTTTAGCCCAAACAGGCATTTTCTTTACTCTATAGACACACGCTAATGCTTCTTTCTCAATCATGCTGTAGGCGCTCTCAGCCTTAGACAGACTCCTGGATGCATAAGCAACCAGTTGCAGTTTCCCGAAATCATTAGCTTGTTGCAATACACACCCGACGCCATATGATGACGCATCACATGCCAGTACCAAACGCTTACATGGATCATACAACACAAGCAATTTGTTTGAACATAACAATTTTCTCGCTTTTACCAAGGCATTTTCTTGGATTTTGCTCCAAACCCATTCGTCCCCTTTTCGTAGTAAGACATGCAGTGGTTCTAACAGTGTGCTGAGGCCTGGTAAGAAGTTACCAAAATAGTTCAGGAGTCCCAGAAACGACAGCAGCTCCGTCACGTTCTGTGACCTCAGTGCATTTTCGATTGCCTCCGTATTCACATTGGTTGGCCTGATGCCATCCGCCGCAATCCTCCTTCCCAAGAACTCCACTTCAGGTGCCAGGAAAACGCACTTCGAGCGTTTAACTGGACCCCACGTGGTTGAGTTGACTAAGAACCACCTCCAGGTTCTGCAGATGCTCGACTGTGTTCTGACCTGTGACCAAGATGTCGTCCTGGAAGACCACGGTGTGTGGAACCGATTTCAGTAAGCTTTCCATATTTCTCTAGAATATCGCCGCCGCTGATCGAATTCCAAACGGACATCTGTTATAAATAAAAAGACCTTTGTGCGTGTTGATGCAGGTGAGGGCCTTCAATGATTCTTCCAGTTCCTGCGTCATGTAGCCTGAAGTCAGATCCAGCTTTGTGAACATCTTTCCTCCCGCCAGCATTGCAAAGAGGTCGTCGGCCTTTGGTAGTGGGTATTGGTCCTGCAGGGAGAAACGATTGATAGTTACTTTGTAATCGCCACAGATTCTGATGGTGCCATCTCCCTTGAGGACTGGGACAATAGGATTGGCCCACTCGTTGAACTCGATCGGTGAAATGATGCCCTCTCTTTGCAGCCGGTCTAGCTCGATCGCTACCCTTTCTCTCATCATGTACGGAACTGCTCTCGCCTTGTGATGGATGAGTCGCGACTCCGGAATTAGGTGGATCTGCACTTTTGCTCCTTGGAATTTCCCGATGCCTGGTTCGAATAGCGAAGGAAATTTGTTTAAGACCTGGGCACACAAAGTGTCATCAGCGGGCGATAGCGCTCGGACGTCGTCCTAGTTCCAGTGTATCTTTCCCAGCCAGCTCCTGCCGAGCAGCATGGGACCATCGCCCGGTACCACCCAGAGTGGTAGCTTGTGCACCGCTCCATCGTAGGAGATCGTTACGGTAGCACTGCCGATTGCGGGAATCAGTTCTTTTGTGTAAGTTCTTAGTTTAGTGCGAATTGGAGTTAAGACTGGCCTTGAGGCCTTGTTGCACCACAATCTTTCGAAAGTCTTTTTGCCCATGATGGACTGGCTCGCGCCCGTGTCCAGCTCCATTGACACCGGGTGTCCATTTAGTTCAACATTCAGCATCATCGTGGTGAATGTGTGCACTGCATGTACCTCTGCCTACTCGGTCTGAGGCTCTGGTTCGGCGTGATCCTCCGTGGATCTGTCCTCCTCTGCAACATGGTGGTTTTCAGGATTAACAGGATTTTCAGCTCGCCTGCACATACGTTGGAGGTGTCCCATTGTTCCACAGCCCTTGCAAACGTATCCTTTAAATATGCATGAATGGAAACGATGATCTCCCCCGCAGCGCCAACAAGGTGTTAATGGCCTTGCATTCATCACCCTTGATGGTGGATTCTGAGACATCAGCGGACGTGTAGCTGCAAGCATGTGTGACCTACCCTGTATGTTACGATTCGAAAAAAAATCACTTTGTTCACAGTACTTGTAGCAGCACTTGTGTGCTGAGAGATTTGCTTCGTATTGTCACTGGTGGCAATGAATGCCTGGGCTATCGCTATGGCCTTACTCAAGGTTGGGGTTTCTAGAGTCAAAAGTTTGCAAAGTATGGTTTCGTGGCCAATGCCAAGTACGAAAAAGTCTGTGAGCATGTGCTCCAAGTGTCCTTCAAATTCGCAATGTCCTGCAAGGCGTCTTAGCTCGGTGACATAACTCACCACTTCCTGGCCTTCAGACCTTTTGTATGTGTAGAACCGGTACCTCGCCATCAGAACACTTTCCTTATGGTTCAAATGCTCTCGGACCAGTGTGCACAAATCCTTGTATGATTTCTCGTGGGTTTCGCTGGAGTGAGCAGATTCTTCATGAGGCCATACGTTGGTGCCCCACAGATGGTGAGGAGGATCGCCCTTCGTTTGGCAGTGCTCTCTTCCCCATCTAGCTCGTTGGCCACGAAGTATTGGTCGAGTCGCTATACAAAAGTTTCCTAATCATCTCCGTCCGAGAATTTCTCCAGGATGCCCACTGTTCTCTGCAGCTTTGGGTTCGCTATCTGTATCTCGTTGCCAGAGAAGAGAAAGAGTCTGACTGATCACTGTGAGCTCAAAGTAAAGTGTGACCTTAGTCTTTTATTGCAGTTCCCCAGAATGCCTCTTCAACCTATGAGGCCTCCTTAAATACCTGTGCTCCCAAGAGATTATGGGATCCTTTGGGACTCCAGGGGATGAGCCCTCTGGTGGTTGCACAGAGTAAATACAAGTTTACATATATAACACTAGCCATACTTCGGTTGATGCAATGTGCTATCATTCATCATGGTCCTTCAAATGAGCCTGCTGCCTGCGCTTTGTGAGCCTACTCATGCCACTCTCCTCTGCTGCTAACCATTTGTCTGTTCTGTTATATTTTGCAGAACTTGAGGCCAATCCTGACGAGGCTGAAGCCGATGCAGAAGAAGATTCAGACGCAAACGAGCCTGAAGAGGAGAACATCTTTTAATCCCACCTTCTAGACCAAGAGCATGGGGGTGAGGGGGAAGGGCAGGAGGAGGGGATGGATGAAGCCCACAGTGTTGTACTCACTCTGGAGGAGATGCAGATGCCGCCCATTGAGGTGCCAGGCCCTTTCCTGAGTGGTACGAGTGTTGGGACATTCCATGATTTCTCACAGTCCGAGGTTGGGGATTACAGTGGGGTGCAGCGAAGCACACCCAGGGCCGCACCATCCGATGCTGCAGGTCCCAGTGGGGTGCAGCGAGATTCACTCAGGGCCCCACTGGCCCAGGCTGCGGGTCCCAATGGGATGCAGCGAGCCACACCCAGAGTGAGGAGGGGAAGGAGAGCTCGACAGCGCTCTCCTGAGGTACAGGATCTAACAGATGTGGTTCAGATGATAGAAATGAGTGCGGAGAGCATTGACTTTACACGATCACTCCTGGACACCATCAGTGGGGTGGGTGATGAGGTATTGGGACTGTCAGGAGAAGTAACAACACTCTCATGAGAAATGGGAACACTGTCCGGGAACATAAGGGACAGAATGTCGCAGGCAACTGATACAATGTCAGTGCACGTGAGGGAGGGAATGTTGCAAGTAGTTGAGAGACTATTGGTGAACATGAGGAAGGGAATGTCGCTGGTAGTTGAGACACTATCAGAGCACATGAGGGAGGGAATGTCAGAGTTAGCTGCTGCAATAAGGGACCATGCCCAGACCCCGCGCCCATTGACAGAATCAACCGCAACTCCCACTCCAATCCCCAGACCAGCCTCTGAAGAGGCCCAAGCCGGGCCTTCCACATTACCGCCTGTTCCCCCCCCCATCAAGAAGTGCTCATTACTCGAGATTTTCAAAGAATAAGCTTGGTACCAACCCGAGAAACGCTGCGCCACCGCCTGCGGGCAGGGGTGGAGTCAACAAGACCAAGCGCAGCAGGTGGACTTAGAATAAGGTGGAGGAGACATGAGTGCAGCCTTTCTTTGCTGCTGCTGTTGTTATAATTGGTGTTACTGTTGTAACTGTTCTCAAATTAAAAGTTTTTTGTAAGTAATGTAAATTTGCAAGTTTAAAAGTTTGTATGTGATCTTAAAGTTTTTAACTGATCTTAAAGTTTGTAAGTGATCTTAACTGAAAACTTTAAAGTTTGATACAAGAATATTTTTATTAAAGTTAAGTTAAGTACAAACAGGTGTTAAACTTTTGAATAAAATATATTTTAAATTAAACCTGAATCATTTCCATTATTTGTTCCATTATTAACATAACTTTTTGAACGAAAGAATAATAATTTCCATTATTTGCTCCATTAACACAACGAAACATTAGGCAATAGGTCCAAACAGTAA
The DNA here is from genome assembly GCF_044704955.1 of Pristiophorus japonicus. Lineage (NCBI taxonomy): Eukaryota > Metazoa > Chordata > Chondrichthyes > Pristiophoridae > Pristiophorus > Pristiophorus japonicus. Next base: position 110,030,539 of record NC_091990.1, on the reverse strand, counting down.
GCATGGTCCATTTGGAATAGTTGCCGCTGAGCTTTCAAGCAGCAAAGCGTTCATGGATGAGCTGCTGGAGCAAGGCTCGAGCAATCGTTAAAGGGTCACAATGGCCGTCGTGCTCCGGGTTCAGGTAGTTGCATGGCTTCCTCATCCTCCTCCTCGTCATCTTCCTCCTCAACATCAGCCAATCTCACCTCAGGTGGGTCCTCTACCTCCAGCTGCTGCTGCCTCATGATAGCTAAGTTATGCAGCATGCAGCATGCAGCAGACAACAGTGAACTGATCGATAATCTCAGGGGAATATTGCAAGTAGCCTCCGGAATGGTCCAGGCATCGGAAACGCTGCTTCAAAATGCCAATGGTCCTTTCATTGAGGCTGCAAGTTGCAATGTGCGACATTTTGTATTCGCGGTCAGATTCTGTCCGGGTTACGCGTAGGGGTGTCACAAGCTAGGTGGCGAGGCCGTACCCTTTGTCTCCCAGAAGCCAGTTCTGCCCTTCTGACTGCTGCGGAAACATGGCAGATATAACGCTCTTACATAGGATGAACGCATCATGGGTGCTCCCAGGGTATCTTGCATCAACTGACATGATGCGATGCATGTCGTCACATACGAGCTGCACATTAACAGAGTGGAAGCCTTTTCTGTTCTTGTACATCTTGGAATCCTCCAAAGGTGCTCATAAGGCAATGTGGGTACAATCAATGCAGCCCTGTACCTTTGGGAAGTCAACAATCCTGGAGAAGCCCACAGCCCTTTCACACATTGCCTGGATGGTCATGGGGACCTTTATGTAGTCATTCCTTCGGGCATATATTGCAGCAGTCACCTGCCGAATGCAGATACGTGTTGCATGTTGAGAAATGGCACACACATCCCCAGTTGTGGCCTGGAATGATCCAGATGCATAGAATGAAAGTGCAGCTGTAACCTTCACTTCAACTGATAAAGCAGTCCTCCTGACACTTCTAGGTTGCAGGTCTGCTTTTACTAACTCACAGATCTAGGTTACAACTTAATTGCAGTAATGCAGCCTTTTCACATAGTCTGCATCACTCAGGTGCAGGTATGAATGCCTGTCTCAATATACCCGAAGTGGGTAAGGCTTCCTGCCCATCATCCTACATGCTCGAAGGATCCTCATGCGATGATGTTGAATCAATCATCTCTTCCACAGCACCATCGTGCAGAAGGCTTGCACGAGGTATGGCATTGTCAATATTGCCCCCATAATTAAATTGTACCTTTGCAAGAAGCTCAAAACAGCAGGACAAAGTTAAAGCTTCTTTCCTCTGTTAGATCTCTTAATTCCCAATGGAATACGAACTCCGGTTGTAGTTTTAATGTAACTTTATTCTGGCAGCAGCAACAAGCTTCTGGCTTTAAGCCAGGCCTTTGTCCTTCTGAGATCACATGGCCAAAATGGCTGTACTTATACCTGGTTCAATTTACAGAAAAGAATTTGCCTTCTTTGACCTTATTGGCTCAATTGATAGTCTGTTAACCTTTAATTGGTTCGCTACCCAAGGTCCTAAAATGTCAAGTTGATTGATGACTTAATGCAATGTGGTCTGTGTTTTCTCAAAACTGCAGCCAGGCTGCAGAGCTTGAATTCTCTATCAATCCCCCCTTTGATTCTTTCACAAACTGAATCATAAAACATCAGCTATCACTGGTTAAACATTCTACAAAATAATTTCATACATGTTAATAGAGTTTCCTTCTAAAATTTGTTGATGTGTTTCGCCACATGTCCGGACTAGTAGCTTCCACACAAATTTACACCAACCCGAGTTCCATCGTGGCCACAATGGAAGTCTGGTTTTAGTAGGTTAATTAACCTTATTCCAATTTAATCCAAATCAATATCTTAATTCAACGAGTAAACAACTTTCCCTTAAGCATAACATACCCCTGTGCCACGTACAGACGGTCTGCTGGGACCTGCAAGGTGTCTCACATGTGGGACAGCAGCTACAGCCGTCTGGTTGCAACAATATTTAATCAACATAAACAAACAATATAAAAGTAAAATAATTACAATAACTAGAATTAAACCTTCCACCAATAAAGTTCCTATTGAACCTAGCCATTCAGTGGCTCTGCTCCACAAAGTGAATGATGGGGGTTGCTTAAGTTTTTCTACCTCCTTTTGGATATGCTCCGCTAAGTGGGTAATTTCTTCGGAGCTATCTGGGATATATGTGCAACACTCAGTTCCGAGTAGGGCGCAAGTACCTCCCTTTTCAGCCAGGATGTAGTCAAGGGCCAGTCTATTCTGTAGGGCTACTGTGCAGATTGCTACCATTTCTGCATTGATTTTAACTAAGGCCTCTGAGGTATCATTGGCTACCCGTTCCACAACGGATGCCATGTTAATGGATTCCCTTGCCAGTCTGGCGGTCCCATACCTGGGGATCAGAATGGCAAAGAACCTCTCTGTTTCTGTGATAGCTCTCTTAGGACGGTGTAAATGTTCCGACAGTGACTTTATATGATACATATAAGGCACAATGTAGGCTAAATAGCAGGATCCCATCCAATTCTGGGGCAGCCAAGCATAGGCCTAGTGGCCACACACCCAATAGGTGCCATTATAGGCAATGAAGGTTAGCTGTTTCTTTGTCAGCAACACTCCGGGGCCTGTCCAGGCTTTTCCATCTGTTTTATTCAGAATCCCCGTTATGTTAAAAACTCCCATATCAGCCCAGTTTGGATGGTTCCGTGGCTTGATTATATTATAATTCCGGGAGCAGTTACTATACCCCATATTTTGGCCTCCTTTGATGTTTCTAATCAGACAGACTGATTCCCCCGGTCTTCCTATTCCCGTTGTATTAGTGATAACAAAAAATGGGGGCCGTTTGGAATTATTGTAGCATGGTTCAAAGGTAGTCAGATTGTAACCTGCTGACTTCCATTTACGTGCCCAGTTTTCCGTATCCTGAAACGCATTGCCTGTTTTGTTTTGATTAATTATCCACTCAGCCATTTCCGAGATATTCAAGGGAACTTGTTTGGCATAAATGTGTGACATAGAAAAAAGGTATTTACATGTAATTCCCTTGCTACTCTACTATTTCCCTTTGGTGCAGAGGGTCGGCTAGTAAGAAGTAGGCCTATGCCTAGAATACCTACAATCAGTAATACAGTAAATTTATACATTTTGGCAAAAAGTAATTGTCCTTATTAGATTTCAGCTTCAGTTACGGGTGCTCGTTTAACGTGTGAAGCATGGATCCAGGCTTTCTTTCCTTGGACTTTAACAGCTGCCTGGGTGGTCAATAACACTTGATAAGGTCCCTCCCACTTGGCACCCAAAGGTTCTTTATGCAACTTTTTCACATACACCCAGATTCCCAGGATGATGTCGTGTCCTCCTTCGGGTGGATTACCCCAAGCTGCCGATATCTGTCGGGAAATCGAACTAATAGCATTGGTTAGGTTCTGACAGTATGATAACAAAGTGTCACTCATTAAGTGAACATCAGCTTTCCTTAAATCAATAGTTCCTGGCAGCGATATGGGTCTTCCTGTTATAATTTCAAATAGGCTTAGACCTGTAGTTCTGTTCAGGGTTGCCCTAATGCTACATAGCACTATTGGTAGTGCCTGGGGCCATGGTGTTTCTTCTTGGTGATATTTGGCAAGCTGTTGTTTCAGAGTTCGATTCATTCGCTCTACTTGTCCTGATGATTGTGGATGATAAGGACAGTGTAAATCCCATGTAATGTTCAGTAACCTACAGACTTCTTGGCAGACAGCACCTGTGAAGTGTGTTCCCTGATCTCAGACAATGCTACTCGGGACTCCCCATCGGGGAATGTAATCCTTACACAAGACCTTTGCAGTGTGATTGGCTGTGGCTCTTTTAGTTGGGACAGATCTACCCATCTAGAGAATCTGTCAACCATGACAAGAATGTTAGTTAATTCTTGGCATGAAGGAAGAGATATATAATCAACCTGCAGATGCTGGAATGGTCCGACAGGGGCAGGGGGCCTCAGTTGGGGCATTACCGTGATGGGTCCAGAATTATTTTTCTGGCAGACCACACAGCGGTCTACTACCAGCTGGGCAAGTTTTTTACATCCCCGACCCCACCAGCTTTTCTGGAACCGTGCTGTCATCTGTTGTGAGGCCAAGCGTCCCCACGAGTGGATCTGTTGGGCTAAAAAAGGCATAAGCGCTTGTGGCGCGACTGGCTTGTCAGTAACTCTTTGTCTCCAGACACCATCTTCACATAGCTTAATTCCTGCCTCAATCCATGTCCATTTTTCCTCTTGGGAGCACTCGCCTTGCATTGTTTGAAGGTCTCATGTCAGAGTCCTGAGTGCTTTCAATCTGCACATCTGTGTTGGTTCTTCTGGAGGAACGCCCTGTGAGGCGGCATCTTTAGCTGCCTGGCCGGCTAGGGCATTTCCCTGTGCTTCCGTGGTATTTTCCTTGGTATGGGCCTTACACTTCAGGATGGACACTTCCTGAGGTAATTGTATGGCCTATAGTAAGTCTCGGACTTCTTTTCCATTTCGGATAGGTGTACCAGCAGCAGTGAGGAATCCTCTTTTCCGCCATAACAGACCAAAGTCGTGAGCGACTCCAAAAGCATAACGCGAATCTGTGTAGACATTAGCTGTCTATCCTTTTGCTATTTGACATGCTTCTGACAGGGCCCGTAACTCGGCCTGTTGTGCTGACGTTCCTGAGGGTAAACATCCTTTTGCCACTACCTCATATAAGGTTGTAACTGCCCATCCTGCTTTTCTGGTACCATTGTCAACAAAGGAGGAACCATCTGTAAACAGGATGAGGTCTGGGTTGTGCAGAGGCTCCTCTGCTGCTAAGACTGCTTCTTCTGTTTCTTTTAAAATCTCCACGCAGTCATGCTCGTCACATTCTCCCCCCTCTTGCTCCCTCGATTCTGACATCGGGAGCATAGTTGCGGCGGGATTAACCGGGCTGGCCCGGACGATATGGAGATTAGGAGCTTCCAAAACTGCTGTCCAGCGGGTCCATCTAGCTGCCGTCACCCTAGACATTCTATTCATAGACAGCAAAGCGTGTACGGTGTGGGGACACTTGACAATCAGCTTTTGGTCAAGGACTAGACCCGCAGTGATCATTACCACTCGACATGTAGCTTCCATGGCCCTCAGGCAACTTCCCCATCCGAGGGCTACCACATCCAGTTTTGCCGAATAATAGCCAATAGGTCTTTGCCGATCCCCATGTTCTTGTGTCAGTATTGCTGTCATATATCCTTCTTTCTCATGGACAAACAGGGTAAATGGCTTACCACTGTCGGGGATTCCCAGAGCCGGTGCCGAACACAAAGCCTTTTTCAAACTCAGGAAGGCCTCTTGCTGTTCCTTAGTGAGGGTGATGGCTTCTTTAGAGGCACGTTTCCCCTATAAGATATCATTCAATGGCTGAGCAAGCTGTGTGAAGGAGTCAATCCAATTTCTGTTAAAGTTACACAATCCCAAAAAAGACCTTAGTTCCTGAATAGTGGTGGGTTTTTTAGCAGCCCGAATGGCTGCAGTTCTATCCTGGGTAAGTTCTCTCTTTCCTCGTGAAATCTTTTGTCCCAGGTATACAACCTCTTCTTGGGATATTTGTGATTTGTCGATGCTGGCTTTATGTCCTTTCAGCCAAAGCTGGTCCAGCAAAGCTCGTAAATCTTGTTCATGCTGTTCTTCCGTGTTTGAAGCTAGCAGGATATCGTCTACATATTGGATGACTGTGGATGACAGGGGAGGTAATTCTCGCAAATGGCTTTGTAAAGCCATGCGGAATACCGTAGGGCTGTTGTGGAAACCCTGCGGTAACCGGGTCCAGGTATACTGTTGTCCTTGGACCGTGAAAGCAAACCACTGTCGAACCTCCGGTGCCAGAGGCACCGACCAAAATCCGTTGGCCATATCTATAACTGAGAAATATTTATGTTCCGGTTTGAGGGCATTAAAAATGGTGGAGGGATCTGCGACCAAAGGAGCTTTTTGATCAATACACTGGTTATCTTTCTTATAATCGACAGTCAAACGGCAAGTCTCATTAGATTTCTGTACCGGCCACACGGGGCTATTGGAGGAGCTATGCGTTTTAATAAGCACCCCTTGTTTCTCCAATTGCTGAATAACTGGTAAGATTCCCGCGATGGCAGTTGGACTGATGGGATACTGTTTAGTGCATGGAGGCTTGGTCCCGGTAAATGACGCAGGCTCCATCTGGAGTAGGCCACAATCATTCTTATCTTTAGCCCATATCGGGTGTTCCTTCAATTCTTCTTTCTTCAAAGTTCTAATTGACCATGTCACCCGACCATTCTCGAAATGCAACGATGAATCTATTTGGACTAGAACGTCCATTCCCAAAAGGGGTTGATCTACTGGGCCTATCCAGACCGGCGTAGTTAGTTCATGTGGACCCAGCCCTATAAGTATCGGTGTTGTCCTTTTAATTTCCATTTTATGGCCCCCAACTCCATAGGCTGTACGTGCCCTACCATCCAACGGCAAAAAGTCTTCATATTGTAGGGGTAAGCATGTTAATTCCGCCCCTGTGTCTAAAAGACAGTCCACATCCTTATCGCCCACCCTCACAGTTATATATAGCCCATCTCCCCTCTGTTGTATTAGTGCGAGGAGGGGGGCCAGGGTGGGCTCTAATCGTTTTTTGCTATCCCAAGTAACTCCTTCTGTTGTTGTATTGTCAGTCGCTTAAATGCTTCTATGAGGTCGGTATCTTGTGACCATCCTGGTTTATTGGCTGAATTGTATCCCTGGCTGCGTCCTCTTCCCCAGCCACGACCTTGCTGTTTTGCCCTGCACGTCTTGGCCCAGTGACCTTCTTTCCCACAATAATGACATTTTCCGGGTAATATTCCTAATAACTGTTTATCGGAATCCTCGGATTTCCATCCCACAGCCTGCAGAGCTCGGACTTTAGCTCCCATATCCCGATCTAATTGGTTACATCGATCCACCAATGCTGCAAAGATAGTTCCTCTACCTTCCCAGTCAGGTAACACTACCTTAAGCATTTTGGACAGTTCTGGCTTTAGACCTGCCACGAAAGCTGCTTTGAGGGGTCCAAACACTTGTTCCTCCATTTCCTCATCCGTATTATTCATACCCGAATGTTCTAGCCATGTGCATCTAAACCGCTCTCCATACTCCAGGACCTCCTCTGTTCCTTTCTGTTGGCAGGCTGCAATTTTTCCCCAGTCTGTCTTAGCTGGACTGAAGGCTTGCAGCCAGTGTTTAATCGCCTCCCACCCTGCGTCTAATTCTTGCTCATCCTGCCCCAAAGCTTCATCTACCTTGTCGTGCAATTTTCTTCCTTGTGTTTTTGGCACCATTATGGTCAAAATTTGCACTCCGTCCCAGGGATGAAGTTGGTATATATTTCTTAAGCGGTCCAATTGGTCCCACGTTTTCACTCCCCCTTTCTTTGGATTGGGCAATTCCTTGGACCATTTATCAATTTTCTCTGGGTCTGCCGGATCATGAACTAAGTATTCTGCATACACCCTTTTCCTCATTTTTTTGGTTCCGCCCTTATCCGCAGTCTCTTCTGATTTGACTACAACTCGTCTTTTTTTAAATGGGGCAAGCACACCCCTAATTCTTCATCCTCCAACCCTGTATCGTCGGAGGATTCAGAATCCATATCTATTCCTCGGTCGTGTCTTCGGGTTTGCGCTTTTAATTTATCCAAACATGGGTACCCTGGGAATTGACTGATACATTTTCCTTTCCCTATTACTGTCTATTGACCTAATGATTTTTTCCATTCTTTAATTTCACCTTTAAGATCTTTAGCTTCCGACTTTTCACGTTCAAGTCTTTTCTGTCGCAGCTGTGCACAAACAGTTTGCAATTGGTCCTTTGTACTGGTCAGTTCTCGATCATGTTGGGAACACATTATAATTTCATTCCGCTGTCGGATCTGTCCCATAACGGCTAGGGACCATCTAGTTCGCTCTTTATTTTTCATACGGGTCGTTTTTCCCCAGACCCTTTTAATCTCATCCAAGGACCATTTCCTTTGGAGGTTCCGTACTTTTGTTCGATCTTAATACAGGTTTTAGATAAGTTGAATTGTTGCTCTATGTATTCTTTCAACTGTTCGAGGATTTCATCTATCGAAACCTCAGGTAGTGCCCGTCCGCCTTTAACAGTTGTAGGCAATTATTTGCTCTTATCTCCTGCTGCCATAATACTGATTTCTTTACTGGGGTCTCGAGTCGTCGGCTTTCCAGCTGATCAGTGGGTCGGTGATTAATTAACTAACACACCACCGAAGTTAGACGTCTATGGGACCTCGAGCCGACAACCAACCGGAGGGTTCGCAAACCGGAGGCTTTTGGAATCGCGTAGAAGGGGAGGCGAATTTAGACTTTTGACCGAGGACTTTTATAAAGAAGAGTCCTTACCTCAGTATGTAGGTCCCATGTCCAAAATTCAGTTTCTTCCCTTAGCGATCGTGTTCGTGATGCCAAAATTATTAGATCTCTTAATTCCCAATGAAATACGAACTCCGGTTGTAGTTTTAATGTAACTTTATTCTGGCAGCAGCAACAAGCTTCTGGCTTTAAGCCAGGCCTTTGTCCTTCTGAGACCACATGGCCAAAATGGCTGTACTTATACCTTGTTCAATTTACAGAAAAGAACTTGCCTTCTTTGACCTTATTGGCTCAATTGATAGTCTGTTAACCTTTAATTGGCTCGCTACCCAAGGTCCTAAAATGTCAAGTTGATTGATGACTTAATGCAATGTGGTCTGTGTTTTCTCAAAACTGCAGCCAGGCTGCAGAGCTTGAATTCTCTATCACCTCTCTCTCTCTCCCCAAGGTCGACGCCCTAGTATCGACCACACCCTGGTCTGTGCATGCGCAATAGGCTTGCTTAGAACAGGAAGCTAAGCATTCAATGAGGACATTTGGGGCAACGAAGTCTAATGCAATTCATTAATTTTAGATTTTTTTCAAAGTACCAGCCCACCACCGACCGAGCGTCGCCTCACCGGGCTCGAGGGTTGGCCAGCAGAATCGCTCCCTCACCCAGACACAGTGGCTCGGCAAACACTCCCTCCCATTCCCCCCTGCCCCTGGGCTTCTTTTGAAGCTGAGCCTCGAGCCCCTGTGTCCGGGCAAGTGAACGATTCTGCCGGCTGACGCTCCGATCCTCAAGCCCTGTGAGGAGACTTTCGGTGGCTGCGTGGCACTTTGAAAAAAATCCAAAGCTAAAGAATTGCGTTAGACTTCCATTTTCTCCATTTTAAGTGTGCAAAAATTAAGCTTCACGATGCATATTTAATGTCTTCTTGACTCCCTCCAAAACTTTGCATAAAAACAATGGGGTCTTTCTGTGCCGATTTTTTTATGTGCGCTGCTTTTTCTTAAGTGCCCAGAAGGTTTTTTGGGAGTGGTCACATACGCCGTCCTAGGAGAAATATAAGTTGGCCAAACTTGCATAAATCTGTAAAACTAGCGCAGACATCAGGTTACGCCCCCCTATGACGCAAAAAAAACTAACCTAAAAAAATCATAACTAGCTGAGTTATGCTGGTGCAGAAACTTTGGGGAAAGTTGGATATTTTTAATTAGGCCAAAAAAAGCAGTGCAGCTAACTGGAGAAAATTGAGCCCTATATAATGTGGAGAAATGTGAAGTTATCCACTTTGGTAGGAAAAATAGAAAAGCAGAGTATTTTTTAAATGGTCAGAGATTGGGAAATGTTGGTGTTCAGAGGGACCTGGGTGTTCTTGTACACGCAATATTAAGGAAGGACATTAGCTTGGATGAGATGGAATCTGTATGGGTAGAGCTGCGGAACACCAAAGGGCTAGCGGGAGTTGTGTACAGACCACCAAACAGTCATAGTGAGGTTGGGGATGGCATCAAACAGGAAATTAGTGATGCGTGCAATAAAGGTACAGCAGTTATCATGGGTGACTTTAATCTATATATAGATTGGGCTAACCAAACTGGTAGCAATACGGTGGATGAGGATTTCCTGGAGTGTATAAGGGATGGTTTTCTAGACCAATATGTCGAGGAACCAACTCGAGAGCTGGCCATCCTAGACTGGGTGTTGTGTAATGAGAGAGGATTAATTAGCAATCTTGTTGTGCGAGGCCCCTTGGGGAAGAGTGACCATAATATGGTAGAATTCTTCATTAAAACAGAGAGGGACACAATTAATACAGAGACGAGAGTCCTGAACTTAAAGAAAGGTAACTTCGACTGTATGTGACGTGAATTGGCTAGAATAGATTGGCAAATGATACTTAAAGGGTTGACGGTGGATAGGCAATGGCAGACATTCAAAAGGGAGTTAGATGTGGCCCTCACAGCTAAAGGGATCAAGGGGTATGGAGAGAAAGCAGGAATGGGATATTGAAATACATGATTAGCCATGATCATATTGAATGGTGGTGCAGGCTCGAAGGGCCGAATGGCTTAATTGGGAGGGGGAAAATAGAATATGAGAGGAAGCTTGCAGGGAACATAAAAACTGACTGGAAAAGCTTTTACAGATAAGTAAAGAGAAAGAGATTAGTGAAGACAAATGTAGGTCCCTTACAGTTAGAATCAGGTGAAGTCATAATGGGTAACAAAGAAATGGCAGACCAATTGAACAAATACTTTGGTTCTGTCTTCATTAAGGAAGACACAAATAACCTTCCGGAAATACTAGGAGAATGAGGGTCTAGCGAGAAGGAGGAACTCCTTATTAGTCAGCAAATTGTGTTCGGGAAATTAATGGGATTGAAGGCCGATAAATCCCCAAGGCCTGATAGTCTGCATCCCAGAGTACTTAAGGAAGTGGCCCTAGAAATGGATGCATTGGTGATCATTTTCCAACATTCTATAGACTCTGGATCAGTTCCAATGGACTGGAGGGTAGCTAATGTAACACCACTTTTTAAAAAAGGAGGGAGAGAGAAAACAGGGAATTATAGACCGGTCAGCCTGATATTGGTGGTGGGGAAAATGCTGGAATCAATTATTAAAGATGTAATATTAGCGCATTTGGAAAGCAGTGACAGGATCGGTCCAAGTCAGCATGGATTTATGAAAGAGAAATCATGCTTGACAAATCTTCTAGAATTTTTTGAGGATGTAACTAGTCGAGTGGACATGGGGGAGCCAGTGAATATGGTGTACTTAGACTTTCAAAAGGCTTTTGACAAGGTCCCACATAAGAGATTAGTGTGCAAAATTAAAGCACATGATATTGGGGGTAATGTATTGACATGGATAGAGAACTGGTTGGCAGACAGGAAGCAGAGAGCAGGAATAAACAAGTCCTTTTCAGAATGGCAGGCAGTGACTAGTGGGGTACCGCAAGGTTCAGTGCTGGGACCCCAGCTATTTACAATATACATTAATGATTTAGACGAAGGAAATGAATGTAAATTCTCCAAGTTTGCAGATGTCACTAAGCTGGGTGGCAGTGTGAGCTGTGAGGAGGATGCTAAAAGGCTGCAGGGTGACTTGGACAGGTTAGGTGAGAGGGCAAATACATGGCAGAATCGGTGTACTGCGGATAAATGTGAGATTATCCACTTTGGTGGTAAACACAGGCGGGCTGATTATTATCTGAATGGTGACAGATTGGTAAAGGGGGAGGTGCAACAAGATCTGGGTGTCATGGTACATCAGTCATTGAAAGTTGGCATATAGGTGCAACAGGCGATGAAGAAGGCAAATGGCATGCTGGCCTTCATAGCAAGACGATTCGCTTTTGGGAGCAGGGAGGTCTTACTACAATTGTACAGGGCCTTGGTAAGGTCACATCTTGAATATTGTGTACAGTTTTGGTCTCCTAATCTGAGGAAGGACATTCTTGCTATTGAGGGAGTGCAACGAAGGTTCACCAGACTGATTCCTGGATGACAGAACTGACATATGAAGAAAGACTGGATCGACTAGGCCTGCATTCAATGGAATTTAGAAGAATGAGAGGGGATCTTATAGAAACATATAAAGTTCGGACGGGATTGGAAAGGTTCGATGCAGGAAGAATGTTCCCGATGTTGGGGAAGTCCAGAACCAGGGGTCATAGTCTAAGGATAAGAGGTAAGACATTTAGGACTGAGATGAGGAGAAACTTCTTCACTCAGAGAGTTGTGGGCATGTGGAATTCTCTACCACAGAAAGTTGTTGGGGCCAGTTCGTTAGATATATTAAAAAGGGAGTTAGATGTGGCCCTTACGGCTAAAGGGATCAAGGGGTATGGAGAGAAAGCAGGAGTGGGGTACTGAAGTTGCATGATCAGCCGTGATCATATTGAATGGTGGTGCAGGCTCGAAGGGCCGAATGGCCTACTCCTGCATGTATTTTCTATGTTTCTATGTTTCTATGAATCACTGAAAGTTAACATTCAGGTACAGCAAACAATTAAGGAAGCAAATGGTATGTTGGCCTTTATTGCAAGAGGATGTGAGTAAAATAGTAAAGACGTCTTACTGCAATTATATAGGGCCCTGGTGAGACCACACCTGGAGTATTGTGTACAGTTTTGGTCTCCTTACCTAAGGAAGGATATACTTGCCATAGAGGGAGTGCAACAAAGGATCACCAGACTGATTCCTGGGGTGGGGGATTGTCCTATGACGAGAGATTGAGTCGACTAAACCTGCAATCTTTGGAACTTAGAAGAATGAGAGGTAATCTCATTGAAATGTACAAAATTCTTACAGGGCTTGACAGGGTAGATGCAGGGAGGATATTTCCCCTGGCTGGGAAGTCTAGGACCAGGGGTCATAGTTTCAGAATAAGGTGTCAGCCATTTAGGACTGAGATGAGGAGAAACTTCTTCACTCAGAGGGTGTTGAATCTTTGGAATTCTCTACTCCAGAGGGCTGTCCACAAAATGCAGGGAAAATGCACTCCAGCCAATTCCCATCCCATCAGTCTACTCCCAATCATGAGCAAAGTGACGCAAGGTGCCGTCAACATTGCTATCAGGTGGCACTTGCTCACCAATAACCTGCTCACCGATGCTCAGTTTGGGTTCTGCCAGGATCACTCAGCTCCAGACATCATTACAGCCTTGGTCCAAACATGGGCAAAAGAGCTGAATTCCAGAGGTGAGGTGAGAGTGACTGCCCTTGACATCAAGGCAGCATTTGACCGAGTGTGGCATCAAGGCGCCCTAGTAAAACTGAAGTCAATGGGAATCAGGGAAAAAAACTCTCCAATGGCTGGAGTCATACCAAGCACAAAGGAAGATGGTTGTGGTGTGGAGGTCAATCATCACAGTCCCAGGACATCGCTGCAAGTGTTCCTCAGGGCAGTGTTTTAGCCCCAACCATCTTCGGCTTCTTCATCAATGATCTTGCCTCCATCATAAGGTCAGAAGTGGGGATGTTCGCTGATGACTGTGCAATGTTCAGTGCCTCAGGTGCCAGTGCATCCTTCGGTCGCCTGGGGAAGAGTGTTTGAAGACCAAGACCTCAAACCCGGTACCAAGCTCATGGTCTGCAGAGCAGTAGTGATACCCGGCCTCCTAGATGCTTCAGAGACATGGACCATGTACAGCAGGCACCTCAAAGAATTGGAGAAGTACCATCAACGCTGCCTCTGCAAGATCCTGAAAATCCATTGACAGTATAGGTGCACCAATTTCAGTGTTCTCGCTCAGGCCAACATCCCCAGCATCAACGGACAGGCTACATCGTCCGCATGCCCGATATGAGACTTCCAAAATAAGCGCTCTACTCGGAGCTCCGACACGGCAAGCAAGCCCCAAGTGGGCAAAGAAAATGCTTCAAGGGCACCCTCAAAGCCTCCTTGAAAAAATGCAACATCTCCAGCAACACCTGAAAATCCCTGGCCCAAGATCGCTCAAAGTGAAGGAGAAGCATCCAGGAATGGCGTCCAATTCACAACCTTCAACATTCACTCCCTCCAGCACCAGCGCACCGTGCACTGCAGTGTGTACCGTCTGCAAGATGCACTGCAGCAACTCACCAAGGCTTCTTTGGCAGCACCTCCCAAACCCGAGACCTCTACCACCTAGGACAAAGGCAGCAGGCACATGGGAACTCCACCACCTCCACGTTCCCCACCAAGTCACACACCATCCTGAATTGGAAATATGTCACCTTTGCTTCACCGTTGCTGGGTCAAATTCCTGGAACTCCCTCCCTGCTTTGTGGGAGCACCTTCATCACACATTGCAGCGGTTCAAGAAGGTTGGCTCACCACCACCTTGTCAAGGGCAATTAGGGATGGGAAATAAATGCTGGGCTTGCCAGCGACGGCCATATCCCGTGAACGAATAAAAAAACCTGTAGGCTAGACCAGTTACAAATAGCAGGTTTCCTTACCTGAAAGACATTTGCAAATCCAAATCTTTCAGTTATTTTATTTGGTGCCAAACCCATTTATTATCAGATTTACTGTTGGGTTGTAAAATCCCAAATGGTTCCCTGATGTCCTTTAGTGAAGGAAATCTTCCATCCTTACCCGGTCTGGGCCTACATGTGACTTCAGTCCAACAACCGATGAGGTTGTCTCTTAACTGCTCTCTGAAGTGGCCTAGCGAGACACCTCCTTCTCAGGACAACTAGGAATGGGCAATAAATGCCGGTCTTGCCCACATTCCAAGAATAAACAAAACAGAATAAAAACTAAAGAGCTTATATCACCAGGAAAGACTAAACAGGCTGGGGCTTTTTTCCCCTAGAAAAGAGAATGTTAAGGGGGCCCTCGAGCCTGCTCCACCATTAAATTAGATCATGGCTGATCTTTGACCTCAACTCCACTTTCCTGCACCGTCCCCATATCCCTTGATTCCTTTAATATCCAAAAATCTATCGATCTCTGTCTTGAATATACTCAACAACTGAGCCTCCACAGCCCTTGGGGGTAGAGAATTGCAAAGATTCACCGCCCTCTAAATGAAGAAGTTTCTCTTCACCTCAGTTCTAAATGGCCGTCTCCTTAACCTGTGACCCCTGGTACTAGACTCCCCAGCCAGAGTGACCTGAGAGAGCTCTTTAAAATTATGAAGGAGTTCAATAGGGTAGACATACGGAAGATGTTTCCACTTGTGGAGCAGTCCAAAACTAGGGGCCATAAATATAAGATAGTTACTAATAAATTCAGTCGGGAATTCAGGAGAAACTTCTTTACCCAAAGAGTGGTGAGAATGTGGAACTCACTACCGCGGGGAGTGGCTGAGGCAAGTTATAGATGCATTTAAGGAGAAGCTAGATAAGTACATGAGGGAGAAAGGAATAGAAGGTTATGCTGATAGGATGAGATGAATTTGGGGTGGGAAGAGACTCGTGAGGAGCATAAACACTGGCATAGACCAGTTGGGCTGAATGGCCTGTTTCTGTGCTGCATGTTCTATGTAATAACATAAAGCATAAAGAAAAATTGAACAAAAATGCATGTAAGATCATTCCTGTTTCTGTTGTTCTTTGCTGTCCAAAGATATTGGAGCAGATATGATTGATCAGACAGAAACCATGGTTGGCGAGTCCGGAGATCTTCAGTATGAGCCCGTAAGCTTTTATTGACTAATTTTTAGCCCTGATTTTGACACATGTTTCTTTACAGTTAATGTACAGCTGCTGTGGTTTTAAGCATATGTGCTGTTCTTATAAATAACATTGCCACAGTGCATTGATGTACTGATTCATCGAGCCCTTCAACAGGTAGGATGTGGCTTAGCAAATACGGTCCACCACAGTGCCAGTTCCCCATTTCATTGCATTAAGTAAGTCTTATTCCAACAGAAGTAAAAAACAGCAATAAATGAGCACATCTTACCTTGTGTGTTGGCTGTGGCTCAGTAGGTAGCACTCTCTCACCTCTGAGTCAGAAGGTTGTGGGTTTAAGTCTCACTCCAGAGATTTCAGCACAAAAATCTAGGTTGACACTCCAGTGCAGTGCTGAGGGAGTGCTGCACTGTTGGAGGTGCCGTCTTTCAGAGGGGACATTAAACCGAGGCCTCGTCTGCTCTCTCAGGTGGACGCAAAAGATCCTGTGGCACTATTTTGAAAAACAGCAAGGGAGTTATCGCTGGTGTCCTGGCCAATATTTATCCCTCAATTAACATCAGTAAAAAAAAGATTATCTGGTCATTATTATATTGCTGTTTGTGGGAGCTTGCTGTGTGCAAATTGGCCGCCTCATTTCCTGCATTACAATTCAAAAGTACTTCATTGGCTGTAAAGCACTTTGGGATGTCCAGAGGTCGTGAATGGCACTATATAAATGCAAATCTTTCTTTCGTACAGCATAGTCGCACTCCTTGCAGTTGGCTATGATTGAATCTTACAGCCATTCGGCCCATCATGCCTTTGAAAGAGCGATCCAATTAGTCCCACTCTCTCTGCCCTTTCCCCACAGCCCTGCAATCATTTTTCCTTTTCAAGTAGTTATCCAATTCTCTTTTGAAAGTTTGATTGAATCTGTTCCCACCGCCCTTTCAGGCAGCGCGTTCCCGATCACAACAATCATAGAATCATAGAATGGTTACAGCACAGAAGAAGGCCATTCGACCCGTCGAGCCTGTGCCGGCTCTCTGCAAGAGCACTTCAGCTAGTCCCAATTCCCTGTAGTCCTGTAATTTTATTTCCTTCGGGTACTTATCCAATTCCCTTTTGAAAACCACGATTGAATCTGCCTCCTTTCAGGCAGTGCATTCCAGATCCTAACAACTCGCTGTGTAAAAAAGTTTTTCCTCATGTCACCTTTGGTTCTTTTCTAAATCACCTTTAATCTGTGTCCTCTGATTATTGATCCTTCTGCTAATGGGAACAGTTTCTCTTTATTTACTCTATCTAGACCCCTCATGATTTTGAACACCTCTATCATAGAAACATAGAAACATAGAAAATAGGTGCAGGAGCAGGCCATTCAGCCCTTCTAGCCTGCACCGCCATTCAATGAGTTCATGGCTGAACATGAAACTTCAGTACCCCCTTCCTGCTTTCTCGTCATAACCCTTGATCCCCCGAGTAGTAAGGACTTCATCTAACTCCCTTTTGAATATATTTAGTGAATTGGCCTCAATTACTTTCTGTGGTAGAGAATTCCACAGGTTCACCACTCTCTGGGTGAAGAAGTTTCTCCTCATCTCGGTCCTAAATGGCTTACCCCTTATCCTTAGACTGTGACCCCTGGTTCTGGACTTCCCCAACATTGGGAACATTCTTCCTGCATCTAACCTGTCTAAACCCGTCAGAATTTTAAACGTTTCCATGAGGTCCCCTCTCATTCTTCTGAACTCCAGTGAATACAAGCCCAGTTGATCCAGTCTTTCTTGATAGGTCAGTCCCGCCATCCCGGGAATCAGTCTGGTGAATCTTCGCTGCACTCCCTCAATAGCAAGAATGTCCTTCCTCAAGTTAGGAGACCAAAACTGTACACAATACTCCAGGTGTGGCCTCACCAAGGCCCTGTACAACTGTAGCAACACCTCCCTGCCCCTGTATTCAAATCCCCTCGCTATGAAGGCCAACATGCCATTTGCTTTCTTAACCGCCTGCTGTACCTGCATGCTAACCTTCAATGACTGATGTACCGTGACACCCAGGTCTCTTTGCACCTTCCCTTTTCCTAATCTGTCACCATTCAGATAATAGTCTGTCTCTCTGTTTTTACCACCAATTTGGATAACCTCACATTTATCCACATTATACTTCATCTGCCATGCATTTGCCCACTCACCTAACCTATCCAAGTCACTCTGCAGCCTAATAGCATCCTCCTCGCAGCTCACACTGCCACCCAACTTAGTGTCATCCGCAAATTTGGAGATACTGCATTTAATCCCCTCGTCTAAATCATTAATGTACAATGTAAACAGCTGGGGCCCCAGCACAGAACCTTGCGGCACCCCACTAGTCACTGCCTGCCATTCTGAAAAGTACCCGTTTACTCCTACTCTTTGCTTCCTGTCTGACAACCAGTTCTCAATCCACGTCAGCACACTACCCCCAATCCCATGTGCTTTAACTTTGCACATTAATCTCTTGTGTGGGACCTTGTCGAAAGCCTTCTGAAAGTCAACATATACCACATCAACTGGTTCTCCTTTGTCCACTTTACTGGAAACATCCTCAAAAAATTCCAGAAGATTTGTCAAGCATGATTTCCCTTTCACAAATCCATGCTGACTTGGACCTATCATGTCACCATTTTCCAGATGCACTGCTATGACATCCTTAATAATTGATTCCATCATTTTACCCACTACTGAGGTCAGGCTGACCGGTCTATAATTCCCTGTTTTCTCTCTCCCTCCTTTTTTAAAAAGTGGGGTTACATTGGCTACCCTCCACTCCATAGGAACTGATCCAGAGTCAATGGAATGTTGGAAAATGACTGTCAATGCATCCGCTATTTCCAAGGCCACCTCCTTAAGTACTCTGGGATGCAGTCCATCAGGCCCTGGGGATTTATCGGCCTTCAATCCCATCAATTTCCCCAACACAATTTCCCGACTAATAAAGATTTCCCTCAGTTCCCCCTCCTTACTAGACCCTCTGACCCCTTTTATATCCGGAAGGTTGTTTGTGTCCTCCTTAGTGAATACTGAACCAAAGTACTTGTTCAATTGGTCTGCCATTTCTTTGTTCCCCGTTATGACTTCCCCTGATTCTGACTGCAGGGGACCTACGTTTGTCTTTACTAACCTTTTTCTCTTTACATACCTATAGAAACTTTTGCAATCCGCCTTAATGTTCCCTGCAAGGTTCTTCTCGTACTCCATTTTCCCTGCCCTACTCAAACCCTTTGTCCTCCTCTGCTGAGTTCTAAATTTCTCCCAGTCCCCAGGTTCGCTGCTATTTCTGGCCAATTTGTATGCCACTTCCTTGGCTTTAATACTATCCCTGATTTCCCTAGATAGCCACGGTTGAGCCACCTTCCCTTTTTTATTTTTACGCCAGACAGGAATGTACAATTGTTGTAATTCATCCATGCGGTCTCTAAATGTCTGCCATTGCCCATCCACAGTCAACCCCCTAAGTATCATTCGCTAATCTATCCTAGCCAATTCACGCCTCATACCTTCAAAGTTACCCTTCTTTAAGTTCTGGACCATGGTCTCTGAATTTACTGTTTCATTCTCCATCCTAATGCAGAATTCCACCATATTATGGTCACTCTTCCCCAAGGGGCCTCGCACAACGAGATTGCTAATTAATCCTCTCTCATTACACAACACCCAGTCTAAGATGGCCTCCCCCCTAGTTGGTTTCTCAACATATTGGTCTAGAAAACCATCCCTTATGCACTCCAGGAAATCCTCCTCCACCGTATTGCTTCCAGTTTGGCTAGCCCAATCTATGTGCATATTAAAGTCACCCATTATAACTGCTACACCTTTATTGCATGCACCCCTAATTTCCTGTTTGATGCCCTCCCCAACATCCCTATTACTGTTCTCCTCCCAATCTTCTCTGCTCTAAGGAGAACAACCCCAGCTTCTCCAGTCTATCCAATTAAGTAAAGTCCCTCATCAATGGAACCATTCTTGTAAATCTTTTCTGCACCCTCAATAAGGCCTTCATATCCTTCCTAAAGTGCGGTGCTCAGAATTGGACACAATGCTCCAGTTGAGGCAGAACCAGTGTTTTATAAAGGTTCATCATAATTTCCACGCTTTTGAACTCTATGCCTCTTTTTATGAAGCCCAGGATCCCGTATACTTTTTTAACTGCCTCTCAACCTGCCCTGCCACCTTCGATTTTGTGCACACACACACCCAGGTCTCTCTGTTCATGCACCCGCTTTAGAATTGTACCCTTTAGTTTATAATGCCTCTCTCTCCTCATTCTTCCTACCAAAATGTATCACTTCGCAAGTTTCTGCGTTAAATTTCATCTGCCACGTGTCTGCCCATTCCACTAGCTTGTCTATATCCTCTTGAAGTTTGTCACTAACCTCCTCACTGTTCACTGTACTTTCAAGTACTGTGTCATCTGCAAATTTTGAATTTGTGCCCTGTACACCCAAGTCTAAGTCCTTAATATATAGCAAGAAAAGAAGTGGTCCCAGTACTAACCCCTGGGGAACACCACTGTATACCTTCCTCCGAAAAAAAACATTCACCACTACTCTCTATTTCCTGTCACTTAGCCAATTTCGTATCCATGCTGCCACTGTCCCTTTTATTCCATGGGCTTCAGCATTGTCCGCAAGCCTATTATGTGGCACTTTATCAAACGCCTTTTGGAAATCCATGTACACCACGTCAACCAAATTGTCCTCATCAACCCTTTCTGTTACCTCAAGAAAAAACTCACTCAAGTTAGTTCAACTGGATTTGCCTTTAACAAATCCAAGCTGGCTTTCTTAATTAATCCACACTTGTCCAATTGACTGTTAATTTTGTCCCGAATTATCGTTTCTATAAGTTTCCCCGTTACTGAGGTTAAATTGTTGGCCTGCAGTTACTGGGTTTACAGTGATGGCGAACAATTGCATCCATTTGTCTGATATTGGCTGGCCGTGATCAGCTCAGACGGTGGAAATGGTGCGAATTGTAGCCATCTTCTTAGGCATGGTGCCCATTTATTTTTTGATTTCACTTCTGTGAAGCACTGTGGGGAATCTTTCTTACTAGATTTAGATAGATTTCTGTGATGAGAGGGATGTCCAATGAGGAGAGATTGAGTCGAATGGACAGAAGTAGGCCATCTGGCACCTCGGCCCTGCTCCGCCATTCAATAAGATCATGGCTGATCTGATCCTGGCCTCAACTGTACTTCCCTCCCCGCTCCCCATAACTCTTGACTTGCTTATCTTTCAAAAATCTGTCTATCTCCACCTTAAATATATTCAATGACCCAACCTTCACCGCTCTCTAGATAGAGAATTCCACAGATTCACAGCCTCTGAGAGAGGAAATTCCTCATTTCCGTTTTAAATGGGCAACCCCTTATTCTGAGACTATGCCCCCTAGTTCTGGACTCCCCCACAAGAGGAAACATCCTCACTGCATCTACTCTGTCAAGCCTCCTCAGAATCTTTTACGTTTCAATAAGATCAACTCTCAGTCTTCTAAACTCCAATGAGTATAGGCCCAACCTGTTCAACCTTTCTTCATATGACAAACCCTTCATCTCAGGAATCAACCTCGTGAACCTTCTTTGAACTGCCTCCAATGCAAGTATATCCCTCCTTCAATAAGGAGACCAAAACTGTATGCAGTACTCCAGGTGTGGCCTCACCAACGCTCTGTATAGTTGAAGCAGGACTTTCCTGCTGTTATACTCCATCCCCTTTGCAATAAAAGCCAACATTCCATTTGCTTTCCTGATTATTTGCTGTACCTGCATGCTAACTTTTTGAGTTTCATGTACCAGATAGCTCTGTACTGCAGCATTTTGTAATCTCTCCCCATTTAAATAATAATTTGCTTTTTTCCTACCAAAGTGGATAACCTCACATTTTCCCACATTATTTTTGCCCAGTCACTTAGCCTGTCTATCTCCCTTTGCAGATTCTTTGCATTCTTTGCATTCTCCTCACAACTTGCTTTCCCACCCATCAGCAAATCTGGCTACATTACACTCAGTCCCTTCATCCAAGTCATTAATATAGATTGTAAATAGTTGAAGCCCCAGCACCGATCCCTGCGGCTCCCCACTAATTACCCGTTTATCCTGACTCTGTTTTCTGTTAGTTAACCAATCCTCTATCCATGCTAATATATTACCCCCAACCCCGTGAGCTCTTATCTTGTGCGGTAATCTTTTATGTGGCACCTTATCGAATGCCTTCTGAAAATCCCAATACATGACATCTACTGGTTTCCCTTTATCCACCCTGCTCATTACATCCTTAAAGAACTCCACAAAATCTGTCAAACATGATTTCCCTTTCATAAAACCATGCTGACTCTTCTTGACCGCATTATTCATTTCTAAATGTTCTGCTACTACTTCCTTAATGATGGACTCCAGCATTTTCCCAATGATAGATGTTAGGCTCACTGATCTATAGTTTCCTGCTTTCTGTCTCCCTCCTTTCTTAAATAGGGGCGTTACATTTGTGGTTTTCCAAAGCACTGAGATCTCTACAGAATCCAGGGAATTTTGGTAGATTACAACCAAGGCATCCACTATCTCTGCAGTCATTTCTTTTACGACCCTAGGATGCAGGCCATCAGGTCCAGGGGACTTGTCCACCTTTAGTCCCATTAATTTGCCTAGTAGTTTTTCTCTAATGATAGTGATTGTTTTAAGTCCCCCCCGCCCCCCACAATAGCCCCCTGATTATCAAATTTTGGGATACTTTTAGTGTCTTCTACTGTGAAGGCCGATACAAAATATTTATTGAAAGTCTCTGCCATTTCCTTGTTTCCCATCATTAATTCCCCAGTCTCATTCTCTAAGGGACCAAGCTACTCATTTCTTTTTCATATACTCGTATTTTTTGCTAGTTTACTCTCATAAAATATCTTCTCTCTCTTTATCATTTTTATAGTCGTCCTTTGCTGGTTTCTAAAAATTTCCCAATCTTCTGCCCTTCCATGATTTTTCGTAACATTGTATGTCTTTGTTTTCAATTTGATACCATCCGTTATTTCCTTAGTTATCCACGGACGCTTCATCCTTCTCTTAGAGTCTTTCTTTCTCACTGGAATATATCTTTGCTCCTTGCTCTCAGAGATGGATGGATGGTGTCATACAAAGATTATTATTAAAATCGGACCAAATACTGACTGAGGTTTGTCACAGAACCAAGCGCTTATATCCGTCTTTTGGATGAGATGTTAACCGGAGCCCCGTCTGCTCTCTCAGGTGGACTTAAAAGATCCCATGGCACTACTTTGAAGAAGAACAGAGGAGCTCTCCCCAGTGTCCTGAGGTCAATATTTATCCTTCAATCAACATAACAAAAACAGATTATCTGGTCATTATCATATTGCTGTTGGGGGGAGCTTGCTGTGCGCAATTTGGCTGTCGCATTTCCCACACTACAACAGTGACTACACTCCAAAAGTACTTAATTGGCTGTAAAGCGCTTTGAGATGTCCGGTGGTTGTGAAAGGCGTTATATAAATCCAAGTCTTTCTTTCTTTTCTTTTTATATTCCAGTGATTCCTGGGCTCTCCTTTAAAATTTAAATAATAACTGTTTGGAGCTGCTGAGACCCTGAGCTCTGATATTCTCTCCTACCTCTCTCATTGACCTCGCTATCTCTCTCTCCTTCTTTAAAACGCTCCTGAAAATCTACCAAGCTTTTGGTCAGGTGCCCTAATATCTCCTTATGTGACTCAGTGTAAAATTTTGTCTGATAATCGCTCCTGTGAAACATAGAAACATAGAAAATAGGTGCAGGAATAGGCCATTCGGCCCTTCAAGCCTGCACCGTCATTCAATAAGATCATGGCTGATCATTCCCTCAGTACCCTTTTCCTGCTTTCTCTCCATACCCCTTGATCCCCTTAGCCGTAACTCCCTCTTGAATATATCCAATGAACTGGTATCAACAACTCTCTGTGGCAGGGAATTCCACAGGTTAACAACTCTCTGAGTGAAGAAGTTTCTCCTCATCTCAGTCCTAAATGGCCTACCCCTTATCCTAAGACTATGTCCCCTGGTTCTGGACTTCCCCAACATCGGGAACATTCTTCCCTCATCTAACCTGTCCAGTCCCGTCAGAATCTTATATGTTTCTATGAGATCCCCTCTCATCCTTCTAAACGCCAATGAATAAAGGCCCAGTTGATCCAGTCTCTTCTCATATGACAGTCCAGCCATCCCTGGAATCAGTCTGGTGAACCTTCGCTGCACTCCCTCAATACCAAGAATGTCCTTCCTCAGATTAGGAGACCAAAACTGAACACAATATTCCAGGTGAGGCCTCACTAAGGCCCTGTACAACTGCAGTAAGACCTCCCTGCTCCTATACTCAAGTCCCCTAGCTATGAAGGCCAACATACCATTTGCCTTCTTCACCGCCTGTTGTACCTGCATGCTAACCTTCAATGACTGATGAACCATGACACCCAGGTCTCGTTGCACCTCCCCTTTTCCTAATCTGCCGCCATTCAGATAATATTCTGCCTTCGTGTTTTTGCCCCCAAAATGGATAACCTCATATTTAACCACCTTATACTGCATCTGCCATGCATTTGCCCACTCACCTAACCTGTCCAAGTCACCCTGCAGCCTTTCAGTGTACCCCCTCACAGTTCACACCGCCACCCAGTTTAGTGTCATCTGCAAACTTGGAGATACTACACTCAATTCCTTCATCCAAATCGTTAATGTATATTGTAAAGAGGTGGGGTCCCAGCACTGAGCCCTGCGGCACTCCACTAGTCACTACCTGCCATTCTGAAAAGGACCCGTTTATCCAGCCAATTTATATGCCTCTTCCTTGGTTTTAACACTATCTTTAATTTCCCTTGTTAGCCACGGTTGAGCCACCTTTCCCATTTTGTTTTTACTCCAGACATGGATGTACAATTGCTGAAGTTCATCCATGTGATCTTTAAATGTTTGTCATTGCTTATCCACCATCAACCCTTTAAGTATCCTTTGCCAGTCTATTCTAGCCAATTCACGCCTCATATCGTCGAAGTTACTTTTCCTTAAGTTCAGGACCATAGTTTCCGAATTAACTGTGTCACTCTCCATCTTAATAAAGAATTCTACCATATTATGGTCACTCTTCCCCAAGGGCCTCGCACAAGAAGATTCCTAATTAGTCCCTTCTCATTACACATCACCCAGTCTAGGATGGCCATCTCTCTAGTTGGTTCCTCAACATATTGGTCGAGAAAACCATCCCTAATACACTCCGGGAAATCCTCCTCCACCGCATTACTACCAGTTTGGTTAGCCTAATCAATGTGTAGATTAAAGTCGCCCATGATAACCGCTGTACCTTTATTGCACACATCCCTTATTTCTTGTTTGATACTGTCCCCAACCTCACTACTACTGTTTGGTGGTCTGTACACAACTCCCACTAGCGTTTTCTGCCCTTTGGTATTCGCAGCTCCACCCATACCGATTCTACATCATCCAGGCTAATGTCCTTCCTTACTATTGCATTAATTTCCTCTTTGACCAGCAATGCCACCCTGCTTCCTTTTCCTCTCTGCCTATCCTTCCTAACTGTTGAATACCCCTGGATGTTGAGTTCCCAGTCTTGGTCACCCTGGAGCTATGTCTCCGAGATGCCAATTACATCATATCCGTTAACTGCTGTCTGCGCAGTTAATTCGTCCACCTTATTCCAAATACTCCTCGCATTGAGGCACAGAGCCTTCAGGCTTGCCTTTTTAACACACTTTGCCCCTTTAGAATTTTGCTGTAATATGGTCCTTTTTGGTTTTTTGTCTTGGGTTTCTCTGCCCTCCACTTTTACTATTCTCCTTTCTATCTTTTGCTTCTGCCTCCATTTTATTTCCCTCTGTCTCCCTGCATAGGTTCCCATCCCCCTGCCATGTTAGTTTAACTCCTCCCCAACAGCACTAGCAAACACTTCCCCTAGGACATTGGTTCCGGTCCTGCCCAGGTGCAGACCATCCGGTTTGTACTGGTCCCACCTCCCCCAGAACTGGTTCCAATGTCCCAGGAATTTGAATCCCTCCCTTTTGCACCACTCCTCAAGCAACGTATTCATCTGAGCTATCCTGCGATTCCTACTCTGACTAGCACGTGGCACTGGTAGAAATCCTGAGATTACTACTTTTGAGGTCCTACTTTTAATTTAGCTCCTAGCTCCCTAAATTCATCTTGTAGGACCTCATCCCGTTTTTTACCTATATTGTTGGTAACTATGTGCACCACGACAACTGGCTTTTCACCCTCCCTTTTCAGAATGTCCTGCACTGGCTCCAAGACATCCTTGACCCTTACACCAGAGAGGCAACATACCATCCTGGAGTCTCGGTTGCGGCCGCAGAAACGCCTATCTATTCCCCTTACAATCGAATCCCCTATCGCTATAGCTCTCCCACTCTTTTTCCTGCCCTCCTGTGCAGCAGAGCCACCCATGGTGCCATGAACCTGGCTGCTGCTGCTCTCCCCTGATGAGTCATCCCCCTCAACAGTACCCAAAGCGGTGTATCTGTTTTCCAGGGGGATGACCGCAGGGGACCCCTGCACTACCTTCCTTGCACTGCTCTTCCTGTTGGTCACCCATTTACTATCTGGCTGTGTACCCTTTACCTGCGGTGAGACCAACTCGTCAAACGTGCTATTCACATCATTCTCAGCATCGTGGATGCTCCAGAGTGAATCCACCCGCAGCTCCAGTGACGCAATGCGGTCCGTCAGGAGCTGTAGGCAGATACACTTCCCGCACACATAGTGGTCAGGGACACCGGAAGCGTCCCTGACTTCCCACATAGTACAGGAGGAGCATAACACGTGTCCGAGCTCTCCTGCCATGTCTTAACCCTTAGATTAACTTAAATTGGCAACAACAATGCTAAAGGTTACTTACTGATAAAGAAAAGAAAAAGAAAAGCTACTTACCAATCACCAGCCAATCACTTACCCCCTTGGCTGTGATGTCACCTTTCGATTTCTTTCTACTTCTCTTTGCCTCCCTGCTGCAGTTGCACAAGCCACGCCTCTTGTAGGTCTCCTTGATCTCCCCGCTCCGCCTCCCAAAGCACCTTGGGACGTTTTACTACATTAAAGGCGCTGTAAATGCAAGTTGTTGATTAACCAATCTCATTTTACCTTAGATATTAACATTTTTCCAAAGAGTGAAATTATGATCTCCCTTTATATATTTTTTTTAATATTTAGACCCACTTTGAACTCTCAGCAAAGGAAAAGGCCTGGCAGAGGTAAGATTCAAAAAGGATTTTTTTTCCTGCTGATATTTTGACATTCGTGTGACCCTTCCTGGTTAAATCGTGGTTTATTTTCTGCACAAGACTAAACAGGAATCTTACATTTACCTGCAGAATGGTGCAAAATATTCATCAACAGCTCCAGGAGGGACACAACCTGTTGGAGTCCCTCATAAAGTCATCGTTTAATGAAACAACAGCAACAAAGGCTCCAAGGTAATGAATTCAAATGGTTTACGGTATACCTGCTTAAAGTAGCCCATGCTTTCGCCTCTAAGTCAGACAGTTATGGGTTCAAGTCCCACTCCAGAGACTTGAGCACATAATCTATGCTGACTCTCCCGGTGCAATACAAAGGGAGTGCTGCACTGTCGGAGGTGCCGTCTTTTGGATGAGACGTTAAACCGAGGTGCCCGTCTGCTCTCTCAGGTGGATGTAAAAGATGCTATGGCACTATTTTGAAGAAGAGCAGGGGAGTTATCCCCGGTGTCCTGGACAATATTTAACCCTCAACCAACATCGCTAAAACAGCTTATCTGCTCATTATCACATTGTTGTTTGTGGGAGCTTGCTGTGCACAAATTGGTTGTTGTGTTTCCCACATTACAATCGTGTAATGTTTTCTGTCAAAGGTGGCAGTTAGACACTTCAGAAGTATTTAATTGGTTGTTAAGCACTTTGAAAAGAAAATAAAGACTTGGATTTATATAGTGCCTTTCACGACCACGGGACGTTTCAAAGTGCCTTACAGCCAATGAAGTACTTTTGGAGTGTAGTCACTGTTGTAATGTGGGAAATGCGGCAGCTAATTTGTGCACATCATCATCATCATAGGCAGTCCCTCGTATTCGAGGAAGACTTGCTTCCACTCCCAAAGTGAGTTCTTTGATGGCTGAACAGTCCGATACAAGAGCCACAGACTCTGTTACAGGTGGGACAGACATTCGTCGAGGGAAGGGGTCGGTGGGGCTGGTTTGTCGCGCGCTCCTTCCGCTGTCTGTGCTTGGCCTCGTCACGCTCTTTGCGTTGAGACTTGAAGAGCTCAATGCCCTCCCGGATGCACTTTCTCCACCTCGGGCGGTCTTCGGCCAGGGTCTCCCAGGTGTCAGTGGTGTTGTCGCACTTTACCAGAGAGGCTTTGAGGGTGTCCTTATAACGTTTCTGCTGTCCTCCTTTGGCTCGTTTACCATGAAGGAGCCCCGCGTAAAGCATTTGCTTCAGGAGTCTCGTATCTAGCATGCGTACTATGTGGCCTGCCCAGCGAAGCTGATCGAGTGTGGTCAGTGCTTCAATACTGGGAATGTTAGCCTGGTCGAGGACACTGATGTTGGTGCGTCTGTCCTCCCACAGGATTTGCAGGATCTTGCGGAGACATCGTTGGTGATCTATCTCCAGCGACTTGAGGTGCCTTCTGTACATCGTCCATGCCTCAGATCCATACAGGAGGGTGGGTATTACTACAGCCCTGTAGACCATGAGCTTGGTGGTAGATTTGAGGGTCTGGTCTTCAAACACTCTTTTCCTCAGAGAGCCGAAGGCTGCACTGGCGCACTGGAGGCGATGTTGAATCTCTGCATCAATGTCTGCCTTTGTTGATAAGAGGCTCCCGAGATATGGGAAATGGTCCACGTTGTCGAGGGCCGCGCCATGAATCTTGATGATTGGAGGGCAATGCTGTGCGGCTGTGACAGGCTAGTGGAGGATCTTTGTCTTACGGATGTTAAGCGTAAGCCTATGCTTTCATATGCCTCAGTGAATACATTGACTATATCCTGGAGTTCAGCCTCTGAATGTGCACAGACGCAGGCATCGTCTGCATACTGCAGCTCAATGACAGAGGTTGGGGTGATCTTGGACCTGGCCTGGAGGTGGCGTAGGTTAAACAGCTTCCCACTGGTTCTGTAGTTTAGTTCCACTTCAGCGGGGAGCTTGTTGATTATGAGGTGGAGCATGGAGGCGAGCAAGATTAAGAAGAGAGTTGGAGTGATGACGCAGCCCTGTTTGACCCCGGTCCGGACGTGGATTGGGTCTGTAAAGGATCCATTGGTAAGGATCACGGCTTGCATGTCATCGTGAAGCAGGCGAAGGATGATGACAAACTTTTGGGGGCATCCAAAATGGAGGAGGATGCTCCATAGACCTCACGGTTGACAGTGTCAAAGGCCTTTGTAAGACCGAAAAAAGCCATATATAAGGGCTGGCTCTGATCCCTGCATTTTTCCTGCAATTGTCGCGCTGCAAAGATCATGTCTGTTATGCCCCATAGGGGATGAAATCCATATTGTGATTCCAGGAGGAGCTCCTCGGCCACAGGGAGAAGACAATTGAGGAGAACTCTAGCGACAACTTTCCCAGTGGCTGATAGCAAGGAAATTCCCCTGTAGTTGCCGCAGTCGGACTTGTCCCCTTTTTAAAAAATGGTCACAATCACTGCATCTCTGAGATCTCCCGGCCTGCACTCCTCCCTCCAGATGAGAGATTTGAGGTCATGTATCCGCGTCAACAGCGTCTCTCCGCCATACTTTAGTGCCTCTCCGCCATACTTTAGCGCCTCAGCAGGGATTTCATCCGCATCCATAGCCTTGTTATTCTTGAGCTGTTTTATGGCTTTGCCTACCTTGTGTAACGTTGGAGTTTCACTGAGTTGGTGGCGGGTCGCATGCTGCGGGATGGAGTCAAAAACACTTGAATCAAAGGCACAGTCTCGATTGAGGAGAGCTTCAAAGTGCTCCTTCCATCGGGTCCTGACAGCCTCGGTGTCCTTGATGAGTGTTTCCCTGTTCTTGGCCAGGAGTGGGGTGGGGCCTTGGGAGTTTGGACCATAGGCCTTGACTGCAGTGAAGAATCCTCGCATATCGTGGCTGTCGGCCAGTTGTTGTATCTCCTGTGCTTCCTCCATCCACCACCTGTTCTTTAGGTCCCGGGTTTTTTGTTGGACCTGAGCCTTGTGACGTCTGTAATGTTGTTTTGCAGCTCCCGAGTTGGGTTGTTGCTTGAGGCTCAAAAATGCTTTGCGCTTGCGATCTATTAGTTCTTGGATCTCCTGATCACTTTCATCAAACCAGTCCTGATGTTTTCTGGTTGAGCGACCAAGTGTCTCTTCACAGAAACTGGTTATAGAGACCTGGAGGGCAGAACAAGCTCTGTAGACATTCAGTATCTCAGGGTCATCAAGGCACGCCAGATTGGCTGTGAGGCGCTGGCTGTATAGGGCTCTCTTAGCTTAATCTCTTAGTGCCCCGGCAGTAACTTTTTTGCGGAACTGCTTCTGCTGTCCCCTCTGCTTTGGGGCAATGTTAATGTCGATGATGGATCAGATTAGGCGGTGGTCCATCCAGCAGTCGTCAGCTCCTGTCATGGCGTGGGTGATGCGCACATCCTTGCGATCCCTGATTCGGATGATGACATAGTCAAGCAGGTGCCAGTCTTTGGAGCGAGGGTATTGCCATGATGCCTTGTATTTGTCCCTCTGGTGGAACAGGGTGTTGGTGATGAGGAGTTCATGTTCTAGACATTTTGTCAGGAGTAGGGTACCGCTGGAGTTGGCTTTCCCTACCCCCTCTCTGCCAATCACGCCTATAACAGATGGCTGTGTCTTTGCCGACCCTGGCATTAAAATCACCGAGGAGGATCAATTTGTCACCCGTGGGGACACGGGACAAGGATGTCTCGAGCTTGGAATAAAAACCCTCTTTAGCCTCATCCGTTGCATCGAGTGTGGGGGCGTACGCATTGATGGCTGTGGCACATTGGTTCCAGGATAGGGTGATACAAAGAGTCATGAGGTGTTCGTTAACCCCACGGGGGAGTCTTTGAGGCAGTCAACCAGCTCATTCTTGACGGCAAAGCCGACTCCATGAAGGTGGCATTCTGCCTGTGGTTTCCCTTTCCAGAAGAAGGTGTAACCGCCACCATGTTCCTTCAACTGGCCTTCCCCTGCCCGCTGGGTCTCGCTTAGAGCGGCGATGTCAATGTCAAAGCTTCTGAGTTCCCGGGCAACTATGGCGGTGCGTCGTTCCAGCCTGTTGCTGTTGGGATTGTCCATGAAGGTCCTGACGTTCCAGGCCCAGAACTTCATACTGACGAAGTGGAAGATGCCTGTGCGTGAGTTCCTTTAACATGGGGTGGCCGCTGCTTAGCTGAGCAAGGTCTTGGTCCAGTGGCAAGGGGGTCCAAGACAACTGGAGACCAGGCACAGCTCTATAAGCCTAATTGCCTATGGCGAAGTGTTGGCAGCAAGCTCGGTGCCGAGTAGCGTCATTGATGGTAGATGGCCCAAGGCTTGGTTGGGGGGCAGGCATTAGGAAGGTGACTTCCAAAGTTATTTTAAAAGTTAAAAGTTGATAAATTTGTTTAAAAAGTTTCTAAGAGTTATTAAAAAGTCTAAGATGTAAATCAATAATAAGTTAGAAAAGTTTCCCCAGTTTAAAAAGTTTCTAAAAGTTGTTAAAAAGTCAAAAATGTAGATCAATAATAGATGTTTAAAAGTATTTCAATTAAAAGTATAAAATGTAAGTTTTAAAAGTTCTCCCAAATTGTTTAAAAAGTTTAAAAGTTGATTAAAAGTTTAAAAATTGATTAAAGGATAGTTAGCAGTTTAAGACGTTGGGTTGAACGCCAGCCTCGAAGTCCCTTCAGCCAGTTCGACGTCCCTGGAGTCTCTTCGGCCGGTTCCAAGTCCCCCCGAATCTGTCAGCACAATGTGCACCACAGGGACAGGCGTGGGCAGGTGTAGAGTCCTTTTGGCCCGGGACGGGTATGGGCCGGTGCAGAGTCCTTTTGGCCCGGGGCCAGTGTAGAGTCCTTTCGGCCTGGGATGGCCTGGGACCAGTGTGGAGTCCTTTCGGCCCAGGATAGAAGCGGGCCGGAGCGGGGTCCCTTCGGCCCAGGATAGAAGCAGCCGGCGTGCGGTCCCTTCGGCCCAGGACAGAAGCGGCCAGCGCACAGCAAGCTCCCACAAACAGCAATGTGATAATGACCAGATAATCTGTTTTTTGTTATGTGGATAAATATTGGCCCCAGACATCAGGGATAACTCCCCTGCTCTTCTTCGAAATAGTGCTATGGGATCTTTTACATCCATTTGAGAGCGCAGACAGGGCCTTGGTTTAACGTCTCATCTGAAAGACGGCACCTCCGACAGCGCAGCGCTCCCTCAGCACTGCACTGGGAGTACCAACCTAGTTTGAGATGTAACAGATTATGTGCTTAAGTCCCTGGAGTGGGACTTGAACCCACAACCTTCTGATTCGTCCTGAAGTCATGAAAGGCGCTATAGAAATGTAAGTTCATTCTTTCTATCTGAAACACAGTAACAGCAGGAGGCCATTCAGCCCATCGAGCTTGTTCCGCCATTCAATGAGATCGTGGCTGATCTGCATCTCAACTCCATTTATCTGCTTCACGATGCTGCCCATGTCCTACATTTCCCATTTTTATTTCTGATATTTAGTATTTGTGATTGCTATCCAAGCAGAATTAATTTGTTCGAGATAAATGATGACAAATGTGAAGACACTGTAACAACTGGCATTATTCTGTTGATTTTGAAACACTTAACAAGACATCCTAAAGCAAAAATAAAATACTGCAGGTGCTGAAAATCTGAAACCAAAACAGAAAATGCTGGAAATACTCAGCAGGTCAGGCAGCATCTGTGAAGAGAGAAACAAAGTTAATGTTTCAGGTCGAAGACCTTTCATCAGAACTGGAAAAAGTTTGAGATGTAACAGATTTTAAGCAAGTGCAGGGACAGTGAAAGGGGGGAAGGGAGGAAAGAACAACAGGGAAGTTCTCTGTGATCGGGTGAAAGGCAGGAGAGATTAAATGACAAACGGGATGATGGTGCGAGGCAAAAGGAGATGTTAATGGGACAAGTAAAGGAACAAAAGATAGGTCTAGAGGAGGTGTCAATAGGGATGGTAGAATCATCAACAGCTGCCATGTGAAAAAATAAGAGGCAGGGGATATGGCCTGAAATTGTTGAACTCGATGTTGAGTCCAGAAGGCTGTAAAGTGCCTAATTGAAAGATGAGCTGCTGTTCCTCGAGCTTACGTTGAGTTTCATTAGAACAGTGTAGGAGGGCAAGGACCGAGAGTTCAGAGTGGGAGTAGGGCAGTATAATCTATGCACCTGTGAGGTTTGCAGAGCTGTTGCATTGTGAGTGGCTTAGCCAGTCACGTAATGTTCACAAGACTCAATAAAACTCCAGTCAGTTGGGTCTCGGTCATCCATGATGAGGTATGCAGTTGTGAGCCCAGTGGATGAACTGGTAATGTGCAGTGTGATTGTTAAATCTTTGTTAATAAAACCAACTAGTTCTTAATAGCAAAAGCAAAATACTGCAGATGCTGGACTCTGAAATAAAAACAGAAAATGCTGGAAATCTCAGCGGGTCAGGCAGCATCTGTAGAGAGAAACCGAGTTAACGTTTCAGGTTGATGCCCCTTCGTCACAACGAAGCATTAACTCTGTTTCTCTCCACAGGTGCTGCCTGATCCACTGAGGTTACCAGTACTTTCTGTTTTTTGTTCTTAATAGCAATGTGTTGCTATGAATTGTTAAGCAAAGAACCCATGAAGCAAATACATGACAGGCGGAGAATTAAAATGAAAATGAAGAAGAACCTAAATCAACATTACATAGAATTACATAGAATCTGAGCACAGAAACAGGCATTCAGTCCAGCAGGTCTATACCAGTGTTTATACTCCACATGAGCATCCTCCCACCCTACTTAATCTCACCCTGTCCACATATCCTTCTATTCCTTTCTCCCTCGTGTACTTATCTGGCTTGCCCTTAAATGGCGATTAAACAGCCTGGTATTGTGATGTTTAAATTGCGCCCGTCCGTGTTGGAGCCTGTAGACTTTAATCTTTGTGAGATGGGGAAAGTCAACGTACAAGTGACCTGTGAAAATGGCTTTGTCATTTTTCTTTCAGAGACGTTGTCTCCACAGACCCTCCGAACGCCTGCAGGATTCACGGTTCGATGAAAGTCAACAAAGTAGCAGGGAATTTCCACATTCTGGCTGGGAAGTTAGTACGCTCCCGCTCTTTGGGCTGGATTTTCAGCTTTGATGGTTTTGGGGCGATAATGGCGGCGGGGCAGGAAAGTTAGCGCCCGGGAATAGATTGTTCCTCCGTAGGTAAGTTTGGGCAGCTGGGCCTTGTGTCAGGGGGTACAGCGCTAAGGGAGGCATTGTACATCTCTCTTGGGTGCTAGGATGGGAAACTCCTGAGCTAAAGAGCGCTCCAAGAGATGCCTGGGAGTAGGGGGGGGGGGACCCCACAAAAACATTCCCAAAACATTGCCCACGCCACCACAACACAAATTGAAAAAAAAATTACAAAAAAGAACAATCACACTTACTTACCTCTCCGCTGTCAGGATGGATGGACCGCCCTGATTTCCCAGGCGGCCAGTGCGGGGGGGGCGCTGCGGGGCGTACCGGTCGGGCAAGAGTCCAAACTCACGCCGGTGTCGCTACCGGGGCGTTGCACACCGGGCACAGCTCTTCAGGGCGGTGCTGCTCAGCGCCGCCATAAAACCGACCCGAAGATCGCTGCAGGGCGCTGGAAGCTGAGTACCCCAGTCAGAACACCTCACCGCCGCCATTGCCGCCGCTATTGCCACCGCTACGGGGTGAAGAGCGGAGTGGAGAGGAGCCAAAAATCCAGCCCTTTATTTCTACAGCACAAGGGTGCTCAAATCAAAATGTTTTGAGTACAAATCAATCTATCAACCCCATTAAGCAAACCCTCCATTACTCAATTAGTACCTGATATGGGTATTCCCCACACAGTAAACCTGTATTACATAGAATCACAGAGTTTCATCCTTGCAAATCTTTTTTGCACCTTTTAGAGATTT
Organism: Pristiophorus japonicus; assembly: GCF_044704955.1. Classification (NCBI taxonomy): domain Eukaryota; kingdom Metazoa; phylum Chordata; class Chondrichthyes; family Pristiophoridae; genus Pristiophorus; species Pristiophorus japonicus. The sequence continues at coordinate 109,995,860 of NC_091990.1, read as the reverse complement.
CTATCAGATCATCCTGCAACAGTATAAAAACAAAAGGCAATAGGGATGCTGGGTTGAATCGCCATTGGTGCCCATTTTGCAGCACAGTACTTTATGGCCTGTTCATATTTGTAATTCAGGTTCAGCTTAAGTTGCCTTAACCTGGGAAGCTTTACAGTAAATCAGTGGAGGGAGCGCATCATCACAAATATATCTGCAGTGCAACATATACATAAGAAAAGATAAGGGATGAAAGGACTATCAGGGCCTATTAGTGCTCAGCCTGTCCAATAGACGATGCAAACTCATTCACCAATCTTCTCAACCTCATGTGCCAACAAGGGGGTAAGAGGGGGTTAACATCAGCAACAAGCATTGGGGAGATCAGAATACCCTGGTGTCGGGGGAGACTTTCTCCACCTCCTGGCTCCACATATAAATAAAACTTACGGCCTGAAAAATGGCCCAGCCCCATATCGGGTAGAGCGACTTTTAGATTGAAGAATAACTGAGTTTTATGCTCACTGAGAACAAGTCCCTAAATCCTGACAGTTTCACTCGTCCTGTTTTTCAGATCGTACCACCTCCCATTTGGCCATGCACATGTGCTTGCCGCGAAGAATCACGAAGGTACCTTTTGCTGTACAATTTGTAACTTGCTTTATTGATGTTCTGTGTTTATTGTTAACTAGCTGGTTCCAGGGTACATCAAAATTCCAATGATACTGACCATCCCCAATACAGTAACAGATTTAAGTGCTGCTACCCAACTGCTTCATATGAGCAATGGGACAGCGCTATCACCTCTGGCTCAGTAGGTCACGTGTTCAAGCACCAGATCAGAGACTTGAGCAGATAATGTGGGCTGACACTCTAGTGCAGTACTGAGGGAGTGCTGGAGGTGCCATCCCATCTGTTCCAGTGGATGTTAAAGATCCCGCAACACTATATGAAGAAGAGCAGGGGAGTTCTCCCTGGTGTCCTGGAGCCAACATTGCTCCCTCAACTAACGTCACCAAAAACACAGATAACTGGTCATTCATCTTCAGTTACTAGTTCTGGGATCTTGCTGTGTGCAAATTTGCTGTCATGGTCATCTACGTAACATCGGTGATAGTGATTCTTTGCATGTCAGGCGCTTTGAGCAAGACCGGATAAGGTTCTATGTAAACACTACACCTTTCTTATAATAGTGCCCCCTCCTTAACAACCACAAACACACGCACAAAACTCACTGAGGAGAGTTCCTATACGCTGGCTCTCTTCACCACACGGGACTGCAGCGGTTTAAGGCGGCGGCTCACCACCACTTTCCCAAGGGGAAACTGGGGATGGACAACAAATGCTGGTGGCCTTTCTACTGAGTGAGGAACATTGATTGATATTTGGCCCTTATCAATCAGTACAATGAAGAAGATTGGTACAGAAAGCCACGTAAGGTGTTAACAAAAGGTTTCAAAAAGTTATTAAAATTTGCACAGTGCACTGAGTTACACTGAGACTGATATGAAGCAAAGTAAACAGTCTTGGGTGTAGTTTCACTCACATCAAGTGCAGTAACATGATGAAAATATCGATGTGGTGCCAGCACCCAAATGTCCATGGGTCTATTGAACACTGAAGGAGGCAGCTTAGGAACTATGGAATGTGTTCAACTAAATATGAACAACGGGAGATTAACTTACTACAGACAGTCCCAACCCCGCAACCTCCATCACCTCCACGTTCTCCTTCAAGTCACACACCATCCTGATTTATAAGTATATCGCCGTTCCTTCATCGTTGCTGGGTCAAAATCCAGAACTTCCTCCCTAACAGCACTGTGGGAGCACCTTCACCATACGGACTGCAGCGGTTCAAGAAGGGGGCTCACCACCATCTCCTCAAGAGGCAACAGTATCAGCTGTGGCTCAGTGGGTATCACTCGCTTCTGAGTCAGAAGGTTGTGGGTTCAAGTCCCACTCCAGGGACTTGAGCACATAAATCTAGGCTGACACTCCCAGTGCAGTGCTGAGGGAGCGCTGCACTGTCGGAGGTGCCGGCTTTCAGATGAGACATTAAACCAAGGCCCCGTCTGCTCTCAGCTGGATGTAAAAGATCCCATGGCACTATTTCGAAGAAAAGCAGGGGAGTTATCCCCTGGGTCAAAATTTATCCCTCAATCAACATAACAAAAAAATGGATTATCACATTGCAGTCTGTGGGAGCTTGCTGTGTGCAAATTGGCTGCTGCATTTCCCACTTTACAACAGTGACTACACTTCAAAAGTGCTTAATTGGTTGTAAAATGCTTTGAGACATCTGGTGATCGTGAAAGGCACCATATAAATGCAAATCTTTCTTTCTTTCCTTCAACTGGGGATGGGCAACAAATGCTGGCCTTGCCAGCGATGCCAACATCCTGAGAATGAATAAAAAATATAAAGTGCTGCACGTTGTGAGAAAAATAGTCCAGACAAGTATTCCAAGATGGGGAAATAGCTAAGGGTGGAGGTGAAAGAGATCAACAATCAGTCTATCCAAACAATGCAGAGCAGCAATCAACAAAGCAAATAGAATTTTTAAAAATTCATTCGCAGGATGTGGGCGTCGCTGGCAAGGCCGACATTTATTGCCCATCCCTAGTTGCCCTTGAGAAGGTGGTGGTGAGCCGCCTACTTGCACCGCTGCAGTCCATGTGGTGAAGATACTCCCACAGTGCTGTTAGAGAGGGAGTTCCAGGATTTTGATTTAGCGACAATGATGGAATGGCAATATATTTCCAAGTCAGGATGGTGTGTGTGACTCGGAGGGGAACTTGGAGGTGGTGGTGTTCTCAGCATCTACCCTTAAATACCCCCTGGAATCTTATATATTTCAATGAGATCGCCTTTCATTCTTCTAAACTCCAGAGAGATGCCCAATGTACTCAAAACAGTAGGCCGAAAGAAAAATAAAATTCTCAGAATAACATCAACACAAACACACTGGATAAAAGCAGTTTTATTCCCTTACGTTTTGTCAATATAAGAATCATCCACACAAAACATCTGAGTGCCAAAAATAGAAAGATTGTCGTCAGTGTTTCATCACCATCGCAGACTATAGCGAGCAAGAGTTCAATGCACTCCGCTTATTTTGTTTCCCTTTAGTGAGGCCTATTAGTGCACTGTGAGGCTCAGCTGCTGTTTACAGCATGTACAGGCTCAGTCCTTCCCAAGGGCTAAGTTTCCTAGGCTTGGCAAAGAATTACAGAAAGATTTGCATTTATACAGCGCCTTTCTCGACCTCTGGAAGTCCCAAAGTGCTTTCCAGCCAATGATTCTATGTTTCTATGGGGTACTGAGGTGATGATCAGCCATGATCTTATTGAATGGTGGTGCAGGCTCGAAAGGCCGAATGGCCTACTCCTGCACCTATTTTCTATGTTTCTATTTACATTTGACGTGTAGGTCATGAAGGTCTATGCCGGTGTGTATGCTCCACACTGATAAGTGTGGGCTGATAAGTGGCAAGTAACATTTGCTCCATCTAAGTGACAGGCAATGACCAGCTCCAACAAGCAAGAGTCTAACCACTGCCCCTCGACATTCAACGGCATTACCATCGCCGAATCTCCCACCAGCAACATCCTGGGGGTCACCATTGACTAGAAACTTAACTGGACCAGCTACATAAATACTGTGACAACAAGAGCGGGTCAGAGGCTGGGTATTCTGTGGCAAGTGTCTCACCTCCTGACTCACCAAAGCCTTTTCACCTTCTACAAGGCACAAGTCAGAAGTATGATGGAAGAATTTTAAAAAACAAGATGCAGTTGAGGCGAATAACATTTAAGGGCAAGCTGGATAAGTACTTGAGGGAGAAAGGAATAGAAGGACATGTTGGGTTAGATGAAGAAGGGTGGAAGGAGGCTTATGCTTTTTTTTATTCGTTCCTGGGATGTGAGCATCGCTGGCAAGGCCGGCATTTATTGTCCATCCCTAATTGCCCTTGAGAAGGTGGTGGCGAGCTACCTTCTTGAATTGTTGCAGTCCGTGTGGTGAAGATTCTCCCACAGTGTTGTTAGGAAGGGAGTTCCAGGATTTTGATCCAGCGACGATGAAGGAACGGCGATATATTTCCAAGTCAGAATGGTGTGTGACTTGAAGGGGAATGTGGAGGTGATGGTGTTCCCATGCGCCCGATGCCCTTGTCCTTCTAGGTGGTGGAGGTCGTGGGTTTGGGAGGTGCTGACGAAGAAGCCTTGGCGAGTTGCTGCAGTGCATCTTGTAGATGTCACACACTGTAGCCACAGTACGCTGGTGATGCAGGGAGTGAATGTTTAAGGTGGTGGATGGAGTGCCAATCAAGCGGGCTGCTTTGTCCTGGATGTTGTTGAGCTTATTGACTGTTGTTGGAACTGCACTCATCCAGGTAAGTGGAGTCTGTTCCATCACACTCCTTGTAGATGATGGAAAGGCTTTGGGGGGTCAGGAGGTGAGACACTCACCGCAGAATTCCCAGCCTCTGACCAGCTCTTGTATCCACAGTATTTATCTGGCTGGTCCAGTTACGTTTCTGGTCAATGGTAACCCCCAGGATGTTGATGGTGGGAGATTCAGCAAAGGTAATGCCGTTGAATGTCAAGGGGCGGTGATTAGACTCTTGCTTGTTGGAGATAGTCATTGCCTGGCACTTGCGTGGAGCGAATGTTACTTACCACTTACCAGCTCACACTTATCAGTGTGGAGCATACACACCAGTGTAGACCTTTATGGGTCATGAATGGCCTGTTTCTGTGCTATAAATACTTTGTAACTGTAATGTATGCACCTTTGAGTATGCTCACAGGTTTGTAGAGCTGTTGAGTTGGGATTGGCTTAGCCATCACATGATGTTCACAAGACTCAATAAAACCCCAGCCAGTTGGGTTCGGGGGATCCACGGTGGTTGTGAGCCTGGTGGATGAAACTGGTAATGGGTAGTGTGATTGTTAAACCTTTTGCTAATAAACCAACTAGTTCTTAATAGCAATGTGTTGCTATTAATTCTTAAGCAAAGAACCCATGAAGCAAATACATTACAGTAACTCTTTCTTCCCTTACAGTGTACAATTTCTCTCATCGAATTGACCATTTCTCATTTGGTGTGCCAAGCCCCGGTTTAATCCACCCACTAGATGGCAGCGAGAAGATAACAGAGTCAAGTGAGTCAAAAGCACCTCACTGCGACAGATTTAAAACGCGTTTCATTTGGGGGCAGTGTGACTGAAGAAGTCCAATTCTGTTTTATTACATGTGATTGTGGGATTGTGGAAAACCTTGAGCTTAGATATGAAAATCACAACATTTGACGTTAAATCTTTTTGGTCCAATTTAACCAAATGGTGTATGGTTGCGCACATCTAAACTTTTAACACTAGTGTTCGGATATTGGGTTGGTGGCAGTGGTTTGATATCCAAAATGTGTGGAGGTCATTGAAATTTAGGTCAGACAACAACATTTTGTCAGTCACTGCTTGAAACTTAATCAGGTGTGGTTTGTTCTATTGATTGAAGTAGGGGAACATTGGAATATTTCTGGAATGCGCTACCTAAACTCTCTAATTGAAAGTTTTAATTAGATTATTTTTCTCTCACTTTTTCTCTAGAAGAGGAAAATAAAGTGTCTGTTTGCAAAAGATTACCAGGTAGCAAGGAAGAATTTAATTTTGGGCAGAAATTTAATTGTAATAAATACTTTGTTCAATACTATTCCTGCATAGTAATAGGGATCTTATACAGTGAAAGCATGGCAACAGGCTCAAATGGCTGAACGTCCTCTGCCTATTCCGATGTTTCTATTTAAATCAAGTAGAATTTTTTTCTGGGATTTCTCTTTTTAGCTTTTTTCCTAAATCTGGTGTTTTAGCTGTACTTTCATTTTAAGAACTGCTCGAGTTGAAGTATTTGATACCCAGAAAAGATACATAGAAGATTCTGAGAGGGATTGACAGCATAGATGCTGATGGGTTGTTTCCCCTGGCTGGAGAGTCTAGAACTAGGGGACATAGTCTCAGGATAAGGCCATGTAAGACTGAGATAAGGAGGAATTTCTTCACTCTAAGGGTTGGAAATCTTTGGAATTCTCTGCCCAAAGGGCTGTGGATGCTCAGTCGTTGCGTATATTCAAGGCTGAGAAAGATAGATTTTTGGACTCTAGGGGAATCAAGGGATATGGAGATCGGGCAGGAAAGTGGAGTTGAAGTCGAAGAATGAACTTTTTGATGCAGGCTCGAAGAGCCATGTGGCCTACTCCTGCTCCTAATTCTTACGCTCTTAAAAGGAGCGGACTGTCTTGTAACATTCACTTAGTGATATGATCATGCAAGTGGGAGTTAGTTTGAAATCAGACTGGTCCAATAGCGAACATTTATTGACAAGGTGGTTGAAATCCAGCCAAAGAGCTGCTCATTTCTTTTTCTGTGGAGATTCTTTGTTGGAAAGATAAACCCCAATTGCGCAATTTTTTTTGTCCGATTCTTCATCCTTAATAGTTAATAAATTTAAAAATAAAGAACTTAAATTCATATAGTGCCTTTCACATCCTCAGAATATTCCAAAGCACTGACAGGTAATGAATTACTTTTGCAGTGTCGCTGTTATGTTATTAGAAAACATGGCAGTCAATCTGTACACAGCAAGATCTCACAAACAGCAGTGAAATGCTGCCCCGTTAATCTGTGTTGATGGTGTTGGTTGAGGGAGGAATGTTAGCCATGACACTATGAAAGCTCCCTGCTCTTTGGATATTGGCATGAAATCCTTTACAGCTACATTTTGCACAGAAAACATCACCATGCATGTGCACATCTGATAAATTTTCTACTGTAATTGTGAAATGTAACTGGCTATTACTAATTTTTTTTAAAGTGTTCTTGAAAGAAAAAATTGCATTAGAATAGTGCCTTTCACAACCTCAGGATGTCCTGAAGCCCTTTACAGCCAATGAAGTACTTTTAAAGTGTAGTCACTGATGTATTGTTGGGAAATGCGGCAGTAGAATTTGCACGCAACAAGGTCCCACAAACAGCAATCAGATAACAACCAGATGATCTATGTTAGTGATGTTTGTTGAGGGCGAAGTATTGGCCAGGACTCTCCTGCTGTTTGAACAGTGCCATGGGATCTTTAACGTACACCTGAGGGGGCAGCCAGTGCCTCGGTTTAACTTCTCAACCGACCGACCATGAAACACTCGTTCAGTACTGCAATGAAGTGTCAGCCTGGATTATGTGCTCAAATCTATTGAGTGTAGGGCCTTTCACCTCCTTAGGCCTCTCAGAGCTTTACAACCAATGAATGACTTATGAAGTGTAGTCACTGTTGTTTTCTAGGCAAAGGTAGTGATTCAGTTGTTTAATATAGATGGTCATATCCTTCCTTTAATAGCACTATTTCTAGTTCATATGCAAAATACAGTTATAGCATAGCCATTCACACCATCCTAACTCAACTACTCAAAGCACCTACAGTCCACCGTCACAGTTCCAACTTTCCAGGCCTTTACCCATAGTGTGTAGTTTTTCAGTAGCCATGGTTACTTGTTGGCACAGATAAAATGGGCCGAATGGCCTCGTTTTGTGCTCAATCATTCTATGATTGTCAAAGAATGTTATTGCACAATTGTGCCATTCTTAATTTCTCCACTGGTTGGCGCTGCAGGCATTGCTACCCTGGAGAACGTCTGACATGTTGGTGCGTAAAGGTGTAATCAGTGAGTATCAGTGAGGTACCAATGAAATTTAAAACACTCCATTATAGAAAGGGCATTCAAGTGATAAGGCATAGGCAGTATAAATTCATCACTTTGGTATAGTGGAGCACAAGGTCGGGAGTATAAAAGCTAGAGCATGACACTACAGCTTCCAGTGCGAGTCGTTTGAAGTGCGCGACAACTTTGAGGTGGGCGACTGGGTGACGTCATCAAGGCCCAGGTCGCCGGTTGGAATGGGGGCTGGGCCCAGGTACAGCGGATGAGCGGGAAGGTCGTAGCGGAAGTACAGCAAATGAGGGTACGGGGCCCAGAAGAGCTGAGGGCCCTGGGGCAGCATGGACCTGCCCACATTGTGATTTGTGTGCGCACTACGTCCGTGCAGCAGAGCAGATCTCCTGTCGTCCTGGTTATCCCTTGCCACTGGATAAAGGCCTAGCTCTGTCAAGCCCGTGTGGTGGCTGATGTGCAACGGTCACCACATGGTAAAAAAATCCACACACAGGCATCTTCCACCCCTGGAGTTCAGGACTGGAACATCGGGTCCTCCATTGAAACATCTATGAACTCATCTCTTCTGGTGTGGAAGCAAGTCACCCTCGTTCGAGGGACTGTCGATGATGTGGGATTGCTTTTTTAAAAATAAAACCAATATTTTTGGAGCTAGATTTCAGAAGTACAAGTCAGTGAGTGGCCTCGGTTATATGAGCACATCCACATTTTGAAATTATTACAGATTTCTGTGAAGAACTTTTCTTGTAGTTTACCACCACGGTTTTTAATTGCTGCAAAATATATTTTTTTTAAACGTTGGCCAACTTCTCTGTTGAAAAAAAATCAAGAATCAATTTTTTTTTAAGTCAGGAGTTCAAATTTTCCGCTGTCTGCTACAAGGAAATACAAATTTATAGAAGGACTTGAAAAGTTAAATTTTTTGTTGTTAGATCAACGTAGATTATGGGCCGAGTATTTGGAAAATGGATTTCAATACAGGTAAAGTGTGAGGTGGGGCATATTGGTAGGAAGAATAAGGTGGCCACATACTGCTCGGAAGACCTGAGGAGAGACCTTATTAACATAGAAACATAGAAAATAGGTGTAGGAGTAGGCCATTCGGCCCTTCTAGCCTGCACCGCCATTCAATGAGTTCATGGCTGAACATTCAACTTCAGTACCCCATTCCTGCTTTCTCGCCATACCCCTTGATCCCCCTAGTAGTAAGGACCTCATCTAACTCCTTTTTGAATATATTTAGTGGATTGGCCTCAACAACTTTCTGTGGTAGAGAATTCCACAGGTTCACCACTCTCTGGGTGAAGAAGTTCCTCCGCATCTCGGTCCTAAATGGCTTACCCCTTATCCTTAGACTGTGACCTCTGGTTCTGGACTTCCCCAACATTGGGAACATTCTTCCTGCATCTAACCTGTCTAACCCCGTCAGAATTTTAAATGTTTCTATGAGGTCCCCTCTCATTCTTCTGAACTCCAGTGAATACAAGCCCAGTTGATCCAGTCTTTCTTGATAGGTCAGTCCCGCCATCCCGGGAATCAGTCTGGTGAACCTTCGCTGCACTCCCTCAATAGCAAGAATGTCCTTCCTCAGGTTAGGAGACCAAAACTGTACACAATACTCCAGGTGTGGCCTCACCAATGCCCTGTACAACTGTAGCAACACCTCCCTGCCCCTGTACTCAAATCCCCTTGCTATGAAGGCCAACATGCCATTTGCTTTCTTAACCGCCTGCTGCACCTGCATGCCAACCTTCAATGACTGATGTACCATGACACCCAGGTCCCCTTTTCCTAATCTGTCACCATTCAGATAATAGTCTGTCTCTCTGTTTTTACCACCAAAGTGGATAACCTCAGGTTTATCCACATTATACTTCATCTGCCATGCATTTGCCCACTCACCTAACCTATCCAAGTCGCTCTGCAGCCTCACAGCATCCTCCTCGCAGCTCACACTGCCACCCAACTTAGTGTCATCCGCAAATTTGGAGATACTACATTTAATCCCCTCATCTAAATCATTAATGTACAGTGTAAACAGCTGGGGCCCCAGCACAGAACCTTGCGGTACCCCACTAGTCGCTGCCTGCCATTCTGAAAAGTACCCATTTACTCCTACTCTTTGCTTCCTGTCTGACAACCAGTTCTCAATCCATGTCAGTACACTACCCCCAATCCCATGTGCTCTAACTTTGCACATCAATCTCTTGTGTGGGACCTTGTCGAACGCCTTCTGAAAGTCCAAATATACCACATCAACTGGTTCTCCCTTATCCACTCTACTGGAAACATCCTCAAAAAATTCCAGAAGATTTGTCAAGCATGATTTCCCTTTCACAAATCCATGCTGACTTGGACCTATCATGTCACCTCTTTCCAAATGCACTGCTATGACATCCTTAATAATTGATTCCATCATTTTACCCACTACCGATGTCAGGCTGACCAGTCTATAATTCCCTGTTTTCTCTCTCCCTCCTTTTTTAAAAAGTGGGGTTACATTGGCTACCCTCCATTCCATAGGAACTGATCCAGAGTCAATGGAATGTTGGAAAATGACTGTCAACGCATCCACTATTTCCAAGGCCACCTCCTTAAGTACTCTGGGATGCAGTCCATCAGGCCCTGGGGATTTATCGGCCTTCAATCCCATCAATTTCCCCAACACAATTTCCCGGCTAATAAGGATTTCCCTCAGTTCCTCCTCCTTACTAGACCCCCCGACCCCTTTTATAACCGGAAAGTTGTTCGTGTCCTCCTTCGTGAATACCGAACCAAAGTACTTGTTCAATTGGTCCGCCATTTCTTTGTTCCCCGTTATGATTTCATCTGATTCTGACTGCAGGGGACCTATGTTTGTCTTTACTAACCTTTTTCTCTTTACATATCTATAGAAACTTTTGCAATCCGTCTTAATGTTCCCTGCAAGCTTCTTCTCATACTCCATTTTCCCTGCCCTAATCAAACCCTTTGTCCTCCTCTGCTGAGTTCTAAATTTCTCCCAGTCCCCAGGTTCGCTGCTATTTCTGGCCAATTTGTATGCCACTTCCTTGGCTTTAATACTATCCCTGATTTCCCTAGATAGCCACGGTTGAGCCACCTTCCTTTTTTTATTTTTATGCCAGACAGGAATGTACAATTGTTGTAGTTCATCCATGCGGTCTCTAAATGTCTGCCATTGCCCATCCACAGTCAACCCCTTAAGTATCATTCGCCAATCCATCCCAGCCAATTCACGCCTCATACCTTCAAAGTTAGCCTTCTTTAAGTACTGGACCATGGTCTCTGAATTAACTGTTTCATTCTCCATCCCAATGCAGAATTCCACCATATTATGGTCACTCTTCCCCAAGGGGCCTCGCACAACGAGATTGCTAATTAATCCTCTCTCATTACATAACACCCAGTCTAAGATGGCCTCCCCCCTAGTTGGTTCCTCGACATATTGGTCTAAAAAACGATCCCTTATGCACTCCAGAAAATCCTCCTCCACCGTATTGCTTCCAGTTTGGTTAGCCCAATCTATGTGCATATTAAAGTCACCCATTATAACTGCTGCACCTTTATTGCACGCACCCCTAATTTCATGTTTGATGCCCTCCCCAACATCACTACTACTGTTTGGAGGTCTGTACACAACTCCCACTAATGTTTTTTGCCCTTTGGTGTTCTGCAGCTCTACCCATATAGATTCCACATCATCCAAGCTAATGTCCTTCCTAACTATTGCCTTAATCTCCTCCTTAACCAGCAATGCTACCCCACCTCCTTTTCCTTTTATTCTATCCTTCCTGAATGTTGAATACCCCTGGATGTTGAGTTCCCAGCCCTGATCATCCTGGAGCCACGTCTCCGTAATCCCAATCACATCATATTGAGGTGTATAAAATTATGAGGGGCCTAGATAGAGTGGAAAGGAAGTTCTTATTTCCCTTAGCAGAGGGGTAAATAACAGGGGGCATAGATTTAAAGTAATTGGAAGACTTAGAGGGGATTTGAGGGGAAACACTTTCACCCAGAGGGTGGTGGGGGTCTGGAACTCACTGCCTGAAAGGGTGGTAGAGGCAGAAACCCTCATCGCATTGAAAAAGTACCTGGATGTGCACTTGAAGTGCCGTAACCTACAGGGCTACGGATCGAGAGCTGGAAAGTGGGATTAGGCTGGATAGCTCTTTGTCGGTCGGCGCAGACACATAGAAACATAGCAAATAGGTGCAGGAGTAGGCAATTTGGCCCTTCGAGCCTGCACCACCATTCGATAAGATCATGGCTGATCATTCCCTCAGTACCCTTTTCCTGCTTTCTCTCCATACCCCTTGATCCCCTTAGCCGTAAGGGCCATATCTAACTCCCTCTTGAATATATCCAATGAACTGGCATCAACAACTCTCTGCGGCAGGAAATTCCACAGGTTAACAACTCTCTGAGTGAAGAAGTTTCTCCTCATCTCAGTCCTAAATGGCCTACCCCTTATCCTAAGACTGTGTCCCCTGGTTCTGGACTTCCCCAACATCGGGAACAAACTACCCCCATCTAACCTGTCCCGTCCCATCAGAATCTTGTATGTTTCTATGAGATTCCCTCTCATCCTTCTAAACTCCAATGTATAAATGCCCAGTTGATCCAGTCTTTCCTCATATGTCAGTCCAGCCATCCCGGGAGTCAGTCTGGTGAACCTTCGCCGCACTCCCTCAATAGCAAGAACGTCCTTCCTCAGCTTAGGAGACCAAAACTGAACACAATATTCCAGGTGAGGCCTCACCAAGGCCCTGTACCACTGCAGTCAGACCTCCCTGCTTCTATACTCAAATCCCCTAGCTATGAAGGCCAACATACCAATTTCTTTCTTTACTGCCTGCTGTACCTGTATGCCAACTTTCAATGACTAATGAACCATGACACCCAAATCTCGTTGCACCTCCCCTTTTCCTAATCTGCCACCATTCAGATAATATTCTGTCTTCGTGTTTTTGCCCCCAAACTGGATAACCTCACATTTATCCACATTATACTGCATCTGCCATGCATTTGCCCACTAACCTAACCTGTCTAAGTCACCCTGCAGCCTTTTAGCGTCCCCCGCACAGCTCACACCGCCACCCAGTTTAGTGTCATCTGCAAACTTGGAGATATTACACTCAATTCCTTCATCCAAACCATTAATGTATATTGTAAAGAGCTGGGGTTCAGCACTGAGCCCTGCGGCACTCCACTAGTCACTGCCTGCCATTCTGAAAAGGACCTGTTTATCCCGACTCTCGGCTTCCTGTCTGCCAACCAATTCTCTATCCACGTCAGTACATTACCCCCAATACCATCTGCTTTGATTTTGCACACCAATCTCTTGTGTGGGACCTTGTCAAAAGCCTTTTGAAAGTCCAAATACACCACATCCACTGGTTCTCCCTTGTCCACTCTACTAGTTACATCCTCAAAAAATTCCAGAAGATTTGTGAAGCATGATTTCCCTTTCATAAATCCATGCTGACTTGGACCGATCCTGTCACTGCTTTCCAAATCCGCTGCTATTTCATCTTTAATAATTGATTCTAACATTTTCCCCACTACTGATGTCAGGCTAACCAGTCTATAGTTACCCGCTTTCTCTCTCCCTCTCTTGTTAAAAAGTGATGTTACATTAGCTACCCTCCAGTCCATAGGAACTGATCCCGAGTCGATAGACTGTTGGAAAATGATCACCAATACATCCATTATTTCTAGGGCCACTTCCTTAAGTACTCTGGGATGCAGACTATAAGGCTAGAATAGACTGGCAAATTATACTTAAAGGGTTGATGGTGAATAGGCAATGGCAAACATTTAAAGATGAACTTCAGCAATTGTACATCCCTGTCTGGAGTTAAAAATAAAACGGGGCTCAACTGTGGCTAACAAGGGAAATTAAGGATAGTGTTAAATCCAAGGAAGAGGCATATAAATTGGCCAGAAACAGCAGCAAACCTGAGGAATGGGGATTTATCAGCCTTCAATCCCATCAATTTCCCTAACACAATTTCCCGCCTAATAAGGATATCCTTCAGTTCCTCCTTCTCACTAGACCCTCGGTCCCCTAGTACTTCCGGAAGGTTATTTGTGTCTTTCTTTGTGAAGACAGAACCAAAGTATTTGTTCAATTGGTCTGCCATTTCTTTGTTCCCCATTATAAATTCACCTGAATCTGACTGCAAGGGACCTACATTTGTCTTCACTAATCTTTTTCTCTTCACATATCTATAGAAGCTTTTGCAGTCAGTTTTTATGTTCCCGGCAAGCTTCTTCTAGTAGTCTATTTTCACCCTCTTAATTAAACCCTTTGTCCTCCTCTGCTGAATTCTAAATTCCTCCCATTCCTCAGGTTTGCTGCGGTTGCTGGCCAATTTATATGCCTCTTCCTTGGATTTAACATTATCCTTAATTTCCTTTGTTAGCCACAGTTGAGCCACCTTCCCAGTTTTATTTTTACTCCAGACAGGGATGTACAATTGCTGAAGTTCATCTTTAAATGTTTGCCATTGCCTATTCACCATCAACCCTTTAAGTATAATTTGCCAGTCTATTCTAGCCAATCCATGCCTCAAACCATCGAAGTTACCTTTCCTTAAGTTCAGGACCCTAGTTTCTGAATTAACTGTGTCACCCTCCACCCTAATAAAGAATTCTACCATGTTATGGTCACTCTTCCCCAAGGGGTCTCGCACAACAAGACTGCTAATTAGTCCTTTCTCATTACACATCACCCAATCTAGGATGGCCAGCTCCCTGGTTGGTTCCTCGACATATTGTTCTAGAAAACCATCCCTAATACACTCCAGGAAATCCTCCACCACCGCATTGCTACGAGTTTGGTTAGCCTAATCAATATGTAGATTAAAGTCACCCATGATAACTGCTGTACCTTTATTGCATACATCACTAATTTCTTGTTTGATGCTGTCTCCAACCTTACTACTACTGTTTGGTGGTCTGTACACAACGTCCACTAGCGTTTTCTGCCCCTTGGTATTCCGCAGCTCCACCCATACCGATTCCTTTCTTACTATTGCATTAATTTCTTCTTTAACCAACGATGCCACCCTGCCACCTTTTCCTTTCTGTCTATCCTTCCTAAATGTTGAATACCCCTGGATGTTGAGTTCCCAGCCTTGGTCACCCTGGAGCCATGTCTCTGTGATGCCAATTACATCATACCCGTTAACTGCTACCTGTGCAGTTAATTCATCCACCCTATTACGAATACTCCTCGCATTGAGGCACGGAGCCTTCAGGCTTGTCTTTCTAACACACTTTGCCCCTTTAGAATTTTGCTGTAATGTGGCCCTTTTTGCTTTTTGCCTTAGGTTTCTCTGCCCTCCACTTTTACTTTTCTTCTTTCTATCTTTTGCTTCTGCCCCCATTCTACTTCCCTCTGTCTCCCTGCATAGGTTCCCATCCCCCTGCCATATTAGTTTAACTCCTCCCCAACAGCACTAGCAAACACTCCCCCTAGGACATTGGTTCCGGTCCTGCCCAGGTGCAGACTGTCCGGTTTGTACTGGTCCCACCTCCCCCAGAACCGGTTCCAATGTCCCAGGAATTTGAATCCTCCCTTCTGCACCACTCCTCAAGCCACGTATTCATCTCAGCTATCCTGCGATTCCTACTCTGACTAGCATGTGGTACTGGTAGCAATCCTGAGATTACTACTTTTGAGTTCCTACTTTTTAATTTAGCTCCTAGCTCCCTAAATTCATCTCGTAGGACCTCATCGCTTTTTCTACCTATATCGTTGGTACCTATATGCACCACGACAACTGGCTGTTCACCCTCCCTTTTCAGAATGTCCTGCACCCGCTCTGAGACATCCTTGACCCTTGCACCAGGGAGGCAACATACCATCCTGGAGTCGCGGTTGCGGCCGCAGAAACGTCTATCTATTCCCCTTACAATTGAATCCCCTATCACTATCGCTCTCCCACTCTTTTTCCTGCCCTCCTGTCCAGCAGAGCCACCCATGGTGCCATGACTTGGCTGCTGCTGCCCTCCCCTGATGAGTCATCCCCTCAACAGTACCCAAAGCGGTGTATCCGTTTTGCAGGAGGATGACCACAGGGGACCCCTGCACTACCTTCCTTCCACTGCTCTTCCTGTTGGTCAGCCATCCCCTATCTGACTGTGTACCCTTTTCCTGCGGTAAGACCAACTCACTAAACGTGTTATTCACGTCATTCTCAGCATCGTGCATGCTCCAAAGTGAATCCACCCGTAGCTCCAGTGCCGCAATGCGGTCCATCAGGAGCTGCAGGCGGATACTCTTCCCGCACACGTAGTCGTCAGGGATACCGGAAGCGTCCCTGACTTCCCACATAGTACAGGAGGAGCATAATACGTGTCTGAGCTCTCCTGCCATGACTTAACCCTTATATTAACTTAATTTGGCAACAAGGCTAAAAGTTTACTTACTGATAAAGAAAAGAAAAGAAAAACTACTCACCAATCACCAGCCAATCACTTACCCCCTTGGCTGTGACGTCACCTTTCGATTTCTTTCTACTTCTTTTTTGCCTTCTCTCCCTGCTGCAGCTGCACCGGCTGGCCTCACGAACTGCTGCTGAGCCTGTATAGGCCTCCCGAAATCCCCGGACTCATGCTGCTCCAAGCTCCCGCCTCTCCAACTGCCTCTTAGACACTACTGGGCTTTTATAGGCCTCCCGACATCCCCGGACTCACGCTGCTCCGAGCTCCTGCCTCCAACTGCCTCTTAGACACTGCTGGGCCTTTATAGGTTTCCCGAAATCCCCCCTGATGGGCCGAATGGCCTCCTTCCGTGCTGTAAATTTCTATGATTCTATGAAGAGTCTAAATGGGGTTGAGGAGTGAAGGAATCTAGGAATACAGTATTTAAAATTATGAAAGGATGGGACAGTGTCAATCGAAGCAGCCTGCCTCCAGTAGTTGAGGGGTCTCAGACGAGGAGCTGTAGGTACAGGATTCAATGCAAATCCACCAAAAATTTGCAGGGCTTTGTGGAAAGAGAGAAAGTGGAATTAATTGGACAGCTCTTTCAAAGAGCCAGCGCAGGCACGATGGGCCATATGGCCTCCGTCTGTGCTGTAAGATTCTATGAGTAAACCTCTTTTGCTCCAATGTACATTAATGTTATAGAAGCAGAACAGAAAAAGACAACTATGGTAACATTCAAAAGAGAACTGGTTAAATGCTGAAGGGAAACAAATTACATGGCTATGGGGAAAGAGCAGGAGGTGTGGGATTAATTGGCTAGCTCCACCTAAGAGCCAGCACAAACATGATAGCCCAAATGGCCTTCTTCTGTGCTGTATCATTCTATGAGTCTATGATTCTACATAAATCCCAAAATATATACTGTGTGTGTGATTTACATTGCGGAGAAAATTGTGGTTGGAGGCTTCCTTTGGGCAAATGCCTCCGACCAGAAAGTTTTTAACAAAAATATCTGGTGATCCCAGTAGGGTTGCGGTCAGAGGCCTAGTTTCGCTGTGCAGCACATGGAACAAGTCTTCCAGGTACGTATTCTTATCCTGGGATCACGTGGGCCTGGACCACCAATGAACATCTAGTATTCTCATTTATAGTAATAGGAACTCTGTTTGTATGAGCTCCCATACTATCAATGAGAACCCCCCCCACCAAAACAATGAAACACGACACAATCAATAAAAAAAAACACCTCACATATCTAAACTTAATTGAAATTGAATGTTTCAGAAAAAAAAAAAATTTTGAATTTTTTTAACGTTTTAATAGGGTTTAAATTACAATTATTTCAATGGACAGGGTTTTTAATATAAACATGAGTGATTAAATTAAATTTTTCTATGTTTTAAAACTCTTAAGCTGCTAAAAGTAGGCTATATGCCTGCTTTTACCAGGCGTAAGAGTTTGTAGGACATTTACTGGGCAGGAGTTGCGCTAATAGCCCAAATCTCCGCCCACGGATGTCTTTCTCCCGGGCCAGTTCTCGGTGCATGTGCATCGCGTGTTGAGAACCTGTATTTGCGAGGCCTCTTTGAATGCATGCGCACATCGTACATACCCGGAGAAGCTGCAATTTTCGGCCCAATATATTTATGTCATGTCTGTTGTTATGTTATTATATCTTGTTATGTCTTGAATAAAGAGTCAGACCAGATACTGCAAGCTCAAAGTAAGGTGCGACCGTAGTCCTTTATTACAGGTCTCAGAATACCTCTCCAGCCTGTGAGGCCTCCTTATGTACTCCAGGGGATGAGCCCTCTAGTGCTTAAACATGGTTTTTAGAGGTTTACATATATAACAACACTCCCCCAAAAGTCAATAGTGTAACTATTTACAATGTGAGTCGATCTGGGGCCTTCCTTTCCCTGGTTGATCGTCTCAGTGCAAATGCTGGTTTTGGTGAGTCGTACGTTGGGCCTTCGCTGGGCTGCTGGGCGTGGTGAGTCCTGCTGGGCTGCTGTGGGTGATGGGTTCTGCTTCGTGGTCAACCGCTGGATTGGTTGCCACTTGGGTATGTGTTGGAGGGTCGCTGTGGGTTGTTCTGACTAGTCCGTGAATCTGAGTTTGGTTTGGTCCAAGTGTTTCCTGCAGGTGAGTCCATTTGAAAGTTTGACCAGAAACACCCTACTCCCCTCTTTGGCCACGACAGTGCCGGGAAGTCGCTTGGGACCTTGTCCATAGTTCAACACAAATACAGGATCATTAATCTCGATTTCGCGTGACACATTTGCGCGATCTTGATATGTATTCTGTTGAAGCCGCCTGCTCTCTACCTGTTCGTGTAGATCAGGGTGGACTAACGAGAGCCTTGTCTTGAATGCCCTTTTCATGAACAGTTCAGCGGGGGAACCCCAATGAGCGAGTGGGGTCTTGTGCGGTAACTAAGCAGGACTCGGGATAGGCAAGTCTGCAGTGAGCCTTCAGTTACCCTCTTCAAGCTCTGCTTGATTGTTTGCACTGCTCTCTCTGCCTGACCATTGGACGCTGGTTTGAACGGGGCAGATGTGACATGTTTGATCCCATTGCGGGTCATGAACTCTTTGAACTCGGCACTGGTGAAACACGGCCCGTTGTCACTCACAAGGACGTCAAGTAGGCTGTGCGTGGCAAACATGGCCCACAGGCTTTCAATGGTGGCAGCGGATATGCTTGCTGACATTATCACACATTCAATCCATTTGGAGTACGCATCTATAATCACTAGGAACATTTTTCCCAAGAATGGGCCTGCATAGTCGACATGGACCCTGGACCACGGTTTGGAGGGCCAGGACCATAAACTTAGTGGCACCTTCCTGGGTGCATTGCTTAACTGTGAACATGTATTACATTTGTGCACGCAGGACTCTAAGTCTGCATCGATACCGGGCCACCACATGTGGGATCTGGCTATCGCTTTCATCATTACGATGCCTGGGTGGGTGCTGTGGAGATCACTAATGAAAGTGTCTCTGCCCTTTTTTGGCACCACTACCCGATTACCCCACAGAAGGCAGTCTGCCTGTATAGACATTTCATCTTTGCGCCGCTGGTACGGCTTTATTTCTTCCTGCATCTCGAACGGGACACTAGACCAACTCCCGTGGAGCACATAGTTTTTTACTAAAGACAGTAAGTGGTCCGAAAGGTGATTGCTCATACTCGAATGTTTCCATTACCGTAACTAAATCTGCGGGCTGTGCCATCTCCACCCCTGTGGTGGACAATGGCAGCCTACTTAAAGCATCGGCAGTTTTCTGTGCCTGGCCTGTGGCGGATGGCGTAGTTGTATGCAGACAATGTGAGCGCCCATCTCTGGATACGTGCTGATGCATTCATATTTATCCCCTTATTTTCAGAAAAGAGGGATATCAGTGACTTATGGTCGGTTTCCAATTCAAATTTGAGCCCAAACAGATATTGATGCATTTTCTTTACCCCATAAACACACGCTAACGCTTCTTTTTCGATCATACTGTAGTCCCTCTCAGCCTTAGACAGACTTCTGGATGCATAAGCAACCGGTTGCAATTTCCCAAATTCATTAGCTTGTTGCAATACACACCCGATCATACAACACAAGCAATTTGTTTGAGTATAACAGTTTCCTAGCTTTCTCAAAGGCATTTTCTTGGCTTTTACCCCATACCCATTCATCTCCTTTACGCAGTAAAGAGTGCCGTGGTTCTAACAAAGTGCTAAGACCCGGTAAGAAGTTACCAAAGTAGATCAGGAGTCCTAGAAACGACCGCAGCTCCGTCACGTTGTGGTCTCGGTGCATTCTCGATTGCCTCCGCCTTCGAATCGGTGGACCTGATGCCATCCACCGCGATTCTTCTCCCCAGGAACTCCACTTCAGGTGCCAGGAAAATGCAATTCGAGCTTTTTAACCTGAGCCCCACACGATTAAGCCGACTAAGAACCTCCTCCAGGTTCTGCAGGTGCTCGACGGTGTCCCGACCTGTAACCAAGATGTCGTCCTGGAAGACCACGGTGCGCGGGACTGACTTCAGCAAGCTTTCCATGTTCCTTTGGAATATCACTGCGGCCGATCGAATCTCAAACGGGCATCTGTTGTAAATGAAGAGACCTTTGTGCGTGTTGATGCAGGTGAGGCCCTTCAATGATTCCTCCAGCTCCTGCGTCATGTAGGCCGAGGTCACGTCCAGCTTCGTGAACGTTTTTCCTCCCACCAGCGTCGCAAATAGGTCGTCTGCCTTTGGTAGTGGGTATTGATCCTGCAGGGAGAAACGATTGATAGTTACTTTGTAATCACCACAGATTCTGACGGTGCCGTCTTCCTTGAGGACTGGAACAATAGGACTGGCCCACTCATTGAATTCTATCGGCAAAATGATGCCCTCTCATTGCAGCTGGTCCAGTTCGATCTCCACCCTCTCTCTCATCATGTACGGTACCGCTCTCGCCTTGTGATGGATGGGTCGCGCCCCCGGAATCAGGTGAATCTGCACTTTTGCTCCTTGGAACTTCCCGATGCCTGGTTCGAACAATGAGGGGAACTTGTTTAGGACCTGGGCACATGAAGTGTTGTCAACGGACGAGAGCGCTCGGACGTCGTCCCAGTTCCAGCGTATCTTTCCCAGCCAGCTCCTGCCGAACAGCATGGGGCCATCGCCTGGTACCACCCAGAGTGGTAGCTTGTGCACCGCTCCATCATAGGAGACCTTTACGGTAGCACTGCCGATTACGGGAATCAGTTCCTTTGTGTATGTTCTCAGTTTAGTGCGAATGGGGGTTAGGACTGGCCTTGAGGTCTTGCTGCACCACAATTTATCGAAAGTCTTTTTGCTCATTATGGACTGGCTCGCGCCCGTGTCCAGCTCCATTGACAGCGGGAGTCCATTTAATTCAACCTTCAGCATTATCGGGGAACACTTTGTGGTAAATGTGTGCACCCCATATACCTCTGCCTCCTCAGTCTGAGGCTCTGGTTCATTGTGATCCACTGTGGATCTGTCCTCCTCTACAACATGGTGATTTGCAGGATTAGCAGGGTTTGCAGCTCGCCTGCACATACGTTGGAGGTGTCCCATTGTTCCACAGCCCATGCAAACGTATCCTTTGAAGCAGCATGAATGGAAATGATGATCACCCCCGCAGTGTCAACAAGGTATTAATGGCCTTGCATTCAACACTTTTGATGGTGGGCTCTGAGTCACCTGCGGACATACAGCTGCAGGCATGTTAATCCTGCCCTGTACATTACGATTCGAAAACAACATTACTTTGTTCACAGTAGTTGCAGCAGCACTTGTGTGCTGAGCGATTTGTTTGGTATTGTCACTGGTGGCGACAAACGCCTGGGCTATCGCTATGGCTTTACTCAAGGTTGGGATCTCTACAGTCAAAAGTTTGTTCGCGGCCAATGCCAAGTACAAAGAAGTCCCTGAGCATGTGCTCCAAGTGTGCTTCAAATTCGCAATGTCCTGCAAGGCGCCTTAGCTCGGCGACGTAGCTTGCCACTTCCTGGCATTCAGACCTCTTGTACGTGTAGAAGCGATACCTCGCCATCAGAACGCTTTCCTTCGGGTTTAGATGCTCCCAGACTATTGTGAACAAATCATCGTATGACTTCTCTGTGGGTTTCGCTGGAACGAGCAGATTTTTCATGAGACCATACGTTGGTGCCCCACAATCAGTGAGAAGGATCACCTTTCGTTTGGCAGTGTTCGCTTCTCCTTCCAGTTCGTTGGCCACGAAGTATTGGTCCACGAAGGTTTCGCAATCATCTACCTCTGAAAATTTCTCTAGGATGCCCACAGTTCTCTGCATTGTTGGGGTGAGGTTCATCATCTGTATCTCGTCGCCAGTTGTTATGTCTTGAATAAAGTGTCAGACCAGATACTGCAAGCTCAAAGTAAGGTGTGACCGTAGTCCTTTATTACAGGTTTCAGAGTGCCTCTCCAGCCTGTGAGGCCTCCTTATGTACAGGTGCTCCCAAGGGATTGTGGGATCCATTGAGACTCCAGGGGATGAGTGCTCTGGTGGTTAAACATGGTATTTAGAGGTTTACATATAACAATTTATACATACACCAGCTCACTTGTTATACTTACGGGTTGTATTCATGGAAGAGTTTACAGACTTACAACATTTTTGTTTTTTGTTTCAGTGTTAGACGTTTGCAATAGAATATAAAAGGAGGAAAAGATAGATTTATACAGAACCTGGGTTATACCACACTTGGAGCATTGTACCCAGTTCTGGTCTCCATACTACAAAAAGGATATAGAGGCACTGGAGAAAGTGCAGGTAAGATTTACAAGGCAGTTACTTGAAAGCTGATAGGATTCAACCAACAGAAAAGACAGAAAAGTGAAGTCTAAGGAACGACCTGATAGAAGTCTTTAAAATGATGTAGCGGTTTGATAGGGTGGATGTGGAGAAACTGTTTCCATGTGTGGGTGAGTCCAGATAAGGGCCATGAACATAAGATAACCACTAACAGATGAAGTAAAATATTTAGGAGGAACTTCTTTACACAGAGAGTGGTGAGAATGTGGAACTTGCTGCAACAGGGAGTGGATCATAGAATCGTAGAATGGTTACAGCACAGAAGGAGGCCATTCGGCCCATCGCGTCGGTGCTGGCTCTCCACTCGAGCACTTCAGCTAGTCCCACTCCCCCGCCCTTTCCCCATAGCCCTGCCGCAGAGACGTTGGGCCAAAAATTATGATTGGAGGCTTCCCGCGGATGGATGACTCCGACCGTAATAATTTCTATTACAGGACCATATGGATCTCTGGGATCTCGTGGGCCGGCCCAACCTATCAGAGTATGGGGATCCCGATTCATACGAATGCGAGTTCCGTATATACAGAGCTCACATTAATATGAATGGGAATATCCGAAAAAATACACAAACACTGAAAATAAATTTTAAAAATATATTACATATTTCAATTTAATTAAAATGCAATTTAATTAAATATTTTATACAAAAAAAATTGGGGGGATTTTTTAAAAATATGTTTCAAGAGGGCTAAAATAAACTTACCTTATTGGACAGGGTTTTTAATATATAAATGATAGCATTTTATTTTTCTATTTTCTTAAACTCTTACGCTGCTAAAAGCAGGTCTTATGCCTGCTTTTAGCAGCATAAGAATTTGAAGGACATTCGCTGGGCAGATGTTAGGCAAATAGCGAAGCTCTCCGCCCGTGGAGGCCCTTATCCTTCGCATGCGTGCGATCTGACAAGAGATTCATTGACAGATCGCAAGTGCCGGGTTTAGACGCATGCGCTTCGCATTCCCAAACCCGGAACTTGCGGGGACCCTATGGGTCCATGCGCACTTCGTAAGCACCTGGAGGCACCACGATTTATGGCCCAATGGCACTAATATATTTAAGTGAAGGCCTGATGCATGCATGAGGGAAAAGGGAAGAGAGAGATGGGGGCGGTGGGCAATGTGGGAGCAGGTAATTAGAGTGGGAGGAGGCATGTGTGGAATATAAAAGGAAATAATTGGATTTATATAACGCCTTTCATGACCACCGGATGTCTCAAAGCGCTTTACAGCCAATGAAATACTTCTGGAATGTAGTCACTGTTGTAATGTGGGAAACGTGGCAGCCAACTTAAACACAGCAAGTTCCCACAAACAGCAATGTGATAATGACCAGATAACCTGTTTTTTTGATATGTTGATTGAGGGATAAATATTGGCCAGGACACTGAGGATAACTCCCCTGCTCTTCTTTAAAATAATTCCATGCGATCTTTTACATCCACCTGAGAGCAGACGAGGCCTCAGTTTAACATCACATCTGAAAGACGGCACCTCCGACAGTGTAGCACTCCCTCAGCACGGCACAGGAGTGTCAGCTTAGATTTTTTTGTGCTCATGTCCCTGGAGCACAAAATAAGCAGTGACTCTGACCAGTTGGGCCGAAAGCCTGTTTCTGACCTGTAAATGCTATGTGATAGAATTTCAATTCTGATGAAGTGCCTGAACCACTCCAAGATTCGCGCTTGCTATCTAGGTTGGCACCTCAGAGGAGTACCAAGGGAGTGCTGCACTGTCGGAGGAGCCATCTTTCGGATGCGACGTTAAACCGAGACAGCTGTCTGTCCAGGTGCACGTAAAAGGTCATCCGTCACTATTTGAAGAAGAGCAAGAGATATCCCCTGCCCCCCGAAGGCCCTCACCGACATTCTTCCCTCACCCAACATCGCCAATAACAGATCAACTGATTATTCATAGAATTACACCGAATCTACAGCACAGAAACAGGCCATTCGGTCCAACAGGTCCGTGCCGGTGTTTCTGCTCCACACGAGCCTCCTCCCACCCCTCTTCATCTCACCCTGTCTGCATATCCTTCCATTTCTTTCTCCCCTGTGTGGTTATCCAGCTTCCCCTTAAATATATCTATGCTATTAACCGCAACCACTCGCTGTGGTAGCGAGTTCCGCATTTTCACCACTCTCTGGGGAAAGAAGTTTCTCCTGAATTTCCTGTTGAAACTTATCATAGAATGATAGAATGGTTACAGCACAGGAGGCCATTCGGCCCATTGAGCCCTCAGCCTGCTCTTTCCCAGAAAAAAGAGCCCCAGCCTTTCAGCCTATCCTGATATGTATATCCTCTCAGATCTGGTATCATTCTTGTGAATCTTTTTTGCACCTTCTCCAGTGCCTCTATAATTCTTTTCATAACATGGAAACAGATTATCTGATCATTATCCCATTGCTGTTTGTGGGAGCTTGCTGTGCGCAAATTGACTGCCATGTTTCCCACATTACAACAGTGACTACACTTCAAAAAGTACTTCATTGGCTGTAAAGCACTTTGAGATGTCCTGAGGTTGTGAAAGGCTCTATATAAATGCAAATCTTTCTTTCTAGAACTGTGCACAGTGCTCCAAATGTGATTTAACCAACGTTCAATACATGTTTAACATAACTTCTCTGCTTTCAATTCTATTCCTCTAGAAATTAACCCAGTATGTGGTTTGCTTTATTTTATGGCCTTATTAGCTAACCTGCGTTGCTACTTTTAGTGATTTGAGAATCTGTAGCCTTGATCTCTTTGCTCCTCTAGTCCATTTAGACTCTTATTTTCCAAGCAGTGTGTAGCCTCCTTGTTCTTCCGACCAAAATACACCACCTCATATACTGAAATTAATTTGCCAATTACTCGCCTAATTCATTTGCTGTTTGTGGAATCTTTTTCTGCACAAAATGGCTGCTGCATTTGTTGACATAATATCAGTGACTGTGCTTCACAAGTAATGAAGTGCTTTGGGATGTCCTCCTTTGGATGGTCCTCGTCCTTCCCTATCTCTGTAATCTCCTCCAACCCTACAATCCCGAGATCTCTGCGGTCCATCAATTCTGACTTCTTAAATATCCACGATTTTAATCGACCCACGATTAGTGTCCGTGCCTTCAGCTGCCTAAGCTCTGGAATTCCCTCCCTAAACCTCTCCGCCTCCTCCCTTAAGATGCTCCTTAAAATCTACCTCTTTAAATAAGCTTTTGGACATCTGCTCTAATATCTCCTTATGTGGCTCGGTGACAAATTTTGTTTTGAGAACACTCCTGTGAAGTGCCTTGGGACATTTGACTACGTTAAAGGTGCTATATAAATGCAAGTTGTTGTTGTCTGAGGATGTAATAAGGCTTTATATAAAACACAAATTCTTTCTTTTCACTCAGATGCTGATTGACGTAATGAGTTTTAAAAAATTAATTCACGGGATGTGGGTGTTGCTGGCAAGGCCAGCATTTATTGCCCATCCCTAATTGCCCTCGAGAAGTTGGTGGTGAGCTGCCTTCTTGAACTGCTGCAGTCCACGTGGTGAAGGTTCTCCCACAGTGCTGTTAGAGAGGGAGTTCCAGGCGCAGCGATGATGACAGGGCGGCTGATATATTTCCAAGTCAGATGGTGTGTGTGACTTGGAGCAGAACTTGGAGGTGGTGGTGTTCCCATGCACCTGCTGCCCTTGTCCCCCATTTTCTGCAGTTTTTTTTAAACGGACGGTCTGCAGATTTTCAGAATGTGCTCTTGTTTTTCATGCCTCTAATCCCTGCTGCCCAATGTTACTGTTGTCTTTTGCTTTACAGACCTGTGCATGTTCCAATATTTCCTCATTGTAGTCCCTACTGAAATAAACACCTACAAGTTCTCCATCAACACTCATCAGTACTCTGTCACAGAGAAGGTGAGGAAACTGCATACCCCTTTTATGATCTCACAAAGTTAATGAAATAAATCTGCAATAAAAAAACTTAGTATCAGTGTTGGTGACCACACCTCACAAAGCCCAGTCTGCTATTCGCACACATGCAAAGTCTTTCTTCAAAAGGAATGGCAGCACAGTGTGAACTCTGGGTCAAGAACAATGAATTGAACAAAATAGCACTCCTATTTGAAGCATTGGGACGAGTCTGTGGATGCGTTCAGAGGCTGGCACCATGAGATGAGGACACGTAACCTATCAAACCAGTATCCAATCCAATTGCACTCACACAGCTCCTTCCCCCACCCCCTCGCGTATATTTATACTTATAAAATAATGTTGGTGTTTTTCATTCATTCATTTGATGTGGACGTCACTGGTAAGACCAGCATTTATTGCCCATCCCTGATTACCCTCGAGAAGGTGGTGGTGCTCCACCTATTTGAAGCACTTAAAAAAGCTTCTTGTAGCGGGTTTGATACAACCGAGTGGCTTGCTAGGCTATTTCAGAGGATAGTTTAGAATCAAACACATTGCTGTGGATCTGGAGTCAGCCAGACCAGGTAAGGATGGCAGATTTCCTTTCCTAAAGGACATTAGTGAACCAGATGGGTTTTTATGAAAATCCAGTAGTTTCATGGTCACCATTACTGATACTAGCTTTTTATTTAAAATTTATTTAATTAACTGAATTTAAATTCCCCAGCTGCCGTGGTGGGATTTGAACTCATGTCTCCGGATCATTATTCCAGGCCTCTGGATTACTAGTCCAGTAACATAACCACTATGCTACCGTACACGAGAAAGAGTGCAGAAGTTAAGGGAGTTAAAAGATATATAATTATATAAAACAAAAATTGAATTCAATAAATTAAGAAAGAGTATAATTACATAGAATTCACAACACAGAAACAGGCCATTCAACCCAACCGAGACTCGGCCAGAAGCACAGCAGCCAAGAACAAGAATCCCGAAGGGTGTGTTGCCTATCCGATGCCAGGGTAAGGGATATCTCACGGCAGCTGGAGAGGAACTTGGAAAGGGATGGGATAAATCCAGTTGTCATGGTCCATATTAGAACAAACTACATAGGTAGGAACAGGGAGCAGGTCCTGCTTAAAGGGCATCAGGAGTTAGGCTCTAAATTAAGCACGACCTCAAGTGTAATAATCTTTGGATTATTGGCTGAGCCACGTGAAAATTGGCATGGAAGCAGACAGATCAGGAGAATTAACTCATAGCTAAAGGGCTGGTGTGGGAAACAAGGGTTTATTTTCATGGGACACTGGAACCAGTTCTGGGACAGAATGGAGCTGTACCGATGGGACCCATGTCCCAGTGGAAAGCGTAAATAGGGAGGTGGCACAAGCTTTAAACTAGTAAGATGGAGGGGAGGGACCTACAAGAAATGTAACCAGCCTAAATATAAACAAAACAGGAAAAGAGAGCACAGGAAAGAATAATGTAAGGGAAGACATTGATGGCAAGGGAATAAATAGAGTGATAGAACTGGAGTCTCAAAAGATGGTTAAACATAAAGTGAGTGGAAATCCTATTAAAAATTAGTTAAACTGTCTGCAGCAATGCCCACAGCATCCATAATAAAACAGGGGAGCTGGAGGCAATAATGCGTTGCGAGGAACCAGACATAGTAGGGATTACTGAGACATGGCTACAAAAAAAATCAGGACTGGGAATTAAACATTGGAGGGTAAAACATATTTAGAAAAGATAGAGAGGGAAAAAGGGGAGGTGGAGTAGCTGTTCCCATTAGGGATAACATAATAGCAGTAGAAAAAAGTGATGCAAGACAAAAATAGGATCCATATGGATAGAAATAAAAGATAATGGCCTAGAAATCCCAGTCGAGGTCTTCCTGCGGGCAAATGACTGAAAAAAGGAAAAAAAATGCGCATTTACCTGTTCCTGCTGCGTCCGCTCGAGATCCCGGTCCTGAGGCCTTCACTCCCTGTGCGTCGCAGCATGTGCACATTGGGACATCTGTAAACTGGAGCTGGAGTCACATGGCTCTGAGCAGCCAATCAAGGTACAGTATTGAATGAGGAAACCGCCCAAACACCCAAAACATTAATAAAAATTAGAAAATATACACTATATATTTAAGATTCATTTAAATTAAAGTTATTAATGTCTTATAAAAAAAATATATTTATCTGACTTTTTAAAACGTTTTTTAATTGTGCTTTTAAATAAACTTACCATAGTGGGCAGGGTTTTTAACAATAAAATGTGTTTGTTAAATTTTATTTTGTTATGTTTTTGTATGTTTTAAAACTCTTACACCTGTAAAAGTAGGCTATGCGCCTGCTTTTATCAGGTACAAGAATTTTGAGGACATTTGCTGGGCAAGATATGCGTAAATCCCGCAATCTTGCCCAAGCAAATGTCCTCGCTCCCGATCTGTGGATGGTCTGTCAGCTTGACAGATCGGAAAAGCTGGTTTTCAGAGCATGTGCATTGAAAACCGGCTTTTCCGATGCTTTCCCGGGTCCGTAGAAACTTCGTACGCGCCTGGGAGGCAGGGATTTCTGCCCCATAAAAGGATCAATCGCACTAATAGGTAGTCTACAGACCAACTAATACTGGAAGGGAGGTGGGGGACGAAATATGCAAACAAATTATGGAAATTAGAAAAAAACATAGAATAATAATCATGGAGTATTTCAACTACACTGATATTAATTGGACAGAAGAGGTAGGTAAAGAGGATAAGGGAATGGAGTTCCTACAGTGTGTACAGGACTCCTTTCTAAGCCAACATGTAAAAAGCCCAACAAGGGAGGATTCGCTATTGGATCTAGTAATGGGGAATGAACCAGAGCAGATAAGAGAAGTAAAAGTAGGGGAACATCTAGGCAATAGCGACCATAATATAATATGCTTTAAGATGATTATTGAGAAGGACATAAGTATGAAAACCAGGGTAATAGATTGGAGAAAAGTTGATTTTAAGGAGCGGAGGATAGAATTTGGGAAAATAAAATGGGCAACAATATTGGCAAAAAACGATTTAGAACAGCAATGGGAAATATTTAAAATGCTGTTAAACAGAGTGCAGGAAAAATATATTCCTCTAAAAGGAAAGAACAAACTAAACACTAATGAGACTCTATGGATGAATAGAGCTATAAGGAAATAATTGAGGGTAAATAGGCATATATTGAGTACATAGACAGCAGGGGAATGCATGATAAGAGGGAATACAAAAAGATTAGGAGAGAAGTCAAAAAAATAATTAAGAAGGCAAAGAGGAACTATGAAATTAAATTATCAAGGAATATAAATCAAAATAGTAAAATATTTTACAGCCACATCAATAAAAAAAGGAAGGTTGGGATGGGTAATGACAGAGAGATTATTTTGCTTCAGTATTTACCAGAGATAGAACAGGTGAACGTGACATTGGATAATAGTTAGCTGGCTTCAAGACAGAAATCAAAAAGTAAGGGTAAAAGGTAGCTATTTACAGTGGCAGAAGGTGTTCCACAAGGATCAGTGCTGGGACCACTGTTGTTCACAATTTATATTAACGATTTAGATTAACTTTGGATGATGAGATAAGTACATTTAAAATTAAAAGAGGGAACATATTAAATAAACTAACCAAACTCAAAGAGGATAATGGCCCTAGTTTGGATGGATTGTATCCACGCATTTTAAAATAATCTAGGGAAGAGATAGCAGAGGCATTACTACAATTATTTAATATTAGAAAAATGTGTAATGCCAAAGGACTGGTGGATAGCTAACATAATATCAATATTTAAGAAGGAGAATAGAACATGTCCAGGGAATTATAGACCAGTCGGCTTAACATCAGTGTAGGAAAAATAATGGAATCCCTACTAAAGGAGAAAATAGAAGAACATCTCGAAACCAAAAATATAATAATGAATAGTCAGCATGGATTTCAAAAGGGAAAGTCGTGCTTGACCAACCTCATTGATTTTTTGGAAGAGTAATGGTAATATAGTAGATGTAATTTATCTAGATTTTCAAAAGGCCTTCGATAAGGTAACCCCATAATAGACTGATGAACAAAGTCAGAGAATGCAGAGTCAGGGGACAAGTAGCAGAATGGATAGTTAGCTGACTTCAAGACAGAAAGCAGAGAGTAGGTGTAAAAGATAGCTATTCAGTAGCAGAAGGTGGGTAGTGGTGTTGCACAAGGATCTGTACTGGGGCCACTGTTGTTCACAATTTATATTAACAATTTAGACTGGAATCAAAAATACAATTTCTGATTTGCAGATGACACCAAATTGGGGGGTATAGTCAATACTGAGGAAGAATGCATCAAATTACAGGAGGACATTAATAAACTTGCAGAATGGATATATAATTGGCAAATGAAGTTCAACATAGATAATTGTGAGGTATTACATTTTGGTACGAAGAATAGGGAGGTCAGTTATGACTTGGAGGGTGCGAGTCTAGATGGGGTAGAGGAACAAATGCACAACTCATTAAAAGTTGCAACACAGGTTAGCAAGGATGTAAAAAAAAGCAAATCAAGCACGAGTGTTTATTTCAAGAGGTATATTGAAAAGTAGGGAAGTTATGCTAAACCTGTATCGAACACTGCGTGCAGTTCTGGTCAGCACATTACAGAAAAGATGCGATTGCACTAGAGATGGTACAGAGGAGATTTATGAGGATGTTGCCTGGACTGAAGAATTTTAGCTATGAGGAAGGATTGGATAAGTTGGGGTTGTTTTCTTTGGAACAGAGGAGGCTGAGGGGAGACCTTATTGAGGTGTATAAAATTCTGAAGCTAGAGTGGATAGGAAGGACCTATTTCCATTCACTGAGTGGTCAATAATAATAATAATAATAATAATAACTTTTATTTATATAGCGCCTTTAACGTAGTAAAACATCTCAAGGCGCTTCACAATAGTGTAACAGGATAAAACAAATAAATTTGACCTGAGCCACAAAAGAAGAAATGAAGGCAGATGAGCAAAAGCTTGGTTAAAGATGTAAGTTTAAAGGAGGAAAGAGAGGTGGAGAGGTTTAGGAAAAGAGTTCCAGAGCTTAGGGCAAACAGCTGAAGGCACAGCCACCAATGGTTGAAGAGTTATAATGGGGGATCTTCAAGAGGGCAGAATTTGAGGAGCGCAGACATCTTGTGGGGTTGTGAGGCTGAAAAAGATTACAGAGATAGCGAGGGGCAAGGCCATGGAGTGATTTGTAAACAAGGATAAGAATTTTGAAATCAAGGTGTTTAACCGGGAGCCAATGAAGGTCAGAAAGCACAGGAGTGATAGGTGATCTCGTCATCGAAGCCTGCTCTTGTTGATAGGAGGCTCCCGAGATATGGGAAATGGTCCACGGTGTCCAGGGCCGTGGTGTGGATCTTGATTACTGGAGGGCAGTGCTGTGAGGTGGGGACAGCCTGGTGGAGGACCTTTGTCTTACGGATGTTTAGCGTAAGGCCCATGCTTTCGTACGCCTCAGTAAATATGTTGACTATGTCCTGGAGTGCAGCCTCTGCATGTGCGCAAACATAGGCGTCGTCCGCGTACAGTAGCTCGACGACAGAGTTTGGGGTGGTCTTGGATCTGGCCTGGAGATCCAAGACCACCCCAACCTCCAGTGCACCAGTGCAGCCTTCGGCCGCCTGAGGAAAAGAGTGTTTGAAGACCAGGCCCTCAAAACTGCCACCAAGCTCATGGTCTACAGGGCTGTAGTAATATCTGCCCTCCTGTATGGCTCAGAGAGATGGACCATGTACAGCAGACACTTCAAGTTGCTGGAGAAATATCACCAACGATGTCTCCGCAAGATCCTACAAATCCCCTGGGAAGATAGGCACACCAACATCAGCTCAGGCTAACATCCCCAGCATTGAAGCACTGACCACACTCATTCAGTTCCGCTGGGTAGGCCACATAGTCCGCATGCCAGACACGAGACTCCCAAAGCAAGCGCTCTATTCGAAGCTCCTTCACGGCAAACGAGCCAAAGGTGGGCAACGGAAACACTACAAGGACACCCTCAAAGCCTCCCTGATAAAGTGCAACATCTCCACTGACACCTGGGCGTCCCTGGCCCAAGACTGCTCTAAGTGGAGGAAATGCATCCGAAAGGGCGCTGAGCACCTTGAGTGTCAATGCCGAGAGCATGCAGGAATCAAGCGCAGACAGCTGAAAGAGCGTGCAGTGAGCCAGTCCCACCCACCCCTTTCCTCAACGACTATCTGTCCCACCTGTGACAGAG
The DNA here is from genome assembly GCF_044704955.1 of Pristiophorus japonicus. NCBI lineage: Eukaryota > Metazoa > Chordata > Chondrichthyes > Pristiophoridae > Pristiophorus > Pristiophorus japonicus. The sequence goes on along the minus strand of NC_091990.1, from coordinate 109,963,232 downwards.
TCTGTGGTTCTCGTATTGGACTGTTCAGCCACCAAAGAACTCACTTCAGGAGTGGGAGCAAGTCTTCCTCGATTCCGAGAGACTGCCTATGATGATGATGATGATGATGATAATGATGGGTGAACGGGACTTGGTGCGAGTTAGGACTCGGGCTGCAGAGTTTTGGATGACTTCAAGTTTACATAGTGTGGAATATGGGAGGTCAGCCAGGAGTGAGTTGGAGTAGTCAAGTCTAGAGTTAACAAAGGCATGAATGAGGGTTTCAGCAGCAGAAGAGTTGAGGCAGGGGCATTGGAGGGCAATGTTATGGAGGTGGAAAAAGGCGGTTTTAGTTATTCCACGGATATGTGGTGGAAACTCATTTTAGGGTCAAATATGACACCTAGGTTGCAAACAATCTTGTTCACCCTCAGATTGATAAGAACATAAGAAATAGGAGTAAGCCTGCTACGCCATTCAATAAGATCATGGCTGATCTAATCCTGGTCTCAACACCACTTCTCCGGTGCTAAGGAGAGGGATGGAGTCAGTGGTTAGGGAACGCAGTTAGTGGTGAGAACCAAAGATAATGGCTTCGGTCTGACCTGATATTTAATTGGGAGAAAACTTTTGCTCATCCAGTACTGGATGTCGGACAAGCAATCTGACAATTTAGATACCAAGAGAAGTGGAGAGGTAGAGCTGGGTGTCGTCAGCGTACATGTGGAAGCTGACTCCGTGTTTTTGAGTGATATCACCAAGGAGCAGCATATAGATGAGAAATAAGAGGGGACCAAGGACAGATCCTTGGGGGACACCAGAGGTAACGATGCGAGAGTGGGAAGAGAAGCCATTGCTGGAGATTTTCTGGCTACGATTAGACAGATAAGAAAAGAACCAGGCGAGTGCAGTCCCACCCGGCTGGACGATGGTGGAGAGGTATTGGAGGAGGATGGAGTGGTCAATTGTGTCAAAGGCTGCAGACAGGTCCAGAAGGACGAGGAGGGATAGTTTACCTTTGTCACACTCACAAAGGACGGCATTTGTGACTTTGATGAGAGCCGTTTCGATACTGTGGCAGGGGCGAAAACCAGATTGAAAGAATTCAAACATTGAATTCATGGAAAGATGGTCATGGATTTGGGAGGCGACAAAACATTCAAGTACTTTGGACAAGAAAGGGAGGTTGGAGATGGGGCGATAGCTAGCAAGCCAAATGGGGTCAAGGGTTAATTTTTTGAGAGGGGTGATGACAGCAGATTTGAAGGAGAGGGGAACAGTATCTGAGGAGAGAGAACCGTTAATAATGACGGCTAACATGGGAGCCAGAAAAGGAAGTTGGGTGGTCAGCAGTCTAGTGGGAATAGGGTCAAAGGAGCAGGAAGTGGGTCTCATGGACAAGATGAGCTTGGAGAGATCAAGAGGGCAGATCAACGAGAAACTAGAGAAAGATGCCAGTTTAGGGCTAGGGTAGGTGGGGGCATCAGATGAAGTTTGGCCCTGTGGGCTAGGTATAGGAAGGGAACTCACAGAGGCAGCTGATCGGATGGTCTCAATCTTTGAGACAAAGAAGTCCATGAGCTCCTCACACTTGTTGCAGGTTACTGCGGTAGAGACAGGGGAGAGGGGTTTAAGGAGACGGTTAGCAGTAGAGAATAGTGGCCGGGAGTTATTTTTGCAATCCAGAATGATCTTGGAATAGTGAGCAGTTTTTGTAGACAAAGAGTAGGACTCGATAATGTTTTATGTGTTCAAGTCAGATCTGGCGGTGAATGGCTAAACCAGTTGTCCGCTACACCCATTCAAGTCTGTGCTCCTTTGACTTGAGGGAGTGAAGATGAGGGCTGTACCAAGGAGAACGGCCAGTGTGGGACTAGGGCATTAAACGTGATGGTGAGGGTGTGGTTGAGCAAATCATGGTTGCAGAAATCTCATTGTTAAAAGAGGGCCAAGGTTGGACAGTTTTGAATCGATAAGTGCAGTTTTTTTCCAGGGGCGGATGCAGAAGGAAGTAGGTTTGTATTGGGGAAGGTGGATGTAGATTGAGAGCGATAAAGGAAATGGTCAGAAATGGCTTTATCTTTAATTGAGACGGTTGGAATAGCAAGGCCACGAGAGATTGCAAGATTAAAGGGGTGGCCGTGAATATGGGTTGAGAAATTACATGGAAGGAGAGATTAAAGGAGGATAGGAGGGTAATGAACTCAGTTAGCAACTAGGGGGCATAGATTTAAAGTAAATAGTAGGAGGTTTAGAGGAGATTTGAAGGGAAATCTTTTCACCCAGAGGGTTGGGGGTCTGGAACTCACTGCCTGAAAGGTGGTAGAGGCAGAAACCCACACATTTAGTATATAGTATTAGTATTCGGCAATCCCTCGTATCGAGGATGACTTGCTTCCACACCAAAAAGGGATGAGTTCACAGGTGTTTCAATATGGGACCTGACATTCTAGGTCCCGAACTACATGTTGAAGGGTGGAAGATGCCTGTGCATGGATTCTTTTAACGTGTGGTGGCCGTTGCACACCAGCCACCACATGGGCTTGACAGAGTTAGGTCTTGGTCCAGTGGCAAGGGTTAACAAGACGACTGGAGACCAAGTAACAAATCTGTGCTGCACCAGTGACTTAGCGAGTAAGTTTACTGCTTGATGATTCTTGAGCTAGGATTACATAAGATATACAGCATAAAAACAGGCCATTCGTTTATGCTCCACTCGCGCCTTCTCCTATCTTTCCTCATCTTACCCTTATCAGTATAACCCTCTATTCCCACACATTTAAAAAGTACTTGGATATGCACTTGAAGTGTTGTAACCCACAAGAGCTACGGACCAAGAGCTGGATAGCTCTTTGTCGGCCAGCACGGATAGGATGGGCTGTAATGGCCTTCCGTGCTGTAAATTTCTATGATTCTATGAACCTTGCTTAGACCACACTTGAAAGTACTGCGTACAGTTCTGGTCGACATATTATAAAAAGGATATAGAGGCACTGAGGGTGTGCAGAGAAGATTTACAAGGATGATATTAGAAATGCGAGGATATACATATCAGAAAAGGATGAACAGGCTGGGTCTCTTTTTTCTTGAAAAAAGGCTGAGGGATGACCTAATAGAGGGCTTTAAAATTATGAAAGCTTTTGATAGAATGGATACAGAGAGAATGTTTCCACTTGTGGGGAAGAGCATAACCAAATGCCATCAATATAAGATAGTCACGAAGAAATCCAATAGGGAATTCAGAAGAAACTTCTGTAGAAGCTACCCAGAGTGGTGAGAATGTGGAACTCGCTGCCACTTGGAGTTTTTGAAGCAAATAGTATCGATGCATTTAAGGGGAGGTTGGACAAGCATATGAGGGAGAAGGGAATAGAGGCTTATGCTGATAGTTAGATGAGGGAAGACGGGAGGAGGTTCGAGTGGAGCATAAACGCCGGCATGGACTGGTTGGGCCGAATGACCCGTTTCTGTACCGTATATCCTATGTAACCTTTATTGCAATTTAGTGTGGGGCATCTTTAGGCTTATGGTTTATTTCCTGCTGCCTCAATGCATTATTCTCAGCCCTTTTTAAATTTTGTATTGGGAACCGGTCTCAAAGGCACACTGGGTTTGCCTCAGCACCAGAGTTTGATAAGGCTGCAATGCTGAAAGTTCCTAGAATGAAGGAAGGTGGGAGGAGAGTCGTGTGGAACACAGACGCTAGCCTAGAGCATTTGGGCCGAAAGAGCTGTCTCTGTGCCGTCGGCTCCTATGTGCATCTCTCGACCATAGACCCTATATATCCTTTGTCCTACTCACTTCCTGGTTCAAGGTGTTGTGACTGTTGCTATGGCACCATTGCTCCTTTGCCTAGCCGTGGGCAACACTTCCTCAATCCTGTGGGCTTTGCCATTCTGTTGCACCATTTGCTGTCCCTGAATTAATCAAGAAACTACGAGAAAATATCACGGTGTCAAGCTTTACCGCCATAACTACTCTACATGGGTCTTGATATAAAAAATTAATAGGCTCGGACACAGTTGACAACGTGTCGCAAAGCATCATTGCACTTGTTTTGGCTTTTCAAATAAAATTTTAATTAAAAGTACAGATGTAAGAGATTGATACACAAAGAACAAATCCTTTTAACAAAAACTAAATGAAAATTGATTGCCGGTCCAGCTATAAAATTGACTTTATTGGCTTGCTAAATCGTAAGTATTTAAGAGTCTAAACAAGCACATAGGGATCTCGGGGTACTGATCCACAAATCATTAAAACTAGCAATGCAGGATAACATGGATGAACTACAATTGTACATCCCTGTCTGGAGTAAAAATAAAACGGGGAAGGTGGCTCAACCGTGGCTAACAAGGAAAATTAGGGATAGTGTTAAATCCAAGGAAGAGGCATATAAATTGGCCAGAAAAAGCAGCAAACCTGAGGACTGGGAGAAATTTAGAATTCAGCAGAAGAGGACTAAGAGTTTAATTAGGAGGGGGAAAATAGCATATGAGAGCAAGCTTGCTGGGAACATAAAAACTGACTGCAAAAGCTTCTATAGATATGTGAAGAGAAAAAGATTAGTGAAGACTAATGTAGGTCCCTTGCAGTCAGAATCAGGTGAATTCATAATGGGGAACAAGGAAATGGCAGACCAATTGAAAAAGTACTTTGGTTCTGTCTTCACTAAGGAAGACATGAATAACCTCCCGAAAATAATAGGGGACCGAGGGTCTAGCGAGAAGGAGGAACTGAGAGAACTGAGGGAAATCATTATTAGTCAGGAAATGGTGTTAGGGAAATTGATGGGATTGAAGGCCGATAAATCCCCAGGGCCTGATAGGCTGCATCCCAGAGTACTTAAGGAAGTGGCCCTAGAAATAGTAGATGCATTGGTGGTCATTTTCCAACATTCCATGGACTCTGGATCAGTTCCTATAGATTGGAGGGTAGCTAATGTAACCCCACTTTTTAAAAAAGGAGAGAGAAAACAGAGAATTATCGACCGGTTAGCCTGACATCGGTAGTGGGGAAATGCTGGAATCAATTATTAAAGATGTAATAGCAGCGCATTTGGAAAGCAGTGACAGGATCGATCCAAGTCAGCATGGATTTTTGAAAGGGAAATCATGCTTGACAAATCTTCTAGAATTTTTTGAAGATGTAACTAGTAGAGTGGATATGGGAGAACCAGTGGATGTGGTGTATTTGGACTTTCAAAAGGCTTTTGACAAGGTCCCACACAAGAGATTAGTGTGCAAAATTAAGGCACATGGTATTGGAGGTAATGTATTGACGTGGCTGGAGAACTGTTTGGCAGACAGGAAGCAAAGAGTGGGAATAAACGGGTCCTTTTCAGAATGGCAGGCAATGACTAGTGGTGTACCGCAAGGTTCAGTGCTGGGACCCCAGCTATTTACTATATATATTAATGATTTAGACGAAGGAATTGAATGTAATATCTCCAAGTTTGCAGATGACACTAAGCTGGGTGGCAGTGTGAGCTGTGAGGAGGATGCTAAGAGGCTGCAGGGTGACTTGGACAGGTTAAGTGAGTGGGTAAATGCATGGCAGATGCAGTATAATGTGGATAAATGTGAGGTTATCCACTTTGGTAGCAAAAACAGGAAGGCAGATTATCTGAATGGTGACAGATTAGTAAAACGGGAGGTGCAACGAGACCTGGGTGTCATAGTACATCAGTCATTGAAAGTTGGCATGTAGGTACAGAAGGCAGTAAAGACAGCAAATGACATGTTGGCCTTCATAGCGAGAGGATTTGAGTATAGGAGCAGGGAGGTCTTATTGCAGTTGTACAGGGCCTTGGCGAGACCACACCTTGAGTAGTGTGTGCAGTTTTGGTCTCCTAATCTGAGGAAGGACATTCTTGCTATTGAGGGAGTGCAGCGAAAGTTCACCAGACTGATTCCCGGGATGACAGGACTGACATATCAAGAAAGACTGGATCGACTAGGCTTATATTCACTGGAATTTAGAAAAATGAGAGGGGATCTCATAGAAGCATATAAAATTCTGACAGGATTGGACAGGTTAGATGCAGGAAGATGTTCGGGAAGTCCAGAACCAGGGGTCACAGTCCAAGGATAAGGGGTAAGCCATCTAGGACTAAGATGAGGAGAAACTTTTTCACCCAGAGAATTGTGAACCTGTGGAATTCTCTACCACAGAAAGTTATTGAGTCCAGTTCGTTGGATATATTCAAAAGGGAGTTAGATGTGGCCCTTATGACTAAAGGGATCAGGGGGAATGGAGAGAAGGCAGGAGTGGGGTACTGAAGTTGCATGATCAGACATGATCATATTGAATGATGGTGCAGACTCGAAGGGCCGAATTGCCTACTCCTGCACCTGTTTTCTATAACAAAACCATAATAAAATCAAAGCACTGGTATTCAGTTCTAGAAGATTATACTGATAGGGTGAGATGAAGAGGGTTGGGAGGAGGCTCGTTTGAAGCATAAATACAGGCATAAACCAGTTGGACCGCATGGCCCGTTTCTGTGCTGTGAATTCTATGCTTCCGTCTTTTGGATGAGACATTAAACCGAGGCCCTGTCTGCCCACTCAGGCAGATGCAAAAGATCTCACAGCCAATATTTCAAAGAAGAGCAGTGCAGTTCACCTGGTGTCCTTGGATAATGTTTATTCTTCAACATACATCACTAAGACTGATGATCTGCACATTATCATATTGCTGTCTGTGGGCAAATTGACTCCAAGCCACAGAAAAGGAGCTATCAGAACAAATGGTCAAAGATGTAGGATTAAGGAGTGTCGTAAGGAGGAGAGAAGTAGAGAGGCGGAGAGGTTTAGGGAGGGAATTCCAGAGCTTGAGGCTCAGGCAATTGAAGGCACGGCCACCTTCAATGGTGGAGCGATTGAAATCAGGGATGCTCAAGATGCCAGAATTGGAGGAGCGCAGAGATCTCGAAGGATTGTAGGACTGCAGATTACAGAGATAGGGAGGGGAGAGACCATAGTGGGATTTGAAAACAGGATGAGGATTTTAAACTTGAAATGTTGTCAGACCGGGAGCCAGTGAAGATCGGCAAGCACGGGGGTGATGGGTGAACAGGATTTGGTGAGAGTTCCGATACCAGCAGCGGAGTTTTGGATGAGCAGAAGTTTATGTAGGGTGGAGATTGGGAGGCCAACCAGGAGAGCTTTGGAATAGTCGGGTCTAGAGGTAAGAAAGGTATAGATGATGTTTTCAGCCGCAGATGAGCTGGGGCAGGGTCGGAGAAAGGCGATGTTACAGAGGTGGAAGTAGACAGTCTTGGTGATGGAGCGGATATGTGGTCAAGCTCGTGCAACCTGTCCCCATTATTTAACACTTTAAGCCGGATATCATTCTGGTCAAGCTGCACTGTAAATATAGTCTAACTAATCACTCCACCTTCATTTCTGCAAGTTATCAAGTTGCATTTATATACCTCGTGCTCCCTCCCACCCCCAACCTGTGCTGATGTTCATGGGAACAGATGATATATTGCTTTATAAAGGATAGGAAATGTTACACCATGTAATAATGCACAAATTATTCAAATGTACAGAATGTTAAAAGAGCAACTACTATATTTAATTGCAGGAAAAAAAACTACAGGGGATGAAAAAGAAGCACGAAATACCAGGCATCCTGCTGAAATATGATATTAGCTCCCTTAAGATCCTGATATCTGAAGAAGGAATGCCCACCAGCCAGTTTCTCATTCGCCTTTGTGGCATAATCGGTGGAATCTTTTCTGCAGCAGGTAGCTACGTAGATATCTTTCATATAAAAGATGCAACAGATCTGACAAAAGCAACTCACTACATCCGCATCCACTCCCTCAGTCTGTGTATCGATATCGCTAATGAGGAATAGTTTACAAGGACTCCAGTATATGTGTCAGCCGTGGCTCAGTGGGTCGTGCTCTCGCCTCTGAGTCAGAAGGTCATGGATTCAAGTCCCACTCCAAAGACCTGCGCACATAATCTACGTTGACACTCCGCCAGTGCAGTACTGAGGGAGAGCTGCACTGTCGGAGGTGCCATCTTTCAGATGAGATGTTAAACCGAGGTCCCGTCTGCCCTCTCAGGTGGGGACAAAAGATCCCAAGGCCACTATTTCGAAGAAGAGCAGGGCTGTTATCCCCAGTGTCCTGGCCAATATTTATCCCTCAACCAACATCACTAAAAATATCAGATTATTTGGCCATTATCGCATTACTTTCTTTGGAACCATGCTCTGCGCAAATTGGCTGCCACATTTCCTACCTTACAAAAGTACTTCATTGTTTGTAAAGCGCTTTGGGACATCCTAAGATGGTGAAAGGCGCAATATAAATGAAAATTCCTTCTTTGTCACTTTACAATACATGTCTGATTAGGTGCATCATCATCATAGGCAGTCCCTCGAATCGAGGATGACTTGCTTCCACGTCAAAAAGTTCACAGGTGTTTCAATGAAGGACCGAAAATTCCAGGTCCTGAACTAAATCTTGAAGGGTGGAAGATGCCTGTGCGTGGATTTTTTTAAACGTGTGGTGATCGTTGAACACCAGCCACCACACGGACTTGACAGAGCTAGGTCTCGGTCCAGTGGCAAGGATTAACCAAGACGACTGGAGACTTGCTCTGCTGCACGGACCTAGTGCACACACATATCACAGTGTGGGCTGGCCCGTACTGCCCCTGGGTCCACACCTGTTCTGGGCCCCAAATTCACGCCTCTCCTGGGCCCCGATCATGTCCCTCTACAATCTCTCGCTGCTCCTTCACTCTGGTCAGGGCAAAGATCAGGTGCACAGTGACATTGAGGGACTAGGTACTGCTTCTCATTGGCAATTATCTGCCCAGTGAGTTTCTGATAGAGCAGCAGCAGCAGCAGAGGTTGAGTGAGGCAAGTAGTACATTCGCCACACAAATACAAAAGCAAAATACTGCGGATGCTGGAATCTGAAATAAAAACAGAAAATGCTGGAAATCTCAGCGGGTCAGGCAGCATCTGTGGAGAGAAACAGAGTTAATGTTTCGGGTCTGTGATCCATCGTCAGAACTGACAAATGTTTGAAATGAACAGATTCTTAACTTGCACTGAAAGCAGGAGGGGAGGAAAGAACGAAAGGGAAGGTCTGTGATACAGTGGAAGGCAGGAGAGATTTGAGACAAAAGGGATGATGGGCTGACTTGAGATGGTAATGGCACAAGTTAGAAAAAGATGAGTCTAGATAGGGTGTGAATGGCAGAATAATTACCTGCTGCCATGGGAAACAGAGAGAAAAAAATACATACGATTGGGGGGGGGGGGGTGGGAAGTGGTTATAAAAAAAGGAAAGGGAGCAAATATGGGCAGAGGTTGTTGTCTAAAATTGGTGAACTCGATGTTGAGTCCAGAAGGCTGTAAGGTGCCTAAACAAAAGATGAGGTGCTGTTCCTCGAGCTTGCGTTGAGTTTCATTGGAACATTGTAGGAGGCCGAGGACAGAGATGTCAGAGCAGGAGTGGGGCGGACAATTAAAGTGGCAGGCGACCGGAAGACCAGGGTCACGCTTACCTACATTCACCACCCGCATCAGAAGTTCCAGAGATTTGAGCACATAATACAGTGCAGTACTGAAGGAGCGTTGCACTGTCGGATGAGACCTTATTCCTTCCACCTCTTCGGGCGGAAGTGGATGTAATAGACCCTATGGCACGATTCGAAGAGCAGGGGAGTTCTCACGGTGAAATAATAACAGAAAATTCTAGAAATGCTCAGCAGGTCAGGCAGCAACTGTGGAGAGAGAAAAACAGAGTTAACGTTTCAGGTTGATGACTTTTCGTCAGAAATAGAAAACGTTAGAGATGTAACTGGTTTTAAGCAAGTAGAGAGTCAGGGAAAAGGGAGGAACGAACAAAAGGGAAGATCTGTGATAGGATGGTAGGCAGGAGAGATTAAATGACATAGGATGCAGGTGCGAGGCATGAGGAGATGATAATGGGTCAAGTAAAGAAACAAAAGATGGGTCTACAGGACCCATTGTCAGAGAGTTCTGATGAAAGGTAATCAACCTGAAACGTTAACTCTGTTTTTCTCTCCAGATGCTGCCTGACCTGCTGAGTATGTCCAGCATTTTCTGTTTCTATTTCAGATTTCCAGCATCCACAGTATTATCCTTCCGTATGGGTCTAGAGGTGCAAATGGGGATAGCAGAGGTTATGGTGTCGAATTGTTGAACTCAATGTTGAGTCCGGAAGGCTGTAAAGTGCCTGCTCGAAAGATGAGATCCTGTTCCTTGAGTTCGCCTGGTATCCTGCCCAAGATTTATTCGTCAACCAACATCACTTCCATAACTTCTTGCACCCTCTCTGATGGCTTTGGTTGCCAGAGTAGTCACTGGTCTTTTGCTAGAGCAATCGAGAACAAATCCCATACCCAGTTCTTTTCTCATAGCACTGTATCTTCCTCTCCTTCAAGTATTTATATACCTTTCTCTTAAAATATGGTTCAACTACTCTCTGTGCCTTGTAAGTAAATTTCTCTTAACCTCTCTCCTCTCTAACCATTTTAAATCGATGACTCCTCATCATTAACTCCCCAACCAGCAGAAATAGTCTTTCCATATTCACTCAGAACTCTTTGTAATTACAAAATCCTTTACTAAATCTCCTCTTGGCCTTCTCTGCCCCAGTGGAAATAGTGCCAGTATCCCAAGTTGCTCCTCAAAACTAGAGCTTAATATTCTCAATCAGTCTGCCTTGCCTCACATAATAGCATACGGCCCCTCGAGCCTGCTCCGCCGTTCAATAAGATCATGGTTGATCTTCGACCTCAACACTTTCATGTCCGATCCTAACATACTTTGATTTCCTCAGTGTTCAAAAATCTATCGATCTCTGTCTTGAACAGACTCAATGACTATCCAGCATTTATTGTCCATCCCTAATTGCCCCTCGAGAAGGTGGTAGTGGGCCATCTTGAACTGCTGCAGGCTGTGTGGGGAAGGTGCACCCACAGGGAGTGTTATAAGAACATAAGAATTAGGAACAGGAGAAGGCCATCGAGCCCCTCGAGCCTGCTCCGCCATTCAACAAGATCATGGCTGATCTGGCCGTGGACTCAGCTCCACTTACCCGCCCGCTCCCCATAACCCTTAATTCCCTTATTGGTTAAAAATCTATCTATCTGTGATTTGAATACATTCAATGAGCTAGCCTCAACTGCTTCCCTGGGCAGAGAATTCCACAGATTCACAACCCTCTGGGAGAAGAAATTCCTTCTCAACTCGGTTTTAAATTGGCTCCCCCGTATTTTGAGGCTGTGCCCCCTAGTTCTAGTCTCTCCGACCAGTGGAAACAACCTCTCTGCCTCTATCTTGTCTATCCCTTTCATTATTTTAAATGTTTCTATAAGATCACCTCTCATCCTTCTGAACGCCAACGAGTAAAGACCCAGTCTACTCAATCTATCATCATAAAGTAACCCCCTCATCTCCGGAATCAGCCGTGTGAATCGTCTCTGTACCCCCTCCAAAGCTAGTATATCCTTCCTTAAGTAAGGTGCCTAAATCTGCACGCAGTACTCCAGGTGCGGCCTCACCAACACCCTGTACAGTTGCAGCAGGACCTCCCTGCTTTTGTACTCCAACCCTCTCGCAATGAAGGCCAACATTCCATTCGCCTTCCTGATTACCTGCTGCACCTGCAAACTAACTTTTTGGGGATTCATGCATAAGGACCCCCAGGCCCCTCTGCACCGCAGCATGTTATAATTTCTCCCCATTCAAATAATATTCCCGTTTACTGTTTTTTTTCCAAGGTGGATGACCTCACATTTTCCGACATTGTATTCCATCTGCCAAATGACCCATTCGCTTAACCTATTTAAATCTCTTTGCAGCCTCTGTGTCCTCTACACAACCCGCTTTCCCACTAATCTTTCTCATCTGCAAATTTTGTTACACTACACTCTGTCCCCTCTTCCAGGTCATCTATGTATATTATAAACAGTTGTGGTCCCAGCACCGATCCCTGTGGCACACCACTAACCACCGATTTCCAACCTGAAAAGGACCCATTTATCCCGACTCTCTGCTTTCTGTTAGCCAGCCAATTCTCGATCTATGCTAATACATTTCCTCTGACTCCGCGTACCATTATCTTCTGCAGTAACCTTTTGTGTGGCACCTTATCGAATGCCTTTTGGAAATCTAAATACACCACATCCATTGGTACACCTCTATCCACCATGCTCGTTATATCCTCAAAGAATTCCAGTAAATTAGTTAAACATGATTTTCCCTTCATGAATCCATGTTGCGTCTGCTTGATTGCACTATTCCTATCTAGATGTCCCACTATTTCTTCCTTCATGATAGCTTCAACCATTTTCCCCACTACAGATGTTAAATTAACCAGCCTATAGTTACCTGCCTTTTGTCTTCCCCCTTTTTTAAAGAGGTGTTACATTAGTGTTCCAGGATTATGACCCAGGGATGATGAATGAACGGCCGATATATGTTAAAGTACAATGCGTGACTTGGAGGTGGTAGTGTTCCCCTGCACCTGCTGCCCTGCCCTTGTCCTTCTAGGTGGTGGAGGTCATAGATTTGGGGACTTGTCTGCAGTAAGCTAAATCTCTCCTTGTCCATATGTTGTTGAACACATTCCCTAGTTTCCAAGCCGTCTCCTTCGGTGTTCAGTTGACTCCTGTACATTTGGTGCCATTATCACAAACATCCCACCTGCTCCTCTTCATATAGTACCGTGGGATCTTTCACATCCACCCCAACAGACAGATGGGGCGACACCTCCGACAGTGCAGCCAGTGCCTTCACCAGAGTATCAGGAACATAACAGGAATAGGCCATTCAATCCCTCGAGCCTGTGCTGCCATGAGATTGTGGCTGATCTGCGACATAACTCCATATACCCGCCTTTGGCTCATATCCCTTGATACCTTTGGTTAATAGAAAGCTAACAATCTCCGATTTAAAATTAACAATTGATCTAACATCGATTGCCATTTGCGGGAGAGTTCCAAACTTCCACCACGTGTAGAAGTGGTTTCTAATTTCATTCTTAAAAGGTCTGGCTCTAATTTCTAGACTACGCCCCTAGTCCTAGAATCCCCAACCAGCGGAAATAATTTATTTCTATCTACCCTATCTGTTCCCTTTAGTAGCCTGAAAACTTTGATCAGATCACCCCTTAACCTTCTAAATTCTAGGGAACACAACCCTAATTTGTGTCAGCCTAAGTTATGTTCTCAAGTCTCTGGTATGGGGCTTGAACCTGTGACCTGCTGAGTTAGAGGTGAGTACAACTTTCATTCAGTGCCTCAAGCTCCATTGCTCAAATGAAACAGTTAGGTAGTAGAACTTACATAAATTCTTTCATATAATGGAATGAGGTATTGAGTTTTTGATGTACGCTGGGAGGAGCTAGGTGACTAACAGTAAACACAATACATCACTAAAGAGCCTTCTGGGCTCACCATTCTTTGGCGGTGGGTAAATTTTCTTTACAGGTGGAGTCGGAGTGTGGAAAGGCTTCCCTGACTCCAGAGTATCCTGATGCAAACCCCCTGCCCTGACTTCCTGGGACATTCCTTCGTGGTGCATGAAGTTGAGAAGATTGATGCATGAGGTTGAAAAGATTGGTTCACTATCAGAACATGCTGGAGTCCAGCCTGTTTCTTCACAAAAAAATACAACACAAAATGGTAAATTATGACAAAAAGTCACTGAATCAAAATGCTGAAAATGGTAACTGGATGCACTTCTGGAGTGAGCGGGATGAGACAAGAAAAAGACACTTACATTTATATAGCGCCTTTCACGGTCTCAAGACGTTCCAAAGCGCTTTATAGCCAATGAAGTACTTTTGAAGTGTAGCAACTGTTGTAATGTGGGGAAACGCGGCAGCTAATTTGCGCACAGCAAGCTCCCACAAACAGCAATATGATAATGATTATCTAATGTTTTTTTTTAAATGAAGTTAGTTGAGGGATAAATATTGGCACAGAACATCGGGGATAACTCCCCTGCTCTTCTGCAAAAAGTGCCATTTACGTTCACTTGAGGGCAGACGGGGCTTCAGATTAACATCTCAGCCGTTAAAACAGCACCTTCAAAAGTGCAGCTATCTCTCAGTAATACACGGAGTGTCAGCCTAGATTATGCGCTCATGCCACAGGAGCGTGGGACTTGAGAACTCTCAACGTTCTGACTCAGAGGCGAGTGTACAACCCACTGAGCCACAGCAGATGCATAGTGTTGAGTTCAATCAAAAACAAAAAGGAAATGATGTTTGTATCCAAGTCTTCACCCGTTCCTAAAATTTTTTACCTTACTCTCTTTAGGACTACTACACAATATTTGTGGGTTTATTGTTAATCTTCTTTGCTGCCAATGCAAGTTCAGGTAACTGTTGCAAAGGTAAGTTAGACAATGTCCAATATCTTGCAGTTATAGTAGAGCAGCAACCACAGAGAATTATATTTTAAACCATTTGTTAAAGATAATTAAGGACGTTGGAAGGTCATTCAGTTCAGCCCAAGTCATCTATTCAGAAGGAGCCTAAAGTCCCACCGTTGCTGCATTCTTCAGTGATTCCAGGGTCTTCACCTCCCTGACTTAAGTGTCCGCCCCACCTGATTATTCTGTGAAAATGTCCTCATTACATTCTTAAATTTGCCCTTTTGCTAGTTTCAATTTTAAAATACCATTTTAGACACCCATCATCATCTCTCAGATGGCAAGGCCTAGGAGAGGGTACATAGGTTTACCAGGAATGAGGGAGTTATGTGGACAGAATGAAGAAGCTGGGATTGTTCTCCTTAGAACAGAGTAGGTTAAAGGGAGACCTAAGTGATATTCAACATAATTATGAGGGGTTTTGATAGAGCAAAATAGGGAGAAACTGTTTCCTCTGGCAAGTGGGTTGGTAACCAGAGGTCAAAGATGTAAAATAATTGGCAAAAGCACTAGAGGAAAAACAAGAATTTTTTTCAGGGGGTTGTTAAGATCTGGAATGCACTACATGAAAGAGTGGTGGAGGCAGATTCCATAGCAACTTTCAAAAGGCAATTGGGACTTGTACTTGAGGAGGGCTCATTTGTAGGGTTATGGGGTGTGGGACCTAAATGGATAGTTCTTTCAAAGAGCCAACACACGCACAACAGGCCGAATGGCATCCTTCTCTGCTGCAAGATTCTAGGATTCCTTTCGCCGTGAATAGCCCAAGCTTCTTGAATCTTTCCTCAGACCTCGGACATCATAGTGTAGCCAAATCAATTAGTTTCTGCACTTAATTCGAATTTTTCCCGCTTGAAAATGCAAAGGCGGCTCCTTTGCATGCACCCGCCTTTAGTGAACTACTCTAGTTAATAGGATGTTAAAAAAGCTAAAATGTACCTTGCATAAGATTACTTGGCACTAGATTTTTCACACGCGCTCAGAAATCCACAGTAAACTGTACCGTTAGGCCTAGTTGATCCAGAACCAACTGCCCTCATAGAAAAATTATGACACAGAAGGGAGCCATACAGCCCATCATGTTCGTGCCGGTCATCTTGAACTATTAGCAAAGCAACAGAATGAAGAGAACTTGATTAGTTCATTTGACTGTCTAGCCAATCTATTAAAATTGCCATTTAAAAACTACCGGTTAAGCCACTCAAGTTCTAATTAACATTCATCTTTTTCAGATGAGGATGAAATTCTACTCCAACCAAACGGCACCAACAGGAAGCATAGAACGAGCATCCGTGATTTTCATCGCTCAACCATCGGTGGCTGTGCCTTCAGCCACCTGGGTCCCAAGCTCTGGAATTCTCTTCCGAAACCTCTCCGCCTCTCTCTCCTCCTTTAAGAAGCTCCTTAAAACCTATCTCTTTGACCAAGCTTTTAGTCATCTGCCCTCAGATCTCATGTGGCTCGGTGTCAAATATTGTCTGATTAACGCTTGTGTGAAGTGCCTTGGAACGGTTTACTACTTTAAAGGCGCTATATAAATACAAGTTGTTGTAGCTATAATCTTTCTGGTCCTGTTTGGAAATGCAAGGTGTAGCGGCTCGCGAGGTCAGTGGGATTTAAAGAATTGCTGGGGAAAAGAAAGACTTGCATTTATATAGCGCCTTTCACGACCAATGGACATCTCAAAGCACTTTACAGCCAATGAAATACTTTTGGACTGTGGTCACTATTGTAATGTGGGAAACGCGGCAGCCAATTTGCGCACAGCAAGCTCCCACAAACAACAATGTGATAATGACCAGATAAACTGTTTGTTATGTTGATTGAGGGATAAATATTGGCCCAGGACACCGGAGATAACTCCCCTGTTCTTCACCAAAATAGTGCCCTGGGATCTTTTACGTTCTTTCCTGAGGGGGCAGACGGACCCTCGGTTTAACAACTCATCTGAAAAATGGCATCTCTATAACAGTGCAGCGCTCCCTGACCACTGCACTGGAGTGTCAGCCGAGATATATTTGTGCTCAAGTCTCTGGAGTGGGACTTGAACCCACAACCTTCTGACTCAGACGAGTGTGCTACCCACTGAGCCATGGCTGACACTCCGAGGCGAGAGAAGAGAAGCAGCAGCGTGAACCTCTAATTTGATTTAAATAAACACTACATTTTCATTTTGGTTCTCAAAGGCACCCATTTAATTTTCCATTCACAAATCACTGTAGTTGTACTGCAAACTGTGACACTGACGCTTGTCCATTTTTCATACAAACAGTGTAAAAAATATGAATGCTGCCATTGCAGTGTAGCATTTAACATTGCTTTCAGGATGAAAAAAGTTTCACTCGGAGTGTACAGAAAAAATAATTTTCTTAAAATTAAAAGTCAATTCCAATACAGATTTAACCTTACTGGTACACCAGCTGATAACCAATAAATATTAACCTTTTCAATTACAAATGTCATCTATTGTCCTCTGTAGAAACATTCAATTAAAAAAAAGTGTCGTTATTGTTTAAGGCAGCCAGCCACACAATGCACATTGAAGTACTATTTTTACAACAGTTCTTAAGAGCACAATAAAAGCCTGTGCCATTTCACACACCGGCTCTCCTCCGCTCCCTTCCCGCTACGCCCCATACACTGTCGCAATTTTGTTCTTTTTAAGTGCTGCACACAAACCAAAATTCGACCTCAACAACGTTTCTTGCAAATTATCTATCTTTCTAAAAAAAAAAGATACGAGCACAAGTTCTCCAAATTTCAGTTAACAAGTGAAAAGGATTCTCGTTGTTTACAAAATGCCTTCCCATTTCTTTCTTGCAACCGTATGAAGCGAGGCTTGAATTTCAGTCGCTAACACTTGAAAGCGGGTAATAAATTTAAACTGGTCTTTCTCGAGATGGGTGCTGCCACCCAGTTTAAAGGTATGGGAGACGAAGGAGGGGAAAAAAAAAAACAGGAAAAACCTTTTGCCACGGGAAGGCAAACAATGTTCTGAAGGCGGGAGCATTTCACAGAGAAGGTTGTTACACAAGTTTGGTTTTGGACATGCGGTTCAGCCATTCCTTCCTCACGTATGCTAAGGGGGCAGAGGAGGCAGAGTAACCGATGAACATTTCTGCTGCAGCGCATTGCTGTAGTTTAGCCGCCAAACTACTGATTGCATTCATCTCATGCTTCAGAAGCAAAGGAAGCGGGCTCATTTTGTGACAAGTATGGAGACTTGCATCAATAAGGACATCCGCGCCGTCGAATGAGGAGTGTCTCTTTTAAAACAAAAACTTAACAAGAATGATGAGATTGCGTAAAAGCAAGTTCACATGTTCTGTGAATGAAAGGCTGGTGGGTTTGGGTATTGGCTTCATTTAACCTCTTGGCCTCTCTACACTGCCGATTTGAAACAGTTCATCCGATTTATTTTTTTAATATAAAGACCAGCACTTCGATGCAATATTTCACTCAGTCACCGGCGCCAACAACTATTAGTAAGATTCCAACGGCCGATACCGCAGCTGTGATTGATAGCTTTTCACACCACTATAAAGCACATTGTTTTATAATCGCAGAAAGGTTCAAGAGGTGCGTCTGCATCTTAACTCAAGACGGAGAGAGGCTAAACGCTACCCGACCAGTATTACTAAACTGCGAGTCGCGACAGAAGCTTATTTGTTATTGGCGAAGATGTTAGATTACGTTGGTCGTGAGGCCACAAAAACTAAATGGATATTCACAGCTCGTGTTTTAAAGAAAGAAGCTGTAACATAATTCCAAAACAAAAAATACGCTTGACTCATTTCAACCTTTATACCAACAGCAACAATGCCAGCATCCCAATTGGAACAATCAAATGGAAAATGCCAGGAAATCAGAGGCGGCTGACGTTCTCACATCTGTTTAAAAAAGAATTCTTCTGCGTAACCCCTCTAAAGTATAGTGAAGTCAGGCACATTCTGATAGCTTTTCCCCCTTCCCCAGGTCAAGGCAAAAAACCATTAACAAATTAATTTTTCTAACGTTTATCAAAAATCCAACTATTTATACACGTCTGCGGAGAGCATAGTGTGCTAATTCACCAATCCCACTTATCTTTCAGGAATGTTTACAGGCAGTATAAATAGCTTGTGTCGTGCGCATAAACCCAGGACTTGAAATTAGAAAGCGATTTGGGAAAAAAAAGGCAAGAGATGGATGAGGGGTGAGATTGGTCTTGGATGGTGGAGCAAAATGGGCGATAGTGAATCGGCCGCCCTGTATACACTCCGGCAGATTTATTTTTCCATTGAAGTCACCCCCCTTCTCCCAACTAGTTTTGTTTCTTTGCACT
Organism: Pristiophorus japonicus; assembly: GCF_044704955.1. Taxonomy (NCBI): domain Eukaryota; kingdom Metazoa; phylum Chordata; class Chondrichthyes; family Pristiophoridae; genus Pristiophorus; species Pristiophorus japonicus. Next base: position 109,944,487 of record NC_091990.1, on the reverse strand, counting down.
CAGACAGACATTCAGTTAAAGCTCCTGGAGTTTAAACTCGGTGCCCCGGTGTTTTTGGGACGGTGCTGGACAGTCCCAGAGGGCACTGCTGCAGAAAGTATGAGTGTGTTTTTCCTCTGGTACCTTCAGTAATTGGAATCCCAAGTTGATTGCAGTCCCCAGCCCAGAGCAAGTCTCGCTTAACATTTGCCAATTAATTATAGGATTGTTGCTTTGTGCTTGGTTCAGCTAAAGCAAATAGTCCTGTCGCTACATGAAAGGCCGATCGGAAGCAGCTTCGGGGAAAGGTGGGCTGCATGGTCAGCGAGTCAAGCATAGGAAGGCAAATTCCAGCCTCAATGTCAATATTAAGCTTCTTTCACCGGGGTTTTTTAAAATTTTGGTTGCACCACTGAAGTTTAAACTGAATGTCCTATCCCGTAACCTAAAAGGTAAATTGATAAAAGCCAAACTGAACATGCACTATAAGTAAATTAGCATTTACGGACAAACTCTACTTGCAACAGGACGTGTTTCATAAACTTCTCATGAAGAGGCAGAGGTCCTACAGAAATTTGAATACAGTTATTCAATGGAAAAAAGAGAAACTTGTTTTCCCCATGTCATTCTTCCTTCAGTGTTAAAGCTTATTTTAAACCCTGAAACTGATTTATTTTTTCACTGTACTTGAGTGCATTTCTGTACTTTTAATGGTGCTAGATAGGCGACCTAAATTATCATAAAGTAGCTTCAACAAATTACATACATGACAAAATATAACAAGGTACTGGTATTTTGTTTTAAGTACAAACATTAACACAAGGTTTTATCAATGTCCAGTACAGCTATCCATAAATGCATAGGTGACTGAGTGCATGTGGATCCTTCAGTATCTCATGGTACTAGATGCCCTGAAGTAGGACAAGAACTTGTAGCACAGATTGACCACAAAGTACCAGATGTTACGCGCCATCTGCGACCTCGCGATGAAAACTCTCCAGATCAGGACAACCAGGATTGTGTTGAATGCATAGCGAATATTTCTCAACCTGCAATTTAAAGAAAGACAGTTAAAAAGAAAAAAACTTGCATTTATGTAGCGCCTTTCACGACCACCGGACATCTCAAAGAGCTTTACAGCCAATTAAGTACTTTTTGGAGTGTAGTCACTGATGTAATGTGGGAAACGCGGCAGTCAATTTACGCACAAGCAAGCTTCCACAATAATGACCAGATAACCTGTTTTTATGTTATGTTGATTGGGGGATAAATATTGGCCCAGGACACCGGGGATAACTCCTCTGCTCTTCTTCGAAATAGTGCCATGGGATTTTTTACATCTACCCGAGAGGCAGACAGGACCTCGGTTTAACGTCTCGTCTGAAAGACGGCACCTTCGACAGTGCAACACACCGTCAGCACTGCACTGGAGTGTCAGACTGGATTTTTGTGTTCAAGTCCCTGGGCTGGGACATGAACCCACAACCTTCTGACTCAGAGGTGATTCTGTTACCCACTGAGCTGACACCCGACAGTTGTCTCAGGCTTGCTATTCATGCACTCTGCTCAGAGCTCCGACACGGCAAGAGAACCCCAGGTGGGCAGAGGAAACGCTTCAAGGACACCCACAAAGCCTCCTTGGAAAAAATGTAACATCCCCACCAACACCTGTGAATCCCTGGCCCAAGACTGCCCAACGTGGAGGAAAAGCATCCGGGATGGCGCTGAACACAGAGTCTCTTCGTCGAGAGGAAGCTGAAGTCAAACGTCGACAGCAGAAGGAGCGCGTGGCAACCCAGGCACCCCACTTACCTGTTCCTTCAACTGTCTGCCTCACCTGTGACAGAGCATTGGTCTCCTCAGTCACCTGAGAACTCATTTTTAAGTGCGGAAGCAAGTCATCCTCAACTGCCTGATGATGATGATTCATGTATACATATATATATTTTTTTAAATGCAGCTTAGATTTTTATCCAGACCAACACCAATATTGATTTGATAATTTCACACGTGACTCAACAGGAAAGAAATATCGACTGTGATATGATGTGGCATAATGTTTCCAACAACAATTCAGCAACGAGCTATGGGTAAATGCACAACGTGATCTCTTTTTAATCATTCGTTCTTCAGGCAATGATTGCAGAGCCACATTTACTGGCCATCCCCCACTGCCTTCAGAAGGGTTAGACTTGTGGCTTGGAGCAATTGTGTGCAACAACTGTGCCTTGCTCAGTCACTTCATAACATTATTTTCATGAGAGAATATAGGAGCAGGAATAGGCCGTACAGCCCATTGAGCCTGCTCCACCATTCAATATCATGGCTGATTTTCAACCTCAAATCCACCTTCACGCTCGATCTCCATATCCCCGGATTCCCCTAGAGTGCATAATCTATCTATCTTAGCCTACAACCCCAGGATGTCTGCGCTCCTCTAATTCTGCCCCCGAGCATCCGTGATTAGAATCGCTCAACCATTGGTGGCCGTGCCTTCTGTTGCCTTGGCCCCAAGCTCTGGAATTCCCTCCCTAAATCTCTCCACCTCTCTACCTTTCTTTCTTCCTTCAAGACGCTCCTTAAAACATACCTCTTTCACCAGTGTTAATTTGTACTTATGCGGCTCGGTGTCAAATTTCTATTGCATAACACGCCTGTGAAGCACCTTGGGACATTTCACTGCGTTAAATGTGCTATATAGAAACATAGAAAATAGGTGCAGGAGTAGGCCATTCGGCCCTTCTAGCCTGCACCGCCATTCAATGAGTTCATGGCTGAACATTCAACTTCAGTACCCCATTCCTGCTTTCTCGCCATAACCCTTGATCCCCCTAGTAGTAAGGACCTCATCTAACTCCTTTTTGAATATATTTAGTGAATTGGCCTCAACAACTTTCTGTGGTAGAGAATTCCACAGGTTCACCACTCTCTGGGTGAAGAAGTTCCTCCGCATCTCGGTCCTAAATGGCTTACCCCTTATCCTTAGACTGTGACCTCTGGTTCTGGACTTCCCAAACATTGGGAACATTCTTCCTGCATCTAACCTGTCTAACCCCGTCAGAATTTTAAATGTTTCTATGAGGTCCCCTCTCATTCTTCTGAACTCCAGTGAATACAAGCCCAGTTGATCCAGTCTTTCTTGATAGGTCAGTCCCGCCATCCCGGGAATCAGTCTGGTGAACCTTCGCTGCACTCCCTCAATAGCAAGAATGTCCTTCCTCCGGTTAGGAGACCAAAACTGTACACAATACTCCAGGTGTGGCCTCACCAATGCCCTGTACAACTGTAGCAACACCTCCCTGCCCCTGTACTCAAATCCCCTTGCTATGAAGGCCAACATGCCATTTGCTTTCTTAACCGCCTGCTGCACCTGCATGCCAACCTTCAATGACTGATGTACCATGACACCCAGGTCTCTTTGCACCTCCCCTTTTCCTAATCTGTCACCATTCAGATAATAGTCTGTCTCTCTGTTTTTACCACCAAAGTGGATAACCTCACATCTATCCACATTATACTTCATCTGCCATGCATTTTCCCACTCACCTAACCTATCCAAGTCGCTCTGCAGCCTCACAGCATCCTCCTCGCAGCTCACACTGCCACCCAACTTAGTGTCATCCGCAAATTTGGAGATACTACATTTAATCCCCTCATCTAAATCATTAATGTACAGTGTAAACAGCTGGGGCCCCAGCACAGAACCTTGCGGTACCCCACTAGTCACTGCCTGCCATTCTGAAAAGTACCCATTTACTCCTACTCTTTGCTTCCTGTCTGACAACCAGTTCTCAATCCATGTCAGTACACTACCCCCAATCCCATGTGCTCTAACTTTGCACATCAATCTCTTGTGTGGGACCTTGTCGAACGCCTTCTGAAAGTCCAAATATACCACATCAACTGGTTCTCCCTTGTCCACTCTACTGGAAACATACTCAAAAAATTCCAGAAGATTTGTCAAGCATGATTTCCCTTTCACAAATCCATGCTGACTTGGACCTATCATGTCACCTCTTTCCAAATGCACTGCGATGACATCCTTAATAATTGATTCCATCATTTTACCCACTACCGATGTCAGGCTGACCGGTCTATAATTCCCTGTTTTCTCTCTCCCTCCTTTTTTAAAAAGTGGGGTTACATTGGCTACCCTCCACTCTATAGGAACTAATCCAGAGTCAATGGAATGTTGGAAAATGACTGTCAACGCATCCACTATTTCCAAGGCCACCTCCTTAAGTACTCTGGGATGCAGTCCATCAGGCCCTGGGGATTTATCGGCCTTCAATCCCATCAATTTCCCCAACACAATTTCCCGGCTAATAAGGATTTCCCTCAGTTCCTCCTCCTTACTAGACCCCCCGACCCCTTTTATAACCGGAAGGTTGTTCGTGTCCTCCTTCGTGAATACCGAACCAAAGTACTTGTTCAATTGGTCCGCCATTTCTTTGTTCCCCGTTATGACTTCCCCTGATTCTGACTGCAGGGTCCTACGTTTGTCTTTACTAACCTTTTTCTCTTTACATATCTATAGAAACTTTTGCAATCCGTCTTAATGTTCCCTGCAAGCTTCTTCTCATACTCCATTTTCCCTGCCCTAATCAAACCCTTTGTCCTCCTCTGCTGAGTTCTATAAATACAAGTTGTTGTTGAATTTACTCAGCATCCACAGCCTTTTGAGGTAGAGAATGCCAAATAGTTACAACCCTCTGTGTGATGAGATTTCTCCTCATCTGTGTCTTAAATGGCCGACCCCTTAACCTGAGACTGTGTCCCCTAGTTCATCCCAGGAATCAATCGTGAGAACCTTTGTTGCACCACCTCCAAGGCATGTATATCCTTCCTCAGATATGGAGACCAAAGCTGTACACAGTACTTCAGGTGTGTTCTCACCAAAGCCCTATACAATTGTAGCAAGACTTCCTTACTCTTGTACTCCAGCCTCCTTTGGAGGGAGGGCATGATGACTCACAGAGGAATGAGGCATGTGTGGGACAGACTTAGTGGCAGATGCCCTTTTCTTCAGGGAATTATTGAACCAGTCGGGGTTTTTTTTTTAAATGTCAGCTTTCATAAGTTACCAGATTACCACTACAGAACGGTACCTAACAAAAGCAAAATACTGCGGATGCTTGAAATCTGAAATAAAAACAGAAAATGCTGGAAATACTCAGCAGGTCAGGCGGCATCTGTGGAGAGAGAAACAGTCACTTTAGTTGTAACTGTGTTTAGACCACTTAACACGTTTGGCCTCAAATTGAGCATAAACTTCATCTCAACAGTATAATGTGACCCGGCTTAAAACATCTTCTCTGGAAATATTTCAGTAAGACCAAAAAATTTTAAACTTTCTTTTTAACTATTATAGAACAAAACATGAAATGAAGCTTAGAGCAAATTTCTCCAGAAACATGAATGATTATCTTTCAATAGAGCCCGTGAAAAGAATTTAGTCCCACAATTTTAAAATATGGTACTGAAGCATAAAAAATTCTTCCAGGGCTAGACAGGGAGGCTGTTCCCCCGGCTGGGGAGTCAAGAGTCAGGGGGCACAGTCTCAGAATAAGGAGTTGGCTATTTAGGACTGAGATAAGGAGGAATTTCTTCACTCAGAGGGTGGTGAATCTTTGGAATTCTCTACTCCAGAGGGCTGTGGAGGCTCAGTCTTTGAGTATATTCAAGTCAGAGATCAATAGATTTTTGGATACTAAGGGAATTAAGGGACATAACTGCACTTTCCTGCACTGAGGTAGATGATCAGCCATAATCTTATTGAATAGTGGAGCAGGCTCGAGGGGCCGTATGGCCTTCTCCTGCTCCTAATTCTTATGTTATGTTATGTTCTAACCTTTCACTTGGAAAGTTGATGCCAATGTTGAGGCAGGTTGTTCTCCACTTACTATAGGATGATCAAAATCTAGTAAAGCCAAACAGATCTCCTGATCATGGACGATAAGGAAATACCATTAAACTACCACACGGACTGCAAAGATTCAACAAGAAGGTATCCACCATCTCAAGGGCAACTCGAGACGGGCAATAAATGTAACCAACACCCAAATTAAAATTAAAATCTGAATGGGCCTATATTCTCTGGAGTTTAGAAGAATGAGAAGCTCATTGAAATGTGTAAAATTTGGAGCTCGTGTCTCTGGATCATTAGTCCAGGCCTCTGGATTACTGGTCCAGTAACATAACCATAATGCTACCGCTCCCTACATAGTAGTGGAGACAACAACCCTGCAATCTTTTAGGAAGCAGTTGGATGCTGCAGTCGGGGTATTCTGGATAAAGGGACGAAGCTGGGCCGAATGGCTTTCCTGATCATATAATTATCTTTCGAAGACTGCAAGTGTGCAGCAAGTTTGTCAGCATGAGAAAAGCATTAAAAAAATAAGACTCTGGTTTGCTGCCGCAACGACGTTAGCTGGTGAAGCACGTATGGAATAGGCAGATGATCAGCCTATTGGTACTGTCTTTACTGAAGACAGTAATGGGGAAACATCCTGTCAAGCCCCCTCAGAATCCTGTATGTTTCAATAAGATCACCTCTCATTCTTCATTGGAGTTTAGAAGAATGAGAGGTGATCTTATTGAAACGTATAAGATTCTGAGGGGGCTTGACAGGGTAGATGCAGAGAGGCTGTTTCCCCTGGGTGGAGTATTTAGTACTAGGGTTCATAGTCTCAGAATAAAGGGCCGGCCATGTAGGACTGAGATGAGGAGGAATTGCTTCACTCAAAGTGAATCTTTGGAATTCTCTACCACAGAGGGCTGTGGATGCTCAGGTGTTGAGTGTATTTAAGGCAGAGATTGATAGCTTTTTGGACACTAAGGGAATCAAGGGATATGGGGATAATGCAGGAAAGAGGAGTTGAGGCTGAAGATCAGCCATCTTGCAGAATGGCAAAGCAGGCTCGAGGGGCCATATGGCCTACATCTGCTCCTGGTTCTTACGTTCCAACACCGAACTCTTATTTTGCCTGCATTAAACAGTCCCATTCAATCCAGCATAGGAAAATCTTTCATTTGCATTTTTCCCTGATCTTTTAGCCAGAAGAGAAAGGCATGAATGCCAGCTGTCCTTGTTTAACACGGAGACTGGGTAACTCACCGCCTGTGGGGACCAGGCCCCTTCTCTCCCAAGTAAATCCCCAAAACGCCCACCTGCTGTGACTAGCGGTATTGTGCACTGGCCAGGTATACGATGCCAGTCACATGGGTGTGAACAGAGGGGGGATGTTGAGGATGGAAACTGATACAGGAGCTTGAGGGGGAGATGGAGAGAGCAAAAGCTGGGGAGGGGATGGGTGAGAGAACACACAACTTGTATTTATATAGCGCCTTTAACGTAGTATCTTATAGAAACATTTAAAATCATAAAAGGGATAGACAAGATAGAGGCAGAGAGTTGTTTCCACTGGTCGGGGAGACTAGAACTAGGGGGCACAGCTTCAAAATACAGGGGAGCCAATTTAAAACCGAGTTGAGAAGAAATTTCTTCTCCCAGAGGGTTGTGAATCTGTGGAATTCTCTGCCCAAGGAAGCAGTTGAGGCTAGCTCATTGAATGTATTCAAATCACAGATAGATAGATTTTTAACCAATAAGGGAATTAAGGGTAACGGGGAGAGGGCGGGTAAGTGGGTAATCTTATTGAATGGCGGAGCAGGCTCGAGGAGCTCGATGGCCTACTCCTGTTCCTAATTCTTATGTTCTTATGAAACGCCCCAAGACACTTCACAGCAGTGTTATAAGACGAAACAAATAAATGGGACACTGAGCCACATAAGAAATTACAACAGAGGTAAGTTTTAAGGACCGTCTCCTTAAAGGAGGAGTGAGATATAGAAAAGCGGAGGGGTTTAAGGAGGGAGTTCCAGAGCTTGGGGCCCAGGCAGCTGAAGGCACACTGCCAATGATTGAGCGATTATAATCAGGGGTGCTCAAGAGGGCAGAACTTGAGGAGCGCAGACATCTCGGGGGGTTGTGAGGCTGAAAGAGATCACAGAGATAGGGAGGGGCGAGGCCATGGAGAGATTTGTAAACAAGGATGAGAATTCTGAAATTGAGGTGTTGCTTAACCGGAAACCAATGTAGGTCAGCGAGTACAGGGGTGATGGATGAACGAGACTTGATGCGAGTTAGGACGCGGCTGCCGAGTTTTGGATGACCTCAAGTTTACGTAGGGTGGAATGTGGGAGGCCAGCCAAAAAAAATGACAAGAATAGTGTTTTATTTTGAGAAGGGAGAAAGGGAGAGGAGAGCAGCAGCAGTGTGGGGAGGGTGGAACGAAGAGGGACAGAGAAAGAGAGAAGCAAGAAGTGGCACTTTGGGGGTGGGGAAGCAGCACTTCAGGATGTTTTGACCATTTTCCCATAGTTTGATCCCAGTTATGCAGAATATGGTGTACTTTGTTTTTATTATTCATTCCCGGGTTGTGGCAAGGCCGGCAGTTATTGCTCATCCCCAATTTCCTTCGATAAGGTGCTGGTGAGGAGCCGCCTTACAACTGAGTGGCATGCGAGGCCATTTCAGAGGGTAGTTAGGAGTCAACTACATTGCTAAGAGTCTGGAGTCACAGATAGGCCAGACCAAGTATAGACAGCAGATTTCCTTCCTAAAGGACAGAAAGACTTTTACAACAATCATGGTCACCATTGCAGATACTATCTTTTTATTCCAGATTTATTTAATCAACTGACATAAATTCCCCAGCTGCCGTGATGGGATTCGAACTCGTGTCTCTGGATTTAGTCCAGGCCTCTGGATTACTAGTCCAGTAACATAACCATTATGTTACCATACCGCCTACCATACACTTCTTGCACACGTCATAACAGTGTAGCTTTTTATGGCTTATGTAAGATGTGCATCGGAAGGTCAGGTCAGTCATGCACTATTGACGCCGTGGCCATGCATGCACGAGTGCACCTTGGTAAAGCGATTTGCTGACGAGATGATGGCCATCTCCAACGACGGCAAATTAGTCAGAACGAACTGTAGATCACAAAGTTGCCAGGAGCAATTGGATAGGCTGGTGTTGTGTTCTTTGGAACAGTGGAGACTGAGGGGAGATTTAATTGAGGTGTATAACATTATGAGGGGCCTAGATAGAGTGGATAGGAAGGACCTACTTCCCTTAGCAGAGGGGTCAATAACCAGGGGGCATAAAGTAATTGGTCGGAGGTTTACAGGGGAGTTGAGCAGAACTATTTTCACCCAGAGGGCGGTGGTGGTCTGGAACTCTCTGCCTGAAAAGGATGGTCGAGGCAGAAACCCTCATCACATTTAAAATGTACTTGGATGTGCACCTGAAGTGCTGTAACCTACAGGCCTACGGACCGAGAGCTGGAAAGTGGGATTAGGCTGGATAGCTCTTTGTCGGCCGGCGTAGACATGATGGCCGAATAGCCTCCTTCAGTGCCGTAAATGTCTAACGATTCATTTTTAACATGTCCCTTCCCTACCCATCAGTCTTCCCCCTCACAATGCAAGAGCTGCAATTTCAATCGCACTCATTGCATCGCCAAGCTAACCATGCCGACATACTTGATCAGATGTTTCCTGGCTGCAGGTAGTCCAGACAGCTCTTCATTCAGCACATATTTCTTGGTTCCCATACAGTAGTTCTCCATGTACTCTGCCCAGTGAAGTTGTCTCACATCAAAGTTGAATACCTTAAAAGCAGAAAAAAAATTACAATTCCTATTAAAACATTGCCTAAACAGATTGGAGATGTTTTCAAGCAGTGCGGCCAGATATGGACAGCTAGTTGGATTGCCAAGAAATATTATGAATTACCGAGTCAGAAATTCCTGGAACTGTGGATAAAAATAACCAGTCTACAAATCTTCATACCACAATACATCAGCACATCAATTGAAGCAGAAATTTTACACAGAGCAGATTTTACAAAAAAAATTAATTGCATTTCATCGTTGTTCCCACTGGCAGAAGGGTCAGTAACCAGAGCACACAGCTTTAAGATAAATGGCAAAAGAAACAGAGGTGTGATGAATAGAATGATTTTTATTAAGCGAGTTGGAATGCACTGCCTGTCAGGGTGGTGGAGGCAGATTCAATAGCAACTGTCAAAAGGGAATTGGATAAATACTTGAAAGGGAAAAATTTGCAGGGCTGTGGGGAAAGGGAGTGGGACTAATTGGATCGCTCATTCAAAGAGACGGCGCAGGCACGATGGGCCGCCGAATGGCCTCCTTCTGTGCTGTAAGAGTCTATGATTAGTATCCAGGTGAGAAGACAGTGGCATTTGGCTATATTTAGTATATTGAAAATGGTAAGAGCAATAATTAGGGAGCAAGCTCGAACCACAGCACAAAATGTGAAGAGACACGCACACGGCTACAATGTTCAGAGAATGAAGAAGAGTAGGAGGCAGCTGGGAGCATAAACGCAGGCATGGACCAGCTGGGCCCAATGGGCTGTTTCTGTGCTGTAGACTCTTGTGTAATTCAGTATGTTAACATGGCACAGTTATCATTGCTCATGTGTTACATTAGGAAAAGGGGAGGTGCAACGAGACCTGGGTGTCATGGTTCATCAGTCACTGAAAGTGGGCATGCAGCTACAGCAGGCGGTGAGGAAGGCAAATGGTATGTTGGCCTTCATAGCTAGGCGATTTGAGTATAGGAGCAGGGAGGTCTTACTGCAGTTGTACAGGGCCTTAGTGAGGCCTCACCTGGAATATTGTGTTCAGTTTTGGTCTCCTAATCGGAGGAAGGACGTTCTGGCGATTGAGGGAGTGCAGCGAAGGTTCACCAGACGGATTCCAGGAATGGCTAGACTGTCACATGAGGAGAGACTGGATCAACTGGGCCTTTATTCACTGGAGTTTAGAAGGATGAGAGGGGATCTCATAGAAACGTATAAGATTCTGACGGGACTGGACAGGTTAGATGCGGGAAGAATGTTCATGATGTTGGGGAAGTCCAGAACCAGGGGACATCATCTTAGGATAAGGGGTAAGCCATTTAGGACTGAGATGAGGAGAAACTTCTTCACTCAGAGAGTTGTTAATGTGGAATTCCCTGCCGCAGAGAGTTGTTGATGCCAGTTCATTGGATATATTCAAGAGCGAGATAGATATGGCCCTTACGGCTAAGGGGATCAAGGGGTATGGAGAAAAAGCAGGAAAGGGGTTGTGAAGGAATGATTAGCCATGATCTTGTTGAATGGCAGTGCAGGCTCGAAGGGCCGAATGGCCTACTGTACCTATTTTCTATGTTACGGTTACAATGTGCAATTTATGTTTTACTTTATATTAGAAAGAGTTAAGTTTAGTTACAACAGTGAATACATTTCCAAAATAACTTAAAATACTGCAGATGTTGAAAATCTGAAATAAAACATAAATTGTTGCAAATACTCAGGTGGTCAGGCAGCGTCTGTGGAGAGAGAGAGAGAGAGAGAGAGAGAGAGAGAGAAACAGAGTTAATGTTACAGGTCTGTGACCTTTCATCAGAACAGCTAAAAGATCATTGGCCTGAAACATTAATCCTATGCTTTTCTCTCCCTGCCTGATATGCGGAGCATTTCCGGCATTTTCTGTTTCTATTTCTAAAGTACTTCATTGACTATAAAGCAGTTCGAGGTGTCCTGAAGTTGTGAACGGCACTGCATAAATCCAATTTTTTTCTTTACAAACAGGATCCCACCCAAGACCTGGATTAAAAAAAGACTTGCATTTATATAGCGCTTTTCACAAACTCAGGATGTCGCAAAGCACTTTACAGGCAATTCAGTACTTTTGGAGCGTAATCACGGTTGTCATATAGGAAACGCTCCAGTCAATTTGCGCTCAGCAAGCTTCCACAAACAGCAATGTGATAAATGTCCAGATAATCTGTTTTAGTGATGTTGGGGGATAAATATTGGCCCCAGGAGACCAGGGATAAAGCCTCTGCTCTTCTTCAAAATAGTGCCACGGGATCTATTACATCCACTTGAGGGGGCAGATGGGGCCTTGGTTTAACGTCTCATCCGAAAGACGGCACCTCAGCACTGCACTGGAAGTGTCTGGCTAGATTTATGTGCTCAAGTCTCTGGAGCATGGCTGGAACCCACCACTTTGTGACTCAGATGAAAGTGTGCTACCCACCAAGACGCAATTGACTCACTGCTGCACAAACATTAAATGAGCAAGGGATTGTCGGAGTTATGTGATGAACTGCTCCTGAACGTTGGCTGGTTGGTGCAGTGAAGTCCTCATTCACATTGTCCCGTTCTCTCTCTTCCCCCCCGCCCCCACCCCTCACACAGTCCATCAGACACTCTATGGGGTTTGAACCCAGTGAATTACCCTGGCACACTGCTGGTTGTTTTTAGAATCCTTTCACAAGCAACTTAATTTTCACCTCATCATGCAGGTAAGGATACAATTATATGGCGCCTTTTATGTAGTAAAACAACCCAAGGCGCTTCATGAGTGTGTTATCAGACAAAGCTGGATACCGAGCCACACAAGGAGATATTTAGGCAGGAGCTTGGTCAAAGAGCTAGGTTTTATGCAGCGTCTTAAAAAGAGGGGTGTATAGGGAAGGAATTGCAGAGTTTAGGGCCTCAGCAGCTGAAGTCAAGGCCACCAATGGTCAGCCGAAGGAAGTGGGGAATGCACAAGAATTGGAGGACCGCAGTATGACCTTTCCAACAGCTGCTTACAAGGACCACACAGCTCCAGAGGTTGTCCAAGTGAAGGTCCTAAAACACAAAACAAACGTGCAACTACAAAGGGGGAACTGGGCCCAAGCATCACAACAAAAAGTTGCAGACTTTTTTTTTGTGTGCCGATCTCTTCAACGGTTGGTAACATGAACTTGCGATAGAAACATTGCTTATGCAGGCTTGGTCTCGCTTACTGACTTATACCACAGCGCTTAGCAACCAGGCGTGCTGAAATCTTGTCTGCTATTGACATTGCAATGAATCATTTAGCCGGTCACAAACAGCTTTCTGGGTTGGTCAGTGATGCAGAAGCATAGTAAAGCTATGTTTTTTTTAAAGTGCTGGATAACACAATTACAGGCTAATTCTGGAGGGCATTGCAACAAGAGACACCTTCAGTTTCATAGTGCCACTTCCCATTTACACAGAAGCAAACAGATTTATTTTGACTTTGTACTGATGCAACATTAGTTAATCAATAAATTCCACCTCAAGAATTATTGTGGTGCCAAGGAGAACAGAAAATTGGTTATGTCAAGGCACAGCCTTGCATGTGCTATCAACACTGCTGTGCATCTGAAAGCAGGTTGGTTAGAAAATGATGATTGACAAAAGCAGCCGAGAAAAGGAAAAGAGAGGGTGGAAATGTTTCTTTGAGGGGAGAGCGTATAATGTTCTAGTCAACTCACGCTTCAAAGACAAGGAAAAGCAAAGTTTCTCAATAGATTATACTTAAGGCCTCAGTGTGACCACATAATAGCTAGGTTTTTAAGACCTAGGCCAGAGGGACCACAGCCAGGAGTCAGAACTCTCCTACTACTGGCCTGCCTGAGGCAAGACATTCATCGTCAAAAAAGAATGTTATTCGTTCCTGGGATGTGGGCGTCGCTGGCAAGACCAGCATTTATTGCCCATCCCTAATTACCCTTGAGGTGGTGTTGGTGAGCCGCCTTCTTGAACCGCTGCAGTCCATGTGGTGAAGGTGCTCCCACGGTGCTGTTAGGGAGGGAGTTCCAGGATTTTGACCCAGCGACGATGAAGAAATGGAGATATATTTCCAAGTCAGGATGGCGGGTAACTTGGAAGCACCTACTGCCCTTGTCCTTCTAGATGGTAGAGGTCACAGATTTGGAGGTGCTGCCATAGAAGCCTTGGCGAGTTGCTGCAGTGCATCTTGTAGATAGTGCACACTGCAGGCTCTGTACATCGCTGGTGGAGGGAGTGAATGTTTAAGCTGGTGGATGAGGTGTCAACCAAGCAGGCTGCTTTGCCCTGGAAGGTGTCAATCTTCTTGTGTTGTTGGAGCTGCACTCACCCAAGCAAGTGGAGAGTATTCCTTCACATTCCTGACTTGTGCCTTGTAGATGGTGGAAAAGCTTTGGGGGAGTCAGGTGGTGAGACACTCACCACAGAATACCCAGCCTCTGACAGTATTTATGTGGCTGGTCCAGTTAAGTTTCTTGTCAATGGCGATGGTTAAATGGAGAAAAATTGGAGGCAGGCAAAAAGCAGGAAACTATAGACCAGTTAGCCTAACATCTATGGTTGGGAAAATGTTGGAGTCCATTATTGAAGAAGCAGTCGCAGGATATTTGGAAAAGCATAATTCAGTCAGGCAGAGTCAGCATGGATTTATGAGAGGAAGTCATGTTTGACAAATTTTCTGGAATTCTTTGATGTAACAACCTTTTCCTCATAAGTCAACTCCCTCATCTCCGGGATCAACCTTGTGAACCTTCTCTGAACTGCCTCCAAAGCAAGTATATCCTTGCTTAAACATGGAAACCAAAACGGTACGCAGTATGCCAATGCCCTGTATAACTGTAGCAAGACTTCCCTGCTTTTATACTCCATCCCCTTTGCAATAAATGCCAAGATTCCATTGGCGTTCCTGATCACTTGCTGCACCTGCATACTAACCTTTTGTGTTTCATGCAGCAGTACCCCCAGGTCCTGCAATACTGCAGCACTATACAATTTTTCTCCATTTAAATAACAACTTGCCCTTCGATTTTTTTCTGCCAAAGTGCATAACCTCACACTTTCCAACATTATACTCCACCTGCCAAATTTTTGCTCACTCACTTAGCCTGTCTATGTCCTTTTGCAGGTTTTTTGTGTCCTCTTCAAACATTGCTTTTCCTCCCCTCTTTGTATCATCAGCAAACTTGGTCCCTTCATACAAGTCGTTAATATAGATTGTAAATTGTAAACAGCACTGATCCCTGCGGCACCCCACTAGTTACTGATTGGCAACCCGAGAATGAACCATTTATCCCGACTTTCTGCTTTCTAGTTAGCCAATCCTCTATCCATGCTAATATATTACCCCCAACCCTATGAACTTTTATCTTGTGCAGTAACCTTTTATGTGGCACCTTGTCAAATGCCTTCTGGAAGTCCAAATACACCACATCCACTGGTTCCCCTTTATCCACCCTGTTCGTTACATCCTCAAAGAATTCCAGCAAATTTGTCAAACATGACTTCCTCTCATAAATCCATGCTGACTGTCTGACTGAATTATGCTTTTCCAAATGTCCTGCAGCTGCTTCTTTAATAATGGACTCCAATATTTTCCCAACCACAGATGTTAGACTAACTGGTCTATAGTTTCCTGCTTTTTGTCTGCCTCCTTTTTTAAAATATGGGCGTTACATTTGCAGTTTTCCAATCTGCTGGGACTTTCCCAGAATCCAGGGAATTTTGGTAAATTACAACCAATGTATCTACTATCCCTGCCGCTACTTCTCTTAAGACCCTAGGATGCAAGCCATCAGGTCCAGGGGATTTATCCACCTTTAGTCCCATTATTCTACTGAGTACCACCCCCTTAGTGATGGTGTTAAGTTCCTCCCCCGCTAAAGCCTCTTGACTATCCACTGTTATTTTTAATGTCCTCTACCGTAAAGACTGTTACAAAATATCTGTTCAGAGTTTCTGCCATCTCCATGTTCCCCATTATTAATTCCCCAGTTTCATCCTCTTAGATACCAACATTTATTTTAGCCACTCTTTTCCTTTCTATATACCTGTAGAAACTCTTGCTATCTGTTTTTATATTTTGTGCTAGTTTACTTTCATAGTCTATCTTCCCTTTCTTAATCATTTTTTGTCATTCTTTATTGGCTTTTAAAAGCTCCCCAATCTTCTGTCCTCCCAGTAGTTTTGGCCACTTTGCATGCCCTTGTTTTTAAATTGGATACCATTTCTTTTATTTCTTTAGTTAGTCACAGATGGCTATCTTTTCTTTTACACCCTTTCCTCCTCACTGAAATATATTTTTCTTGAGAGTTATGAACTATCTCCTTAAATGTACAGCACTGTTCATCAATCGTGCTACACTTTAATCTATTTTACCAACTCTGCCCTCATATCTTCACAGTCTCCTTTATTTAAGTTTAGTATGCTTGACCTAAAGCCATGAGATTTCATGGGGTCCAGAATCAATGTAGAGGACTCCCAGGGCCACTCCATCCCGACTATATACCACTGTGCCACCACCTCTGTTGAGTCTGTCCTGTCAGTGGACAGGACAGGACATACCCAGGGATGGTGATGGTGAAGTCTGGGATATTGGCTGAAAGGTATGATTCTGTGAGCATGACTATGTCAGGCTGTTGCTTGACTCGTCTGTGGGACAGCTCTCCCAATGTTGGCACAAGTCCCCAGATATTAGTGAGGAGGACTTTGCAGAGTCAACTGGGCTAGGTGTGCCGTTGTCATGTTGGTAGTCGGTGCTGTGGTCAATGCCGGGTGGTCCATCCAGTTTTATTTGTTTTTCATAGTGGTGGGTGTGCAACTGAGTGGCTTGTTAGACCATTTCAGAGGGCAGTTAAGAGTCAACCATGTTGCTGTGGATCTGGAGTCACATATAGGCCCAGACTGGGAAGGACGGCAGATTTCCTTCTCTAAAAGACATTCGTGAACCAGATGGGTACTTACGACAATTCGATAGTTTCATGGTCACCATTACTGATACTAGCTTTCTTAAAAATTCCAGACTGATTTAATTAACTGAATTTAAATTCTGGGAAGTTAGCAAAGCAACACTCCTCCATCAGGGTCACGTGCCCTACCAATACAAGGGCAGGCCTGCGATGGTCATATACTGACGATGGAGTGGATCTTATCCGGCCATTAGGGAGAGCAATACCACAGAACCGTACATTGACTGGTGTCACTCAGTCCCCTCTCCCTCAGGAAGGTATCTGTACACTGACTAGTGTCTCCCAATCGCTCTCCCTCGAGAAACTGAATAAATATTTCAAGGGGAAATATTTGCAAGGCTATGGTGAATGGGCAGGAGAGTGGGATTAATTGGATAGTTCTTTCAAAATGCCGGCACAGGCACAATGGGCCGCATCGTGATTCTCTATGTTTTAAAGTTGGAAACAATCACGTGTTTAGTTTTAAAGACCAATTTGGAACCTGCCCTGCAATAGATACAGAACAATTACCAATCTGTAATGTGCAGAATAGTGAAGACCCTGGGAGCAAGGCACAATTAAAGTTAGCATTCTGTACTGTTAATGGCTGCTGGCTGCCTAGTTGCCTTGTGGCAGGGAGAATCCTTCAGTGATGGCCGCCTGCTGGGTGACCATGTTCCTGTCCCTTCCCCACACCCCCCACACCAATAATGGGGCCAGAAACCACTTCAACATTTCTTTTTCGCAACAGTACATTCAGATTTCTTCAGAACAAGATCACCTTCCTGTGCCTCTTGGGAACCAGAAGTAGCACAACTTGCACTTCTGATATTATGGAGGTGTGTTAAGTCAAAGGGAGATATATTAAAGATGTTTGGAGAGCTTCTCTACCCTTCACCCACAACCTGAAACCTAAATACATCCCCCAAAGATAAATTATAATGTAAGACTTTGACTTTTATTAATTAGGAAAAAATGCTTCATTAGTACATTAACCAAGCAGCAATATCATTTTAAGATTGCTTCCCTCAACCATGACTGTTTTTTTTGAAGATTCATGTAATGAAACCACTGCTTTGTACCACAAACCAAATTTATAAAAGAGAATGCTGAAAATGGAATTCCTTCAAAAAAAAAATTCTGATTCAAAGATATTTTGTTAATGTTTATTAAGATCATCCAAAACTTGGATGCCCGTGTCCTAACTTGCACCAAATCCCGGTCACCCATCACCCGAGCTCGCTGACCTACATTAAGCTCCTGGTTAAACAACGCCTCGATTTCAAAATTCTCATCCTTGTTTACAAATCCCTCCATGGTCTCGCCCCTTCCTATCTCTAATCTCCTTCAGCCTCACAACCACCCCACCCTCCCACTTCGCCCCCCCAGAGATATCTGCGCTCCTCTAATTCTGCCCTCTTGAGAATCCCGGATTATAATCGCTCAGCCATCGGTGGCCATGCCTTAAACTGCCTGGGCTCTAAGCTCTGGAACTCCCTTAGTAAACCTCTCTACCTCTCGTTCCTCCTCCAAGACACTTCTTAAAACCGATCTCTTTGACCAAGCTTCTGCCGTAATTTCTTATGTGGCTCGGTATCAAATTTATCTGTTTTGTCATAACACTGCTGTGAAGCACCTTGGGACGTTTTACTATTTCAAGGCACTATGTAAATACAAGGTGTTGTTGATTACTGAAAAGCGCTATGTTCAAGTCTGGCGTGATTGCTATTCTACTTTGCAGATGAAACTCACCGATCTTGGCCATCAGGGTTCTGCTTGAAAGAAAGAAAGGACTTCCATTTAATATAGTACCTTTCACTGTCTTAGGGCAAGCGCTACAGTGTAGTCACTGTTGTAATGTAGGAAAACACAGCAGCCAATTTGTGCACAGCAAGCTCCCACAAACAGCAACGTGTTGTGACTTTTCTCTTTTAGTGATTGATGTTGGTTGAGGGATAAATATTGGCCAGGACACTGGGGAGAACTTTGAAATAGTGCCCTGGGATCTTTTACATCCACCCAAGGGAGACGCGACCTCGGTTCAACGTCTCGTCCGAAAGACAATGCAGCACTCCCTTGGTACAGCACTGGGAGTGTCAGCCTAGATTATGTGCTCGAGTCGCTGGAGTGGGACTTGAGCCCACTACATGCTGACTCATGAGGTGAGAGCACGACCCACTGAACCACGTTTGACATCAGTTTCAGACCATTTCCTTACAGCATGCACCCACTGCACAAAACTGACGCCGATACACCACTGTATTTATAATCTCACTCCGAGCCCATGGGGTGGGAAGTGGCACAATATCAATGATGTGTGAAAGAAAGACTTACATTTATATAGCACCTTTCATGACCTCTGGACGTCACAAAGCGTTTTACAGTACTTTTTGGGAGTGCGGTCACTGTTGTAATGTGGGAAATGCGGCACCCAATTTGGGCACAAGCAAGCTCCCACAAACAGCAATGTGATAAAGATCAGATAATCTGCTTGTTTTATGTTGATTGAGGGATAAATATTGGCCCCAGGACACCGGGGATAACTCCCCTGCTCTTCTTCAAAATAGTGCCGTGGGATCTTTTACATCCACTTGAGGGCAGATGGGGCCTTGGTTTAACGGCTCATCCGAAAGACGGCACCTCCGACAGTGCAGTACTCAGAGGAGTGTCAGTCTAGATTTTTGTGCTCAAATCCCTGGAGTGGGACTTGAACCCACAAACTTCTCATTCAGAGGAGAGAGTGCTACCCACTGAGCCACGGCTGACACAGAGGGGTTGATATGGAGGTTGAAGCTGAACCTATTGTAGGAGGCAGAATAGCAGGGCTGGTTGTCCAAAATGGATGACGACCAACATTCCTCAACCCAACCACCAAAATAGTCCGTAAAGAACTATTAATTCCAATGGAATTTCATTTACTCTGAACCACCTGCAATAAACTGATGTCCCAAAAGAATGCATCTGATTTATATATAGCTTATGTAGTGACAAATTCAGGGCAAAGAAAAGACAAACAGTTACAGCACACATTAAATAAGACCTACTTTCTTGTCATCTGGGCCCATTTGACTCATCAGCATGTTGATGTTATCAGTGTTCCACACCCATGAATGGCTTGTAAAGTATTCAACCAGCATCATTGATCTGTGTAGCCGATTAATGATTTTCATCATCCTAAACATCAAGAAAGTCAAGTTAATCAATGCAAACACACACAAAAGATATTTTAGCATCGAAAGAATGAACAGATACATCAATCAGCATGTGACTCTGAATACACCACACATTGTAAACAGAAACTAGTTTCTAACAAACATTACAACACAATTGTTTCAGAAGGTGGTTAAATTTCCCTTAGCTTTAAAGAACAAAAATCCAGTGACACCAGCATGGACCATAGGCAAAGTTACTGGAAAAATAGAAAGGACTGCAGAGTTCGATTCCCAAAGTTTTGGTAAAAATTCCATAATGCCAATGGAATTTCACTTACTCAGTTATCAGAAACCATCAGCCCAAGCCTGTAAGCACAAGAAGAATTGCCAAATGTACACAGCAACGATAGGGTTATTAACCATTTCAGTACAGCTCATCACCAAGACGTGCACTGGAGTTTAGATACGGAATAGAGAACAAATACCCAAGGACCAGAGGGGTTTTCAAGGACTTAAAAGTCAGTATGTTTGTAACGTTCCAATTGTTAAACAAGGACACACATGGAGAGGGGGGGGGGGGGGGGGGGGGAGACTGTAAATGGTGAAAATCAAGAACAGAAGCAGAAAACTTGGGCGATACGCAGCAAACCTGTCACCATGTGAAACAGGCAAAAGGTGAAAGCCCTTTGTCAGTGATCCGATGGCTGGCGCACACCTGAAATCGATAACCTCTTCCTCTTCTCTTTGTAAACAGGCGTTACGTGGGCAAGTATTCCGGTTTGCAAGCGTCACAACAAACTTTTTCAATTTAACAGAACATTCCGATCCCAGTGTGCTGTGTCAAACCTGAACACGGCAAGTCACCATGCAGAGCGTGAAACTGAACCCGAAAAGCTGCAATTTCCAAAAAAGGCGGCAAGTCCCATCCCAGGTTTAGTACCCGAATTATTATCTGGTTAGAAGCGGATAAACTGGAATCCAGGTTTACTGATCACCATCTACAATCGCATATAGCCAGGGCTACCGGTTAATGGGGGGGGGGGGAGGGGGGTTAAATTCTGGCACATTTAATCATTCATAATTCCAGCATTTTGCAGATCAAACAGATAGAGAAAGCAGCCGTGCTTGATAACAATCAAAATCTGCTTCCCAATACCGCAACCCATCTGATGAAGCAATTGCCCCTACCTCCCCGGGAGTCTGCAAACATCAACACCATAATTCAGTTTGGAAATATGATGAGAACATAAGAAATAGGAGCAGGAGTAGGCCTTACGGCCCCTCGAGCCTGCTCCACCATTCAATAAGATCATGGCTGATCTGATCATGGCCTCAACTCCACTTACCCGCCCAGGTCCCCATAACCCCTTCACTCCCTTATCATTCAGAAATCTGTCCATTTCCACCTGAAATATATTCAAAGACCCAGACTCCACAGCTCTCTGGGGTAGAGAATTCCACAGATTCATGACCCTCAGAAGAAATTCCTCCTCATTTCCATTTTAAATGGGCGACTCCTTACTCTGAAACTATGTCCTCTTGTTCTAGATTCCTCCCACGAGGAGAAACATCCTCTCAGCATCTACCCTGTCAAGTCCCCTCAGAATCTTATACGTTTCAATAAGATCACCTCTCATTCTTCTAAACTCCAATGAAGAATGAGAGGTGATCTTATTGAAACATACAGGATTCTGAGGGGGCTTGACAGGGTAAATGCAGAGAGGATGTTTCCCCATTACTGTCATCAGTAATGACAGAACCAATAGGCTGATCATCTGCCTATTCCATACGTGCTTCACCAGCTAACGTCGTTGCGGCAGCAAACCAGATTCTTATTTTTTTAATGCTTTTCATGTGCTGACAAACTTGCAGCCTTGAGAAAATAATTATATGATCAGGAAAGCCATTCGGCCCAGCTTCGTCCCTTTATCTAGAATACCCCGACTGCAGCATCCAACTGGTTCCTAAAAGATTGCCGGGTTTTTGTCTCCGCTACTCTGTGTAGAGAACGGTAGCATCGTAGTTATGTTACTGGACCAATAATCCAGACGCCTGGACTAATGATCTGGAGACACGAGCTCCAAATCCCACCATGGCAGCTGGGGAATTTAAATGCAGTTAATTCAATATATCTGGAATAAAAGTCTAGTGTCAGTAATGGTGACCATGAATCTACTGAATTGTCGTTAAAAACCCATCTGGTTCACTAATGTCCTTTAGAGAAGGAAATCTGCCATCCTTACGCAGCCTGACCTATAAGTGATGCCAATCTTCATAGCAATGTGGTTGACTCTTAACTGCAGTCTGAAATAGCCCAGCAAGCCACAACGAAAAACTCTTCCTTCACCACACGGACTGCTGTGGTTAAAGGAGGCGGCTCACCACCTTCTCAAGAGCAATTAGGGATGAGCAACAAATGCCGGCCTTACCAGCGAAGCCCAGATTCCGTGAATTAATATTTTAAAAAAATTCAGGAGTGCATTCTATAAGTCAAGCACTTTCTTGAAGAAATTACTGACATCAGTCCCCAATTTGCCTGTTACAAGTTTAAACCCGTGTCCTCTTATCCTACTCTAGCAATTTAATTGCATTTCCAAATTAATCCTTTTCCATACAGTTTACTAACTTTCATACCATGAAGATGGTCTCTCAGACATCTCTTTTCCAAGCCTGAGCTTTCTCAAAGCCTTTCCTTGCTAACTACACCTCTGACACGAGGGATCAGACTTGCACCTCTTCCCTTCACTGCCTCCAATGCTTGAATGATTTTCTGTTTCTCATTTCACATTTCTGGCATTTGCAAGTTTCTCTCTTTATACTAGCACAGTGAATAATCATGAGAATGACTCAAAAAACCGCAGCTGCACTTTCCAGGTACAGCTGACTATAAATGCACGGCACTCCCTTTGTAGGATGTATTCGATTGTGGGCATTACATAGAATTGCACAAGAGGCTACAGCACAGAAACAGGCCAATCAGCCCAACTGATCTGCGGCATCGTTTATGCCTCCTCCAACCCTTCTTCTACATTCCAGGAACTCTCAGTATTGCAGCTTCATGTGCGTGTGGGTCTATAACTGATGGGGTAAGCTCAGCACACCTCCTTGTCAGCTGTGGGTAGCACTCTCACCTTGGAGTCAGAATCTTGTGGGTTCAAGTCCCAATCCAGAGACTGGAGCATAAAATCTAGGCTGACACTCCAGCACAGTACTGAGGGAGCGCTGCACTGTCGGAGGTGCCAGCTTTTGGATAAAACATTAAACCGCGGCCCCCATCTGCTCCCTGAGGTAGACGTAAAAGATCCCATGGCACTATTTCTTAGAAGAGCGGGCGAGTTCTTCCCGGTGTCCTGGCCAATATTTATCCCTCAAACTCTACTTCCCTGCCCGCTCCCCATAACCCTCGACTCCCTTATCATTCAAAATTCTGTCTATATCTCCACCTTAAATTTATCCCTCAAAACAGATTATCTGATCATTATCACATTGCTGTTCATGGGAGCTTGCTGTGTTCAAATTGGCTGCCGCGTTTCTTGTATTACAACAGTGACTGCACTTCAAAAGCACTTTGGGACATCCTGAGGTCATGAAAGGGGCTTTATAAATGGAAGTCTTTTTTTTTTTCTTTCAAGATCAGTTTCTGAGAGTATAAACGGGCTGAGAGCAATGCATGGAGTAGCTCTCAGGAACCAAACCGTAATTATAAAAGCTGCAAAACACTAAACTTGCAATAAAGATTAAACATGTTGTGCTTCTGACTGAGGCTCAAAGTGCTACAGCTTCCAACAGATTCACCACTCGTCCTCGTGCTTTAAGTGGTAGTGCTATTATGTTGCATTGAGGACGCTTAACCCAGAATCAACACTGTGAGCCATGTAGACACCAGTACTTTACACAACTAAGAACATAAAAGAACATAAGAATTAGGAGCAGGAATCGGTCATTAGGCCTGCAGGAGTCGGTCATTAGGCCCCTCGAGCCTGCTCCGCCATTCAATATCATGGCTGATGATCTACCTCAACTCCACTTTCCTGCACTGTCCCCATATCCCTGGATTCCCTTAATATTCAAAAATCTATCAATCTCTGTCTTGAATATACTCAAAAGACGGAGCCTCCACAGCCCTCTGGGGTAGAGAATTCCAGAGATTCACCACCCTAAGTGAAGAAATTTCTCCTCATCACAGTCCTAACTGGCCAACCCCTTATTCTGAGACTGTGACCCCTGGTTCTAGACTCCCCAGCCAGAGGAAACATCCTCCCTACTCTGTCTAGTCCCAAGCAGCATCCAGTCTTAACTTTGGACCCAATAAATGGAACAAAATGAGAAGCACTGTACAGAATTTCATAGAATGTATAAGCACAGAAACAATCCAATCAAGCCAACTGGTCTTTGCCAGTGATTTTACTCCAGGTGAGGCTACCACTCTGATTACCTCCTCCCACACTGCCCCCAGATCCCTAGGGTCCCTTCTCCCTCATGTATGTATCACGCCTCCCCTTAACTACTTCAAACACTCCATGTGGCAGCGAGTTCCATATTCTTGCCGCTCTGTAAAGAAATTCCTCTTGAATTCTTTATTAGTACGGTTGGTGACCATCTTATATTTATGTACCCTTGTTCTAGACTCACCCACTAGTGTAAACAAATTCTCCACATCCAGTCTACCGCACCACTTCATAATTTTAAAGACCTCCATCAGGTCACCTGTTTGTCTTCTCTTTTCCAGAGAAAAGAGCTCCAGCCTGCTCAATCTTTCATGACAATTGCATCCTCTCAATTCTGGCAGCCCTTGTAATTCTTTTAATATAAGCACATAAGAAATACGAGGAGTAGGCCGTTCGGCCCCTCGAGCCTGCGTCACGGCTGATCGGATCTTGGCTTCAACTCCACTTCCCCGCCCGCTCCCCATAACCCTCGACTCCCTAATCGTTAAAAAATCTGCCTATATCTCCACCTTAAATATATTCTATGGGCTAGAGTTTCTCGAACCTGTTTTGCTGGCGCCCTCACCAGAGATGCGCCGTTTTGTCCACTTCCAAGCACACTGAAAAAAGACATAGAAACATAGAAATTAGGTGCAGGAGCAGACCATTCGGCCCTTCGAGCCTGCACCGCCATTCAATAAGATCATGGTTGATCATTCAACCGCAATACCCCTTTCCTGCTTTCTCTCCATACCCCTTGATCCCTTTGGGCGTAAGGGCCATATCCAACTCCCTTTTGAATATATCTAACGAATTGGCTTCAACAACTTTCTGCGGTAGATAATTCCACAGGTTAACCACTCTCTGAGTGAAGAAGTTTCTCCTCATCTCGGTCCTAAATGGCTTACCTCTTATTCTTAGACTGTGACCTCTGGTTCTGGACTTCCCCAGCAACGGGAACATTCTTCCTGCTTCTAACCAGTCCAATCACGTCAGAATTGTATATGTTTCTATGAGATCTCCTCTCATTCTTCTAAACTCCAGTGGATACAAGCCCAGTTGACCAGTCTCTCCTCATATGTCAGTCCTGCCATCCCAGGAATCAATCTGGTGAACCTTCGCTGTACTCCCTCAATAGCAAGAATGTCCTTCCTCAGATTAAGGGACCAAAACTGAGCACAATATTCCAGGTGTGGCCTCACCAAGGCTCTGTACAACTGCAGTAAGACCTCCCTGCTCCTATACTCAAATCCTCTAGCTATGAAGGCCAACATGCCATTTGCCTTCTTCACTGCCTGCTGTACCTGCATGCCAAACTTCAATGACTGATGTACCAATACACCCAGGTCTCGTTGCATCTCCCCCTTTACCTAATCTATCACCATTCAGATAATATTCTGCCTTCCTGTTTTTGCCATCAAAGTGGATAACCTCACATTTATCCACATTATATTGCATCTGCCATGCATTTGCCCACTCATCTAACCTGTCCAAGTCACTCTGCAGTCTATTAGCATCCTCCTCACAGCTCACACCGCCACCCAGCTTAGTGTCATCTGCAAACTTGGAGATATTACATTCAATTCCTTCATCTAAATCATTGATGTATATTGTAAATAGCTGGGGTCCCAGCACTCAACCCTGCGGCACCCCACTGGTCACTGCCTGCCATTCTGAAAAGGACCCGTTTATTCCGACTCTCTGCTTCCTGTCTGCCAACCAGTTCTCTATCCACGTCAATGCATTACCCCCAATACCATGTGCTTTGATTTTGCACACCAATCTCGTGTGTGGGACCTTGTCAAAAGCCTTTTCAAAGTCCAAATACACCACATCCACTGGTTCTCCCTTGTCCACTCTACTAGTTACATCCTCAAAAAATTCAAGAAGATTTGTCAAGCATGATTTCCCCTTCATAAATCGACGCTGACTTGGACCAATCCTGTTACTGTTTTCCAAATGCGCTGCTATTTCATCTTTAATAATTGATTCCAACAATTTCCTCACCATCAATGTCAGGCTAACCGGTCTATAATTACCCGTTTTCTCTCTCTCTCCTTTTTAAAAAATGGTGTTACATTAGCAATCTTGTTGTGCGAAGCTCCCTGGGGAAGAGTGACCATAATATGGTAGAATTCTTTATTAAGATGGAGAGTGACAGTGTTAAATTCAGGACCCTAGTCTCTGAATTAAGGAAAGGTAACTTCAATGGTATGAGACGTGAATTGGCTAGAATAGACTGGCAAATGATACTCAAAGGATTGACAGTGGATAGGCAATGGCAGACATTTATAGATTACATGGATGAACTTCAACAATTGTACATCCCTGTCTGGAGTAAAAATAAAAAGGGGAAGGTAACTCAACCGTGGCTAACAAGGGAAATTAGGGATAGTGTTAAATCCAAGGAAGAGGCATATAAATTGGCCAGAAAAAGCAGCAAACCCGAGGACTGGGGGAAATTTAGAATTCAGCAGAGGAGAACGTAGGTATTCTGGTCCCTCCCAGCCTCTCTTCAGTCGTGGCGCAGCGTGACCCAATGGATTGAGGGCGGAGCCAGTGCCGGGACCTCTGCACATGCGCGCTAGAGTCTGTGCGCATGTGCAGTAGCTCCTGGCAGGCCGTTTCTGCAAACGTGCGCTGCAGCTGTGTGGGATTGGCCCGAAGCACGTCGTCCCTAGCCCTGGCCGAAAAGCTCCCTCATCATCAGCCCGCTGCATTCCCTAAGGTAAGACTTCTATTTTTTATTTGTTATTTGCTGATTGATTTTGGTGCTTTAGGTGCAAGCTTCCTTCTATTTTTTTATTTTTTATTTATTAATTGCTTCTTACTTTGATCTTGTGCTTTAGGTGCAGGGTTCCTTCTATTTTATTTATTAATTAATTGCTGATTACTTTTTGTGCTTTGTTTGGTGCTTAGTGGTGCTTTAAATGTAGTTACTTGCGCCTATTCCTTAACTCTAGGTAAGGTTTTTCTGTGCTGAAAGAAGTGGCAACATACGCTGCCCTAAGTTAGTTTGGAGCAACTATTTGCTGGCCAAACGCCTAAAACAAGGGTAAGTGGCTGGGAACGCCCCCTTTTGAAAAAAAAACGGAACTAAAAAAAAAAACTTAACTCACTTACAGTGGCGCAAATTAAATGGCCAGAATTGCAATTAAAAAGTTCGTCCAGAAAAATCAAGTTGCTCCAAAGAAAAAGGAGCAACTCCTGGGGAAACTTGGGCCCAATGACCCAGTCTTCACAGCTCTCTGGGGTAGAGAATTCCAAAGATTCAAGACCCTCAGAAGAAATTCCTCCTCATTTCCATTTTAAATGTGCGATCCCTTATTCTGAAACTATGCCCCCTAGTTCTAGATTCAGCCACGAGGGGGAAACATCCTCTTTCTCCGGTGTTTCAAATCTTTTGTAGTAAGGAGACCACAATTGTGCAGAGTGCTCCAAGTGTGGCCTAACCAAGACTCTATATAAATTACAAATAATTTATAGCCAGAAACAGGCCAGATCCTTCATCCAATAGTCTATGATTAATTGCAAAAGCTGTTAACCCATTTACAATATTCTATCTTTCACATTTTGTCCCTTGTTAAGAGCAGTGCTGACCATATGGCAAATTATATTCCTGATTAATAAGTAAATAATGCACATTAGACAGTCACTGGGCAAATGATCTCAATACTCACGTGGTGTGTGTATGTGACCTTTAACCTTGCTGTGCGATTGCTGGTAAAATAAGAGTAGAGTGTGAGAGTTGTTTTTTTGATTGCTGTGTGTGGTTGGATTTCTTTGGTTACTGAATCTTGGTGATGTTTGTTCAGTAAATACACACACATGAAGTACATTTACCTATATTAGCATAAGGTGTTTTCTACTAAAATTATCTGGTGAGTACGATATTGCCATAGCCCCACCTGTGGCAAGCCAGTGGGTATTCTACTGCACAACACGGAGTTAGAGGAACTGTGTTTTACTTGTGTTGAATTTGCCTTTCTGCATTAGGCGGGTATTCACCCAAGCGCTCCACTCGTGCCCATATTTCTGGTTTGCCACATTTTAATTAGATGTGGGTACACATACTTTGGTAATCATTGTTAGTCCATGCTGTATTGTGCATTGGCAATAGCTTGTGATGAGGCTGCTGAAGAAAGGAGAGAGCAGAGAATAAAGAGAAAGAGAGAATAAAAAGAGGAGAGAGAGAAAGAGAAGAGAGAGAAGGAATAAAAGATGTTGCATCCACTTCTATAGCACCTTTCACAACCTTATGACATCCAATAGCTCTTTACAGCCACTGAAGTATATTTGAAGAGCAGTCTCAATTGTAATGTAGGAAACGTGGCAGCAAGCTCCCACAAACAGCAATGAGATAATGACCAGATAATTTGTCTTGGTGATGTTGGCTGAGGGATAAATGCTGGTCTAAGGGAACTTCAATAGGTCAAACACTGAAGAGTTCAGCTTCAGCATCCATCACAGCAAGATCAGTGCGTACTGGGGCAACAATATCACTTCTGTCAACAAGCTGGAGCTGTTTCATTTGTTTCCACACAGCCACTGACAACTGATACTGCTGTTTGCAGCAAATATGCAACATAAAGTATTGCTTGCACGTGGCGACATCTCCGCTACATTACAGTGCATAAACAGAAGCTGCAATGGCACCGCAAAGTGTCCCACCCCAACTCCTTAACACCTCTCAAGGACAGTATATAATAACCCAACAAGAATTAGGAGCAGGAGTAGGCCATTTGGCCCCTCGAGCCTGCTCTGCCATTCGATAAAATCATGGCTGATCTTCTACCTCAACTCCACTTTCCCGCACTATCCCCATATCCCTCGATTGCTTTAATATTCAAAAATATATCTATGTCTGTCTTGAATATATTCAAAGACTGAGCCTCCACAGCCCTCTGGGGTAGAGAATTCCGGCGATTCACCACCCTCTGAGTGAAGAAGCATCTCATCCCAATCCTAAATGGCCGACCCCTTATTCTGAGACTGTGACTCCTTAGCCAGGGGAAACACCCTCCCTTCATCTATCCTGTCAAGCCCTGTAAGAATTTTGTATGTTTCAATGAGATCACCTTCTGAACTATAGGACTAGTCTACTCAATCTCTCCTCATGGGACAATCCCCCCATCCCAGGAATCAGTCTGGTGAACCTTCGTTGCACTCCCTCTATGGAAAGTATATCCTTCATTAGCAATGGGCAGCACAACAGGGAGCAACCATGATTCCTAAAGTAAGTCTATCCTCGTCCAACGAGATGGTAATCAAACAGAAATCAGGACAAGGGAGAGTCCCACCCAATGCAAAAGACTAAACAAATATCAGCAGCTGTGCTGCACTGTCAGAGGTGTCGTCTTTCGGATGAGATGTTAAACTGAGCGCACCGTCTGCTCTCTCAGGTGGATGTAAAAGTTCCCATGGCCACTATTTTGAAGAGCAGGGGAGTTCTCCCCAGTGTTCCAGCCAATATTTATCCCTCAATCAACATCATTAAAACAGATTATCTGGCTATTGTCACATTGCTGTTAGTGGGAGCTTACTGTGCACAAATTGGCTGCCTCGTTTCCTACATTACAACAGTGACTACACTTCAAAAAGTACTTCATTGGCTGTAAAGCGCTTTGGGACGCCCAATGGTCGTGAAAGGCGCTATAGAAATGCAAGTCCCTTTTTTTCCTCTTTATAACAGTCTGCCAGCGGTTTGTCAAACAGTTTTCCCAACCAGAGGCAGAAATGTAAAAGATAAATGGTGAACTGCTTAACAGCGTTTGCAATCAATACAGAACTGTTGGGAGTGAAGAGCGTTCTTTGTGAAACAAATTGTGGTGACTTCAATGCGGTTCATAATGGGCGTGGATCCATAAAATTGTTCCAAGTTTTGCACTGATGCTCAAAAAGGCTGCAGGGAGGGTTGATGAGCAAAGCACTCCAACAGCAGCTTCTCGAGACTCAGACTAAATTAGATTAGAGCAGACATTAGCTTGTAGTGCAGCTGGCTGTGCTACGGCTTACGTCAGAGTGTTTATAAAATGCTGACAGAGTTCAATTCTCGTGCACCATCATTTGCCTCAGCACACAAAACTCTCCCCAAAATATAAACTTATTGCAATAGCTACCAAGGCCCATCTATTACAACTCCGATTGTTAACCAAGAATTTCCCAGCTGGGAGAAAACATGGAAAAAATGATCAAGTCAGGTGAGCGAACACCAGTTTTTTTGAAAACACATCGTTCAAGGACTCGGAAAATAAGCACAACACTGAGTTCCCAAGGGTTACTTTAAACTTCGGAGAATACAGTACAAATATAGTCCGATTATATTTTGCAAACTGCACAATAAACTCCATGGTTGCAGATAGGGTCTCCCTGTCACCAGCACCATTCCTTATACAGTTCGACAATGAAAGAAAAAGACATGCATTTCTGTAGTGCCTTTCACAACTTCTGGATGTCCCAAAGCGCTTCACAGCCAATTAAGTACTTTTTGAAGTGTAGTCACTGTTGTAATGTAGGAAACGTGGCAGCCAATTTTCACACAGCAAGCGCCCACAAATATGATCATGATCAGATAATCTGTTTTACTGGCGTTGGTTGAGGGATAAATATTGGCCCCACGACACCGGAGAGAACTCCCCTGCTCTTCTTCGAAATAGTGCCGTGGGGTTTGTTTTACATGTACCTGAGGGGGCAGACGGGGCAAACATCTCATCTGAAAGATGACACCTCTGACAATGCAACACTAAGTGTCAGCCTAGGTTTTTGTGCTCAAGTCACCAGAGTGGGACTTGAACCCATAACCTTCTAACTCAGAGGCGAGAGTGCTTCCCACTGAGCCACTGCTGGCACAACAGCTTCAGTATGCAGGCCTAATCCATTGTCCTTACTCCATTACTTGAGTTAGTGTGGGCCCAACAATGTGCCTCAAAACCAGAGTTAAGTCAATTGCTGCAGAATAGTCTGCAGTCATGTTACATTGAATAATACAACATTATTAGGGAAAGTTTACAGAGAAGCAGGAAGATCAACAAAATACTGACAGCAGAATAATCAAACTTACGCTATCGACAAACCATGTTGATAATTAAAAATCAAGGCAATATAAATAATTCTTTCAGCTCCTCTCAGTAAAGGTTTAGAATCAAGAACACCTCCAAAGTCCAATTAAACAATTGAGTTGTGAATTGATGAGTGAAATGTGAAGGGGGAAGGGTTGGTGGTGAAGAATTGAATGGGGGGGAAAACAAGACAAGACTGGCATCTTTACCCAACCACATATTGAGAGGCAGGATTTCCAACTCGCTAAGAACAAAAAATTAATCTCTTGGATATTGTAATGAGCAAACCAGGGAGACATTTTCTTTGACCACTTGGTTATTGGTAATAAAAATATTTGAAATGGAGTAAAGGGCAGATTTAAGGGAATTGGCGAAAGAGACAGGGAAGACGAAGAGAATTATTTTACGCGGCCAGAGGCATCTGTACTGAGGACTCGGCTTTTCACCATATATGTTAATGACTTCGAAGAAAGAATAGAGAGTTACATATCTATTTTTGCAGATGACCAAGTAGATAGGTACAGTAAGTTGTGTAGATGGGAGCAGGAAGTTAAAGTGACATTGACAGATTGAGTGGGCAAAACTCTGGCAGATGGATTTCACTATAGGAAAGTATGAGGTCATAGAATCCTAGAATGATCATGCCTGTGCCTGCTCTAAAAGAGCAATCAAAGGGTGGGGGAGAAGATCACCACCACCTCCACATTCCCCCGAGTCACACATGATCCTGACTTGGAAGTATATCAGCCGTACCTTCATCGTCTCTGGGTCACAATCCTGGAACACCCTCCCTAACAGCACTGTGGGAGCACCTTCACCACACGGACTGCAGCGGTTCAAGGCGGCGGCTCACCACCACTTTCTCAAGGGCAATTAGAGATGGGCAATAAATGACTGCCTTGCCAGCGACGCCCACATCCCTGCCCTTCCCCAGAGCCCTTCAAATTTTTCTCCTTCACATAGTTATCCCATTCCCTTCTAAAAATTATTATTGAATCTGCTTCCACCACCCTTTCAGGCAGCGCATTCCAGATCACAACAGCTCCCATATGCAGACCTAATCCGGTGTCTTTACTTGAGTTAGTGTGGGCACAACAATGTACCTCAAAATCACTAAGTCAATTGCTGCAGAATAGTCTCCAGTCATACCACGGTGAATACAACACTTTAGGGAACACCTTCACCACACGGACTGCGGCTGTTCAAGGCGGCGACCTCATACTTCCCCCCACAGTGAAATCCATCTGCCAGAGTTTTAGATTTTAACACTCTATTCTTTCATCAAAGTCATTAACATATATGGTGAAAAGCAGAGGCCCCAGTACAGCTGCCTGGGAAACACTACTCATCATAGAGTTTACACCCCTCAAACCTCGGAGTGACGGTGAGGAACAGCAGATATCAGAGACTGAAAATTTTGCTGGGAGCAAGGGAATCAAAGACAGAGGCGACACAGCAGAGATGTCATAGTGAGTGGGTAAACAGTGCAGGAAAAATCGGTAAAGAGTGAAGACGTAGGTGAGTTTTCCCTCATGGATAGATAAGAACATAAGAAGTAGGAGGAGCAGACCATTTGGCCCCTCGAGCCTGCTCCGCTATTCAATAAGATCTTGGCCTCAACTCCACTTCCCTGCCCGCTCCCCATAACCCTTGATTCCCCTATCATTCAAAAATCTGACTCCACCTTAAATATATTCAATGGCCCAGCCTTCACAGCTCTCTGGGGCAGAGAACTCCAAAGATTCATAACTCTGAGAAAAGAAATTGCTCTTCATTTCCAGTTTAAAAGGGCGACCTCTTATTCTGAAATTATGCCCCCTAGTTCAAGATTCCTCCAGGAGAGGAAACATCCTCTCTGCATCTACCCTGTCAAGCTCCTTGAGAATCTTGTGTTTCAATAAGATCTCCTCTCATTCTTCTAAACTCATTGGCGAGTATAGGTTCAACCTTTCTTCATAAGACAACCCCTTCATCTCAGGAATCAACCTCGTAAACCTTCTCTGAACTTCCTCCAATGCAAGTATATCACTCCTTTAAATAAGGAGATCAAAACTGTACAGTAGTCCAGGTGTTGCCTCACCAATACCCCACAGTTGTAGCAGGACTTCTCTGGTTTTATACTCCATCCACCTTGCAATAAAAGCCAACATTCCATTTACCTTCCGAATTACTTGCATGCTAACTTTGTGTGTTTCATTTACAAGGACCCCCAGGTCCCTCTGTACCTCAGCATTTTGTAATCTCTCCCCATTTAAATAATTTGTTTTTTTATTTTTCCTACCTCACATTTTCCGACAATATACTCCATTTGCCAGATTTGTGACCACTTAATTAGCCTATCCCTTTGCAGATTCTTTATGTCCTCCACACAATTTGCTTTCCCACCTATCTTTGTATCATCAACAAATTTAGCTACAAGTGGTACAAGTACTGGTGTTGTAGGAGGGTAGGATACAAGGAAATGGCCAGATATAGCCTTGTGTGACCATAAAAGTGACCATAAAGCTGTTGGATTGTCATTTAGAATCCAGCTGAGTCACGATTGTCATTTAGGGAAAGAAACCGACTGTTCCCTGCAGGGTCTGACCTAAATGTAATCAAGTTCCACCCCAGCATGGTTTGACTTGCAGTTGCCCTTCTATAGTGGTCTAGTAAGCCACTCAGTTACATCAAACCACTACCAGCAATTGAAGGCGGTGGCCCACCACCACCTGGAGAGAACTGGGTATGGGCAATAAATACCAGCCTTGCCAGTGTCACACACATCTTGAGAATGTTAAAAAGGCTGTGGGTTCAAACCCCATTCCAGAATTTCAGATCTGATCTAGACTGACACCGTAACTTTTAATGTTTCTCATCTTTGGTATCAAGTTACGAATGGATGAGGAGGACCACCACGAGTGGAGAGGAATGGATTAAAAGGGGAAGTAGAGGAGGACAATGAGAGGGCAGAAAATAATGGGGGGGGGGGGGTCAAATAAAAAGAAAGCAAACAGTGAGACTACAAGAATCAGCAGAAGGTTTTTGGGAAAGAATGATCCCATTCACCTTCTTCCCTCCCCATAACGAGCAATGTTTATTATGTTTTCATAAGCAACGAGTTCAAATGTCAGTTAAACACCACATTTGGTACATCTGTGACAGGTACAGGTTATCACTGAAAATTCCCATCACAGCTCCACCTATAGCAGGTAATATAATAGGTTTTCCCACATCAGTAGGCTTCGCATCAAAGTTATGGATGAAATACACATCCCATGTAGCAAATTTAATATACATACAGCCACAGAAAATGACCAGCTAGTGACTATCCTCCTTGGGGAGGGGGAGGTCAAGAAGGCTATTTAAGGTTTGGATGGCACCAAAATGACATACCTGGCAATGGAAGTTCAGAACCAAGCCACCCTTCTGCAGCAGACTCAGTAATCTGCCATCTATTCAGACACCCAAGCCAGGCATGTTTGCAGTACTTTAGGGTATTACGGAGGATTGACCAGCTAGCCCACACCATCAGTAGGGGCTAGGACTTGTTCTGCTTTGGACAACTCCAGACAATCCTGCAAGGCAATGCCTTAATGGCTTGAGTAGGACTGGCTGATCAAGCAGCAGGAGGCCTAACAGTGCTGTGTGCTGGTAGCCTGTGCAACTTTAGCTGGTTAAACTCCAAGAGGGATCCCTGCAATCATTTGGGGAGCTCTGCCAACCTGCGCCTTTAGTTAGTGGGGATGGAGTATAAAAGTAAGGACGTCTTGCTACAACTGTACAGGGCGTTGGTGAGAACACACCTGGAGTACTGCATACAGCTTTGGTCTCCTTATTTAAGGAGGGATATACTTGCATTGGAGGCTGTTCAGAGAAGGTCCACTAGGTTGACCCCCGAGATGAAAAGGTTGTCTTATGAAGAAAGATTGAGCAGGTTGGGCCTATATTCATTGGAGTTAAAAGAATGAGTGTTGATCTCATTGAAACATATAAGATTCTGAGGGGCTTGACAGGGTAGATGCAGAGGATGTTTCCCCTCGTGGGAGAATCTAAAACTAGGGGACATAGTTTCAGAATAAGGGGTCACCCATTTTAAACAGATATGAGGAGGAATTTCTTCTCTTAGAGGGTCGTGAATCTTTGGAATTCTCTACCCCAGAGAGCTGTGGAGGCTCGGTCATTGAATATATTCAAGGCTGAGATAGACACATTTTTGAATGGTAAGGGTGTGAAGGGTTATGGGGAACAGGCAAGAAAGTGGAGTTGAGTCCAAGATCAGATCAGCCATGATCTTATTAAATGATGGAGCAGGCTCAAGGGGCCAAATGGCCTACTCCTGCTCCTATTTCTTATATTAAGTTGGTGCTGTCTCTCTGGGGGAGGCTGCAGCATGTGCATTCAATATCTAGCCGTGTGGTTTGCAGGCAGGCTTCTGCTCATGTCCGACACCTAGCTGACCAAAAAAACCGCAGTAAGATAAATAACATGCTGATAAAGAAGATACAGGAGAACATAGAAATCGAATGAGAGATGTAAATCTGACGATCTTGCGCACCCCCTTTGTCTAGTGACAACAGTTTTAATATCTATTTTCTAAAGCACTTGGTCAATGTACCAATGTTAACAAACATTTCTTGGTGAATTAGTTGTAATTCCCAGGTCACAATGCACGTAACTGTATTCAACAGCTTTTGCATTTCCATCAATATAGACAATAAATGTTTTCTAAAATATACGAGGTGTATAAAATTACGAGGGGCCTAGATGGAGTGGAGCAGGGAGGTCAGGGGGTATTGATTTCAAGTAATTGCTAGTATGATTAGAGGGGATTTGAGACCATAGCGCACTGGTTCCGGGCTAGGGTGAGTCGAAGAGTTATGAGGCGTTTGTTTATCCCGCAATGCGAGTCCCTAAGATGCCCAACAAGTTCACGGTGGAGCCCACGTCATGGAGGTGGTGGTGTTCTTCTGGTTTACCTTTCCAGAAGGTGTAACCACCACCTAGTTTTTTTGAGCCCACCGGGTCTCACTTACGGCGGCGATGTCTATGTTGAAACGTCGGCGCTCCCGGGAAATGATGCCGATGCGACATTCCGGTTCGTCGCTGTTGGGGTTGTCCATGAGGGTCCTGATGTTCCAGGTCCCGACCTTCATTTTAAAGGGTGGAAGATGCTTGTGCATGAGTTCTTTTAACGTGGGGTGGCCGTTGCACATGTGGAAATGTATTTTTATCTAAGCTGATACCACACGGTATTTTTGTGCCCTTTTTCAATATATAACAAAATGGAGTCCTGGTCCTTCCAGAAATTTCTGCATAAAGCAGTCGGCTTGCATAAACAGCTAAACCTGGCTTGAAAGGGCTGATAGCCACCAGACAGCTAGGAGGCAAGTCCTGCTGAGACAAGTACCCCCCATGGTGCTCTCCTATTGTCTATACAACACCAGTTGCAATCCACCCCACCCTTTTCGAAGTACTCAAACCACCAGCCATTATCGCTTGTAGAGACCTCATCCATTTGATGCAAAAAGATAACTGACTAGGAAACTGGATTGCCTTTGGACCAATTATCTCTGTATATTTCGGTGTTGGCACAAACCACGCAAGTCTGGTAAGGCAGGCAATGACCATCCTTATCTTTCACCAATGAATATAAAGATGCTAGAACCTCGATTTAAAAAAAAATCAAGTCCCAATTTAAAAGCTGTAAGCATCTCGCACTCTCTCAACCAACTTTCTATCAAAAGAAGTTGACCATTATTTTTAGTCCCAACTTCTCCAAGACAGCTCGTTTTGCTTGGCCAGACAGCAGCATCAGTGTGCTGGCTTTGGGCATTACATTGCTGAAGGCAGTTGCATGATTTCAGAGACAGAATCATAGCCTACACAATGTGGACCTACAATTCTGTTGCAAGGACAAGGCAGACAGTGTTAGCCATGTCAGTGGAGGAAGTTGACACATGGATTGCAGTTGCAATTAATAGAGCCCTGGTGAGACCGCACTTGGAGTATTGTGTCCAGTTTTGGTCTCCTTACCCAAGGAAGGATATACTTGCCACAGAAGGAGCACAACGAAGGTTCACCAGACTGATTCCTGGAATTGGGGCGATTGTCCTATGATGAGAGATTGAGTAGACTAGGCCCGTGTTCTCGAGAGTTTAGAAGAATGAGAGGTGATCTCATTGAAACATACAGATTTCTTACAGGGCTGGACAGGGTAGATGCAGGGAGGATGTTTTGTCCTGGCTGGGAAGTCAAGAACCAGGGATCAGAGTCTCAGAATAAGGGGGTCAGCCATTTAGGACTGAGATGAGGAGAATTTTCTTCACTCAGAGGGTGGTGAATCTTTGGAATTCTCTATCCCAGAGGGCTGTGGAGGCTCAGTCGTTGAGTATATTCAAGGCTGAGATCGATAGATTTTTGAATATTAAGGGAATCAAGGGATATGGGGATAGGGTAGGAAAGTGAAGTTGAGGGAGATGATCAGCCATGATCTTATTGAATGGTGGAGCAGGCTCGAGGGGCCAAATGGCCTACTCCTGCTCCTAATTCTTATGTTCTTATGATGCCAATCTCGCCATCCAACCTGAATAAGCACCAGCGGAAAAGCACTTTATGTTGATCGCCTCCCTTTAATGTGATCTTTCGACTGAACCCCAGCTGTTCCACTGCCAACTCCCCAATCAGCACAACCAAAACCATTAATTAAATATTCAGGAACTGCTGAACTTCAATAAAAATACTTCTGCATCTGCTCAGATGCAGAAGTATTTCCGTATGTTGCACAGCCATGATACGGCACAAGTGGAAGATAAGAAATGAATTTTTCCAACAGTGGATGGGTTCCGACAGAAGTTCAGATTTAAACAATGGGATTTCTTTCCAATTTCTGCAAAAGATTTATTTCTAATGCTCCACTTGCACACCATGATTAGCTGTCGGATGAGCTGCATCAGCCAATACACTGTAGGAGGATTAGCTGGAGTTGCCAATTAATGCTACAACGGCTAATCTAACGGCACACAGACAAATAAGACCAGTGAGTAAGCAAGGATGCTGTCTTTAGATAAGCTCATTTACAGCACTGTAGAACAGTGTCACACTCTCTCCAATTACACCCAAATACAAACACACTTGGTATTCAACACAAGGATTGCTGGAATGTGGACAAGTCCGCTCTCCAAATCAATCAGCTCCCTAAGTCGACCACTTGCCCAGTTTTATAGGCGATTGATTTAGTGAGGCTCATGTATCGGACGTCAGTCGCTCGGTATTTCTGTACATAGAGCAATGACTCATCGCCTGACCAATAACTAAAACCCTAACCACAAGGGATATTTACACCATGCCATCGGCACAGTTAGTACTGACCAACGTTCCCTCTGAGTTGCATGACCCCGCAGCAGTCTGCCAGTCCCGTACAGCTCGGAACGGCTATTCAAATATGACATTTTTCAATTGCGCGAAACTTAGAATGGGCCACGCAGCCAGTTAAAGAGACCGCGCACCCAAATAAAAATGAGGAGGAACATTGGTCGTGACTGGGATGATAATCTTATTCGCCCTGCAAGTATTGGTCAATAGGGAATGATGCTGGCAACAGCGACTGAGAAGCTGACGGCTTAACTTTGTTCCCCCGATAATATCTTCCTTTAGATGACGGGCTTTATTCTTTTAATTAAAATGTATTTCTGGCATGCACAAGAGAAATGAACTGAATAAACCCCCAAGGACATAACTTCTCATTCAGCAACACGTGACCTTCCACTCCCATGCCCTTTCACCATTCCCACATGACCGCTTTCAAATCCTCAACAACAGGATCAGATTAAAACTAATTAACTCGTGCCTGGGTTTTCGTTTTTTGCAAAAGAAAATAGAGGGGATGATTTTTAAAAAGATTGCTCAGATCGTAATTCAGATGTGGCCCCATGACAAAACGCAGTCATTTGCTGAGGGGAGGATCTACAAATTAAGACAATTTAAAACAAGGACTGAGATTGTTACTGTAACAAACTATTGCTCAAGGAACATTACTTGATCTCCCCCGCCCCCCACAGCTCCCCAAAATACTCTTCCAAAGCATTGCTTCCTTTGACTCAAACTTTAAACTCCTCTCTCCGAAACCACTCTTACAATCTCACGTCCAGCTGCCTAATCTTTTACCTGTCAATTTTAACGTGTGTCACTGGTGGTACTCCAGAGAATAATCTGCTTTATGTCTTTCTCCCTAGCTGCATAGTCCTGTGCAAAAGCCTGTTCCTGAACCTTAACAACATACTTAGTTCCCAAACAATAATCACCAGCTGCTCAAGCCAAGCTCCCAGAAGTTGGTCCACACACTACTCAATGTCTTTCACCCAGACTCATGGCGCATCATCACCCAAAATAATACAATGTTTCTAATTTCCTTCAGAAATGGCATTCCAGGTCCGATCTTCGACCACCCTCTCTCTTTCCCGAGGGGGGAGAATTTGCTCCCCTCCCTTCGGCCTGAACCAACTGGCACCCTTTCTCCATCTGGCTGCAGCCTCCCAACCTTCCCTCTACCCCCCACCTTCTGTCACAAACACGCCCGGTCTATAGAACATTTGTTGCTAAACTTCTTGCTCTGCCTATGTACCGGGGAATGAATTCAAGGGCTTTCTCATCGAGAGCAATCCAGTGTTCAAGTGACAATTTTAAGACTATCAAGTCCAAGTGTGTTTATCCTGCGCCCCGCCCAGGTAAGTGGAGTATTTACACATCTCATTTCAAATGGGCACGCACGTTTAAGGATGTAGTTATTTGCACTAGAAAATGTTCTGATTGGCTCTATATGATCACATGTCCTGATTGTTGATTGGTCCCTTTGGAATATAAGATACACCCAGAAGTTTCTCTGGAATGTGTAATTGGAAGCGCCCAGCCCAAGTTCTGAGTGACTTTGCAAAGTGTAATCTGAGCCATTCTGACCAGACCCCAGACAGAATAGAGCTCCCCAATCCCAGCACAAGAATCCCCCGCAGCCGAAGGTCATGCCTCACCCAGCCCAAGTTCCTTACCACCCCAACCAAAGTTCATGCCCCACTCCAGCCTAAATTCCTAAATAACCCACACAGTTTAGTTATTGAACAAAACATAGTTAAAAGTTAAAATCGCTCACCCTTCAGCTTTTGACAAAAATAACTGCACATAGCTGTTTTTGTTTGAATGGGTGGAAGAAACAATGAATTGGCGGGGCTTTCACTGTCGGAAACATTTCAGTTGAGCCTTAAGCGGAGGCTCCACCTGCTCATTCCAGTGATACAGGTAGACATAAAAGATCCCATGGTACTATACTAAGAGGAGTTCCAGTCCATAGTCCTCCCTCAACCCACACCACAAAGTAACCAACCATTTGCTGTTTGTGGAATCTTGCTGTGTGTAAATTGGGATGTGTTTACCTTTCTAAAAGTAACAATTTCAAAAATAATTACGCAAGACTTTATCCAAGTCAAATTCCTTTTCTTTATCACCTTTCACTCAATTACTTCGAAGCAGAGAGAAATTTCAGTACGCTAATTGAGGCGAAACTTTCACACATGCAATTCCACTCCGGAACTTGTCATATTTTGGAAACCCCTGCTGTTGAACGTAAGCATCACATTTCTAATAGATTCCTTCCTACTTTGCCTTTAATTTCCTCCTTTCTCCCCTTCCCCGCAAATGTTGCGCTATTTCATCCGAGAAGCCAGACAGGAGACCTAGCCCCCGACATGTAATACCATTCTCAGTCTGGCTGGTGGGAGAGGTCTGGGATTTTTAACCTCTCCTTTTCTTTCTTTCACTCAAAACTAAGCTCCTTGCGCCTCTTCTCAGTGCCACGCTGACCGCATAGCTGAGCTGGGGGGGACCTCATCGCTTGAGGGGACTGCAGGTTACGTGCTCGCACCGTTACTCTAGTCCGGTAGGCTGGCGTTCCATTACATAAGAACATAAGAATTAGGAGCAGTAGGCGGCCATTTAGCCCCTTGAGCCTACTTCGCCATTCAAGATCATGGCTGATCTTCTACCTCAACTCCACTTTCCTGCACTGTTCCCATATCCCTTGATTCCCTTAATATCCAAAACCTATCAATCTCTGTCTTGAATATGCTCAACGACTGAGCTTCCAGAGACCGCTGGGGTAGGGAATTTCACAGGTTAACAACACTGAGTGAACAAGTTTCTCATCTCAGTCCTAAATGGCCGACCCCTTATTCTGAGATTATGAGCCCTCGTTCTAGACTCCCCATCCAGGGGAAACATCCTCCCTGGATCCACTGTGTCAAGCCCTGTAAGAATTTTGTATGTTTCAATGAGATTACCTCTGATTCTTCTAAACTCTAGAGAATTTAGACCTAGTCTACTCAATCTCTCCTCAGGACAATCCCCCCCACTCCCTCTATGGCAAGTATATCCTTCCTTAGGTAAGGAGACCAAAACTGTACACAATACTCCAGGTGCGGTCTCACCAGGGCCCTATACAATTGCAGTAAGACGTCATTACACTTGCACTCAAATCCTCTTGTAATAAAGAGCAATATACCACTGGCTTTCTTAATTGCTTGCTGTACCTGCATGTTAACTTTCAGTGATTCATGTAGAAGGACACCCAGGTGCCTCTGAACACCAACATTACACTGCTTATACAAATGCATCTCGACATTAAGTTGAAGATCCCTATTAAAATTTGAAGAGGCTATGGGAAGAGAAACATGCAGGTTTTGTGATTAAGGTTAGTGCACCAACAGCTACCTTGAGGGGAAAAAAAAATACACACACACAAATGCGAAAAGTTAAACAGCATTAAGAACCATGCCATTGAAGCCCATGTAAGTGAACTCCAAAAATACTGCCAATACAAAGGCTATCCTCCACTGAGCTATTCTTACCGGGGTTCTTGACCAGTCAGCCTGAGAATAGCATCATAAAACAATGCAGGTACTGTATGACTGACAGCAATCCAGTACTGATGCAAAATAGGGTTGGAACGAAGCTTTACATTTGGGCGTCTCATTGCCCGTTCTAAAGGATTCATCTTGAAGGACATATTTACATGATACTCTGCAGAGAAAATAAGTATTACTGTTGTTTTGAATGAAGCGTACCTTACACTAGTGGGGTAGTGAAGATTTAAAGGAAAAATTCCAGGCTTCAAATTAAAAGTCACAAAATCATTCCTCCCATTTCATCGACAAATCAACAGGTTCCAAAATGCAGTTTTGCATTCAGGCATTAGTTGCATCAAATTAGGTGCCACCATTATATCAATTGGGGAAACATCGAAATGGTCTTTTGTTACATTTCTTCAAACAAAAATTGGTACACTTGCAATTAAAGTTAAACGGTGGCTTTCTGGGCACGTGTGACTCTCCTGTGCTCTGGTGAAAGTTAAATAGAATTGAAAGACACAGAGTTCATCGCGTCCACCCACAGGACATTATAATCAAGCGACAGTGGAAAACAATTCACTTTCAAAACTGCTCTTCCCCCATCCCCACAACTTAAGACTGGAATTTGCCCCAGGACTATCACATTGGGGTGCATTAAATACGAGCATTTTGAAGCCTGAAAACTTCCTTTAAATATGTTAACAACTCCCAGACATTTCCAAGTTCCAATGATTTTAACAGTAGCTTAAATGAGAACATTTACTTGTGCACCAGCCTTGCAGAAAATCAGACACACTCTCTGACGGATCTCCAGTCAGTATTATGGCTGCTAAAATTAGGCATCCTAACTGCGTAGGTCCTGCTGCACATCAAATGGTTAGACGGAGACTATAGCTCAAGGGGTTCTGGGGTAGAACAAAAAGACGGGCTTTTTGAAAAGACACATATTGGTTCAGTTAAGGGTACAAGTACAGGGTAAAGCTAGCCACCATTACCTTGGTTTTCTTCCAGTAAGCCTGAGGTAGACATCATACAGGAATGCTGGGGCCTTATGGCTTACAGCAATCCAGTAGTGATAGATCAAGTGATTGGAGGTTAGATTTACATTGGGCCGTCTGAAGGCCTGCTCGAGAGGATTCCTCTTGAAAGTGGATATTACATGGTACTCTGAGGAAGAAAAGTTGCATGACAGTATAACGATTTTTTTTTAAGCATCTGCTCAAAACCTCTAGTGAGGTCAACAAAGGATTTAGGGCTGTAAAGGAAGTATCAGACCCACTGCACAAATTTCCTTTGGTCACCACAAAGTGATTCTACTGCCAGAAATTAGCAACATGATTTTACTGGGCAATCAACAGACTGCTTGATCGCAGCCATT
The DNA here is from genome assembly GCF_044704955.1 of Pristiophorus japonicus. NCBI lineage: Eukaryota > Metazoa > Chordata > Chondrichthyes > Pristiophoridae > Pristiophorus > Pristiophorus japonicus. The sequence goes on along the minus strand of NC_091990.1, from coordinate 109,901,005 downwards.
TGCCGATCAGTTGACATTGGTGATCTAAACAAACATCTGATTATTTGTTCCGCCATTGTCAAAAACGGACAAGGATTAAAAAAAGTGTTTGAATGGATATATGAAGCAGTGCGACTTTACTAGGTTCTGGCTGTACTACCACATGATTTATGTTCATTTGGAAAAAATAAAATCAGACCAAGTCAGAACGAAGCAGCTCTAGTCTTTGAAAACTATATCTGGACTGGAATTTTTTTTTCTAAGAGTGTAATGCCAAATTGACCATCCAATATAGAGGCAACAGGGTGTTTAACAGCTCAGTACACCCATTGCCATAGGAAATGAAGCAAGATGTTTGTACACCAACCACACACCCAAATACAACAGGACTTTTAACACGTAATCCCACCAGCTGCAGAGTCACTAAATAAAATACATCAAACTGTAGCAGTAGAATATGCAGACCATATTATCACAGAGGCGGCTGCAAGCATAGTAAAACACTGGTTCGGCCCCAGCTGGAGTACTGTGTCCAATTCTGAGCACTGCACTTTAGGTAGGATATGAAGGCTTTGGAGAGGGTGCAGAGGAGATTTACTAGAATGTTTCCAGGGAAGGGAGAATTACAGTTATGTGGATAGACTGGATAAGCTGGGGTTGTTCTCCTTGGAGCAGAGATGGCTAAGAGGAGATTAGCTCGAGGCGTTTAAAATCATGAAGTGTTTAGATAAAGATAAACGGTTTCCAATGGTTCAAGGGTCGGATAACCAGAGGGCACAGATTTAAGGTGATTGGTAAGAGAACCAGCATATGTTTGTTTAGTTCATTTTCTTCTGTGGTCATTGGCATGTATCTTTGATGCTTTATGATTTATTGGTAGCATACATGGAATGTCATGATAAAAGGTAAAATTGGCACAAGAGATGTGAGTGAGCCACTGTATAACAGGTCAACTGACGTGAGCAGTTCTCGAGTGTCGCCGCCAGTTGTGGTCAGAGTGAGCAGCCACTTTGCGAGGAGGAGAATGCCGCACAGGAAGAAAGCATCCCAACAAGGTGAAGTGGAAGCCTAGTGTGTAAATGGACAGTGATCGAAAGAGGCAGTGCAATCACATATTTCCTGTAATGTGGTGACCAGAACTGCAAAAGGAACATACCACTGCAAGGTACAGTGCAAGCCGGTCCGGGAGGGCGATGGCTGTGAAGAGGGCGACTGGATTGGACGTCGGTGATTAGAATGTGGCCAGGTTCAGCAGGAGCAGCGAGAGATTATAGAGCGGTGAGGTCGGGGCAAAGGAGTGGCGTGAATTCAGGACCCAGGAGAGGCGTGGGCCCAGGAGCAGCACGGGCCAGCCCACACTGCGATATGTGTGCGTACTAGGTCCGTGCAGCAGAGCTGGTTTCCAATCGTCTTGGTTAAGACCGAGCTCTGTCAAGCCTGTGTAGTGGCTGGTGTGCAACGGCCACCACATGTTAAAAAAATTCAAGCACAGGCATCTTCCACCCTTCAATATGCAGTTCTGGACCTGGAATATTAGGTTCTTCATTAAAACACTTGTGAACTCATCCTTTTTTGGCGTGGAAGCAAGTCATCCTCAATACAAGGGATTGCCTAAGAAGAACAGGTCAAACTGGCTTTTGGATAGTATGATGTCTCAGCTCTCATACTGGTAGTGTGAAGTATGATGTTTCAATAAAGTCCAAATACTGCATTGCTACAACTAAGTGTGTGTGTAATCTGGCATTTAAAGTAACGAGACAAAAAGGAGCAAGAAAGCAGTTCAACAGTGTACACACACACACACGAATATTTGATGCATTACCCCTGTAACACTACTCAGAAGTATTCATTATAGAAGATACTGACTTTTCCTTTGAAGAACTTCATTTTTTGCTTTGAAATAGATCATTTAGGTCTTGTCTGAAATTGCAACATGCTTTAGAAGCCCACTTCATTTGACCATTGCCACCCTTGGTCTTAAGTTATACAAGCTCTAGTTTCATCTCCAAATGGAATCAAAATATCTAACCTCAGAATGTAGTTTAAAAGATGTGCTTATCGAGATGAGTATTTTTTTTTATATACCCATCATTCCACGATCTACTCTCCGTAACTTGAGCTCAGCCAAAACTCAGCTGTCTGTGTCCTAATTCGCACCAAGTCCCGCTCACCCATCTCCCCCCATGCTCACTGACCTACATTGGCTCTAGGTTAAGTAACGCCTCGATTGTAAAATTCCCATCCTCGTTTTCGAATCCCTCCATGGCCTCGCTCCTCCCTATCTCTAATCTCCTCCAACCCCACAACCCCCCACAATCTCCAAGCTCCTCTAATTCTGGCCTCTTGTGATTGTCATCGCTCCACCATGAGTGATCGTGCCTTCAAGATGTCTCTCTCCTCCCTTAAGCTAGTTAAAACCTACCTTTCTGACCATCTGCCCTACTATCTCAGTCTGTGGCTCGGTGTTAAATTTTGCTTGATAACGTTCCTGTGAAGTACCTTGGGATGTTTTACCACATTAAAGGCGCTATATAAATACATGTTGTTGTCATTGGATGCGACATTCCTTCAAGTACAACTTGTGCTCTGGGTCCTACATCACCCGCTTCAATCACAATCACACTCTGCGTCTGAGGCATAATTAATTTTTCATTTTAATCGATGCAGTTTAGCAAAAAGACAGGTTGCATCTAATTTGGGGGGGGGGGGGGGGTTGAGTAGAAGGGACAGTTTTAGGATTCTGACATTGCCACCTACTGAGAAAGTTTGATGTATTTAAAGTGCATATGGAGTTAAGAAAATTACATCTGTAGCAGCATGTAAATGAGTGACCATTGTACTCATAAGCCAACATCGCTGTAAAACTTTTTGGTTGGACTTGAATTCTGCCAATTTTGAAGAGCAGCATGGAGAGATCACGCGCGAGGAACCACCACCTTTAAACCTAGTGTGCACCGAAGAACAGCATCAACACAAAGAAAAACAGGTTGGAAACAGCACGGTTGACACAAGTCTATCTTGTGCCCCAATCAGCTCGAGAAAATAGAATGCAGTAAGTAAAGAGATTCTCGGGATCAAAATTGCAATTGATTAAGAGTGGAGGAAAATAAATTGGAATCTTCTTTACTTAGTATTTCCGATATTCTACTTGCTGTGCATTTAGGCGTGAAACTGTACTTTGCGACCTCATTGTCTTATTAAAGCTGTAGTGGTGACTTTCTTTTCTGTACAAGCAGTGCCATGCAGGCAATTAGCCAGGAACTAACTGCACCGTCAATTGTTAAGGTTATTGAACTCCATATATAATTTAACTCCATGGGTCATGAAACAAAAACAGGTTTCCAACATCATGCACGGAAACTACCCAGGCATCAGGACGCTTTTGGTCGTTTCAATTCTCCTCTCTTGCTTCATTTCGATTAGAACATTGTAGAGAGCTGCTGTATGCATGGTTGACTATTCCAATACTACATTGCACCATGTTACACTAGGCAGCAATGCTACTGAACTAAAATTACACTGTGACTAAGTTAATCACAAGCATTTATGCAATGCAATGAGCATTTTAAAACAATAAACCACGTTTCATACCAACTTCACCCCAGTGGAAAGGGTTGGTGCCACCTGTAGTACAGTTGTAAACTAAGATGTTTCTTGGCCTGAAAGGTAAAATGAAAATGACATTTGGTACCTTTAATGTAGCAATTGACTTTGTTCTGAAAAAGTAAATGTAATTTCACCATCAGAATCTGAACAGTGCTCATCTTAAATCTCGCAATGGTTCAACCCTATAACCTAGGGTTGGGGGGGGGGGGGGGGGCGGGGGAAGAAATACAAGTGCCTCTGGAAGTTATTTTTTTTTAAAAACAAGAAATTTAATTTTAAAATCTACTGAAATTGCTGAAGAAACAGATTTTGCCATGAAAAGGGAAAGCAAAAATTTGAGCAACTCTGGGATGCATTGCATCAGTCATTGAAGGTTGGCATGCAGGTACAGCAGGCGGTTTAGAAAGCAAATGGCATGTTGGCCTTCATAGCGAGGGGATTTGAGTACAGGGGCAGGGAGGTGTTACTACAGTTGTACAGGGCCTTGGTGAGGCCACACCTGGAGTATTGTGTACAGTTTTGGTCTCCTAACTTGAGGAAGGACATTCTTGCTATTGAGGGAGTGCAGCGAAGGTTCACCAGACTGATTCCCGGGATGGTGGAACTGACCCATCAAGAAAGACTGGATCAACTGGGCTTGTATTCACTGGAGTTCAGAAGAATGAGAGGGGATCTCATAGAAACGTTTAAAATTCTGACGGGTTTAGACAGGTTAGATGCAGAAAGAATGTTCCCAATGTTGGAGGAAGTCCAGATCCAGGGGTCACAGTCTAAGGATAAGGGGTAAGCCATTTAGGACCGAGATGAGGAGAAACTTCTTCACCCAGAGAGTGGTGAACCTATGGAATTCTCTACCACAGAAAGTTGTTGAGGCCAATTCACTAAATATATTCAAAAGGGAGTTAGATGAAGTCCTTACTACTAGGGGGCTCAAGGGGTATGGCAAGAAAGCAGGAAGGGGGTACTGAAGTTGCATGTTCAGCCATGAACTCATTGAATGGTGGTGCAGGCTAGAAGGGCCGAATGGCCTACTCCTGCACCTAGTTTCTATGTTTCTATGCATGATGGATTTTTACCATTAACATCTTGGTGCTGCTGAGAACACAACAGAAACTAGTGGACAGGTACAAAAGCTAATTTAAAATGCTCATGGAATGTTGGCCTTTATCGCAAAGGGGCCAGAATGCAAAGGGGTGGAAGTTATGCTACAGTTATATAAAGTTATATTCAGTTACAGAAGACACCTCAAGTCGCTGGAGATATATCACCAATGACATCTCCGCAAGATCCTACAAATCCCCTGGGAGGACAGGCGCACCAACATCAGTGTCCTTGTCCAGGCTAACATCCCAGCATTGAAGCACTGACCACACTCGATCAGCTTCGTTGGGCAGGTCACATAGTTCACATGCCAGACATAGTTCGCATGCCAGACACAGACTCCCAAAGCAAGTGGTCTATGCGGAGCTAATTCATGCCAAATGAGCCAAAGGTGGGCAGCGGAAACAAGGACACCCTCAAAGCCTCTCTGAAAAAGTGCGACATCACCACTGACACCTAGGAGTCCCTGGCCAAAGACCACCCTAAGTGGAGAAAGTGCATCCGGGAGGGCGTTGAGCACTTCCGAGTCTCAACGCCGAGAGCGCGCAGAAATCAAGTGCAGGCAGCGGAAAGAGCATGCAGCAAACCAGTCCCACCCACCCCTTCCCTCAATGAATATCTGTCCCACCTGTGACAGAGTCTGTGGCTCTCGTATTGGACTGTTCAGCCACCAAAGAACTCACTTCGGGAGTGGAAGCAAGTCTTGCTCGATTCCAAGGGACTGCCTATGATGATGATGATATAAAGGTCTGGTCAGACCCCATCTCAAGCACTGTGTTCAGTTCTGGGCACTGCACCTCAGGAAGGATATATGGATGGGGTGCAGCGCAGATTCACCAAAAGGGACTAAAAGGGTTAAATTATGAGGGGTTGTATAGACTAGGCTTGTATTTCCTCAAGATTAAGAGTTCATCTAATCGAAGTGTTTAAGATTGAAGGAGTTGATCGGGTTGATAGAGAGAAACCATTTCCTCTGGTGGGGTGGTGCGGGGGAAAGAAAGAGTCCAGAACAAGGGGAACAACCTTAAAATTTAGAGCCAGGCCATCCAGGGGTGATGTCAGGAAGCACTTCTTCACACAAAGGGTAGTGGAAATCTGGAACTCGCTCCCCCAAAAAGCTGTTGAGGCTGGGGGCCAAGTGGAAATTTCACAACCAAGACCGATAGATTTTGAGGGTATTAAGGGATATAGAACCACGGTGGGGAGATGGAGTTAAGATTCAGAGTAGCCATGATCTAACTGAATGGCGGAACAGACTTGAGAGGTTGAATGACCTCTTCCTGCTCCTATGTTGAGGAGACACAAAGTGGTTGGCCTCCTGAGGCTGAATAGTTGACATGTACAACAACCCATTTCTTCTCCAAACACACAGATGGGGCAAGTACTTTGAACAAGGAGGATTCTCCAAGGAATTTCTTTCCCCTTTAGAGCTGCAGGAGCCACTTCAAGTTAAAGAGGAGTCACCTGTTGTACCTATGAACACCCGAATACCATGCGGCTGCCAGGGTCATGTTTATAACCACATCCACCGGAATCAGATCTGCCACGGCACTGTTTGACGCTCTCATTGTACGAAGAATTCCTTTTCCAGCCTGAAAGATAAGAACACAAGAACATGAGTAATAAGAGCAGGAGTCGGCCACACGGTCCCTCAAGCCTGCTCTGCCCTTCAATATCATGGCTGATCTTCGATCTCAACTCTATCTCCCGCCCGATCCCCATATCCCTCGATTCCCCTAGAGTCCAAAAATCTCAAGTCTTGAATATACTTATTGACTGAGCATCTACAGCCATTTGGGGCAGAGAATTCCAAAGATTCACCACCCTCTGAGTGAAGAAATTCCTCCTAAATGGTCGACCCCTTAACCTGAGACTGTGCCCCCTCATTCTAGTCTCTACAGCTGGGGATACAACCTCTCAACATCTACTCCGTCAAGCCCACTCAGAATCTTGTATGTTTCAATGAGATCACCTCTCAGTCTTCTAAACGCAACAGAGCTGCATTAGCAGATTGAAGTGGACAACAGCTGAATGTTGCGAAAGCATTACAGAAAAGTAGTTATGAAGATTTTAATCCAAGTATTTCCCATGCAAGTAAAATACAGGCTTTGAGATCATGAGTTGTACACAATTCCCTGCTGTGTACCCTTGGCTAGAGGTGCTGTCGAGGGAGCATGCAAAAATATTTACCCTTGTATTCTAGGTAAACGGTTAGTGTTTGAGAGATCAAAGACGACATAATATAATGGTAGTCTGAATAATAAATTAAAAAAAATATATGTTTTTTAATAATGTGATCATTCATGGGAAATGGCCACCGCTGGCAAGGCCAGCATTCATTGCCCATCCCCTATTGCCCCTGAGGTGGTGGTGGTGAGCCGCCTTCTTGATCTGCTGCAGTCCAGCGTAGCAGTTTTTTTATTACAACAGACTGGCTTGCTACTGGCCATTTTCAGAGAGCAGTTAAGAGTCAACCACATTGCTGTGGATCTGGAGTCACATATAGGCCAGACCGGGTAAGGACGGCAGGTTAGTGAACCAGATCGGTTTTTACAACAATCCGGTAGTTTCATGCGTCACCAATAATTAACTGAATTTAAATTCCCCAGCTTCCATGGTGAGATTTGAACTCATGTCCCTGGATCATTCGTCTAGGTGTCAGCTGTGGCTCCGTGGATAGAACTCTCACCTCGAAGTCAGAAAATTATGGGTTCAAGACCCACTCCAGAGACTAGAGCACAAAAAAAAAATCTAGTGCAGTGCTGAGGGAGCACTGCACTGTCAGAGGTGCTGCCTTTCGGATGAAACGTTAAACCGAGGCCCTGTCTGCTCTCTCAGGTTGGCATAAAAGATCCCGCGGCCACTTTTTGAAGAAGAGCAGGGGAGTTATCCCCAGTGTCCTGGGCCAATATTTATCCCTCAATCAACATAAAAAAAAACAGATTATCTGGTCACTATCAGCTTGCTTTGCGCAAATTGACTGCCGCGTTTCCATTACAACAGTGACTGCACTTCAAATGTACTTCGTTGGCTGTAAAGCGCCTTAGGACGTCCGGTGGTCGTGAAAGGCACTGTATAAATGCGGTGTCTGGATTACTAGTCCAGTAACAACCATTATGCTCCCCTACCCATGATATTTTTACAACCGAATTGACTTTTGACCTGTGGCTGCATTATTACATTGGGAGGGTTTTGCATGCAGTGTTTTTTTGCATGCGTCTTTAAACAAACAAATGTAAAACTGAAGAAAATTCGGTACCAGCAAAAGACCGTGTAACCAACGGAGACAACTTAGACCAAGCACGCCCAGCTAAAGCACTGTGGCAAGGGCAGAACCAAGCTCAATCCCCAGTCCACGATACATCGAATGAGGAATTGTAAGGTTGGCTTGCAGTAGCTTGCATCACAGGAGGGGCAACACTGGGCCAGAGAATAGTATCTGTGCGGTCGCTGGCACCCTACAGGGGCATGGCACCAATGTTCCCTCTAAGCCGCGCAGGAAAGGCCCCGCACAGGCTGCTCACCGGCTTCTGCGTTGTAAATTCGGTACGTGTGGGGAAATTTAAAGGGACCACACGCTAAAAGAAGCAGGCCACTCAGAACAAAGCGCAGCTTACAGGGAACATTGCACGGCAGCACCCAGAGAGCAGGCTCCTTTCTTCTCATCTGCACCCAGCAGACTGGGGAACAAAAAAGCACATTGGAAAAATAAAAAGGTGCAACTTACCTAAATACCCATCGAAAAATAAAGACGACAAAGAATTTCATCATGAAATTGACAAAGGGCCCCAAGTCGAATTGCTGTGGTGCTACAGAATCATTTTCTATTCATCGCGGATAATTCACGAAAACAATGCAATCATCAAACCTCCAGCACTTTCTCACGTCAATTGGTTTCTAAAACACTTTGCAGCTTTAGTAAGGACACTGGTAGATTTTATCGAGGAACAGTCTCGAGATCTCAAATACCGACATGGTAGAAGACAAATGACAACTTTGCATCTTTGTTGGTCTTGCTGATTACTATGAGGTAATGCTACCACAGTAGCTGATGTATTGAAATGGATCTCTATGGCGGCATTAGTAAATAGGGTATTGGGTTATAAGACACAGCACTTTATTTTGTAACTGAACACAGTATGCAATGGATAGTCTGTTTTTATGCAACAGATTTGAGAACCAAGGAATTGATGTAACTTAATATTACTCACAGCAATGAAAAGCCCACTGGGTCCATTGAAATTATCAATCCAACCCTGTTTGCAGAAGAGACAAGAAGGGATTAAAAAATATCTTAAGTGACTACCTCATTAAATATTTCCTAAAATACATTTCAGGTACAATAATTATTGAGTAATAAAAATATAAACGGTAGTAAAAGAACACTCCTACTGATAAAGAGCAGACATCAAATGCATGGTGAAATATCTGAAAGGGGCATATGGATCATAACGAGTGTTCCTAAAGTTACACAGCATTGGAAACTTTAAAAACATTTATTCACGGGATGCGGGCGTCGCTGGCAAGGCCAGCATTCATTGCCCATCCCTAATTGCCCTTAAAATGGTGGTGGTGAGCAGTGTCGTGTGTCGCAGCGATTTGGTACAACTGAGTGGCTTGCTAGGCTATTTAAGGGCAGTTAAGCATCAACCACATTTCTGCAGGACTGGAGTCACATATAGGCCAGACCGGGTAAGGATGGCAGAATTCCTTCCCTAAAGGACATTAGTGAACCAGATGGGTTTCTACGACAATCCGATCGTTTCATGGTCACCATTATTGACACTAGCTTTTTATTCCAGATTGATTTAACTGAATTGAAATTCTCTGTGGCGTGATTTGAACTCTGGATCATTCGTCCAGACCTCTAGATTATTGGCCCAGTAGCATAACCACTATGGTAACGTAACCTTAAGCAACGAATAACAGTGGACAAAAAAGTTGGACCACTCTGTCACAGCGAGTTAGCAGAATAACTTACAGTGGTCAACTTCCACTAAACCCTGAAAACGGGACCGCAGGAAAATACTGCGGGAAAGGTTCCAAACTGCGGCCACATGGAGACCACATGCTTTGGCAATCTGACCACCAAAGTCCAGGAAACTAAATGCTGCTTGACTTTACTTCCTCACTCTCTTCTTTGCCCCCTTGCGATGTCATGGGCCTGGAAGTTTAGAAATGGCTGCTCAAAGCACGATTGCCTCAATGGTGGGCAATCCTAAATCCAAACAGCAAAATCTGCAATTTCAGATATATGCACATTAACGGGAGCATGGATTAAAATGTTAAGAGGTCTGCAAACAATGTTCCCACAAAGCTAAAAACAGTAGAGGTCCAGGTACATAGATCATAAAAATGTCATGAACAGGTACAGAAAATAATCCAAAAGTCTAAAGTAATGCAAACCTTTATATCTAGAGGACTAGAATACAAGGCGGTAGAAGTGATGCTGCAGCTATACAAAGCTCTGGTCAGACCACACCTGCAGTACTGTGAGCAGTTCTGGGCACCACACTTTAGGAAGGATATATTAGTCTTGGAGGGAGTGCAGCATAGATTTACCAGAATACCCAGACTCCAATGGTTAAATTAGGAGGCGAGATTATACAAATTAGGATTGTATTCCCTAAAATTTAGACGGTTAAGGGGTGATTTGATCGAAGATTTCAAGATATTAGGGGAAACAGATAGGGGGAGAGAGAAACTATTTCCGTTGGTTGGGGATTTGAGGACCAGGGGGCATAGTCCAAAAATTAGAGTCAGACCTTTCAGGAGTGAAATTAGGAAACACTTCTACACGCAAAGGTTGGTAGAAGTTTGGAACTCTCTTCCACAAATGGTAATTAATAGAAACATAGAAACATAGAAAATAGGTGCAGGAGTAGGCCATTCAGCCCTTCTAGCCTGCACTGCCATTCAATGAGTTCATGGCTGAACATTCAACTTCAGTACCCCATTCCTGCTTTCTCGCCATACCCCTTGATCCCCCTAGTAGTAAGGACCTCATCTAACTCCTTTTTGAATATATTTAGTGAATTGGCCTCAACAACTTTCTGTGGTAGAGAATTCCACAGGTTCACCACTCTCTGGGTGAAGAAGTTCCTCCGCATCTCGGTCCTAAATGGCTTACCCCTTATCCTTAGACTGTGACCTCTGGTTCTGGACTTCCCCAACATTGGGAACATTCTTCCTGCATCTAACCTGTCTAACCCCGTCAGAATTTTAAATGTTTCTATGAGGTCCCCTCTCATTCTTCTGAACTCCAGTGAATACAAGCCCAGTTGATCCAGTCTTTCTTGATAGGTCAGTCCCGCCATCCCGGGAATCAGTCTGGTGAACCTTCGCTGCACTCCCTCAATAGCAAGAATGTCCTTCCTCAGGTTAGACGACCAAAACTGTACACAATACTCCAGGTGTGGCCTCACCAATGCCCTGTACAACTGTAGCAACACCTCCCTGCCCCTGTACTCAAATCCCCTTGCTATGAAGGCCAACATGCCATTTGCTTTCTTAACCGCCTGCTGCACCTGCATGCCAACCTTCAATGACTGATGTACCATGACACTCAGGTCTCTTTGCACCTCCCCTTTTCCTAATCTGTCACCATTCAGATAATAGGCTGTCTCTCTGTTTTTACCACCAAAGTGGATAACCTCACATTTATCCACATTATACTTCATCTGCCATGCATTTGCCCACTCACCTAACCTATCCAAGTCGCTCTGCAGCCTCACAGCATCCTCCTCGCAGCTCACACTGCCACCCAACTTAGTGTCATCCGCAAATTTGGAGATACTACATTTAATCCCCTCATCTAAATCATTAATGTACAGCGTAAACAGCTGGGGCCCCAGCACAGAACCTTGCGGTACCCCACTAGTCACTGCCTGCCATTCTGAAAAGTACCCATTTACTCCTACTCTTTGCTTCCTGTCTGCCAACCAGTTCTCAATCCATGTCAGTACACTACCCCCAATCCCATGTGCTCTAACTTTGCACATCAATCTCTTGTGTGGGACCTTGTCGAACGCCTTCTGAAAGTCCAAATATACCACATCAACTGGTTCTCCCTTGTCCACTCTACTGGAAACATCCTCAAAAAATTCCAGAAGATTTGTCAAGCATGATTTCCCTTTCACAAATCCATGCTGACTTGGACCTATCATGTCACCTCTTTCCAAATGCACTGCTATGACATCCTTAATAATTGATTCCATCATTTTACCCACTACCGATGTCAGGCTGACCGGTCTGTAATTCCCTGTTTTCTCTCTCCCTCCTTTTTTAAAAAGTGGGGTTACATTGGCTACCCTCCACTCCATAGGAACTGATCCAGAGTCAATGGAATGTTGGAAAATGACTGTCAATGCATCCACTATTTCCAAGGCCACCTCCTTAAGTACTCTGGGATGCAGTCCATCAGGCCCTGGGGATTTATCGGCCTTCAATCCCATCAATTTCCCCAACACAATTTCCCGGCTAATAAGGATTTCCCTCAGTTCCTCCTCCTTACTCGACCCCCCGACCCCTTTTATATCCGGAAGGTTGTTTGTGTCCTCCTCAGTGAATACCGAACCAAAGTATTTGTTCAATTGGTCCGCCATTTCTTTGTTCCCCGTTATGACTTCCCCTGATTCTGACTGCAGGGGACCGACGTTTGTCTTTACTAACCTTTTTCTCTTTGCTGTGGGTCAACTGTTAACTTTAAATCAGAGATTGATAGCTTTCTGTTAACCAAAGGTATCGAAGATATGGGCCAACAGCAGGGATATGGAGTTAGGTCGCAGATCAGCCACGATCTTATTGAATGGCGCAACAGGCTCCAGGGGCTGAATGGCCTCCTCCTGTTCCGATGCTCCGAAGTTGTGCAGCCATCTGCAAGGCCCCGCACAGGCTGCTCATCGGCCTTTACATTGTAGGTACCGCGCCTGCGCAAAGATTTGAATAGGCCGCCCATTGGGGGAGGCAGAGCGGTTTACAGGGGACATTGCCTGCGAGGCTCTATAGTTTAACCCTAAGCCGACCAAGTACGCACAGAGCTTAGACATCCCTGCTTTACAGTACGTCTAGTGTCCCTGATATACTTGGCCCCACCATTGGCGGCCGTGCCTTCAGCTGCCTGGGCCCGGAACTCTGGAATTCCCTCCCTAAACCTCTCCGTCTCGCTCTCTTCCTTTAAGACTCTCCTTACAACTCTTAAAATGTCTTTGACCAACCCTGTCCTAATATCTTCTTTGGCTCGATGTCAAATTTTGTCATAATCGCTCCCGTGAAGTGCCTTGGGATGTTTTACTACTTTAAAGGCGCTATATAAATGCAGGTTGTTATCTTTGCCTTTAAGGAATTACCCCAAAACTTACAGGAAATGGTTCCTTCCAGCTGGCACCGACAATCGAAGGTCTGACAATTGCAACATTTAAGTTTCCACATTCTTGCTGTACAACATATTCTGCCATGGCTTTAGTATAGGTGTAGGTGTTTGGTCTCTCGCCAATTAGTTTTCTCGTAATGTCCTGAACGAGACCATCATCCATCCACCTGCGAAAAATTTAGAGTGATGAAAAATTTGAAGGCTTCAAAAATAAACTGTTCTGAACTACGTTTGAACAATGCTCAGTTTAAGAGCAATACTAAAATCGAGAAAAGCAGTAAGTAGTATTTATGTGGGGCATCAACCCCATGGAAATAAATCTCAATTTCAAACAGGCACCAAAATCTTCCATACTTACAAAGTAGAACACTACAGGTATTGCAATGAACGAAGGTCAAAGTAAAATTGAGAGAATTGTGCAGAACAAGTGCGCTTTGAAATCCAGCACTTATTGGCAATAAAACATGCGACTGAATTTACTTGTCTGTTTAAAAAAAAAGAACCAACAGCTAAAAGCAATTTCTAATCCAATATTATTCAAGCAAAACTGGAGGCCATCAACGTAAGATAGTCACCATTAAATCAAACAGGGAATTCAGAAGAAACTTCTTTACCCAAAAAATGATGAGAATATGGAACTCGGAAGTGGTTGAAGTGAATAGTATCTAAGGGGAGGCTAGATAAGCATGTAAGGGAATAGAGGGTTATGGTAGAGTTAGATGAGGCAAGCCAGGAGGCTCGAGTGAAGCATACATGCTGGCATGGATTGGTTGGGCCGAATGGCCTGTTTCTGTGCTGTATATCCTATATATTCCCAGAATCGACGGCAATGTTATTTTAAAATAGCTGTTGAAACCTTTTTGCACAACTTGGGAGGGAAGGGAAAAATGTGAAGACTAAATAAATGTAATACATTATAGGAAAACAAAACCTAACCAGTGAGCATTATTTTGTTTTATAAACCAACTGCAGAATAGAAATAAGACAGTAAACATACTCCAGAGCTTCAATCAATTTTTTAGGATCAACTGGAGGTGGATAAATGACCTCCTCAATGTGCTTGCGGTTGCAGTGTGCATACGCGGTGGAAACGTGAATGAAAACCTCGAGCTTCTTCATCAGCTGTGCGAAAGCAAGGAGCTGGCGGGTGGCGACTACATTCAACTGCATTGCGTCTCTGCAAGGGAAGAACATTGAAGTTAGTCACCAGACACTCAACACGCAACAATACAAGTATTGAAACGCACCGGCCAATACTTCACAAAATAGGCTCATTACAGAATAGGAACTCGTCTTGCATTTAATCTCCCCAACAGTTTTTAAAAAAATTCTAAATTGCAACAAAATACAAGTACATCCCCATAATCAAATCTATCCCGAGAACAAAGACAACCACGAGAATCAAGCATCAAAGCTCTGGGATGTAGAATCTTACAGGACAGAATGTGCAAAGATAAATTGCCCATTTATTTTGTGTCATCATGACCTTTTTGTTAACTCACCAGGATTGTAAAGCTGTTTAATGTAAATATCAAACTGCGTTTACAGCCTCTCAAATTTGGCCAACATGAATGTATAACAATGATATTACAGTCTTTTCAAAATGTTTTGTGGTACGAGATGTTTAAAGTCACCACTTTTTGGAATATATATCTAAAAAAAATGTATGCACATACACACCACTTACTTTTAAATCTGTAAAACTTCGACATTAAATCTTACAGCCCCCGAGCTCTCTGATCCAGAATTTTTGTGATGCTATGCCAATATTATAGATAAAACATTAGTTTGCCAGGTGGGGCTGGGCAGCAATGTTAGGTACAGGGCTGTGTCTACATAAAATTCCCCACTCATTCACGGGCGCAAGAGTTGATTTAAAGTCAGATGGGAGAAGCAGTTCCCATTCTCCTCAGCCCAGTGGACAAAAATTACATTGGGCAAGTGTACTTTTTTGGTGAAAATATTAATAAAGGACAACAGAATCGCTCGGCAGTTATAAAGTTGAAGACTGACTGCTGGTTTCCCAACCAGGTATTCTAAAATAGAATATTTCCAAGTCCTCCTTAACGTACAAAAGTCTTTCATAAAGGCACTGCTGTGTCGGAGTCACTACAAAAACATGTTCCTTTTTATAAAAAAGATGTGACTGCTGCCAATGAACCCGAAGCAGACTGTACCTGCGCGCTGCCGGATCGACACGGGCTGGGAGGAAGCGGGCTGCTTCACCAATGCAGGGCGGGAGCAGAAAAAATGCCAGGAGGGAGCAGGCCCAGAGAGCGGGGGCTGTGAGGAAAAATGCTGGTCCAAAATGCTCTTTGGATAAAAAAAAAAGTTTCCGGTTCCAAATTAATGCTCAGTATGTTTCTGCGCAACTTCTAGTCGTTGGCAGGAGTCACTCCATTTATAAAAACTGTATTCGCTGTGTAACAGCAAATGCACAAAGAACATAAGAAATAGGAGCAGGATTGGGCCATACAGCCATTCAATAAGATCAGGGGTGATCATCGACCCCCAACTCCACCTTCCTGCACTGTCCCCGTATCTCTTGATTCCCCTAGACTCCAAAAATCTATCGATCTCTGCTTTGAATATACTCAACGACTGAGCTTCCACAGCTCTCTGGGGTAGAGAATTCCAAAGATTCATGACCCTCAGAGTGAAGAAATTCCTCATCTCAATGGCCGACCTCTTATCCTGAGACAATGGCCCCCGAAGTTCTCGACTCTCCAGCCAGGGGAAACAGCCTCTCAGCATCTACCCTGTCAATCCCCTCAGAATCTAATATGTTTCAATGAGATCACTTCTCATTCTTCTAAGGGAACAGTAGTATAGTGGTTATGTTACTGGACTAGTAATCTAGAGGCCTGGACTAATGATCCAGAGGCAGGAGTTCAAATCCCACCACGGAGCTGGGAATTCAGTTAATTAAATAAATCTGGAATAATAAGCTAGTACAATATCAGTAACGGTGACCATGAAACTATCGGATTATCGCAAAAACCCATCTCGTTCACTGTTGTCTTTTAGGTAACGAATCTGCCATCCTGACCCGGTCTGGGCCGATATATGACTCCAGACCCACAGCAATGTGGTTGATTCTTAAATGCCCTCTGAAATGGCCTAAGCAAGCCCCTCAGTTGTACATAAGCGCTACGAAAAACAGTAAGAAAAAAATTAGACGGACCACCCGGCACCGACACCGGCTACAGAAACGACAACAGCACACCCAGCCCAGTCGACCATGCAAAGTCCTCCTCACTAACATCTTTGGACGGAGCTGTCCCACACACTAGTCAGACAACAGCCTGACATAGTCATACTCACAGAATCATACATTTAGCCAATGTCCCAGACTCCTCCATCACCATCCCTGGGTATGTCCTGTCCCACCGGTATACAGTCGGGAGGAAGCGGCCTTGGCTTCAGGTCAAACAGGGACAAGGAAACCTCCTGCTGATTATCACCTACCGCCCTCCCTCAGATGAATCAGTACTCCACCATTTTGAACACCACTTAGAAGAAGCACTGAATGTACTCTGGCTGGAGGACTTCAATGTCCATCACCTCGGTAGCACCATTACTGACCGAGTTAGCCCAGTCCTGAAGGACATAGCTGCCAGACTGGTCCTGCGGCAGATAGTGAGGGAACCAACACGAGGGAAAAACCTACTTGATCTTGTTCTCACTAATCTACCTAGCGCAGATGCACCTGTCCACGACAGCATTGGTAGCAGTGACCAACACACCGTCATTGTGGAGACGAAGTCCCATCTTCACACTGAGGACACCCTCCATCGTGTTGTGTGGCATTATCATCGTGCTAAATGGAATAGATTCAGAACAGATCTAGCAGCTCAAAACTGGGCATCCATGAGGCGTTGAGGGCCATCAGCAGGAGTATAATTGTATTCCACCACAATCTGTAATCTCATGACCCAGTAGATCCCTCACATTGCCACTACCACGAAGGCAGGGAACCAACCATGGTTCAATGAGGAGTGCAGAAGAGCATGCCAGGAGCAACACCAGGCATAGCTAAAAATGAGGTGCCACCTTGGGGGAAGCTGCAACACAGGACTACATGCATGTTAAACAGTGGAAGCAGCATGCTATAGACAGAGCTAAGCGATCTCACAATCAACGGATGAGATCAAAGCTCTGTAGTCCTGCCACATCCAGTAATGAATGGTGGTGGACCATTAAACAACTAAAGGGAGGAGGAGGCTCCATGAACATCCCCATCCTCAAATATGGCGGAACCCAGCACAAGTGCAAAATACAAGGCTGCATTTGCAACCGTCAGTGGTGAGTGGATTACCCATATCGGCCTCCTCCTGAAGGCCCCACCATCACAGAAGCCAGTCTTCAGCCAATTCGATTCACTCCATGCGATATCAAGAAACGGCTGAGCGCAGTGGATACAGCAAATTGGTCTCGACAACATCCCAGCTGTCGTGCTGAAGACTTGTGCTCCAGAACTAGCCACACCTCTAGCCAAGCTGTTCCAGTACAGCTACAACACTGGCATCTATCTAATCTCACGCTCAACAAGCTCCCCGCTGGAGTGGAACTAAACTATAGAACTAATGGGAACCTGTCCAACCTTCGTCACCTCAAGGCTAGATCCGTCCCATCCTCTGTTGTCAAACTACAGTACTCTGACGACGCTTGCGTCTGCGCACAGAGGCTGAACTACAAGCCATCATCAACATCTTCACCAAGGCGTACAAAATCATGGGCCTTACACTAAACATCCGTAAGACAAAGGTCCTCCATCAACCTGACCTTGCCACACAGCACTGCCCCCCGATCATTAAAATCCACGGCAGGCGTTGGACAACGTGCACCATTTTCCATACCTCGGGAGCCTACTATCAGCAAGGGCAGACATCGACAACAAGCTCCATCGGCGCAGCCTTCGGTCGTCTGAGGAAGAGAATGTTCGAAGACCAGGACCTCAAATCTGCCACCAAGCTTATGGTCTACAGGGCTGTAGTGATACCTGCCCGCCTATATGGCTCAGAGACGTGGTCCACACAGTAGAAACCTCAAAGTGCTGGAGAAATGCCACCAACGCAGCCTCCGCAAGATCCTGCAAATCCACTGGGAGGAGACGCACCAGCGCCAATGTTCTCGATCAGGCCAACATCCCCAGCATCAAACACTGACCGCACTCGACCAGCTCCGTTGGGCGGGCCACATCGTCCGCATGCCTGACACGAGACTCCCAGAGCAAGCGCTCTATTTGGAACTCCTACACGGCAAATGAGTCCCAGATGGGCAGAGGAAACGTTTCAAGAACACCCTCAAAGCCTCCCCACCAACACCTGGGAATCCTTGGCCAAAGACCGCCCTAAGTGGAGTACGAGCATCCGGGAGGGCACTGAGCACCTCGAGTCTCGTTACCGAGAGCATGCAGAAAACAAACGCAGGCAGCGGAAGAAGCGTGCGGCAAACCAGACTCCCCCACCCACCCTTTCCTTCAACCACTGTCTGTCCCGCCTGTGACAGACTGTAATTCCTGTATTGGACTGTACAGTCACCTTTTAGAGTGGAAGAAAGTCTTCCTCGATTTTGAGGGACTGTCTATGATTATGATGATGATGATCTATCCAAAAATGTGGAAAACTGCCCAGGTATGTCCTGTCCACTAAAAGGACAAATCTAATCTGTCCAATTACCGGCCCATCAGTCTACGCTCAAACATCAGCAAAGTGATGGACGGTGTCGTCAACAGTGCTGTCAAGCGGCACTTAATCACCAATAACCTGCTCACCGGTGCCCACTTTGGGTTCCGCCAGGTCCACTCGGATCCAGACCTCATTACAGCCTTGGTCCAAACATGGACAAAAGAGATAACTTCCAGAGGGGAGGTAAGAGTGACTGCCCTTGAAATCAAGGCAGCATTTGACCGAGTGTGGCATCAAGGAGCCCTCGTAAAACTGAAAGTCAATGGGAATCAGGGGGGAAACTCTCCGCAGGCTGGAGTCATATCTAACAAAAAGGAATACTGTTGTGGTTGTTGGAGGTCAATCATCACAGCCCCAGGACATTGCTGCAGGAGTTCCTCAGGGCAGTGTCCTTGGCCCAACCATCTTCAGCTGCTTCATCAATGACCTTCCCTCTATCATAAGGTGAGGAGTGGGGATGTTCGCCAATGACAGCACAGTGTTCAGTGTCATTTCCAACTCCTCAGTTAATGAAGCAGTCCAAGCCGACATGCGGCAAGACCTGGACAATATACAGGCTTGAGCTGGTAAGTGGGTCATTTTCTGATTTGCAAAGTGACTAGTAGGGTGCCGCAGGGATCGGTGCTGGGTCCTCAACTATATACAATCTATATTAATGACTTGGATGAAGGGACCGAGTGTAATATAGCCAAGTTTGCTGATGATACAAAGATGGGTGGGAAAGCAAATTGTGAGGAGGACACACAAAATCTGCAAAGGGATATAGACAGGCTCAGTGAGTGGGCAAAAATTTGGCAGATGGAGTATAATGTGGGAAAATGTGAGGTTATCCACTTTGGCAGAAATAATAGAAAATCAAATTATGATTTAAATGGAGAAAAATTGCCAAGTGCTGCAGTAGAGAGAGACCTGGGGGTCCTTGTGCATGAAACACAAAGTTAATATGCAGGTACAGCAAGTAATCAGGAAGGCAAATGGAATGTTGGCCTTTATTGCAAGGGGGATAGAGTATAAAAGCAGAGAAATACTGCTGCAACTGTGCAGGGTATTGGTGAGGCCACACCTGGAGTACTATGTACAGTTTTGGTCTCCGTATTTAAGGAAAGATATATTTGCCTTGGAGGCTGTTCAGAGAAGGTTCACTAGGTTGATTCCAGAAATGAGGGAGTTGACTTATGAAGATAGGTTGAGTAGGTTGGGCCTATACTCATTGGAGTTCAGAAGAATGAGAGGTGATCTTATTGAAACATATAAAATAATGAGGGGGCTCAGCAAGGTGGATGCAGAGAGGATATTTCCACTCTCGGGGGCATAGTCCCAGGATAAGGGGCCGCCCATTTAAAACTGAGATGAGGAGAAATTTCTTCTCAGAGGGTTGTAAATCTGTGGAATTCTCTGCCCCAGAGAGCTATGGATGCTGGGTCATTGAATATATTTAAGGCGTACACAGATTTTTGAGCGATAAGGGAGTACAGGGTTATAGGGAGCGGGCAAGGAAGTGGAGCAGAGTCCATGATCAGATCAGCCATGATCTTATTGAATGGTGGAACAGGCTCGAGGGGCCAAATGGCCTACTACTGCTCCTATTTCTTATGCCCACATCAAGTGAATGAACAAAAGGGAACATTTAAAAAACACAAACACCTACTTCAAGGTTTCATTGAAGCGCACAGTGGCTGCGCAGTGAAAGACGATATTAATGCAGGACGTCAGGAGTTCTTTGTCGGCCTGGCTTAGGCCGAGCTCTGGCTGGGTCAATTCACTGCTCACTGCCACAATCTTCTCTCTGAAATCTGGCTGCTCATCTCGCAGTCGGTCAAAAAGCTGCATAGGAAAAAAAACAACAAAACCACATCAGACAACTGATGCAACATTTATTCTGTAAAGTCTCCATTGTGGTAGCCAACGTCTTCAGTGGCTAAAGAGCATATTAGCAAAACTGCATAGACAAATTCTCAATTCAAATGGTACAGTTTGTGAATAGACCATTAAGAACCAAGGCAAGCAGTACTTCAGAAGGGTAATGCAATTCTTTCTAAAAAAAGGTAAAGCTTACCCCTAGCAACGGCAAAAGGTAATTAAAATTAATATTCAACTGCACAAAACTACAGAGTAGCTCAGTGGTAACACTCATCTCCCAAGTCAGAAGCTTATTTGTTCAAATCCCACTCGAGACATGTGCACATAAGTGAAGTACTCCAGTGCAGTACTGAGGAAGCGTTGCCTTGGCAGAAGTTCCGTCTTTCGGATGAGACATTAAATCGAGACCTTGCTCGCCTTCTCAGGTGGACTTCAAAGATCCTATGATACTATTGGTAGAAGAGCAGGTCGCCTGCCCAACATGAAAGGTGCTATATAAATTCAGATTTTTTCATTAGGGTACATTAAAATTAAGATCATAAAATCGGCTCAAAAACTTTCGGATGTCCTGAAGCCATGAAAGGCTATAGAAATGAAAGTCTCGCCTTTTTTTTTCCAACAAGACTTTTAGGAGGGCAAAGCTATGGGAGTAGAATGTGAAAACAGGTATCTAGTGTGAGGTTAGTACATTTGGGAAGATATAGAAAGAATAGCAATGGCCACTCAATGGAAAGATGCTGAGTGGTGCAGATGATCAAGAGTTCAAAAACAAATAGACAATGTATCATGTGTAGGCGAGTCTCCAGGAATGTATAATCAATCTCTCAGACATTGCTAACAAACACGAGTGTAAAATTTACAGGGGTGTTAAAACTTGTTTTTCTTCATTTTCTTTGAAGGCTTTTGTTTCTTAGTTACAAAATATTGGGAGATTGGAGGTAGACAAGGATGTTTGACAGGGCTTTTGGCAGTGGGAGATCATCCGATAAAACCTCCAGGATTATGGCCAGTCAGAATTGGCGACCCCCAATTAGGATGAGGCGCAGCAATGATCCCTTTGGCTGCCATTACCCAAACAGTTTAATATTTCTGCAGAGTACTGCCTCAAATAAACACTAATTATACTTTTATTAATCTTTGAGCTTGGTTCTTCAGCTACCGCTGTGATTCTCAATTTGATTTCAGTCAGTTTCGCTCAGACCATTAGTGTTAGTTACAATTCAGCATATTGGACTTTAACTAAATTCACTTTTTTGTAAGCAGATTAAATGTTGGATGTATTCTTTACCCAGAGAGATTGCTGTCTGTGGGATCTTGCTGCGTTTCCCTGCATTACAGCACTGAGGATGTGGAACTCGCTATCACAGGGAGTGATTGAGACTAATAGCATAGATGCATTTAAGGGGAAGCTAGATAATCACACGAGGGAAAAAGGAATAGGATATGTCTTGCGGATGAGATGTTAAACCGAGGCCCAGTCTGCTCTCTCAGGTGGAGGTAAAAGATCCCATAGCACTGTATCGAAGAAGAGCAGAGGAGTTATCCCTGGTGTCCTGGCCAATATTTATCCCTCAATCAACATAATCAAAAACTAGATTATCTGTTCATTATCACATTTCTGATTGTGGGAGCTTGCTTTGTGCAGGTTTGCTGCCGCATTTCCCGAATTACAGCAGTGACTGTACTCCAAGGGTACTTCATTGGCTGTGAAGTGCTTTGAGACGGCCGGTGGTCGTGAAAGGCGCTACATAAATTCAAGTCTTTCTTTTTTTTCTTTCAATGTTGATGGGGTGAGAGGAAGAGGGGTGCGAGGCCCTAAAAAGGCCACTGGTATTTTTGATTTTATAAATGAGGCGCAGGGCGAAGAGACAATGATAAATTTATGCAAGGCAATGGTTAGGCCACAGCTGAAGTACTGTGCACAGTCTCCAGTGCCCTACTGTAGAACGGACATTCCAGCTGCAGACAGCAGAGATTCGCCAGGATGATGTCTAGATTGAGGAAAAAAAGTGTTACTGAGGAGAAAATCAAGATACTGGAATGATCCATTTCAGCAGAGAAGTCCAAGAGCTGTTCAGAAGTTTGTAAATAAATGAAGAATTTTAGCAGATAGAAAGTGAATCGTAGAATGGTTACTGCATAGAATGAGGCCGTCCAGCCCGTACCGGCTCTCTGCAAGAGCACTTCAAGCTCGTCCCACTCCACCGCCCTTTGTTCGTAGCCATGCAAATATTTTTCTTTCAGATACTTATCCAACTCTCTTTTGAAAGCCACAATTGAATCTGTCTCCATCACTCTTTAAGGCAGTGCATTCCAGATCCAAACCACTCTGCGTAAAAAGGTTTTTTCTGCCAATGACCTTAATTCCGTGTCATATGGTTCTCGACCCTTCAACCAATGGGAACAGTTTCTCTCTATCTACTCTGTCGAGACCCCACATGATTTTGAATCTCCTCTCAACCTTCTCTGCTCCAAGGGGAACAACCCCAGCTTCTCCAGTCTATTCACATCACTGAAGTCCCTCATCCCTGGAAACATTCTTGTAAATCTTTTCTGCACCCTCTCTAAGGCCTTCACATCAGTGCCCAGAATTGAACACAATACTCCAGTTGAGGTCGGACCAGTGTTTTATGAAGGGTCATCATAATTTCCTTGCTTTTATACTCTATCCCTCGATCCTGTAAGCTTTTTTAAACTGCTTTCTCAACCTGCCCTGTCACCTTCAATGATTTGTGCACATATACCCCCAGGTCTCTGTTCATGCACCCCCTTTAGAATTGTACCCTTTAGTTTATTTTGCCTCTCCTCGTTCTTTCCACCAAAATATATCACATTGCACTTTTCTGCATTAAATTTCTTTTGTCACATGTCTGCCCATTCCACCAGCCTGTCTATGTTGTCTTGAAGTCTATCCCTCTCCTCCTCATTGTTCACTTTACCCCAAGTTCTGAGTCATCGGAAAATTTTGAAATTGTGCCCTGTACACACAAGTCCAAGTCATTAATATACATCAAGAAAAGCTGTGGTGCTTGTACCGATCTCTGGGGAACACCATTGTATACTTTATTCCCGTCCGAAAAACAACCATTCACCACTACTCTCTGTTGCTTATCCATTTTCGTACCATACTGTCACTGACCCTTTTATTCCATGGGTTTCAACAATGCTGGCAAGCCTATTATGTGGCACTTTATCAAATGTGGCACTTTTGGAAGTCCATGTACACCACATCAACCACATTGCCCTCATTTACCCTCTGTTAACCTCAAAAAACTCAATCAAGTTAAACATGATTTGTCTGTAACAAATCTGTGCTGGCTTTCCATAATTAAACCACATTTGTCCAAGTGACTTTATTTTGTCCCGGATTATCGTTTCTAAAAGCTTTCCCACTACAGAGGTTAAACTGACCAGCCTGCAGTCGCTGCATTTATCTTTACACCCTTTTTTGAACAAGGGTGTAACATTTGCAATTCTCTAGTCCTCTTGTACCAGTTTCATATCTAAGGAGGATTGCAAGATTATGGCCAGTCCCTCCAAAATTTCCACCTTCACTTTTCTCAGCATCCTAGGATGCATCCCATCCGGTCCTGGTGACTTATGTACTATAAGTACAGCCAGCCTTTCTGGTACCTCCTCTATCAATATTTATCCCATCCAGTATTTTCAACTACTACTTTTTCCCTCTGACTATGACAACATCTTCTTCCTTGGTAAGGACAGATGCAAAGAACTCATTTAGTACCTCAGTCATGCCCTCTGCCTCCAAGCTTTGGTCTCCATTTTGGTCCCTAATCGGCCCCACCCCTCCTCTTACAACCTGTTTATTATTTACATGCCGAAAGGCAGGAAAGAGTAGAAGAGCTATAGTGGTAGGGGATTAGATAGACGTTTCTGTGGCCGCAACCGAGACTCCAGGATGGTATGTTGCCTCCCTGGTGCAAGGGTCAAGGATGTCTCGGAGTGGGTGATGGGCATTTTGAAGAGGGAGGGTGAACAGCCAGTTGTCGTGGTGCATATAAGTAAAAAAACAGGATGAAGTCCTACAAGACAAATTTAGGGAGCTAGGAGCTAAATTAAAAAGTAGTAATCTCAGGATTGCTACCAGTGCCACGTGCTAGTCAGAGTAGGAATCGCAGGATAGCTCAGATGAATACGTGGCTTGAGGAGTGGTGCACAAGGGAGGAATAGAAATTCCTGGGACATTGGAACCGGTTCTGGGGAGGTGGGACCAGTACAAACTGGACAAGTCTGCACCTGGGCAGGACTGGAACCAATGTCCGAGGGAGATTTTTTGCTAGTGCTGTTGGGGAGGGGTTAAGCCAACATGGCAGGGGGATGGGAACCTATGCAGGGAGACAGAGGGAAGTAGAATGGGGGCAGAAGCAAAAGATAGAAAGAAGAAAAGTAAAAGTGGAGGGCAGAGAAACCCAAGGCAAAAAACAAAAAGGGCCACATTACAGCAAAATTGTAAAGGGGCAAAGTCTGTTAAAAAGACAAGCCTGAAGGCTCCGTGCCTCAATGCGAGGAGTATTCGGAATAAGGTGGACGAAGGTAGATAGCAGTTAACGGGTATGATGTAATTGGCATCACGGAGACATGGCTCCAGGGTGACCAAGGCTGGGAACTCAACATCCAGGGGTATTCAACATTTAGGAAGGATAGACAGAAAGGAAAAGGAGTTGGGGTGGCATTGCTGATTAAAGAGGAAATTAATGCAATAGTAAGGAAGGACATTAGCTTGGATGATGTGGAATTGCTATGAGTGGAGCTAAGGAATACCAAAGGGCAGAAAACGCTAGTGCGAGTTACATACAGACCACCAAACAGTAGTAGTGAGTTGGGGACATCATCAAACAAGAAATTAGGGATGCGTGCAATAAAAGTACGGCAGTTATCATGGGCGAATTTAATCTACTCATTGATTGGTAGCAATGCGTTGGAGGAGGATTTCCTAGAGTGTATTAGGGATGGTGTTCTAGACCAGTGTGACGAGGAACCAACGAGAGGGCTGACCATCCTAGACTGGGTGATGTGTAATGAGAAGGGACTAATTAGCAATCTTGTTGTGAAAGGCTCCTTGGGGAAGAGTGACCACAATGTGGTAGAATTCTTTATTAAGATGGAGAGCGACACAGAGACTAGAGTCCTGAACTTAAGGAAAGGTAACTTCGATGGTATGAGACATGAATTGGCTAGAATAGACTGGCGAGTGATATTTAAAGGGTTGATGGTGGATAAGCAATGGCAAACATTTAAAGATCACATGGATGAACTTCAACAATTGTACATCACTGTCTGGAGTAAAAATAAAACGGGGAAGGTGGCTCAACCATGGCTAACAAGGGAAATTAAGGATAGTGTTAAATCCAAGGAAGAGGCATATAAATTGGCCAGAAAAAACAGCAAACCCGAGGACTGGGAGAATTTTATAATTCAGCAGAGGAGGACAAAGGAGGAATTAGGAGGGGGAAAATAGAGTATGAGAGGAAGCTTGCTGGGAACATAAAAACTGACTGCAAAAGCTTATATAGATAGGTGACGAGAAAAAGATTAGTGAAAACAAACGTAGGTCCTTTGCAGTCAGATTCAGGTGAATTAATAATGGGGAACAAAGAAATGGCGGACCAGTTAAACAAATACTTTGGTTCTGTCTTCACGAAAGACACAAATAACCTTCCGAATGTACTAGGGAACCGAGGGTCTAGTGAGGAGGAACTGAAGAAAATCCTTATTAGGTGGGAAATTGTGTTCGCGAAATTGATGGGATTGAAGGCCAATAAATCCCCAGGGCCTGATAGCCTGCATCCCAGAGTACTTAAGGAAGTAGCCCCAGAAATAGTGGATGCATTGGTGATCATTTTCCAACAGTCTATCGACTCTGGATCTGTTCCCATGGACTGGAGGGTAGCTAATGTAACACCACTTTTTAAAGAAAGGAGGGAGAGAGAAAACAGGTAATTATAGGCTGACATTGGTATTGGGGAAAATGTTGGAATCAATTATTAAAGAAATAGCAGCATATTTGGAAAGCAGTGATGGGATCGATCCAAGTCAGCATGGATTTATGAAAGGGAAATCCTGCTTGACAAATCTTCGAATTTTTTGAGGATGTAACTGGTAGAGTGGACAAGGGAGAACCAGTGGATGTGGTGTATTTGGATTTTCAAAAGGCTTTTGACAAGGTCCCACACAAGAGATTGGTGTGCAAAATTAAAGCACATGTATTGGGGGTAGTGTACTGACGTGGATAGAGAACTGGTTGGCAGACAGGAAGCAGAGTCGGGATAAACGGGTCTTTTTCAGAATGGCAGGCAGTGACTAGTGGGGTGCCGCAGGGCTCAGTGTTGGGACCCCAGCTATTTACAATATACATTAATGATTTGGATGAGGGAATTGAGTGCAAGATCTCCAAGTTTGCAGATGGCACTAAGCTGGGTGGCAGTGTGAGCTGTGAGGTCGCTCAAAGGCTGCAGGGTAACTTGGACAGGTTAGGTGAATGGGCAAACACATGGCAGATGCAGTATAATGTGGATAAATGTGAGGTTATCCACTTTGGTGGCAAAAACACGAAGGCAGAATATCTGAATGGCGGCAGATTAGGAAAAGGGGAGGTGCAACAAGACCTGGGTGTCATGGTACATCAGTCATTGAAAGTTGGCATGCAGGTACAGCAGGCAGTGAAGAAGGCAAATGGTATGTTGGCCTTCATAGCTAGGGGATTTGAGTATAGGAGCAGGGAGGTATTATTGCAGTTGCACAGGGCCTTGGTGAGGCCTCACCTGGAATATTGTGTTCAGTTTTGGTCTCCTAATCTGAAGAAGGACGTTCTTGCTATTGAGGGAGTGCAGCGAAGGTTCACCAGACTGATTCCCGGAATGGCAGGACTGACATGAGGAGAGACTGGATCGACTGGGACTGTATTCATTGGAGTTTAGAAGGATGAGAGTTGTTCTCATGGGCCCCAAGTTTCCACACGCGGCAAAACAGGCGCCGTTTTTCGCGCCGAAAAAGGCGCCTGAAAAAAAAATGCGCTATTCTCGAGCGCTTTGCAGCTCGATGTCAGCTTGGTGCGTCGCCCAGAGGGCGGAGCCTACCTCTCGCTCCAATTTTGTAAGTAGGAGGGGGAGGGTACCATTAAAATGAGTTTTTTTCGTGCCGGCAACCCTGCGCGTGCGCGTTGGAGCGTTCGCGCACGCGCAGTGTGAAGGAAACATTGGCACTCGGCCATTTTTGGAGTTCTTTGTAGCTGTTCAATTTTTATAATTTTTTAATAAAACCACATTGCCCTTCCATGATCAGCACTGAGGCTTCTTGCAGCAGTGAGAAGGCTGCAGGAAGCCTCAGAAGTTGAGGCAGCCGTTTCCCGACGGGCCCGATCGACGGCAGGGGGGCCTACCCTCCCCCCCCCCCCTCCACTGCCATCGGGAATGGCTGCTCAACTTCTGAGGCTTCCTGCAGCCTTCTCACTGCCTATCCCGCCCCTGCCGGCGGGAACGGCTGCCTCCTCCCTGCCTCCCCCCCCGCTGCCGTCGGTCGGGCCCTCTCTGCCTCCTCCCGCCCCCCCCTACCCACACCCCTGCCATCGGGAACGGCTGCCTCCTCCCCGCTGCCGTCGGTCGAGCCCTCACTGCCTCCTCTCCCCCCCCCCCCCACCTGCCATCGGGAACGGCTGCCTCCTCACTGCCTCCCCCTCACCCTGCCGTCGGGAACGGCTGCCTCAACTTGTGAGGCTTCCTGCAGCCTTCTCCCTGCCTGAAGCACTTTCACACAGGTAGGAACATGGTTTATTTAATCTTTTCTTTGCTTATAAATTTTTATTCAGGTTGGAATTATTTGTATAATATTTGTATAAGTATAACTAAGGATTTATTGTAGAATGTAATGACTTCCCTCCCCCCCCCCCCCCCTACCACCACCACCTCGTTCCGGACGCCTAATTTGTAACCTGCGCCTGATATTTTAATGTGTAGACAAGGTTTTTTCAGGCCTACAAAAATCTTCACTTGCTCCATTCTAAGTTAGTTTGGAGTTCGTTTTCACTGTGGAAACTTTCAAATCAGGCGTCAGTGGCCGGGCACGCCCCCTTTTGAAAAAAAAATTCTGTTCAAAAGTGAAACTGTTCTACATGACTCGAACTGCAGAAAACTTAAATGTGGAGAATTGCGATTTCTAAGATACTCCGTTCTCCACCAGTTGTTCCTAAAAATCAGGAGCAAATCATGTGGAAACTTGGGGCCATAGAAACATATAAAATTCTGACGGGACTGGACAGGTTAGATGCAGGAAGAATGTTCCCGTTGTTGGGGAAGTCCAGAACCAAGGGACATAATCTAAGGATAAGGGGTAAGCCATTTAGGACTGAGATGAGGAGAAGCCTCTTCACTCAGAGAGTTGTTAACCTGTGAAATTCCTTACCACAGAGAGTTATTGATGCCAATTCATTGGATATATTCAAGAGGGAGTTAGATATGGTCCTTATAGCTAAAGGGATCAAGGGGTATGGAGAGAAAGCGGGAAAGTGGTACTGAGGTGAATGATCAGCCATGATCTTATTGAATGGAGGTGCAGGCTCGAAGGGCAGAATGGCCTACTGCTGCACCTATTTTCTATGTTTTGGATTCCCTGGTATTTTAGCTGCCAATCTATTCTCTCTTTACTCACTCTTTGCCCCTCTTATTTCCTTCTTCACATCCCCTCTGAACTTTCTATATTCAGCCTGGTTCTCATTTGTATTCTCAATCTGACATCTGTCGTACGCCCACTTTTTCTGCTTAAACTTACTCTCTAGCTCCTTCGTCATCCAGAGAGCGCTGACTTTGGTTGCTCTACCTTTCCCCCTCTGGAAGTGTACCTCGACTGTACCCGAACCATCTTGTCTTTCATGGCAGCCCATTGTTCCACTACTCTCTTGCCTGCCAATCTTTGATTCCAATTTACTCAGGCCAGATCCATTCTCAAGCCACTGAAATTGGCCTTCCTCCAATTAAGTATTTTTACTCTAGATTTCTCCCTGTCCTTTTCCATCTCAACCTTATACTATGATTACTGTTCCCTAAATGTTCCCCTATTGACACTTCCTCTGCTTGACCCACCTCATTCCCCAGAACCAGATCCAGCAAAGCCTCCTTTCTCGTTGAGCCAGAAACGTACTGATCAAGAAAGTTCTCCTAAACACATTTCAGAAATTTTTCTCCCTCTCTGCGCTTTACACTATTACTATCCCATTCTATACTAAGATAGTTGAAGTCCCCCATTATCACTACTCTATAGTTCTTCCACCTTGCTGTAATTTCTCTGCAAATTCACTCCTCTATAACATTCGTACCAGTGGGTGGCCTATAGAATGCACCTAGTGTATGGAAAATCAGGATAAAGGAACCAATACCAAGGATATATAGAATTAAATACCAACTTTGCCCCAGCAGTGAGTCATCTCCAAATTCTACTAGTTTTCTCGGCACCATTATGTTTCCGTAGAGCACTTTGGGACGGAACTATTTACAAACAATGTGTTGGGAGCGCTGGTAAGAAATGTTGTATTAAGGAAGTCATTTTATGTGCCATGTCTCCATTTTGTGGCAAACAGATGCCTTTGCAATCTGCTAATTTCGGTATTTTGGAACAGGTCCAAAGAAGGTTAGACGCAAGGGCTTGGGCTTCCTTTCCCCTTCCCCCGTGGTTGGTGCCAACAGGATTTACGACAGTTGCTTCAACTTTCTGTAAATTTGCATATAACTCGCTTATCCACTCACTTGGAGTCAGCTGTGGCTCAGTGGGTAGCACACTCGCCTCGGAGTCAGACGGTTGTGGGTTCAATTCTCCCTCCAGGGACTTGAGCACATGAATCTAGGCTGACACTCCAGTGCATTGCTGAGGTAGTGCTGCACTGTCAGAGGTGCCGTCTTTCAGATGTGATGTTAAACAGAGGCTCCGTCTACCCTCTCAGGTGGACGTTAAAGATCCCATGGCACTATTTCATGAGGAGCAGGGGAGTTATCCCCGGTGTCCTGGCCAATATTTATCCCTCAATCAACATAAAAACAGATTATCTAATCATTATCACATTGCTATTTGTGGGAGTTGCTTGTGCGCAAATTGGCTGCCGCGTTTTCCACATTGTAACAGAGTACATTTCAAATGTACTTCATTGGCTGTAAAGCACTTTGAGACGTCCGGTGGTCATGATAGGCGCTAAATAAATGCAAGTCTTTCTTTATCCCTTGGCCACACCACCAACATTGATTTCAAAAGCCTCATTCTCATCGACAGATCTGTCAATGGCCTTGATCTACCCTAACTCTGCAACCTTCAGCCCTACATCCCAACACTCATAGCACTTGAGTCAGATTCCTCAGCTCCTTCAGAAGTGACAAGGTCATTCATTATCACAATCCGCTTACGAGAATTTTCTTGCCAAACATCTGAAGCCTCTCTTCACCTCTTGCCTATAGAAGATTGACGAGTGATCTGATTGAGGTTTTAAAATACTAAACTGAGTTGATCGTGTAGATGTGTGGAAACTATTTCCTCTGGTAAGGCAATCAAAAACAAGGGACTCAACCTTAATTAGTGCTAGGCCATTCGGGACCGAAGCCAGGAAGTGCTTCTTCACACAAAAGGTAGCAGAGATTTGGAACACTCTCCAAGAGGCTGGGGACAATCGGAACTGAGATCGCTAGATTTGTTAGATAAGGGCATCAAGGGATATGGAGTAAAGGTGAGAAAATGGAGTTCAGGCAGATGCATCTCATCCATGATCTAATTGAATAGGAGGAACAGGATCGTGGGGGGGTTGGATGGGGACAGTTGGGATTGTGTGACAGAGACCCCCCCCCCCGTGGAACATTATATCCATAGACTCTGGATCAGTTCCTATGGAGTGGAGGGTAGCCAATGTAACCCTACTTTTTAAAAAAAAAAGGGAGAGAGAGAAAACAGGGAATTATAGACCGGTCAGCCTGACATCAGTAGTGGGGAAAATGATGGAATCAATAATTAAGGATGTCATATCAGCGCATTTGGAAAGAGGTGACATGATAGGTCCAAGTCAGTATGGATTTGCGAAAGGGAAATCATGCTTGACAAATCTTCTGTAATTTTTTGAGGATGTTTCCAGTAGAGTGGACAGGGGAGAACCAGTTGATGTGGTGTGTTTGGACTTTCAGAAGCCTTTCGACAAGGTCCCACACAAGAGATTAATGTGAAAAGTTAAAGCACATGGGATTGGGGGTAGTGTGCTGACGTGGATTGAGAACTGGTTGGCAGACAGGAAGCAAAGAGTAGGAGTAAATGGGTACTTTTCAGAATGGCAGGCAGTGACTAGTGGAGTACCGCAAGGTTCTGTGCTGGGGCCCCAGCTGTTTACATTGTACATTAATGATTTAGACGAGGGGATTAAATGTAGTATCTCCAAATTTGCGGATGACACTAAGTTGGGTGGCAGTGTGAGCTGCGAGGAGGATGCTATGAGGCTGCAGAGTGACTTGGATAGGTTAGGTGAGTGGGCAAATGCATGGCAAATGAAGTATAATGTGGATAAATGTGAGGTTATCCACTTTGATGGTTAAAAACAGAGACACAGACTATTATCTGAATGGTGACAGATTAGGAAAAGGGGAGGTGCAACGAGACCTGGGTGTCATGGTACATCAGTCATTGAAGGTTGGCATGCAGGTACAGCAGGCGGTTAAGAAAGCAAATGGCATGTTGGCCTTCATAGCGAGGGGATTTGAGTACAGGGGCAGGGAGGTGTTACTACAGTTGTACAAGGCCTTGGTGAGGCCACACCTGGAGTATTGTGCACAGTTTTGGTCTCCTAACTTGAGGAAGGACATTCTTGCTATTGAGGGAGTGCAGCGAAGGTTCACCAGACTGATTCCCAGGATGGCGGGACTGACATATCAAGAAAGACTAGATCAACTGGACTTGTATTCACTGGAGTTCAGAAGAATGAGAGGGGATCTCATAGAAACGTTTAAAATTCTGACGGGTTTAGACAGGTTAGATGCAGGATGAATGTTCCCGATGTTGGGGAAGTCCAGAACCAGGGGTCACAGTCTAAGGTCAAGGGGTAAGCCATTTAGGACCGAGATGAGGAGAAACTTCTTCACCCAGAGAGTGGTGAACCTGTGGAATTCTCTACCACAGAAAGTTGTTGAGGCCAATTCACTAAATATATTCAAAAAGGAGTTAGATGTAGTCCTTATTACTAGGGGGATCAAGAGGTATGGCGAGAAAGCAGGAATGGGGTACTGAAGTTGCATGTTCAGCCATGAACTCATTGAATGGTGGTGCAGGCTCGAAGGGCCGAATGGCCTACTCCTGCATCTATTTTCTGTGTTTCTATTTACGTTAGCATTGAATATATTCAAGGCTGAGATCGATAGATTTTTTGAGTGTAGGGGAATCAAGAGATATGGAGATTGGGCGGGAAAGTGGAGTTGGGGTCGATGATCAACCATGATCTTATTGAATGGCAGAGTAGGCTCGAGGGGCCATAGAGACTCCTCCTGCTCTGATTTCTTATGTTCTTAAGTTCTTATGACAACCCTTCTCCTTGTGAAGAGCCTTGGGCGTTTTTTTTTTTATGCACAAGGTGCATAACAAGGGACTGAGTTGGGTTTTTTCCCCCCATTTGCAACATTTTGGAAATTTCTGGATAAAATTAGGACAATATAACCCTGAATATGGTTACCCCTAATTTTCCAGTGTGTGTGAGGCAACCTATAAGTGGATTGCTGATTATCGTGGGTGCAGAGCACATGAATGAATAATGAAGAAAAAACAGTTCATCCTCGAGCATTTAAAACTCAATTTGTGTTCAAAGCTCTTCCAAAAAGTAATTACTGTAGCTGGGAAACCAGTAATTATATAATTTACAAAAAGATTTGTCAGGTGGTGGGGGGGGGGGGGGGAAATGGAGGTGCGGAGCAAGAGAAAACAAAGATAACAATCACCACTTCCATAAGTCTTCCTGTTTCTTCAATTGAAAACCAAGGTAAAGAGTTGTCTTGAAAAAAGAATGAGCGAGATGCAGAAAAAAGAAAGAAACTTAAGACTTGCATTTCTATCGCGCCTTTCACGGCCAATGGAAGGACCACAAGAAAAGCAGGAAGAAGCTATTCGGTGATGCCCAACTTGTACACAGCCTCCCAAGACAAGTCAATAGTTGCTCACGTGTAGTCTGAAGCAGTGTTGGGATGTTGAGCGCTAACCTGGCCTGTCCCTTTAAGGAAGCTGCTCAAACACCTCCTGTACAAATCCAAGTCATTGTGCATTCCTGGTGTTCGAGGTCAGTAAATTTACATCGCAAATTTTAGATTCTGGGTCATAAGGAGCCCTGTGTGAAATACTTGGCCGTTTCTCTTATCAAAGACTGTTCTGTGCCCAGAACGTGACTGAAATGCACCCTAAACAGGATGAGTTAACGGAGTCGATCAGAATACAGAACAAAAAAAACTTTCAACGGCCACATAATTAACACTGGTCGTCCCAAAAAGTCAATTCCTGTATCAACACCACCAACTCTCATTTATATAGCACCTTTAACGTAGTAAAACATCCCAAGGTATTTCACAGGAGCATTACCAAACAAAATCTGACACTGAACCTCATAAGGAGATTTTAGGACAGGTGAACAAAAGCTTGGTCAAAGAGGAAGGTTTTAAAGGAGGAGAGAGGCGGAGAGGTTTAGGGAGGGAGTTCCAGAGCTCAGGGCCTCGGCAACTGAAGGCACGGCCACGAATGGTGGAGCGATGGAAATCGGGGA
This sequence comes from Pristiophorus japonicus, assembly GCF_044704955.1. Lineage (NCBI taxonomy): Eukaryota > Metazoa > Chordata > Chondrichthyes > Pristiophoridae > Pristiophorus > Pristiophorus japonicus. The sequence continues at coordinate 109,866,627 of NC_091990.1, read as the reverse complement.
TGCACTGAGGCCAGAATTGGAGCAGTGCAGCAATCGCAGAGGGTTGTAGACAATGCTCTCTGTACAGTTTTCTTTCGGGCCATGCGGCCCCTTCAGAAGCCCACGCATGTGCAATTTTTACAAATTAAAAGCTGGCTTTTAAGACACAAAAACTCCACAGGAAAAGTGGTCCAAATATGGCTAACAAGAGAAGTTAACAGTAGTATTAAATCAAAGGAAGAGGTTTATAATGTTGCCAAAAAGAGCGGTAAGCCTGAGGACTGGAAGGATTTTAGAATTCAGCAAAGGAGGACCAAGAAATTGATAAAGAAAGGAAAAATAGAATGAGTAAATTAAGAGGCATAAAAACAGCTTCTATGCAAAAACTTCTATAGGTATGTAAAAAGGAAAAGATTAGCAAAAGTAAATGTGGGTCCCCTACAAGCTGTGACAGAAGAAATTGTAATGGGGAATAAGAAAACGGCAGAGAAATTAAACAAATAATTTGTCTAGTCTTCACAGAAGACGCAAAAACCTTCCCGGAAATAGTGCAGAACAAAGGGTCTAACAAGAATGAGGAACTGGAGAAATTAGTATTAGTAAAAAAAAAGTACTGGAGAAATTAACAGGACTGAAAGCCGATAAATCCCCTGGGCCTGATGGCCTACACCCTAGGCTTTTGAAAGAGGTGGCTAGAGGGATAGTGGAATCATTGATTGCCATAGATTCTAAAACGGTTCCCACGGATTGGAAGGTAGCAACTGTAACTCCACTATTTAAGGAGGGAGAGAGAGAAAACGGGGAACCCCAGACCAGTTAGCCTAACATCAATAGGGAAAATGCTAGAATCGATTATTAAGGATGTGATAACAGGGCACTTAGAAAATAATAATAGGATTGGGCAGAATCAATACAGATTTATGAAAGGGAAATCATGTTTGACAAACCTGTTGAGTTTTTGAGGTTGTAACTAGCAGAAGAGATAAGGGGGAACCAGTGGATGTGGTGTATTTGGATTTTCTGAAGGCATTCGATAAGGTGCCACACAAGAGATTATTAAACAAAATTAGCGTTCATGGGATTGGGGGGTAATATACTAGCATGGTTTGAGAATTGGTTAACAGACATAAAACAAAGAGTAGGAGTAAACGGGTCATGTTCAGGTTATCAGGCTGTAACTAGTAAGGTACCGCAAGGATCAGTGCTTGGGCCTCAGCTATTCACAATCTATATCAATGATTTGGATGAGGGGACCAAATGTAATATATCCAAGTTTGCTGATGATACAAAGCTAGGTGGGAATGTAAGTTGAGAGTGTTGTGTATCTGTAAAGCATGCACTCCCATGTTCCGCCACCAGGGAGCGCATCCCCTGAAGTCCCAAGGGACCCCAGCATCCCTTGGGAGCACTGTACATAAGCCAGCCCCTAAGGCCTGTTACTCACTCTGGAGTGTCTTAATAAAGACTGAGGTCACTGATACTTTAACCTCCCTGTGTGCAGTCTCATCTGTGTTAGGAACACAACAGTGAGGAGGATGCAAAGAGGCTTCAGGGGAATATAGACAGGCTAAGTGAATGGGCAAGCACATAGCAAATGGAATATAATGTGGAGAAATGTGAAGTTATCCACTTTGGTGGGAAAATAGAAAAGCAGAGTATTTTTAAATGGTGAGAAATTGGGAAATGTTGGTGTTCAGAGGGACCTAGGTGTCCTTGTACACGCATTGCTGAAAGTTAACATGTAGGTACAGCAAGCAATTAAGAAAGCAAATGGTATGTTGGTCTTTATCACAAGAGGATTTGAGGATAAGAGTAAAGATGTCTTACTACAATTAAATAGGGCCCTGGTGAGACCACATCTGGAGTACTGTGTACAGTTTTGGTCTCCTTACCCAAGGAAGGATTATATTTGTCATAGAGGGAGTGCAACAAAGGATCACTAGACTGATTTCTGGGGGATGGGAGGGATTGTCCTACGAGGAGAGATTGAGCAGACAAGGCCTGTATTCTCAAGTTTAGAAGAATGAGGGGTGATCCCCTTGAAACATTCAAATTTCTTACAAGGCTTGACAGGGTAGATGCAGTGAGGATGTTTCCTCTGGCTGGGGAGTCTAGAACCAGGGGTCAGTCTCAGAATGGGTCAGCTATTTAGGGCTGAGATGAGGAAAAATGTCTTCACTTAGAGGATGGCGAATCTTTGGAATTCTCTACCCCAGGGGCTCAGTCTTTGAGTATATTCAAGAAAGAGATAGATATATTTTTGGATATTATGGGAATCAAGGGATATGAGGATAGTGCAGGAAAGTGTTGCGATAGAAGATCAGCCATGATCTTATTGAATGGCGGAGCAGGCTCGAGGGGCCGAATGGCCGACTCCTGCTCCTAATGTTTATGTTATGAACCACTGGAGCACGGCGCTGCCGCGCAGCTTGATAGGAACATTGATTGTAGGGCTGGAGGTGGTTAGAAAGATAGGGAGAGGCGAGGGCCATTTATTTGGCCAAGAAAATATAATTTGTGTACCTTCAGAACAAGTTGGTACTTTTGATGCCCAAGAAATTAGTCTATTGTTTTTCTTAACCTCGCCATTTACTTGGGTCTTTTTAAAAATATTGTATCAAACGTGAATGCAATGAACAGAAAGAGGAGATGCACTTTTTGCACATAGCCCTTTCTCCTCCCTTCTCCTCCCATTACAGCAGTGACTGCACTCCAAAAGTACTTCATTGGCTGTAAAGTACTTTGAGATGTCCGGTGGTCATGAAAGGAGCTATATAAAGCCAATCTTTCTTTCTTTTTCTTCCCACTCTGCCCCAAAGACTGAGTCGGGAAATAGCCAACCTTGCAGTTGAGCATCTCTTGAACCCGTGCTTGAGGATTCTGGCCTGCTTTAGGTCTCACAAGGATATATGCAGTCTTGACTGCAGGACAGGACCGCAGCAACTTCTCAAGCAGCACCTTCCCCATGAAGCCGGTGGCGCCAGTGATGAGAACATTCTTGCCCAGGTAGAATTCTGGTATCGACACCATCTTGTCCTCCCAATGTGTGAACAACCAGATGTTAACTGGTTCTTTTTAAGTCGAGAAATCTACGGCAGCCTGTCAGGAACAGAAAGGAGAGAACAATTAAAAACAAGCACAGCAGAGGTCAACACCGCATTCCCTCTCCCCAAAAGGTGCAGCACCTAATTTTTCAACAAATGAGCGCAATTCTAAAATCTCCATTAGCCAAGCATGGCCAATTCTGCTTGCTCACAATGTTTGAAGCAACCTGTGCAAGACGCAAAGCATTTCAGCCTTTGTTACTATAGGGGGAAACATAACACAGAAAATAGGTGCAGGAGTAGGTCATTCGGCCCTTCGAGTCTGCACCACCATTCAATAAGATCATAGCTGATTATTCCCTCAGTGCCTCTTTCCTGCTTTCTCTCCAAACCCCTGGATCCCTTTAGCCGTAAGGGCCATATCTAACTCCCTCTTGAATATATCCAATGAACTGGCATCAATAACCCTCTGCGGTAGGGAATTCCACAGGTTAACAACTCTGAGTGAAGACGTTTCTCCTCATCTCAGTCCTAAATGGCTTACCCTTATCCAAAGACTGTGTCCCCTAGTTCTGGACTTCTGGACAACATTGGGAACATTCTTCTTGCATCTAACCTGTCGAGTCCCGTCAGAATCTTCGAGGTTTCTATGCGATTCCCTCTCATCCTTCTAAACACCAGTGGATACAAGCCCAGTTGATCCAGCCTCTCCTCATATGTCAGTCCATCCATCCCGGGAATCAGTCTGGTGAACCTTCAATGCACTACCTCAATAGGAAGAATGTCCTTCCTCAGATTAGGAGACCAAAACTAAACACAATATTCCAGGTGAGACCTCACTAAGGCCCTGTACAACTGCAGTAAGACCTCCCTGCTCCGATACTCAAATCCCCCAGCTATGAAGGCCAACATACCATTTGCCTTCTGTACCTGCATGCCCACTTTCAGGATAATCACCCATCCAGTGACATGGATATGGCAAGGATCTCCATCACACTCCCGTTTCTGCCCAAAATAAGCGGACTGCCGAAGATGCTGCAAACGGCAACTTTTGAGTTTAATGCAAACGGATAATGGATATCCCTTTTTGGCCGATACAAGTGGCTGCCTGTTTTTAAAACATGGACTTTAGGTGGTGGGGACCAATGCTCCCCCCTAAGTTGCACGACCACATGGAGACCGGGAGGTCCCAAGCAAACCGCTCCCCAGCGGCTCTGCTGGAAGAGATACCGCACACAGCAAACTTGAGAGAGCGAGCGCCAATCATAAACATTAGAGGGAATGTTGTTGGGGACTGTACTGAAAAAGGCATTCTGAGCAACGTACAAAGTTTCTGTCCCCACCAAAACATACTTGTCCTGCGGATATAGACGATGCTGGCAAGGTCCCATTTATTGCCCATCCCTAGTTGCCAAGGGCATTGAGAGTCAACTACGAAGACGTTCCGCCCAAATGAATTTTTCCCCTGACAGATACTGGCTCACCTGCTCCGTATTCCCAGCATTTTGTTTTGCTTCAGATTTCCAGCATTCACAGATTTTGTATTTTATATATCTACTTTTTATTTTAAAAGCTGCTTTGTAAACAGGTCACATCTCCTGGGACAATCGGCCGGCGAGTCCACTTCACTTTTATTAACAACTTGTTCTGAACTCCCAATTCTATTATTTATGCACATGTCAGTTTAGCTCACTCTTGCCTGGGTCAGAAAGTCTCACAGGTTCAAGCCCCACTCCAGCACTTAAGTAACTAACCTAGGCTGACACGTCAATGCAGTGCTGATGAAAGTCCCGCATTGCCGAAGATGGTGTATTCATAAGAGACAGTAGATCAAGGGGCCCATCGCCCCTTCAGCTGGGCATTGAAGACACCATTCCACTATTCAAACAAGAGTATGGGGTCTCCTGGTACCCACAGTCAACATTCAACCAACACCACCAAGACAGATTAACTGGCAGTGTCTCTCATTTTCTGTTTGTGGGACCTTGTTGTGCACACGCTGGCTGCCATGTTTGCCTTCAAGACAGAAGTGATTGCACTTCAAAAGTAACTCATTAGCTGCAAAGAACTTGGGGACATTGAGAGAATAAAAAGGTGCTACATAAATGCAATTTTCTCCAGAAAAGAGAAACTGGTGGATGACCTTGATGTCTCCAACATTATGAAGGGGTTCAACAGAGTAGACGATCAGATGGTGGGAAACCAGAACTAGGGGCCATAAAAATAAGACAGTTACTAATAAATCCAATAGGGAATTCAGGAAAAACTTCTTTACCCAGAGAGTGGTGAGAATGTGGAACTCCCTACCACAAGGAGCAGTTGAGTCAAATATCGCGGATGCATTTAAGGGGAAGCTGAATAAGTACATGAGGGAGAAAGGAATAGAAGGATAGGTTGATGGGGTGAGATGCAGAGGGGTGGGAGGAGGCTCATGGAGCATAAACACCAGCACGGACCCGTTGGACTGAATGGCCTGTTTCTGTGATGTATGTTCTATGTAATTCCATCTAAAAAGTTATTTCCTCTCTACACCAGGAGTATAAAAGAGATCAGAAATATCTGGATACGATGTTTATTTAACAGACCAACTTGGCAATAATAGGTTTGTTATCAATGTTCAGGCACTAGTTGGTGACGTTCAATGAATAAATATTGCATATATGCAAAACAGTGCCATTAATGTACTAACACGAATTAAACCCAGCTGAAACTGTACTGCTCTAGAATCAATTCTTAAAACAGCAGCCTGATGACTGAGAATATCTCCACGATTTATTGTTAAATTGCCGACTCATAGTAAATGTGCAATTTATAAATCTTACTTTAAAAGCACGCCACTCCTAGGCACAGAATTTGTGGTTGGAGACTTCCCGCGGGCCGCAAGCATTTCTACGAAAGCGCCTGGCGGCCCTGGAGTTTCAGAGACTTGTGGTCCTGGGCCTCTACGCGAAGGCCTGCAGAGGCCCACGTATGGGTTTCGTACGCATCACTGGGATCATGTGGGCCGGTCCAACCCATCAGAGTAGGGGATCCCAATTCATACTTATGCGAGTTCCATATACATGGAACCACCATAAGTATGAATTGGGATACCCAAAACAAGATACAAAATTGAAAATAACTTTAAAAATCACATTACAAATGAATAAAAATTGAATTTAATTATTGAAAACATTATATTTTTTGAAAAATAATTTTACATATTTTAAAGGGTCTAAAAATAAACTTACTTATTTACAGGATTTTAAAAAAATGTAAAAAGGAATTTGTCTGTACTTTAAAAGTCTTCTGCTGATAAAAGCAGGCCTTACGCCTGCTTTTATCAGTCATTAGTATTTGAAGGACATTCGCTGAGCAGGAGTTGGGCAAATAGTCTAACTCTCCGCCTGCGGAGGCCCTTTAGTTTCAGATGCAGAGGATCTGTCGAGAATTCTTGGCAGATCGCAAGTGGCGGGTTTAAATGCATGCGCTCCGCATGGAACTTGGAGACATCGCGGGTGCATGCGCATCTCGTATGCACCCGTGGGGAGCGCGAATTCAGGCGCATAGTGTATCCTTGTTTTCTTTATAAAATAGAAGGCTTGGGCAGCAGATTAACGTGTCACATCGCCATCAGTGTTGATTAACTGATCCAAAACACCAGATCACCCCATTCACCAACAAGCACAATGACTGCACTTCAAAAGTAATCCACTGAATGAAGTGCTTTTGGATTTTACAGGAAACATGATAGAGATGCAAAAATGCAACTCTTTCTTGCGTCAAGCCAATCAAAATGTTACGCTTTATTAAATCCAAGATGCTGGAACTATTATTGGAATCAAAACATTTTAATTAATCTCCTGTAACAGAGGCTCGTTGACAGCAAACATTAAAAAATATAATCGGCAGAAACTTGGTGGGGGTTTTTTTTGTATTTATATTTAGGTGCCAGCTGTGGCTCAGTGGGCAGCACTCTCACCTCCGAGTCAGACAGTTGTGCGGTCGAGTCCAACTCCAGACACTTGAGCACATAATCCAAGCTCACACACCCAGTGTAGTACTGGAGGAGTCTTTCGGATAAAACGTTAAACCGAGGCCTCGACTGCCCTTCTCAGGTGCACGTAAAAGGCATTATTTAAAGATCAGGCAGTTCTCTCAGTGTCCTGGGGCCAATATTTATCCCTCAGTCAACAGCACTAAAAACAGATTATCTGGTCATTATCACATTGCCACATTTCCCACATTACAACGGTGACTACACTCAAAAGTGCTTCATTGGCTGTAAAGCACTTTGGGACGTCCTGAGGTTGTGAAAAGATCTGTATAAATGCAAGTTTTTTCTTTTATAATAAATTAAATAAAGACAAGTCATTTTACAGTGAATACATTTTCCAGATTGTAGCTATCAAAGCAGTAGCTGAAGAATCAGGACGCACATATACACGAAAGTGTCCGTAAAACATCCAGGAGAACGAGGCCAGAATTTGACCAAGTCTTTAAGATCCAGGAACCTCTCATGACTTGTTTGCCAAAGCGATCTACATAGGTTTTTATAGATTACTAACCAATCAACTGTGGCGTGCTCACATTAAATCAGGTAACACATGGCTTCAGAATGGGCGGAGTATCACGCCTTATAATGCACAAATAATCATTCTGCTTTTCAGCTGCAGCTGCACTTAAGCAAACCGGTCTCTTTTAGGCCACAGAGGCTTTGTTCTGGGATGTGGCCAGAATTTATTGCCCGTCCCTAATTGCTCTTCAGAAGGTGGTGGTGGTGGTGGTGAGCTGCCTTCTTGAACTGCTGCAGTCCTTGTGGTGCGGTTTGTTACAACTGAATGGTTTGCTAGGCCTTTTCGGAATGCAGTTCAGAGTCAACCACATTGCTGTGGGTCTGGAGTCACATATAGGCCAGACCGGGTAAGGACGCTAGATTTCCTTCCCAAAAGGACATTCGTGAACTAGGTGGGTTTTTACACTAGTTTCATGGTCACCATTACTGACACTAGATTTTTCGTCCAGATTTATTTAATTAACTGAATTTGAATTCCCCAGCTGCCATGGATTTGAATTCACGTCTCTGAACTATTAGTCCAGGCCTCTGGATTACTAGTCCTGTAACTTAACCACGATGCTACTGTTCCCGTATTGTGGTCAATGACAGATCAATCCCGATTGGGAGGGATATTTACAGATTGGTGGGTGTTGATCAATTCCTAAATCCAGTTCAGAAGAATCCAACAGGAATGTTTTTTGTGCAGTGTGTTGGATTGGAAACTACATACTGTTGATGGGCAGACAGGGCGTAGCAAAATTCTTTGGGGTTATTAGGTTTTTAAGTGGAAATTCGGCTACATTATTAAAAAACATGATACTAAAAAAGTTAGACATGTTAATTACTAATGTAAAATGCAGAGATACAGGTCCATGATGCCATGCTTTAAATAGAGAAAAGTGCAAAATAAGAGGTAGTTTGGTATTCGACTGAAAGCCAAGAACTGAAAAACAGGAAGCGCACTGCAGGCACAATAAGCTTGTGTACAAGACTGGTATTATTCAAAACTAAGTGCAAATAGGGACAAGAACACAACAAGCACATTGTTGTACGAGAGAAAACATTCTGATGTATCTTTAGCATCATGGAACGATACGGCACAGGAGTCCATTCGGCCCATTGAGCCTGTGCCGGCTCTTTGAAAGAGCTATCCAATTCGTCCCGAACACCCTGCTCTCTCCCATCAGCCCTGCTCAATATTTCCCTTCAAGCATTTATCCAATTCCTTTTCGAAAGTTACCACTGAATCTGCTTCCACCGCCCTTTCAGGCAGACCACAACAACTCGCTAGGGAAAAAAATGTTTCACTCATCTCCCCTCTGGTTCCTTTGCCAATTGCCTTAAATCTGTGCCCTTTGGTTACCTGCTAGTGGAAACAGTTTCTCCTTATTTACTCTACCAAAACATTCATGATTGTGAACACCTCTATCAAATCCCCTCTTATCCCAATTTCACCATGTAAAAGTCCCTCATCCCTAGGGTCACTGATTATATTATCAGAAAGAGCAGTGGTCCTAGTACTGACTCCTGGGGACCACTGTATACTACCCTTCTGTCTGAAAAACCACCATTCACCTCTACTCTCTGCGTTCTGTCCCTGGAGATGCTTGAAGTACAGCAAGAGCAGGACAGGCCGTATATGGTTTCCAATATGCACTACGGCACATCTCATTAATCCAGAGCAAAATATGGCTGCAACTTTTTGCACCATAAACAAAGGGTAACAGAATACGCTGTTGCGACAGTCATCATATCCACCAGGGACACTGCATGTACGTCAACATCAATACTCAAAACATGGGCGCTGCCAAACTAAAGCCTGGGGGAGGGGCAAGGGAAAAAAACATGCATGACGTTGTCTGCAAAACAAATTTACGGTTGCAAGATTTATTCATGTATTGACGTATTGCGAGTTGAGAGAGTCTGAAAGCAAGTCTTGACTGCAGCCAGAATCATAACTAAAAAAAGCTAACCGTTCCCCCACCCTCCTCTCTCTTCCCCACACCGTTAAAGCATATCCACAACTCACTTCTGAAATGGAATGACATTATGAAAGGCAGGAGTGACCAAGTGAGGGACAAAAGAGCTTCACTGGGTCAGTATGTACATGGGAGGCAGGGGGAATAAAGGGCGATACCACACCGAGCCGGTGACTGACTCTGCAAATCCTCTCGTGTTTAATCGCTATTTGGCTGATCCTCTCTCCTCTCTTACCCCCACACACAATACCACCCTGTCTAATCTCGTTATTCTGCTCGCTCACCGTGGCTTTCATATTGTTTTTCAAGTCAGCGTGAAATTCTCTTTCAAAAAAATGTATGCACTCTGCTTCAATAGCCATGAGCGGCAGACCTATGATTCTAGCATTGCCTGCGATTGCCCGAGCTTCTCCCCTCATTTAAGACTTAAAAGTCTGCAGAAAGGAAACTCTCCATCAGTCTGTGCTAGATTCAGAATCAAGCCTTTGAATACTCTTGCATTACCTAGAAGCACAGCACAGAAGGCGGCCATTCGGTCAGTCGAGCCTGTGCAGGCTCTCTGCAAGAGCACTTCAGCTAGTCCCACTCCCCCGCCCTTTCCCCGTAGCTCTGCAAATTTTTTGAAAGCCACGACTGAATCTGTATCCACCCCCCCTTTCGGGCAGTGCATTCCAGATCCTAACCACTTGCTGCTTAAAAAGATTTTTCCTCATGTTGCGTTTCGTTCTTTTGACATCACCTTAAATCTGCTTGACCTAGTCTCTGATTAGCAAATATTACACTCCAGCAACTATCAAAGGCTTTTCTAACAACAATGAACAAAAGTGCATGTGTTTGACAGGTTTGCAGAGCTGGAGTTGCAGCTGTAGGACGTTTCATTTGCATAAAAGTAAATGAGCAGACCTTTAAAAGTGAGGCACTGTGATACGAGATGGTATTTAATTCCACTGATGAAAGAGGCACCATTTTAGGACAAAAAATCAAAATGATCTTGTTACATGCGTTTATGCGTCAGCCATCGCTCAGTGGATAGCTCTCTTGCCCCGAGTCACAAGGTTGTAGGTCCAAGTCCCACTCCAGAGACTTGAGCACAAAATTCTAGGCCAACACTCCCATTATAGTGCTGAGGGAGCGCTGTACTGTCTTTCAGATGGGACGTTAAACTGAGGTCCCATCTGCCCTCTCAGGTAGACGTAAAAGATTCCATGGCACTACTTCGAAGAGGAGCAGGAGGTGCTCGTGTCCTGGTCAATATTTATCCCTCAACCAACATCACCAACACAGATTATCTGGTCATTATCACATTGCTGTTTGTGGGAGCTTGCTGTGCACAAATTGGCTGCCGTGGTTCCCACATTACAACAGTGATTACAGTTCAAAAAGTACTTCATTGGCTGTAAAGACCTTTGGGATGTTCGGTGATCATGAAAGGTGCTATATAAATGGCAAGTCTTTCTTTTTTACCTCATTTATAACACTGCTCCGACTGCAACTTTGATTCTTTATAGAAACACCAGATGAGCGAAACGCTTCACTCAATCTTTCTAGACTCCTATATGGAAGCCAGGCATAACACTGTACTAATGCCAGTAAAATCTTATGAGCAGATACCTTACAGAGATATATAACCCTGATCTGCCAAACTCTGCTGCTGAATCAATGGGTGAGACGCGCTGCTCATCATGTGGCTCAGCAAGTGTTACAGTTTGTAAGTGAATTAAATATTGTGCAGTAATAGATCAGCAGGCGCCAGTAAATAGATTCACGTCATTCGCATCAGATTTTAGAGAGACGCCAAGAGATGTAAACGTCTAGATCTATAACCAGAGCTCGTGCGTCTTTTTTGCTGCCCTTTTGCTAGTTTTTCTCCTCTCGAAGGCATCAGGTCCTCGCTGGGCCATCGTTCCAGGGCACCAGGCAATCCCCACTATTCCACCCAGGTGGTCATTATTCAAGTGTGAGCCGGGACAGAAAGAAAAGCAAGTCATGCATTTCAATGACCACCGGACATCCTAAAGCACTTTACAGCCAATGAAGTACTTTTTGAAGTGTAATCACTGTTGTAGTGTGGAAAACACAGCAGCGAATTAATGCACAGCAAGTTCCCACAAACAGTACTGATACATAAATATTGGCACCAGGATACCAGGGATAACTTCCATGCTCTTCTTCAAATAGTGCCACGGGATCTTTTACATCCACCTGAGAGCAGATGGGACCTCGGTTTAATGTCTCATCCGAAAGACAGCACCACCGACAGTGCAGCATTCCCTCAGTACTGCCCCTCCGACAGTGCGGCACTCCCTCAGCACTACACTGGAGTGTTAGCCTAGATTTATGTGCTCCAGTCTCTGGGTGCTGGAATATTTCCTCTTGTTGCCTCTGGTTCTTTTCCCCAATCACCTTAAATCTGTATCCTCTGGCTACCGACCCTTCAGTCACTGGAAACAGTTTCTATTTCTTTACTCTTATCTAAACGCTTCATGACTTTAAACACCTCTATTAACCCATTCTTCTGCTCGCTCACCACGGGAGATCAGCGTAGAGAGCAAAGAGTGGAGGAGCACCACCAATGGAGGGAGGTTGCAGAGATGGAGCGATGCTATGGTGGGACCTGTAAATGAGGAGGAGCATTTTGAATTGAATGCACTGAGGGACAGAGAGCTGATGGAGATTGGTATGGTCTGGGGCAATGGGCAAGCAAAGCAGTGCAGGCTTTTTAAAATAGAAAAGGAGCACAGTATGCAATAGGTTATATCAATTAGGGAAAAAAAGAGATAAAAGTAGAAGATGGTAAAAGGGCGAAGCAAGTGAAAAATAGAGCAGGTGGAAATGTTTACTTTTATTTAACTGTTTGTCATAACATGAATAGAATCATGGAATGATACAGCACAGAAGTCCATAAAACTAGCTTTGCAGAAGCTGTTACCGTAGCAAGAATTCGGAGTCGTCGGCCATTCGGCCCCTCGAGCCTGCTCCACCATTCAATAAGATCATGGCTGATGATCTACCTCAACTCCACTTTCCTGCACTGTCCCCATATCCCTTGATTCACTTAATATTCAAAAATCTCGATCGCTGTCTTGAATATAGCCTCCACAGCCCTCTAGGGTAGAGAATTTCAAAGATTCACTGCCCTCCGAGTGAAGAAATTTCTCATCTCAGTCCTAAATGGCCAACCCCTTATCTTGAGACTGCGACCCCTGGTTGTAGACTCCCCAGTCAAAGGAAACATCTTCCCTGTCTAGCCCTGTAAGAATTTTGGCTTGATTTTAGCATGCCAAGAACAAGGTGGAAACTTACAGAAACACCAAACCAATGAGCCTGGAATTTCCCAGAGCAACCAGAACAGGTTTTAACATTGAGTATAATGCACCGGAATAAATCTTTCAACTGTTCAAACCGTCTTATTAGTTTATTTCCTTATTGTTTTACGGTTAACAATATCATACCCAAGATACTGTAACACAAAAAAAGGCTATTTTCTAAGACTTGCATGCTTTGACAAATTTTTCAGCTGCAGCAAAGGCAGTCATCTGCTGCCAGGCCAACATCTTTCCTGTTTAATTGCCAATCCATATTAATCCTTGCGATGTCTTCTTGGTAACATAAAGCACACTAACCACCACTTAACATGTAACCAAATATTGTTCCAATCCAAACTTCAACATACAGCAAATCTCTTGAAAGTTTAAATGTTTAATATTTTCATAACTTTATTTAAGACAGACTTGCATTTCTATAGCACCTCTCCTGACCACTGCACTTTACAGCCAATGAAGTACTTTTTGAAGTGTGGTCATTGTTGCAATGTAGGAAACATGGCAGCCAACTTGCACACAGCAAGCTCCCACAAACAGCAATGTGATAATGACCAGATAATCTGTTTTTACTGTTGTTGAGTGAAGGATTAATATTGGCCCGGACATCCATAACTCCCCAGCTCTTCTTCGAAATAGTGGCATGGGATCTTCTAGGTCGGTTTAATGTCTCAGCTCAAAGTCCTATCACCGGAGATTACACTTTACACGGTCACAGTAGAATAAATCACCAGCACTTTATGGATCAGCTGCCCTATACCACATAAGCTAATATTTAATGCCTGTCTTGGTGTAACAAGTAACCCTTTCAACTGTACAGATTACCCGAGAGCTAATTGAATGGTGGAGTAGGGCAGAGGGGCTGAATGGCTGCCTCCTGCTCCAATGTTATGCTGAGTAAATGAATGATTAGAGTTCTCATGTATAACTGATCTGCAACTTTCAGCAAAATGCCCGCTCAGCAAAGTGTCAGCCATGACTCAGTGGGCAGCACTCTCGCCCGAGTCAGAAGGTTGTGGGTTCATGTCCCACTCCAGAGACTTGAGCACAAAATCTAGGCCGACATTCCAGGGCAGTACTGAGAAGGTGCTGTACTGTCGGAGGTGCCGTCTCTCGGGTCATGAAAGGCGTTATATAAATGCAAGTATTTCTTTAAGTCAACCAATAATGTCACATCCCTTTTTTCACCAATAATAGTCTGGTCTTTTCCAAACTACTAGATCCACTAAGGTTACATCAAAAAGTGAAACTAGGAGGCAGAAATATAAATCATTGGAAGAATCCAGCATTAAGTAGAGAATAAGGGCTGGATTTTCAGCTTTGCTGATTTTGGGGCGGTAATGGCGGTGGGGCGGTACAGTTTCGCCCGGGAACAGTTTGCGCCTCAGTCAGCAAAATTGGTCAGCTGGGCCCGGAATGTGGGGTGGAGCGTTAAGGGAGACGTTGCACACCTCTCTTAGGCTGGTTGAACATGGGAAAATCCCGAGCTCAAGAGCCAGCCCGGGAGCGCTCCGAGAGGCCTGGGGAGAAAAAAAAACCTGAAGAGAAAACCCCACCAAAACATTCCCAACACATAGCCCACACCACCACAACATAAACTGCAAAAAAATTAAAAGAAATAACAATCACACTTATCTGAGGTGGACATTACTTATCTCACTGCAGCCGATAGAGGTTGGACCGCTCGTATTTCCCAGGCGGTCGCTGCAGGGCGCGTTGTGGGGAGCACGGGTCGGGCAGGAGGCAAAAAGCAGGCCGGTGTCGCAACCAGAGGCTTTGCACACCGGCTCAACTCTTCCGGGCGGTGCTGCTCCGCCCCGCCACAAAACCGGTACATAAAAAGGAAAAGAGTGGCTAAAGTAAGTGTTGGTCCCCGAGAGGATAAGACTGAGGAATTTATAATGGGGAACAGGAAAATGGCAGAGACTTTGAACAAATATTTTGTATCAGTCGTCACAGTAGGAGACACTAAAAACATCCCAATAGGGGATAATCAAGGGGCTTTAGGGAGGAGGAACTTAATACAATCACAATCACGAATGAAGTAGTACTCGGTAAAATAATGGGGCTAAAGGCGGACAAGTCCCCTGGACCTGATGGCTTGCATCCAAGGGTCCTATAAGAAGTGGTTGCAGAGATAGCGGATGCATTGGTTGTAATCTACCAAAATTCCCTGGATTCTGGGGAGGTCCCAGCGGATTGGAAAACCGCAAATGTAAAGCCTCTATTTAAAAAAAGAGGCAGACAGAAAGCAGGAAACTATAGACCAGTTAGCCTAATATCTGTCGTTGGGAAAATGCTGAAGTCCATTATTAAGAAAACAGTAGCAGGACAGGTGGAAAAAACATAATTCAATCAAGCAGAGTCAGCATAGTTTTATGAAAGGGAAATCATGTTTGAAAAATTTGCTGGAGTTCTTTGAGGATGTAACGAACAGGGTGGATAAAGGGGAACCAGTGGATGTGGTGTATTTACATTTCCAGAAGGCATTCATAAGGTGTCACATAAAAGGTTACTGCACAAGATAAAAGCTCACGGGGTTGGGGGTAATATATTAGCATGGATAGAGGATTGGCTAACAGAAAACAGAGAGTCGGGATAAACGGGTCATTTTCCAGTTGGCGAACAATAACTAGTGGGGTGCCGCAGGGGCCTCAACAATTTACAATCTATATTAATAACTTGGATGAAGGGACCGAGTTTAATGTTGCCAAGTTTGCTGATGATACAAAGATGGGTGGGAAAGCAAATTGTGAGGATGACACAAAAAATCTGCAAAGGGATATAGACAGGCTAAGTGAGTGGGCAAAAATTTGACAGATGGAGTACAATGTAGGAAAATATAGGAAAATGTAAGGTTATCCACTTTGGCAGAAAAAATAGAAAATATTATAATTTAAATGGAAAATAATTGCAAAGTGCTTCAGTACAGAGAGACCTGGGGGTCCTTGTTGCATGAAACACAAAAAGTTAGTATGCAGGTATAGCAAGTAATCAGGAAGGCAAATAGAATGTTGACCTTTATTGCAAGGGGGAGAGAGTATAAAAGCAGAGAAGTCTTGCTACAACTGTTCAGGGTATTGGTGAGGCCACACCTGAAGTACAGTTTTGGTCTCCGTATATTAAGGATATACTTGCATTCGAGGCTGTTCATAGAAGGTTCACGAGGTTGATTCTGGAGATGAGGGGGTTTGACTTATGAAGATAGGGTGAGTAGGCTGGATCTCTACTCAATGGAGTTCAGAAGAATGAGAGGTGATCTTATCGAAACACACAAGATAATGAGGGCTGGACAAGTTGGAGAGAGAGAGAATGGCCCCAAGTTTCGTCCCGTGGCGAAAACGGCGCACCTCCGAGCTTGGCACCTGTTTTTCGCGCCGAAAACTGCGCCTAAAAAAAAGTCGAATATTCTCGAGCTCCTTGGAGCTCGATGTCTGTTTGGCACGGCATGCTCTTCGCAGCAGGGGGCGGAGCCTAACACTCGCGCCGATTTTCTAAGTAGCAGGGGGCGGGTACAATTTAAATTAGCCTTCGTGGTGCCGGCAACCCTGCGTGTGCGCGTTGGAGCGTGCGCGCAGTCTCACACAAACATTGGCACTTGGCCATTTTTTTTAAATACTGCAGAAAAAGTGAAGATTTGTTTCTTGGACCCCTGCAAAGACTTGTAATTTAATTTTTTTTGATATTTCTGTGTGTGAGGGAGTGCTTTTAGCAGCACTGCTGAATAAATCACCTGCTGAAATCAGTGAGTTCAGCTTTTCACTGCTAAACTTGCAGAACCGGTGCTGCATTGGTGCATGCAAATTAAGGACTGTGTGTTTGGAGAAATGAGTGCCAATTCAACTTTGCAATAATACGTGGCGTTGACAATGCAGCACCCATTCTGCAAATTTAAATATAAAAAACTGTCGATGTGGCTGCCTCTCCCTGTCCAAATGGCCTCAGTCCCCCTCACAGCTCGAAGGCTGCTGCTGTATCTTTGGCTGCCGGCCAGCCATTGACGCCGCTGATATCCAATGGCCGAATGGCCTCACATCCGTCCGCTGCTGATTCTTTGGCTGCCGGCCAGCCACTGACGCCGCCCCTAAAGCGTGGCCGAATGGCCTCAAGAACCTTAATGAGCTGCGTGTGTCCTGCGTTGATTCTTCGGCTGCCGGCCAACCACTGACGCCGCTGCTATCTCATGGCCGAATGGCCTCACATCGGTCCGCTGATTCTTCGGCTGCCGGCCAGCCACCGACTCCGCTGATATCTCATGGCCGAATAGCCTCGGGTCCGTCCGGTGCTGCTTCTTCGCGGCCAGCCACGAAGAGAATAAAGGCCTGCCTCAAGCACTGCAGCTCAGCTTGAAGCTTGCTGCCGCTGAGACACTGACGCCACACCGCTGCCTGTCTCCAACATGAAAGGCCTGCCTGAAGCACTTTCACACAGGTAGGAACATGGTTTATTTAATCTTTTCTTTGCTTATAAATTTTTGAGGTTGGATTTATTTGTATAATATTTGTATAAGTATAACTAAGGATTGATTGTAGAATTTAATGACTTCCCCTTCCCCCCACCTGCCCCCCCCACCTCGTTCCCTACGCCTAATTTGTAACCTACGCCTGATTTTCTAAAGTGTAGACAAGGTTTTTTCGAGCGTACAAAAATCTTCACTTACTCCATTCTAAGTTAGTTTGGAGTAAGTTTTCACTCACGGAACTTTGAAATCAGGTGTAAGTGGCCGGACACGCCCCCTTTTGAAAAAAAAATTCTGTTCCAAAGTGAAACTGTTCTAACTGACTAGAACTGGAGCAAACTAAATGTCGAGAATTCCGATTTCTAAGATACTCCGTTCTACACCAGTTGCTCGTAAAAATCAGGAGCAAATCATGTGAAAACTTGGGGCCATCATTTCCACTCAGGCGAAACTAAAACTAGAGGACATAGTCTCAGAATAAGGGGCCGCCCATTTAAAACTGAGATGAGGAGGAATTTCTTCTCTGAGGGTTGTAAATCTGTGGAATTCTCTGCCCCAGAGAACTGTGGAGGCTGGGTCATTGAATATATTAAGGCGGAGATAGACAGGTTTTTGAGCGATAAGGGAATAAAGGATTATGCGGAGCAGGCAGGGAAATGGAACTGAGTCCATGATCAGATCAGCCATGATCTTATTAAATGGCGGTGCAGGCTCTAGGGGTCGAGTGGCCTACTCCTGCTCCTATTTCTTGTGTTCTTGTGAAAACCCCTGCGGAGTGCTGTAGGCTGACCGCCCACCGCCGCTCCGGGGCGAAAACAGAAGCGCAAGTGACCGGAAAATCTACCCTAAAAAATATTCAAAGGCGAGTGGGATTCAGGCAAAAATATAACACAAAGCAAGAGATTAGTGGCTTCCAAATGTTAACACCTTTGCACTGCCTGCTACTCCAGAGATAGTAACTATTAGTATTTGTAGATCTTTAGTTGTTTGTGTCTCACCTGAGCCAGAAGATTGAGTGTTCAAGCCCCACTCCAGAGACTTGAGCACTAGATCCAGGCTAGCACCCCCAGTGCAGTGCTGAGGGAGTGTTGCATTGTCGGAGGTGTTGCCTTTCAGAGGAAACATTAAACTGAGGCTCTACCTGCCCTCTCAGCTGGGTGTAAAAGATCCCGTGGCACTATTTTGAAGAAGAGCTGAGGAGTTCTCCCCAGTGTCCTGGCCAATATTTATCCCACAACCAACATCACAAAACAAATAATCTGGTCATCTTCATATTCCGTGGGATCTTGCTGTGTGCAAATTGACTGCCATGTTTCCGACATTACAACAGTAGCTACACTTCAAAAGTACTTCATTGTGAAGTGCTTTGGGACTTCCTGAAAGATGCGACAGAAATGCATGTTCTTTCTGTTTCTTGGCCTAAAATACACTTAGGATAGTTGCAATTGTATCCAGGCACCCACAAGTCTCCTTAGTGTTTAGCTAGGTGCTCAGCGAGAAACACTTGGAAACCCCTGGGATGCATCAGAAAATTACGTACTGCAACACAAGTAAAGTACAAAGAAGAATTTAAGAGCATCTGTGAAGTTCTTTGTATGTGCTTCCTACGCAGAAAATTCTGCATGGAGAATTTTATCAACATCAACAAGTAGCAGACTAATCATTGATATGAAATTATCTTAAACTTTCACTGAAAAATGGTGGGAATCATAGCATTCAATACCAGTAATGGGAAAATGTAATAATTCCATGTAATAAAAACAACTCTACCAGTGGAAAAACCCATAAAATGAACACTAAATGATTTGGTCTGGTTATCTGGTGACATTGAGTCAGTTCAGCACAGTTTAAACAAAGGATTAGCTGAATTAATTCCATGACTCATACACGGTCAGGTCTATACAATTTGGCAGAAGGCAAACTGGATGGCTGCGCAGTAAACAAAACGATCTTACTGTGGCCATTTATAGAATCATGCAACAGTACAGCACAGCCATTCGGCCCATCGAGTCTGCACCGACTCTTTCGAAGAGCAATCCAGTTAGCCCCACTTCCCTGCTTTTTTCTCCTTCAAAAGGGAATTGGATAAATACTTGATGGCTACGATTGAATCTGTGTCCACCATCCTATCAGGCAGTGCATACCAAATCCTAACCACGTTGTGTAAAAAAGTTTTTCCTCATGGCACCTCTGGTTCTTTTGCCAATCTCCTTAAATCTGTGACCTGTCATTATCAACTCATCAGCCATTGGAAACAGTTTCTCTATCTAAACACTTCATGATTTTGAATACAATTCAGAATAAGGGGATGAGGAGGAATTTCTTCTCTGAGGGTTGTAAATTTGTGGAATTCTCTGCCCCAGAGAGCTATGGAGGCTCAGTCGTTGAATATATTTAAGGCGGAGATAGACAGATTTTTGAGCGATAAAAGGAATAAAGAGTTATGGGGAGCAAGAAGGGAAGTGGAGCAGAGTCCATGATCAGATCAGCCATGATCTTATTAAATGGCGGTGCAGGCTCGACGGGCCAAATGACCTACTCCTGCTCCTATTTCTTATGTTCTTGTACAAAAGTTTGAATCTTTTTAATCTCAAACAAAACTAATAGTTACGCCACACCATTGTACATATTTGAATCAAGGGTTGGCTTCGCAATGTAAATGCAACTTTGTGTAAGCAGTTTGTCCTTATCCTGCACAAACAGTTTATATTTAATCACAAGCAGTGAAACAAAATTCTCTCTCCCAAGCCCAGCGTCTCCTTTCTACATCCAATTCTCCTAATCCTTCCAACACACAACTGAATCATAGAATTATAGAAATTTACAGCACGGAATGAGGCCATTCGACCCATCATGTCCTTGCTGGCCGAAAAAGAGCTATTCATTCAGACAGAACTACCCCCGCAGTCATCAAGATCCATGGCGCGGCCCTGGACAACGTGGACCACTTTCCATACCTCGGGAGCCTCTTATCAACAAGGGCAGACATCGACGATGAAATGTAACACCGCCTCCACTGCCGCCTGAGAAAAAAAAGTGTGTTCGAAGATCAGGCCCTCAATTCTGCTACCAAGCTCATGGCCTACAGGGATGTAGTGATACCCGCCCTCCTGTATGGCTCAGAGACGTGGACCATGTACAGTAGACGCCTCAAATCACTGGAGAAATACCACCAACGATGTCTCCGCAAGATCCTGCAAATCCCCTGGGAGGACAGATGCACCAACGTTAGTGTCCTCGATCAGGCCAGCATCGAAGCACTGACCACACTCGATCAACTCCACTGGGCAGGCCACATTGTTCGCATGCCTGGCACAAGACTCCCAAAGCAAGCACTCTACTCGGAACTCCTACACAGCAAACGAGCCCAAGGTGGGCAGAGGAAACGTTTCAAGGACACCCTCAAAGCCTCCTTGATAAAAATGCAACATCCCCACCGACACCTGGGAAACCCTGGCCAAAGACCGCCCCAAGTGGAGGAAGTGCATCTGGGAGGGCGCTGAGCACCTCAAGTCTCATCGCCGAGAGCATGCAGAAACCAAGCGCAGGCAGCAGAAGGAGCGTGCGGCAAACCAGTTCCACCCACCCTTTCCTTCAACAACTGTCGGTCCCACCTGTGACAGAGACTGTAATTCCCATTTGGACTGTTCAGTCACCCAAGAACTCATTTTTAGAGTGGAAGCAAGTCTTCCTCAATTTCGAGGGACTGCCTATGATGATTCAGCCTAATCCCACAATCCAGCTCTTGGTCCATAGCCCTGTAGGTTACAGCACTTCAAGTGCATATCCAAGTACTTTTTAAAATGTGGTGAGGCTTTCTGCCTCTACCACCCTTTCAGGCGGTGAGTTCCAGAACCCCACCACCCTTTTGAGTGAAACAAGTTCTCCTCAACTCCTCTCTAATCCTCTACCAATTACTTTAAAGACAGGGAATTCCAGAGCTCAGAGGCCAGATGGCTGAAGGTTGAATTCATAGAATTTTGTGCTGCAGAATAAAGATACTGAAGCTAATTTCATATTGCACCTTTTATCAGCACACAAATGATCAAAGACCCAGAGATCAAAGACAATGATTAAATCCACTGGAGCATCCCAGGCCCCCTCTACCCTTTAAGTGAAAAATATTTTCCTCAACTCCACTTTAATCCTTCGACCAATTACTTTAAATCTGTGCCCCACTGGTTATTTACCGCTCTGCTAAGGGAAATAGCTCCTTACTAGCTGCTCTATCTAGGCCCCTCGTAATTTTATACACTTCAATTAAATCTCCCCTCAGCCTCCTCTGGTCCAAAAAACCCCCCAGCCTATCCAATCTTTCCTCATAGCTAAAATTCCAGAGTCCTGGCAACATCCTCGTAAATTACTCCCTAATGCAATCACATCCTTCCTGTGATATGGTGCCTAGAACTACGCATTTTTTTAAATTGGTTTGTTTTTGAGATATGGTCAGCCGTGGCTCAGTGGGTAGCATTTCTCTCGCCTCGGAGTCAGAAGGTTGTGGGTTCAAGTCCCACTTCAGGAACTTGAGCACAAAAATCTGGGATGACACTCCCAGTGCACTGTCGGAGGTGCCGTCTTTCAGATAAGACGTTAGAGAGGCTCCGTCTGCCCTCTCAAGTGGGCATAAATGAACCCATGGCACTATTTCAAAGAGCAGTGGAGTTATCCCCGGTGTCCTGACCAATATTTATCCCTCAATCAACATAAGAAAACAAATTATCTGGTCGTGATCACACTGCTGTTTGTGGGAGCTTGCTGTGTGCAAATTGGCTGCTGCGTTTCCTACTTTACAACAGTGACTACACTCCCAAAGTACTTCATTGGCTGTAAAGTGCTTAGACGTCTGGTGTGCGCGAAAGGCGCTATAGAAATCCAAGTCTTTCTCTTTATGGGAGACAGATATTCCCAGGTCGTTTTCCCTGGATAACTAGCTGGCTACTTCACAGGACATTAAGGGCCATGTAGTGGGGGACTTGGATCACATGCGGCCAGATGGGTGGGGCTAGGTAGAAGGTTCCCTACCACAAGCTATCACGATTCAGTTTCACAACTTGTCATAGTGGAACTTGAATTCCTGACCTCTGGGTTGTTAATCCAGTATTAAATCCGATAAAAATCTGCCATTCCCAGGTCGTTTCAGGAATAATTCCAGACAAATGGTGTTTGTATTTTAAAAATAAATAAATGCACTTAAGTACTGAGGCTTAGAACACCGAAAACTCTTCAAACTGCCAAGAAATTGAGCTGGGGATCACAGGGTGGGTCGTACCCCTGGGGTCTGTCTTTCTTCCACCACATTCCTGAGCCTTCTCCGCTTTGCCAGAATTTTTAAACTTTCCTTGCCCACTGCTATTCTGCTGTAACCACAGATAGCATTTACAGCACAGAAGGAGGCTATTCGGCCCATCGTGCCAGCGCTGGCCGACAAAGAGCTAGCCGGCCTAATCCCACTTTCCAGCTCGTGGTCCATAGCCTTGCAGGTCACAGCGCTTCAGGTGCACTGGACGCATCTTTTGTTTCTTGAACTTCTTTCATGATCACCTCCTTTTTCCTTGCACCATCCCCACCGTTCCTTCATCGTCGCTGGGTCCAAATCCTGGAACTCCCTCCCTAACAGCACTGTGGGAGCACCTTCACCACACGGACTGCAGCGGTTCAAGGCGGCGGCTCACCACCACCTTCTCAAGGACAAGGGATGGGTAATAAATGCTGGGCTTGCCAGCAACGGCCACATCCCTTGACCGAATAAATAATCATCTCCTGCCCTTTATCCCATCACCGACCTCTCTTTTACCTGGCTCTGTTCAGCTGTAACATCTGCCACACTTGACGAATGGTCATCGACCTGAAATGTTAACTCTGTTTCTCTCTCCACAGAGGCTGCCTGACCTGCTGAGTATTTCCAGCATTTTCTGTTTTTATTTGAACAACATGGGGAAGAGTGCATTCAGCTCGGGACAGCCAGTCAGTGCTGGAACTTTTGGCCAGCACAAATTATGGAAGCAGGGAAAACAAGATAAAAGTCAATTTTCAATCATGAGTGATTTCATAATGGTAAAAGGGACGCAAATTTTGTTTATTCTGCACCTGTTTGCTATATCATAAATAAGGTAAAACAAAATTTAAACACTTGCATTTATATAGTGCCTTTCACGACGTCCTAAAGCACTTTACAACCGATGAAGTACTTTTTGAAGTGTAGTCACTGTTCCAATACAGGAAACACGGCAGCCAGTTTGAGTACAGAAAGCTCCCACGAACAGCAATGTGATAATAACCAGATAATTTGCTTGAAATGTTAATTGAGGGACAAATATTGGCCAGGGCACCAGAGAAAATCCCCCCGCTCTTCTTCAAAATAGTGCCATAAAGATTTTTTACGTCCACCAGAGGTTTAAGGCTCCATCCAAAAGACAGAACCTCTGACAGTGCAGCACCCCCTCAGCACTGCACTGGAGTGGGACTGAGCGTCTTCAACGCAGCCCCGAACCTCCCCTCCGCCTTCAACGCAGCCCCGACCCCACCCTCCGCCTTCAACGCAGCCCCGAACCCCCCCTCCGCCTTCAACGCAGCCCCGAACCCCCCCTCCGCCTTCAACGCAGCCCCGAACCCCCGCTCCGTCTTCAACGCAGCCCCGAACCCCCCCTCCGCCTTCAATGCAGCCCCGAACCCCCCCTCCGCCTTCAACGCAGCCCCGAACCCCCCCCTCCGCCTTCAACGCAGCCCCGAACCCCCCCCTCCGCCTTCAACGCAGCCCCGAACCCCCCCTCCACCTTCAACGCAGCCCCGAACCCCCCTCCGCCTTCAACGCAGAATAATATAGCACCCGACAAACGGTATAATATTCCTATTGTTGTAAAATAGTGTATCTTCCAACTTACACTGAGCAACTTCACGAGAGATCTGCTAGCAATCTTTGACAATATTGGACAAGGACTTGGAGGGAAAAAAAAGCAATAATTTCTTGGGTTGGGTCCATCACCAAATGCCCTTATTCCCATCAAAGACCTGGCCATATCCAGTGCTGCGAATCGATTGAAACTGAGCACATAAAAACAAACTGCAACACGATCTTAAAAGCAATTGATTCAGTTTACAAATCAATTGAACCCGCTGTTGTGCGGTTAACTGCAACGTGCGAAGACCAAAGGTTTTCTGGCCAATCTGCCAGCTTCCAGGCTGTCAAAGATTGCAAACGGGAAAAAGGGAACTGCACTAGAGCCGAAATCAATACAGCATCAGCTGTAGGTATATTGTCGCACACATGTACCAGAGTATATCTTTATCCTTCTAAATTCTGAGAATTGCAGTCGGCACAAGAATGACAGACTTTAGTTACGAAGAAAAAAGACAGACTTGCATTTATATAGCACCTTTCACGACCACCGGACAGCTCAGTGCTTTACAGCCAATGAGGTACCTTTGGAGTATAGTCATTGTTGTAATGTGGGAAACACGACAGCCAAATTGCGCACAGCAAGCTCCCACAAACAGCAATGTGATGATGACCAGATAATCTGTGGGTGTTATGTTGATTGGTGACCTGGCCAATATTTATCCCCCAGAAAAAACTTCCCCGCTCTTCTTCAAAATAGTGCCATGTGATCTTTTGAGTCCAACCTGAGAGGGCAGACGGGGCTTCGGTTTTTTGAAATATGGCACCTCCAAAAGTTCAGCGTTCCCTCAGTACTGCACTGGGAGTGTCAGCCTAGATTTTTGTGCTCAAGTTCCTAGATTGGGACTTGAACCCACAACCTTCTGACTCAGAGGCGAGAGTGCTACCCCCCGAGTCACAGCTGACACATGAGGATACACAGTAGAAACTGGGGCTCCATTCACTCAAACAAAGACCAACAGAAGACCTGATAAAGATATTCAAAATTAGAGTTAAAATGCGAGGGATCTTTACATGGAAAATAGGGAATAAAGTACTTCCATGGGTCACTGAACCTGGATTGAGAGTGTAAATTAAAGATCACGAAAAACAGTACAGGTCAGGAGAATTATTTTATTACAAAGCAGAGAGGGTTGTTAAGACATGTAAAGCCCTCCACAACAGGGATGCCTGATCTTTAGAGGGTGGTGCCAGATTCTCGTGCCAAGACCAGTTGAGTGGGCTGTGCGATTACGCAAAAATGCGAGCCTCGACACAAAGGATATTCAAATACTCCCACACATTTGAATTTTAACGTCCATACAATTAAAAAAAACACACACACACCTTCAAGCCACCTCCCTGATCATTCTCCTCTCATCATCCTCACTCCCATCCTTCCCCCTCTCCCAGAACATGAATGTCAGGAAGCTTTGGCCTCAAGCTCTCGGGCGAGAGGACCGACAACAACTTGCATTAATACAGCGCTTTTAACGTAGCAAAACGTCCCTTGCCGCTTCACAGAAGCGTTAACAAAATTTGACACCGAGCCACACGAGGGGATATTAGGGCAGGTGACCAAAAGCTTGGTCCAAGAGGTAGGTTTTAAGGAGCGTCTTGAAGGAGGAAAGAGGGAGGAGCGAGGCAGAGAGGTTTAGGCAGGAAATTCCAGAGCTTAGCAACAGATGGCACGGCCACCAATGGTTGAGCAATTAAAATCAGAAATGCTCAAAAGGCTTAAATTAGAGAAGCGCAAACATCTCGGTGGGGGCGAGGGGGGGCGGGTGAGCGGGGGTTGTGGGGCTGGAGGAGATTACAGAGATAGGGAGGGGAGAGGCCATGGAGGGATTTGAAAACGAGGATGAGAATACTGAAATTGAGGCTGCTTAACTCGAAGCCAATGTAGGTCAGCGAGCACAGGGCTGATGGGTGAGTGAGACTTGGTGCGAGTTAGGAATCACCTCTAGTTTAGGTAGATACAGCTGCATTTGCAAGCATAATGTTCACACTTCGAAGGCTGAGACTGGATTCTTGGTAATGATGTATTGACACCTGTCCATTCAGTTGCTAGGGGTCGTTGGGAGAAGAATGTTGCAATACCAGTTGCACTGCACCGGTATGGTGAAGTGCTTCATTCAAACACAGGACCACTTTCAAAGCTCACTTAACCCTTTAAAAAATACAAGAACTAGAAGTTGGATTTTATGTAGCGATTTTATTGAAAAACAACCAAGGCATTTCCCAGCAACGCTCCCGCAAACATAGAAACATAAGAAACATAGAAAATAGGTGCAGTCGGCAATTCGGCCCTTCGAGCCTGTACCGTCATTCAATAAGATCATGGCTGATCATTCCTTCAGTACCCCTTTCCTGCTTTTTCTCCGTACCCCTTGATCCTCTTAGCCGTAAGGGCCATATCTAACTCCCTCTTAAATATATCCAATGAACTGGCATCAACAACTCTCTGCGGCAGGGAATTCCACAGGTTAACAACTCTCTGAGTGAAGAAGTTTCTCCTCATCTCAGTCCTAAATGGCCTACCCCTTATCCTAAGGCTAGGTCCCCTGGTTCTGGACTTCCCCAACATCGGGAACATTCTTCCCGCATCTAACCTGTCCAGTCCCATCAGAATCTTATAAGTTTCTATAAGATGCCCTCTCATCCTTCTAAACTCCAGTGAATAAAGGCCCAGTTGATCCAGTCTCTCCTCATATGACAGTCCAGCCATCCCGGGAATCAGTCTGGTGAACCTTCGCTGCACTCCCTCAATAGGAAGAACGTCCTTCCTCAGATTAGGAGACCAAAACTGAACACAATATTCCAGCTGAGGCCTCACTAAGGCCCTGTACAACTGTAGTAAGACCTCCCTGCTCCTATACTCAAATCCCCTAGCTATGAAGGCCAACATACCATTCACCTTCTTTACCGCCTGCTGTACCTGCATGCCCACTTTCAGTGACAGATGAACCATGACACCCAGGTCTCGTTGCACCTCCCCTTTTCCTAATCTGCCGCCATTCAGATAATATTCTGCCTTCGTGCAACAGTCTGAAGGCCCCACGCAGGCCGTTCACTGGCTTTTACATGAAACAATCAGGGGGCAGAAATTTAAAATAATTTAAAGGGGATTTGAGGGAAAATTTCTTCACCCAGAGGATGGCGGGGGTCTGGAACTCATGGCCTGAAAGGGTGGTAGAGGCAGAAACCCTTACCACATTTAAAAAGTTCTAGGATGTGCACTTGAAGTGCCATAATCTGGAGCTGGAAACTGGGATTAGGCTGGATAACTCTGTCAGCCAATGGCAGGCCTACCAATGAATGAAGTAGGCCGTCGTATTGAATTACGAATTCAGGCTCAGTGTGCTTCGGGTTGCTGTGGCACACGTTTATAGCAGTTCACTAAATTGTATACTGTACTGTGTTTATAATTATTAGGATGCTACACACAGAAGTAGGCTATTTGGAACATTACACCTGTCCTAGCTCTTTCAAAGAGCTACCCACTTGGATTTTGCCCAATTGTATGAGGGTGAAGAGTGTAGTATAACGTTGCCAAGAAAAGCAGCAAGCCTGAGAATTGGGAGAGTTTTCGAAACCAGCAAAGGATGAGCACAAAATTACGAGAGAGAAAATAAAATATATGGGGAAACTAGCAAGAAATATAGAAGAAATTAGAAGAGCTTCTACAAGTATGTAAAAAGGAAGAGATTAGCGAAAGTAAATGTGGATCCCTTAGAAGCTGAGACAGGAGATATTATAATGGAGAATAAGGAACTGGCAGAGACCTTAAACAAATATTTTGTATCCGTCTTCAAAGACGACAAAGAATGAAAGGTAATCTCATTGAAGCATGTAAGATTCTGAAGGGGATTGACAGGGTAGATGCTGAGGTGGTTTTCCCTGGTTGGAGAGTCTAGAAACATAGAAAACAGGTGCAGGAGTAGGCCATTCTGCCCTTCGAGCCTGCACCGCCATTCAATAAGATCATGGCTGATCATTCCTTCAGCACCCCTTTCCTGCTTTCTCTCCATACCCCTTGATCCCTTTAACCGTAAGGGCCATATCTAACTCCCTCTTGAATATATCCAGTGAACTGGCATCAACAACTCTCTGCAGCAGGGAATTCCACAGGTTAACAACTCTGAGTGAAGAAGTTTCTCCTCATCTCAGTCCTAAGTGGCCTACCCCTTATCCTAAGACTACGTCCCCTGGTTCTGGACTTCCCCAACATCGGGAACAATCGACCCGCATCTAACCCGACTCTCTGCTTCCTGTCTGCCAACCAGTTCCCTATCCATGTCAGTATATTTGATTTTGCACAACAATCTCTTGTGTGGGATCTTGTCAAAAAGCCTTTTGAAAGTCCAAATACACCACATCCACTGGTTCTTCCTTGTCCACTCTGCTAGTTACATCCCCAAAAAAATTCCAGAAGATTCGTTAAGCATGATTTCCCTTCCATAAATCCATGCTGACTTGGTCCAATCCTGTCACTGCTTTCCAAATGCGCTGCTATTTCATCCTTAATGATTATTCCAACATTTTCCCCACTACTGATGTCAAGCTAACTGGTCTATAATTACCCTTTTTCTCTCTCCCTCCCTTTTTAAAAATGGTGTTACATTAGCTACCCTCCAGTCCATGGGAACAGATCCAGAGTCAATAGACTGTTGGAAAATGATCACCAATACATCCACTATTTCTAGGGCCACTTCCTGAAGTACTCTGGGATGCAGACTATCAGGCCCCGGGGATTTATCAGCCTTCAATCCCATCAATTTCTCTAACACAATTTCCCGCCTAATAAGGATATCCTTCAGTTCCTCCTTCTCACTAGACCCACTGTCCCCTAGTACCTTCCGAAGGTTATTTGAATCTTCCTTCGTCAAGACAGAACCGAAGTATTGGTTCAATTGGTCTGCCATTTCTTTGTTCCCCATTATAATTTCACCTGAATCCAACTGCAAGGGACCTACGTTTGTCTTTACTAATCTTTTTCTCTTCACATATTTATAGAAGCTTTTGCAGTCAGTTTTTATGTTCCCTGCAAGCTTCCTCTCGTACTCTATTTTCCCCCTCTTAATTAAACCCCTTGTCCTCCTCTGTTGAATTCTAAATTTCTCCCAGTCCTCAAGTTTGTTGCTTTTTCTAGCCAATTTATATGCCTCTTCCTTGGCTTTAACACTATCCTTAATTTCTCTTGTTAGTCATGGTTGAGCCACCTTCCCCGTTTTATTTTTACTCCAGACTGTGATGTACAATTGTTGAAGTTCATCCATGTGATCTTTAAATGTTTGCCATTGCCTATCCACCACCAAAAAGAAAGACTTGGATTTATATAGCGCCTTTCATGACCACAGGACATCTCAAAGTGCTTTTCAGCCAATGTAGTGTAGTCACTGTTGTAATGTGGGAAATGTGGCAGCTAATTTGCACACAGCAAGCTCCCACAAACAGCAATGTGAGAATGACCAGATCATCTGTTTTGTTATGTTATGTTGACTGAGGCAAATATTGCGGACCGGGGTCACACAGGGCTGCGTAATCGCGTCAACCCTCTTCTTGATCTTCCTCGTTGCAATGCTCCATCTCACGCTCAACAAGCTCCTAGCTGGTGTGGAACTAAACTATAGAACCAGTGGGAACCTATTCAACCTTCGTCGCCTCCAGGCTAGATCCAAGACCGATCCATCCTCTGTCATCGAACTACAGTCCACAGACGATACTTGAGTCTGCGCACAGAGACTGAGCTCCAAGTCATCGTCAACATCTTCACCGAGGCGTACGAAAGCATGGACCTTACACTAAACATCCATAAGACAAAGATCCTCCACCAACCTGACCCCACCACACACACTGCCCCCCGAGCATCAAAATCCATGGTACAGCCTTGGACAATGTGGACTACTTTCCATACCTCGGGAGCCTATCAGTAAGGGAAGATTATCGACGACGAGGTCCAATACCCCTTCCACTGCGCCAGCGCAGCCTTCGGTCGCCTGAAGAAGAGTGTTCGAGAATCAGTCCCTCAAAACTGGCACCAAACTTATGGTCTACAGGGCTGTAGTGATATCCACCCTCCTGTATGGCTCAGAAGTGGACTATATATAGCAGACACCTCAAATCGCTGGAGAAATACCAACAATGTCTCCGCAAGGTTCTGCAAATCACCTGGGAGGATAGACGCACCAACGTCATTGTTCTCGATCAAGCCAACATCCCCAGCATCGAAGCACTGACCACACTTGACCAGCTCCAGTGGGTGGGCCACATCATCCGCCTGCAGAACACAAGACTCCCAAAGCAAGCGCTCTACTTGAAACTCCTACACGCCTAGTAAGCCCCAGGTGGGCAGGGGAAACGTTTCAAGGACACCTTCAAAGCCTCCTTGATAAAGTGCAACATCCCCACCAACACCTGGGAATCCCTGGCCAAAGACCACCTTAAATGGAGGAAGAGCCTTGGGAAGGTGCTGAATGAGTCTCGTTGCCAAGAGCATGCAGAAAAAAGCGCAGGCAACGGAAGGAGTGCGCGGCAAACCAGACTCCCCAACCACCCTTTCCTTCAACGACTGTCTGTCCCACCTGTGACAGAGACTGTAATTCCCGTATTGGACTGTTCAGCCACCTGAGAACTCACTTTTAGAGTGGAAGCAAGTTTTTCTCGATTTCGAGAGATTGCCTATGATGACTGGCCAGGACACCGGGGATAACTCCCTGCTCTTCTTCGAAATAGTGCAATGAGATCTTTTAGGTCCACCTGAGCGCGCAGACAGAGCCTCAGTTTAACAGCACATCCGAAAGACGGCACCTCCGACAGTGCAACGTGCCCTCAGTACTGCACTGGAGTGTCAGTCAAATTAATGTGCTCAAGTCCCTGGAGTGGGACTTGAACCCACAAACATCTTTCTGACTCAGAGGCGAGGGAGTGCTACCCATTGAGCCACAGCTGACACTGAGATGTGAAAGGTGGCGAGAACCCCTCCAGCGGCAATTCTCTGCCTTTGTTGCAGAGGTTCACAATTGCGTGCCACTGGCAGAGAGCTCAGAGAGGCACAGCAACTGATCGCATAGCTAGGAATGGTTCTGTACGTCCTTTGCCAAGTGCACGCTTCAATGTTGATGCAAAAACATTGAAGCGCAAGCCAAGAGGCAAGCGTGACAAACGTACAGCTACCAAGTCGGAATAGCTGAGGGGTTTGTGCTGCAAATTTTTTCGCGAACGCGCTGAGCCACAAGGAGGATACTGGTCACCACAAAGGCACAGGACCAAGACTGAGCGAGTGCTGATAGGGTGGACAACACCAGCTGACGTGACCAATGACTTCCTTTCCCTACAACCAGAGTCACAAACAAGGTGAAACTAGACATGTACTGGACAGGTTAAGGACAGGGAGGGAACATGCCTACAGAACTGGAGCAAGAGAGGTATTCGAGCAAGTCCAGGGATAAACGCAGTCGAGACCCAAGGGGCAGCTTTCAACGGAACCAAAAGAACCAATATCCTTGCGGAGAAGATAAAAAGAGCAGTGAGAGGTGGTGGCGGGGGGGCGAGGAGAGATTTCAATTAACACGGGGTGGGGAAGTGAAAAAAAATCTAACTTTGAGACAAGAGGGGGAGAGCAGGACTGATAAAGCTATTGGAATAGAAGTAGAAGGCTTACTGGAAATAAATACAGGAAATGAGAAAGGGAAAGAAACAAGGCATGAGAAAGAGAGAGATTTTTTAAAAACTGTTGAAGGTGGGGCATAAGATATCAAAAAATTAAATAAGGATGCCAGGAAAAATAATAGGGGCTAGTTAGAATGCTGTAATAACCTCAGAAGGTTGTGGGTTCAAGTCTCACTCCAGGGACTTGAGCACATAAATCTAGGCTGACGCTCCAGTGCAGTGCTGAGGGAGTGCTGCCGTCTTTCGGATGAGACGTTAAACCGAGGCCTCGTCTGCTCTCAGGTGGACGTAAAAGATTCCATGGCACTATTTTGAAGAAAAGGCGGCGAGTGCTCCCCGGTGTCCTATCTAATATTTATCCATCAATCAACATAACAAAAAAAAAGATTATCTGGTCATTATCACATTACTGTTTGTGGGAACTTGCTATGCGCAAGTTGGCTGCCGCGTTTCCCACATTACAACAGTGACCACACTTCAAAAGTACTTCATTGGCTGTAAAGTGCTTTGGGACGTCCTGAGGTTGTGAAAGGCACTACATAAATGCAAATCTTTCTTTTTTTCTTCCCACGACATCTGAGTTTGAAACTCACCCTGACTGAAGGAATGAAAGTTATTTCCCTGAAAAAGTACTTCATTGGCTGTAAAGCGCTTCGAAACGTCCGGTGGTCATGAAAGGCACTATATAAAATCAAGTCTTTCTTTCTCAGTCAAGAATGAGTGTTATGTACGAGAAGATGGGTGGGAAAGCAAATTTTGCGGAGGACAAAAAATTTGCAAAAGGATATAGACAGGCTAAGTGAGCGGGCAAAAATTTGGCAGATGGAGTACAATGTGGGAAAATGTGAGGTTATCGATTTTGGCAGAAAAAATAGAAAAGCAAATTATTATTTAAATAGAGAAAAATTGCTAAGTGCTGCAGTACGGAGGGACTCGAGGGTCCTTGTGCAATTAACACAAAAAGTGAGTATACAGGTACAGCAAGTAATCAGGAAGGCAAATGGAATATTGGCCTTTATTGCCAGGGGGATAGAGTATAAAAGCAGAGAAGTCCTACTACAACTGTACAGGGTATTGGTGAGGCCACACCTCGAGTACTGTGTACAGTTTTGGTCTCCGTATTTAAGGAAGGATATACTTGCATTGGAGGCTGTTCAGAGAAGGTTCACTAGGTTGATTCTGGAGATGAGTGGGTTGACTTATGAAGATTGGTTGAGTTTGTTGGGCCTATACTCATTGACGTTCTGAAGAATGAGGTGTGATCTTTTCGAAACATAAGATAATGAGGGGGCTAGACAAGGCGGATGCAGAGATGATATTTCCACTCATAGGGGAAACTAAAACTAGGGGACTTCGTCTCAGAATAAGGGGCCACCCATTTAAAACGGAGATGAGGAGGAATTTTTTCTCTGAGGGTTCTAAATCTATGGAATTCTCTGCCCCAGAGAACTGTGGAGGCTGGGTCATTGAATATATTTAAGGTAGAGACAGAAGTGCAGGGAAGTGGAGCTGCTGATCTTATTAAATGGCGCAGCAGGCTCGAGACAACGAGCGAGCGAGCGAGACAACGAGAAACTATTTCCTCTGATGGGGAGATCCAGAACAAAGAAACATAACTAAAATTAGAGCCAGGCCATTCAGAGGTGATGTCAGCAAGCACTTCTTCACACAAAATGTAGTGGAAATCTGGAACACTCTCCCCTCAAAAAGCTGTTGTGGCTGGGGGTCAATTGAAAAATGTCAAAACTGAGATGGATAGATTTAGGCAAGGGAATTAATGGTTACAGGAGCGAGACAGGTAGATGGGAGTTAAGATACAGATCAGTCATGATCTAATTGAATGGCAAAACAGGCTCGAGGGGCTGAATGGCCTCCTTCTATTCTGATGATAAAATGGTTCTGGGAGATAGACAGACCATGGAAAGCGTACCCGGTTCTCTGTGCCTGTAAGCGACAAGGCTTTCGCTGGGCTACAAGCCCAGATGCCAAAGATGAAAGGAGCCTCTGTGTTACACCACGGTGTGACCAGAGGTTAGTTTTGCAGACTGCTTGCGTTCACAGTCCTCTCTCTTGTAAGAAGTCTGTCTATAGGTTAACATAAATGCAGTTGAATAGAACTTTGCCATTTCAAAAGGGAAATTGATTGCATTTTTTGATTTTGGTCTTCCAAGAAAGGAAATGATTAACCCTGGCCAGGAAACCGATGACTGAATTCTTGGACCTAGCCGATGACCACAAGTCCAAATGCTTCTTTGAAGCTAGAGTTCCAACAGCAACTAATATTAACTGCTATAGATGATTCTGAGCAAGAAGGTTATTGTTGATTCAGGCCCCACTTCCGAAATGTGAGCACAAAAATCTACGTTAACACTCCCAGTGAGTGCAGTGCTGAGGGAGTGCTACACTGATAGAGGTGTCATCTTGCGGATGAGACATGAAATCGAAGCCCCCTCTGCCCTCTCAGGTGGATGTAAAAGATCCCATGGCTCCTATTTCGAAGAAGAGCAGGGGAGTTATCCCCAGGGTGTCCAGGGGCCAATATTTATCCCTCAACCAGCATCACAAACAGATTATCTGGTCATTTATCACATTGCTGTTTGTGGGAGCTTGCTGTGTGCAAATTGGCTGCTGCATTTCCTGTGCAGTGACAACAGAAAATACTTCATTGGCTGAAAAATGCTATGGAATGTCCTGAGTTTGTGAAAGGCGCTGCAGAAATGCAAGTCTTTCTTTACTGAGAAAAAAATTTCACTCAAATCATGTAAACTATGGCTGATGTTAGACAGGTTTACAATCCAAGAACCCTTCCCATTCTCAACCGAGATACTCATGCGACAGAAAATATTTCGCTTCCTTTTCAGCAGCCGCTAGCAGACCGCCCAAAAATTCTCTACGGGTCAAGGGTCACGCCTTGGCGGAACGTGCAACTGTACACAATTCATGACACTATTTATTTTTAAAGAGTAGCAGTGAATGCTTTAAACATTGTTCTAATCTGATACTCATTTAACCCAATAGAAAATTTGCGCACAATCTGACTGAACACTCCTAAAGGCTTACCAGGCTTTTCATTTTTTTTTTTAATCCTTTTTGGCTGCATTCCTGCCAGTAGAAGTAACAAAGGCATCTATTCTGCTGCTAGCCTGTACATCATAGAAATACTTTCAATTGAACTGCTCTGCTGAATCAGGACATAGATAATGAAATTAGCCAATAAGGAATAAAAGGCCCAATGGATAGAGGGTTTTGCCGTGTCAGCAACAATGCTCATGCAACTGTTATAAATATCTCAATGCGTCAACATCTTTGAGATCACAGCCATTAATCAACTGGAAATATTACAGAAAATTACTTAAAATGACAGTCAGTGATTTCATTGCTGATTAGGTGGAAAAGACAATTTAAATGCAGGACAGACAGACATAGTACTTCGGAGTCAGAAAGTCGTTGACTCAAGTTCCACTCCAGAAACTGGAGCACAAATAATCTACACCTCCAGTTCCAGTACTGAGGGAGTGCTGCACTGTCGGAGGTGCCGTCTTTCGGATGAGATATTAAACCGAGGCCCCATCTGTTCTCTCAGGTGGATGTAAAAGATCTCACGGCCACCCTTTCAACATGCACAGGAATCTTAGAATCATAGAAATTTACAGCACGGAAGGAGGCCATTTCGGCCCATCATGTCCGCACCAGCCGACCAAGAGCTATCCAGCCTAATCCTACTTTTCAGCTCTTGCTCCGTAGCCCTGTAGGTTACAGCACTTTAAGTGCACACCCAAGTATTTTTAAAATGTGGTGAGGCTTTCTGCCTCTGCCACCCTTTCAGGCAGTGAGTTACAGACCCCCACCACCCTCTGGGTAAATACATTTCCCCTCAGATCTCCTCGATAACTTTCCCCAATTACTTTAAATCTATGCCCCCTGGTTGTTGACCCCTCTGCCAAGGGAAACTGGTCCTTCTTATCCACTCTCCAAGCCCCTCATAATTTTACCCAGGCATTATACCAGAGTTCTGGGGGCAATATTCATCACACAATCGACATCACTAAAACAGATGATCCGGTCATTATCACATTGCTGTTTGTGGGAACTTGCTGTGCGCAAATTGGTTGCCGCATTTCCTACATTACAACAGCAGCTACACTTCAAAGTACATCACTGCTGTAAAGTGCTTTGAGACGATGTGAGGTCATGAAAGGCTATAGAAATTAAAGGTATTTTTTTCATAAAGGAGCATTTCCCTCTTTGACTAAGCTTTGATCGCTTGTCTTAATGACGTCTTTGGCTCGGTGTCAATTTCTGTCTGATTGCACTCTTGTGAATTGTTTTGTGGCGTTTTTACTATGTTAAAGGCGTTATATAAACACAAATAGTTGGTGTATCATCCCCAACTCGCTGAACAATGCTATAGGAGATCCACCAGCAATTTCCCAATAACTAAGACAGCCTGTCACAATACAGCTACTGTTCCAACAGCGATCCAACATATTCTGTGAAGCGGCTTTGTAATGTTTTCGGTCATATAACCCAACACCACTTAGGCAAGTAGCCTGACTACATTCTGGCACCAACAAGGATTTCACTCAAAGCAGTAGGGCGTTTTCACTCCACCCTCCAGCAAACAGAGTGCATACAACTGGGTCACTCGGCTTGCAACATTATAAATCATCTACACAGACAACCTCTAGTCTTAGGCCCTGATTAAATAGAAAAACTACAAGCAAAAGAAATCAGCAGTCATGCTCATTGCTATTAATACAAACATATTTTGTATACAATTACAGATATACATATTTATGATTCAGACTCAAATTCATCAAGTCTTAATTTGTGAAAAAATAGCCAAAGCCACTTTTAGAACCTTCGCATACATACATAAGTCAAATCTTTCTGCTGTTGCATCACGTCACCTGACAGGAGTTTCTGAGCTGCCACATATGCACCAAAAATAGCGCCAGAATTGCAACTAAAAAGGTCCAGTAAAGTGAGAGATTTAACTGGGTGGAAGGGGGGGGGGGGGGGGGGGCATAGAAAGTGGGGGAGAGATGGTGCGAGTCCCAGTAAGCAGGCCAGCCCAGATTGTCGGAGGGCACTCGAGAATAAGGCGCTTCATCTCGAGTCTCACTTTGCAGTATACCTTTTAACAACCCATTTAGCAAACAGAATCCAAAGCAGATGCACCATTTGCCTGCTGCTTTCTAAGAACATAAGAATTAGGAGCAGGAGTAGGCCACAAGACTCCTAGAGCCTGCTCCGTTATGGCTGATCTTCTACCTCAAATCCATCTTTCCACACCATCCCCTTATCCCTTGATTCCCCAAGAGCTCAAAAATATATTAATCTCAGCCTTGAATATACTCAACGACTCAGCATCCACAGCCCTCTGGGAAAGAGAATTCCAAAGATTCACAACCCTCAGTGAAGAAATTTCTCCTCGTCTCAGTCCTAAATGGCCGACCCTTTATCCTGAGACGATGCCCTCTGGTTCTCAACTCTGTCAGGGGAAACAACCTCTCGGTATCGACCACAAACAAGATTTTTTGATGAAAGGTCATCGACCTGAAATGATAACTCTGTTTCTCTCTCCACAAATGCTGCCTGACCTGTTGAGTATTTCCTGCATTTTGTGTTTTGATTTCAGATTTCCAGCATCTGAAGTTATTTGCTTTTGTACGAAGATTTTATTAAAAATTGCCTTTTCAGAAACCTACCTATTTGGTGGATTTCTACCAGCACTTTTGTAATTGCAGCAACAAACTATAAAAGTGTCTTTTAATGTTTAACCCTGTATTGCACTAGCAAGGGGTGAAAGAGTCGATTTAAGACAAGGGATTGGATATTATACTTTAAACTCTACATTTACTTTACCACTCCAATAAATGTTATATAAATTATACCTTTTTAAAAAAAAAACAACTGTATTGGGACATTTAGTCACCTAAAGCTTTGGCAGCTTCCAAAAAAAATACTAGTCAACCGCCCATTGCTTATCACGTGGAGAACAACACCAACATTCAGGTGCATTGGGAGTAGGGGTTGGAGGAAAGAAAGACTTGGATTTATATAGCGCCTTTCACGACCACCGGACGTCCCAAAGCACTTTACAGCCAATGAAGTACTTTTAGAGTGTAGTCACTCTGTTGCAATGTAGGAAATGTGGCAGTCAATTTGCGCACAGCAAGCTCCCACAAACAGCAATGTGATAATGACCAGATAATCTGTTTTTTGCTACATTGACTGAGGGATAAATATTAGCCCAGGACACTGGGGAGAACTCCCTGTTCCTCTTCAAAATAGTGCCATGGGATCTTTTACGTCCACTTGAGAGCAGATGGGGCCTCGGTTTCACGTCTCATTCAAAAGACTGCTCCTCTGACAGTGCAGCACTCCCTCAACACTGCATTGGGAGTGTCAGTCTAGATTTATTGTGCTCAAAGTCCCTGGGGTGGGACTTGAACCCACAACCTTCTGACTGAAAGATGAGAGAGAGTTCTACCCACTGAGCCACAGCTAACACTTTGAACCAGGGCATACAGCTGTAACCGAGTCCCCATTTTAAAGTCACGCATTCTGTCCTTATTTTACATATTACTATCATAAATTCCTATGTCCACAATTATAATTAAATTGCCTGTGTAAACCTGTCAGGCAGTAATTACACCATCTGACCAGTGATGGTGCTGCAGCACCTTGGTGTGGGGGCATGGGGGAGGGGAGAATTACAGTGTGACAACTTTACACTTGGCAGTTTCCTTCATAAATGTGAACATGAACCTTTTCATAAGAACATAAGAAATAGGCGCAGGAGTAGGTCCTACGGCCCCTCGAGCCTGCTCCGACATTCAATAAGATCATGGCTGATCAACAACCTTAACACTTTCCTGCCTGATCTCCATTTCCCTTCATTCCACTAGACTCCAAAAATCTATCTATCTCAGCCTTAAATATAGTCAGAGCATCCACAGTGCTCTGGGATAGAGAATTCCAAAGATTCACAATCCTGAGCGAAGAAATTCCTCCTTGTCTCTGTCTTAAATGGCCTTTCCTTACCCTCAGACTGTGCTCCCTAGTTCTAGATACTCCAGCCAGGGGGAACAACCTCTCAGCATCTACCCTATCAATCCCCTTCAGAATCTTGTATGTTTCAATGCAATCATCTCATTCTTCTAAACTCCAGAGAGTATAGGCCCATTCTGCACAATCTATCATAAGACAGCACCTCTCATCCCAGGAATCAATCGAGTGAACCTCCATTGTACCGCCTCCAAGGCAAGTATATCCTTTCCATGATAAACTGGTCGGAAATGCATGCAGATACAAGATCACACACGCACGCGCGCGCGCACACACACACACACTTCAGTCAATTAACTAAAGTTTTCTGCTAATTCAATAAAAAAAATTTAATCCCTACCTTACATTGCCCGATTCAAATTATTGGATAACTCAATTTCTTAAAGCAGTTTTAAGCTAGTGAAGAAATAGTAA
Source organism: Pristiophorus japonicus (assembly GCF_044704955.1). Classification (NCBI taxonomy): domain Eukaryota; kingdom Metazoa; phylum Chordata; class Chondrichthyes; family Pristiophoridae; genus Pristiophorus; species Pristiophorus japonicus. The sequence goes on along the minus strand of NC_091990.1, from coordinate 109,827,276 downwards.
GCTACTCATTTCCTGCTCATTTCTTCTGACCAAGGAATTGACAAGCAACTGTGAATTTACAAAGAAAGTTACATGCTACTTTCCCCCCACTTGAATGTAGCCGTTTACAGCAATTAAACCGTGTGGCCCTAAAGGCACAGTTGAATTTATACTCCGCTCTGCCCTGCGCAGAATATTATGCATTACATGGTGTGACGCTTCTGTCCTTATATTAAAAAAAAACTTATCACGAGAATGCCATGGGAGATCAACAAAAGGCAGAAGTAGTACAGCCTCGGGTGATTAAAAGCCTTCCACTTTAGCATTAATGTAAATCACACAATTCTTAATTAGCCTAGCTATTCCAAAAATGCTTTTGTAATACTGATTATTGCTTTATATTTTCTAGTAAAGAATTGTAGTTCTTCATAGAACCAACAGTAACCGGTATAGTGCTGAAGGCATGCTTCTATCTCAATCCATAACATGTTATTGAAACGTTTAAGATTCTGAGGGGGCTCGACAGAGTTGATGCAGAGGATGTTTCCCCTCGTGGTGGAATCTAGAACGAGGGGGCATAGTTTCAGAATAAGGGGTCGCCCATTTAAAACAGAAATGAGGAGGAATTTCTTCTCTGAGGGTCATGAACCTTTGGAATTCTCTACCCTAGAGAGCTGTGGAGGCTGGGTCATTGAATATATTTAAGGTGGAGATATACAGATTTTTGAATGATAAGGGAGTTGAGGGTTATGGGGAGCGGGCAGGGAAGTGGAGTTGAGGTAGAAGATCAGCCATGATCTTCTTCGAGATAGTGCCATGGGATCTTGTATGTCCACCCGATACCAGACGGGGCCTCGGTTTAACGTTGCATCCCAAAGATGGCACATAGAAACATAGAAAATAGGTGCAGGAGCAGGCCATTCAAGCCTGCACCGCCAGTCAATATCATGGCTGATCATGCAACTTCAGTACCCCACTCCTGCCTTCTCGCCATACCCCCTGATCCCTTTAACTCCCTGCTGAATATATCCAACGAACTGGACTAAACAACTTTGTGGTAGAGAATTCCACAGGTTCACAATTCTCTGGGTGAAAAAGTTTCTCCTCATTTTGGTCCTAAGTGGCTTATCCCTTATCCTTAGACTGTGACTCCTGATTCTGGACTTCCCCAACATCGTGAACATTCTTCCTGCATCTCACCTGTCCAATCCCATCAGAATTTGATATGTTTCTATGAGATCCCTGCTCATTCTTCTAAATTGCAGTGAGTATAAGCCTAGCCGATCCAGTCTTTCTTCATATATGTTAGTCCTGCACTCCCTCAATAGCAAGAATGTCCTTCCTCAGATTAGGAGACCAAAACTGCACACAATACTCAAGGTGTGACTTCACCAACTGCAGTAAGACCTCCCTGCTCCTACACTCAAATCCTCTTGCTATGAAGGCCAACATGCCATTTGCTTCCTTTACTGCCTGCTGTGCCTGCATGCCAACTTTCAATGACTGATGTACCATGACACCCAGGTCTCGTTGCACCTCCCCTTTTACTAATCTGTCACCATTCAGATAATAATCTGTCTTTCTGTTTTTGCCACCAAAGTGGATAATCTCACATTTATCCACATAATACTGTATCTGCCATGCATTTGCCCACTCACCTAACCTGTCCAAGTCACCCTGCAGTCTATTAGCATCCTCCTCACAGCTCACACTGCCACCCAGTTTAGTGTCATCTGCAAACTTGGAGATATTACACTCTATTCCTTCATCCAAATCGTTAATGTATATTGTAAAGAGCTGGGGTCCAGCACTCCACTAGTTACTGCCTGCCATTCTGAAAAGGAGCCGTTTATCCCGACTCTCTGCTTCCTGTCTGCCAACCGGTTCCCTATCCACGTCAGTACATTACCCCCAATACCATGTGCTTTGATTTTGCACAACAATCTCTTGTGCGGGACCTTGTCAAAAGCCTTCTGAAAGTCCAAATAAACCACATCCACTGGTTCTCCCTTATCCACTCTACTCGTTGCATCCTCAAAAAATTCTAGAAGATTTGTCAAGCATGATTTCCCTTTCATAAATCCATGCTGCCTTGGACTGATCCTGTCACTTCTTTTCAAATGTGCTGCTATTACATCTTTAATAATTGATTCCAGCATTTCCCCACTACTGATGTCAGGCTAACTCGTCTATAATTCCCTGTTTTCTCTCTTCCTCCTTTTTAAAAAGTGGGGTTACATTAGCTACCTTCCAATCCATAGGAACTGATCCAGAGTCCATGGAATGTTGAAAAATAACCACCAATGCATCCACTATTTTTAGAGCCACTCAGACAGTGCAGCGCTAGATTTCTGTGCTCAAAGTCTCGAGTGGGACTTGAACCCACAACCTTCTGACTCAGAGGTGAGGGTGCTACCCACTTAATAACAGCCGACAGTCGATAGCTTCATTAATATTGGCTTATCCGTCTTTTGGATGAGACTTTAAATCCTCTCTGGTGGACGTAAAAGATACCATGATACTATTTCGAAGAGTTCTCCCCGTAACCTGGCCAATATTTATTCCTCAACTAACATCACTGAAAAAAATAAGATATATCAGGTCATTATCACATTGCTGTTTGTGGGAGCTTGCGACAGCATTTCCTACATTACAGCAGTGACTACACTCCAAAAGTCCTTTGTTGGCTGTAAAGCGTTTTGGGGTGACGTTAGGTTGTGATGGGCGCTATAGAAATGCAAGTTTGTTCTTTCTTTAGTGCAGCTGACTGCTGACACGCAAGTCTCAAGCAGCCAGTGATAAGATCACTGTAGAATTTGGCAGATTAACTAATGCTGGAAACTATGGAGACTCGTAACCAGGTCTTCCAAGTTTACTTTGCCTTTGCTAATTATATGTGGCCTGTACATCGAGAGCCAGCAACACTAAACCAATATACAAGCAGCCAATATCAACAAACTGTGCAAAGGTCCAAAAACCTTTTAGTATTTTTGGGCACTGGTGACATAATGGATCGACCGTGTCTCAGTGGGTAGCACGCTCACCTCGAATCAGAAGGTGTAGATTCAAATCCCACTCCAGAGATTTGAGCAGATAATCCAGGCTGACCCCCCTAACCAGTGCTGAGGGAGCGCTGCACTGTCAGAAGTCTCAAGCAGCCAGTGATAAAATCACAGTAGAATGATGAGACGTTAAACCGAGGTCCCATCTGACCTCTCCTGCGGACGTAAAAGACTATGTTGAAGAAGAGCAGTGGAGTCCTCCCCGGTGTCCTGGGGTCAATGTTTACCCTTCAATGAAGCTCACTAAAACAGATTATCTGGTCAGTGTCACATTGCTGTTTGTGGGAGCTTGCTGTGTGCAAATCGGCTGCCACGTTTCCTTAAGTGCAACAGTGACTACACCTCAAACGTACTTCATTGGCTGTAAAGCGCATTGAGATGTCCGGAGGTTGTGAAAGGCGCTATATTAATGAAAAGTTTTCTTTTTTTCTCCCCACTACTCTCATCTCTGGTATTTGGGTTTGAAGCTTTCCCTGACTGAAGGAATGAAAGTTATTTCCCTGAAAGAGTCATAAATAATGAAAGTGAACCTAGGCATTTGCAACCCAGTCCTTAATAACACCTCAACCATGAGCCATCAACCCTGAACTGCCTACAATTTAGCCCGAGGCTTGCATTTTCACTCAGAGGCCACAGGACTGTTCGAGAAATGTTTCAAGAAAATCACTGTTTTGTTTGTGGATATAACAAGTACTTGCTGCTGTTTGAGTTCCAAGGAGACATAGAAACATAGAAATTAGGTGTAGGAGCAAGACATTCGGCCCTTCAAGCCTGCACCGCCATTCAATAAGATCATGGCTGACCATTCAACCTCAGTACCCCTTTCCTGCTTTCTTTCCATACCCTTTGATCCCTTTGGCCGTAAGGGCCATATCTAACCCCCTTTTGAATATATGTAACGAACTGGCCTCAACAACTATCTGCGGTAGGAAATTCCACAGGTTAACCACTCTCTGAGTGAAGAAGTTTCTCCTCATCTCGGTCCTAGATGACTTACTCCTTATTCTTAGAACCCCTGGTTCTGGAAGTCCCCAGCAACGGGAACATTCTTCCTGCCTCTCACCTGTCCAATCCCATCAGAATTTTATACGTTTCTATGAGATCCCCTCTCATTCTTCTAAACTCCAGAGGATACAAGCCCATTTGATCCAATCTCTCCTCATGTGTCAGTACTGCCATCTCGGGAATCAGTCTGGTGAACCTTCGCTGTACTCCAATAGCAAGAACGTCCTTCCTCAGATTAGATCATCAAAACTGAACATAATATTCTAGATGTGGCCTCGCCAAGGCTCTGTACAACTGCAGTAAGACCTCCCTGCTCCTATACTCAAATCCTCTAGCTATGAAGGCCAACATGCCATTTTCCTTCTTCACCGCCTGCATGCCAACCTTCAATGACTGATGTACCATGACACCCAGGTCTCGTTGCACCTCCCCTTTTCCTAATCTGTCACAATTTAGATAATATTCTGTCTTCCTGTTTTTGCCACCAAAGTGGATAACCTCACATTTATCCACATTATACTGCATTTGCCCATTCACTTAACCTGTCCAAGTCACCCTGCAGCCTCTTCACAGCTCACACCACCACCCAGCTTAGTGTCATCTGCAAACTTGGAGATATTACATTCAATTCCTTCATCTAAATCATTGATGTTTATTGTAAAAGCTGGGGTCCCAGCACTGAACCCTGAGGCACCCCACTGGTCACTGTCTGCCATTCTGAAAAGGACCCGTTTATTCCGACTCTCTGCTTCCTGTCTGCCAACCAGTTCTCTATCCACTTCAATACATTACCCCCAATACCATGTGCTTTAATTATGCACACTGACCTCGTGTGGGACTTGTCAAAAGCCTCGTGAAAGTCCAGATACACCACATCCACTGGTTCTCCCTTGTCCACTCTACTAGTTACATCCTCAAAAAATTCTAGAAGATTTGTCAAACATGATTTCCCTTTCATAAATCCATGCTGACTTGGACCGATCCTGTCACTGCTTTCCAAATGCGCTGCTATTACATCTTCAATAATTGATTCCAACATTTTCCCCACCACCGATGTCAGGCTAACCGGTCTATAATTCCCCGTTTTCTCTCTCCCTCCTTTTTTAAAAAGTGGTGTTACATTAGCTACCCTCCAGTCCATAGGAATTGATCCAGAGTCAGTAGAATGTTGGAAAATGATCACCAATGCATCCACTATTTCTAGGGCCACTTCCTTAAGTACTCTGGGATGCAGCCAATCAGGCCCTGGGGATTTATCGGCCTTCAATCCCATCAATTTCCCAACACAATTTCCTGACTAATAAGGATTTCCTTCAGTTCCTCCTTCTCACTAGACCCTCAATCGCCTAGTATTTCCGGAAGGTTATTTGTATCTTCCCGAGTGAAGACAGATCCAAAGTATTTATTCAATTGGTCTGCCATTTCTTTGTTCCCCATTATAAATTCACCTGATTCTGACTGCAAGGGATCTACATTGGTCTTCACTAATCTTTTTCTCTTCACATATCTATAGAAGCTTTTGCAATCAGTTTTTATGCTCCCTGCAAGCTTCCTCTTATACTCTATTCTCCCCCTCCTAATTAAACCCTTAGTCCTCCTCTGTTGAATTCTAAATTTCTCCCAGTCCTCAGGGTTGCTGCTTTTTCTGGCCAATTTATATGCCTCTTCCTTGGATTTAACACTATCCCTAATTTCCCTTGTTGCCACGGTTGAGCTACCTTCCCCGTTTTATTTTTACTCCAGACAGAGATGTACAATTGATGAAGTTCATCCATGTAATCTATAAATGTCTGCCATTGCCTATCCACTGTCAACACTTGAAGTAACATTTGCCAGTCTATCCTAGCCAATTCACATATCATACCATCAAAGTTACCTTTCCTGAAGTTCAGGACCTTAGTCTCTGAATTAACACTGTCACTCTCCATCTTAATAAATAATTCTACCATATTATGGTCACTCTTCCCCAGGGGGCCTCGCACAACAAGATTGCTAATTAGTCCTCTCTCATTGCACAGCACCCAGTCTCGGATGGCCAGCTCTCTAGTTGGTTCCTCGACATACTGGTCTAGAAAGCCATCCCTAATACACTCCAGGAAATCCTCCTCTACCGCATTGCTACCAGCACACGTATTCCCCCACACGTTGTGAAAGCGATTGCAAATACCCTTCGTGTCATTCTGATCCCGGTTTGAGGCTAGGTCTGCAGTTTACAACTGACTGTGGTTTTCCACTGAACCATCCATAGACATCTAATGCAACCATCAGACATATAGAAAGAGGATAGGCCTTTGAACACCTGGTGACATTGGAGAACCATATTTTCACAAGTTAGAACATAACAGGAGGTGTAGGCCATACGGCCCCTCGAGCCTGCTCCGCCATTCAATAAGATCATGGCTGCTTTGACCTCAACTCCACTTTCCCGCCCAATCTCCATATCCTTTGATTCGTCGAAAGTTCAAAAATCTATCGATCTCAGCCTTGAATATACTCAACGACCGAGCCTCCACAGCCCTTTGGTGTAGTGAATTCCAAAGATTCACAACCCTCAGTGAAGAAATTCCTCCTCATCTCAGTCCTAAATAAGAACATATGAAAAAGGAGCCCTTGAGCCTGCTGTGCCATTTAGTAAGATCATGGCTGATCTGATCTTGGCCTCAACTCCACTTCCCTGCCCGCTCCCAATAAACCTCGACTCCCTTATCGTTCAAAAATCTGTCTATCTCTACCTTAAATATATTCAATGACCTTCACCTCCACAGCTCTCTGGGCTGGAGAATTCCAAAGATTCATGACCCTCACAGAGAAGAAATTCCTCCTCATTTCCATATTAAGTGGATGACGCCTGATTCTGAAACAATGCCCTCTAGCCCCTAGTTGTAGATTCCCCCTCAAGGGGAAACATCCTCTCTGCATCTACCCTGTCAATCCCCTCAAAATTTTCTAAGTTGCCAATGGGTGCCCAGAAGAGGCATGAGCCTAGGGATAGCATGGGCCAGCACACACTGCGATGTGTGCGCATTAGGTCCGTGCAGCAGAGCTGGTCTCCAATTGTCTTGGTTAATCCTTGACACCAGACCAAGACCTAGATCTGTCAAGCCCGTGTGGTGGCTGGTGTGCAATGGCCACCACACGTTAAAAAAATCCACGCATCTTCTACCCTTCAATATGCAGTTTGGGACCTAGAATATTATAGGTCCTTCATTGAAACACCTCTGAACTCATCCCTTTTTGGCGTGGAAGCAAGGCATCCTCGTTTCGAGGGACCGCTTATGATGATGATGACGACTTGAAACTAAAAGCAGCAGCAAGATTCGCACTCTTTCAATAAGGGAAACAAGGATCTCTAAACACCTGACTGGAAATAGCAGCAAGAAAAGGTTAATCGGGAAGAGCCACACATTGTGGATCACAGGTCACGGTTTAACTACTACTCCCCTGCGACCTTCGAGTGTTTACATTCAGCATAAAACATGACGAGATACGTTATGAAGACAAAACAAGGGCCAGCACCTGCGAGTGAATTCAAAAGTGGAGATTGTGTGACATTCAACCATTGCGTTTGCAGTCATGCAGGAAACATAGGAAAGTAGAAGACTGAAAGGGGATCCGCCACTTCGTCAGGGCAGTCCCAAGAATGAATTGCCCAATCCCTCAAAAAATCCATAATTACATGAAACACTCTGCAGGTCAGTCAGCATCTGTGGCGAGAGCAGGCACGTTAATCTCACAGGTATAGATCTTTCATGAAAACTAGATCGATTTTGTTACAGAAGAATAAGCACCCAAGATGTAGAAAGACATGCAGTCGGCTTAAATGGAAAACAAGAGATGGTTCAACAGAAGTGATAATATAGAACAATAGATTTGAGCACCAAAATCTAGAGCTGACACTCCAGTGCGGTGCTGAGGGAGTGCTGCACTGTCGGAGATGCCATCTTTCAGATGAGATGTTGAACCGAGGCCCCGTCTGCCCTCTCAGGTCGATGTAAAAGATCCCATGGCACTATTTCGAAGAAGAACAGGGGTTATCCCCAGTGTCCTTCGCAATATTTATCTCTAAATCAGCATCACTAAAACAGATTATCTGATCATTTTCACATTGCTGTTTGAGGGAGCTTGCTGTGCGCAAATTGGCTGCCGCTGTTTCATAAGAAATGGGAGCTGGAGTAAGCCATTTCACTCCTCAAGCCTGCTTCACCATTCAGTAAGATCATGGCTGATTGGATCTTGGCCTCAACTCCACTTTCCGGCCTATTCCCCATAACCCTCGACTCCCCTGCAGTTCAAAAATCAGTCTATCTCTGCCCTGCATATATTCAATGACTCAGCCTCCACAACTGCCAAATTTGCAACATCCCAGTGACTACAATTCAGAAGTACTACGTGGACTATATACAGCAGACACCTCAAAACACTAGAGAAGTACCACCAGCGCTGCCTCCGCAAGATCCTGCAAATCCTCTGGGAGGACAGACACACCAACATCGGTGTTCTCACTCAGGCCAACATTGAAGCATTGACCACGCTCGATCAGCTCCGTTGGGCAGACCACATCGCCCGAATGCCTGACACGAGACTCCCAAAGCAAGCACTCTACACGGAGCTTCGACACGGCAAACGAGCCCCAGGTGGGCAGAGGAAACGATTCAAGGACACCCTCAAAGCCTCCTTGATAAAGTGCAACATCCCCATCGACTCCTGGGAATCCCAGGCCCACGACCGCCCAAAATGGAGGAAGAGCATCCGGGAGGGCGCTGAGCACAGAGTCCAATCACCGAGAGCAAGCAGAAACCAAGCGTAGACAACGGAAAGAACGTGCATCAACCCAGGCTGCCCACCCATCCTTTCCTTCAACCACTGTCTGACCTACCTGTGACAGAGACTGTAGGTCACCTGAGAACTCACTTTTAGAGTGGAAGCAAGTCATCCTCAACTCCGAGGGACTGTCCATGATAACTATTGGCTGCAAAGTGCTTTGGTAAATCCTGAGGTTATGAAAGGCGCTGTATAAATCCAAGTCTTTCTTTCAATAAGCACAATGAAAGAAATTAAAGGCATTTAAGAAATGCAGAGGACATGTAAATAGCTGGGGGCGGAAGCATGGCAGGTCTGTAATGGAAACAGGAACAACAGGCAAAGTGGAACAGAATCCAGCAGCTTAGAAGAAAATAGTGCATCAAGGGTGCATGGTGTTCTGATCAATGGTCCCCACCCCAAGCCGCCACTCACCCCCTGCAAAAGGTGGGAGAAAGTTCTGATGTTATTAATACATTCGCTCTGCCAACCTCTCCTCTCCAACAGGGTTCTATAGTTTGAAGGTGTCATTCAGATGTGCTGTCAAAGGAGCGAGACAGCTGTAGGCAAGTTCAGAATTTGGAAGAATTCTGCACTCAGTGCACAGCACGGTATGTGTTGACTCTGAACTATCAGAAGTACCCAACTCCTGAGATCATGTCACTAATTTAAGTGTGTGTTAAACTGCGTCTCACAGAAAGACAATGCTTGCATTTAGACAATTTGGAGACCCAAATAGTTTTGCTACCGCAAAGTATTTTCACTTTTAAAAGCCACCATTGAACTGCTGAATGACTTAACTTGGAAGTCAATTTGTTCATTTCGTCAAAACGGTATGTAAATAGCTGTTCAGTCACAGAATCATAGAATCAAGGGGTAGGGAGAGAAAGCAGGAATGGGGTGCTGAAGTTGCATGATCAGCTATGATCATATTGAATGGCAGTGCAGGCTCGAAGGGCTGAATGGCCTACTCCTGCATCTATTTTCAATGTTCCTAATAGTGCAGCACAGAAGGAGGCCATTTGGCCCATCGAGTCTACGCCGGCCGACAAAGCTATCTAGCTTAAACCCACTTTCCAGCTCTTGGTCCGTAGCCCTGTAGGTCATTGCACTTCAAGTGCACATCCAGGTACTTTTTAAAATGTGTTTAAGGTTTCTGCCTCTACCTCCCTTTCAGGCAGTGAGTTCCAAACCCCCACCACACTCTCAACTCCCCTCTAATCCTTCTACCAATTACTTTCATACTGTGCCTCCTGGTTGTTGACCCCTCTGTAAAGGGAAGTATCTCCTTCCTATCCACTCTATCTAGGCCCCTCAATTTTATACAACTCAATTAACTTGGGCTGTTTAACTGGAGGCCGATAGGCTGATAAACCGAGGCTCCATCTGCCTTTTTGAGATGGATGCTAAAGAGTCCCATGACACCATCCAAAGAAGAACATTAGAGTTCTCCTGGTTTCCTGTTGCTATTTCTCCCGTCAACCAACACTATCCGGGAGGGGAGGGAGAGAGAGAGAGAGAGAGAGAGAGAGAGAGAGAGAGAGAGAGAGAGAGAGAGAGAGAGAATTAATCATTCGCTCGCTGCTACTATGAGCGGTTGCATGGAGAGCTTTGATGAAAGTTGTCATTGCTCTCCAGAAAGGAATCCATTGTGTGAAGCCCTGTCTACGACACAAGCAGGCTCGATATAAATACAGGCTCCTCTTTCTCCACTGCCAGCATCTGTGTGCTCGGCTCCTCCTAGTACCAGTGGTGCATTATCCCCTGCTTTCCATCGTGAGGGAAGAACAATTACTTTTCCTGCAACATATATGATTGCTAGTTTCTTTTCTAAATCTACCTTTTTGGAGGATCATATCATTTACACTTGCAGCAGGGGCCAAATGATCTACTCATTTGTTTCCCATAAAGAAAGACTTGGATTTCTATAGCGCCTTTCACGACCACCAGACGTCTAAAAGCACTTTACAGCCAATTAAATACTTTTGGAGTGCAGTCACTGTTATAATGTGGGCAACTTGGCAACCAATTTGCACACAGCAAGCTCCCACAAACAGCAATATGATAATGACCAGATAATCTGCTTTTTTGTTATGTTGATTGAGGGATAAATATTGGCCAGGATACCGGGGATAACTCCCCTGCTCTTCTTCGAAATAGTGCCATGGGATCTTTTACGTCCACCTGAGAGAGCAGACGGGGCCTCAGTTAAACGTCTCATCCTAAAGACGGCCCCTCCGACAGTGCAGCACTCCCTCAGCACTGCACTGGGAGTGTCAGCCTAAATTTTAGTGCTCAAGTCCCTGAAGTGGGACTTGAACTCACAACCTTCTGACTCAGAGGCAAGAGTGCTACCCACTGAGCCACAGCTGACCCATTTGATACAACAGGGCATAAATTCCTCGTTCAGACCCACAGGAAATTATCTCCGACATTGCGAAAAAGAGACAAAAGCAGTTTGGAAAATATTAAACTCACTGGATAGTAATTGAACCATTCCACAGATTTAAGACAAAATATCAGATGCAGTGCGAGGATACCCAAAACAAACTCTGAAGATCTTTCAAAATTGGATTAATACTTGAGGGATAAAAAAACTTGCAGGGATATGCAGAAAGAGCAGGGGAGTGGGACTAAGCGGAGTGCTCTTCGAAAGAGCCGATGCAGACTCAATGGGCCGAAAGGCCGCCTTCTGTGCAGTACTATTCAGCAATTCAACGAAAAAGCTGCCAGATACAAAGTGACGATACAAAAATAATTCCATCACAGGTTTCGTTATTTCTCATGCGATAACCTAATTTATTCATTTTCGGGATAGGGACGCCCCTTGCAAGGCCAACATTTATCGCCCATCCCTAATTGCCCTGTGGTGATGATAATGCGCCTTCAATTTAAACGGCTGATAGCGATTTGATCCCCTTCTCTTAGGCAGTCCCTCGGAGTCGAGGATGACTTGCTGCCACATAATACTATCTCTCTATGATCTCTCTTCCCCCCCACCAATCGAGATGACTTGCTGCACACTTAGGACTCGTTGGAAGGATGGGTGGGCGGGGTGCTTGGTTTGTCGTACGCTCCTTTCGCTGTTTGTACTTGGCTTCCGCGCGCTCCCAACGAAGAGACTTAAAGTGTTCGGCACCTTCTCGGATGCTTCTCTTCCAGTTTGAGCGGTCTTGGGCCAGTGGCTTGCTAGGCCACTTCAATGGGGACTGGAGTCACATATAGGCCCAGACTGGGGTATGGGCAGCAGGTTTCCTTGCCTAAAGAGGACATCAGTGAAACAGTTAGGGTTTCACGACAATCTGACAGCTTCATGGTCACTTTTACTGAGACCAGCATTTTATTTCCGGATTTTTTTTGTTAAACTGATTTCCAATTCTCAAACTGCCCATGATGGGATTTGAACTGGATTACTCGGTCCAGCAACATACCTCACTACCTTAAAAATCGCTCAAAACACTGACAGAAGCAAAGCTCGATAGCTCAACAAACTTGTCTGAACACCAATCAATAATGTTTTAGATCTCAAATTAGGCAATTACAGGTTACTTATTAACTACAATCCTACAAACCCGAGTGTGATGTGTGTTGTAAAGAGTGATAAAACTTGTGTGTATACCAAAACAGTAAATATTGAACCAGAGCCATGCTGTCGGCCTGCATCAGGCAGCCAATGTTGCAATCAAAAACTAAAGCTTCCAATTTCCAGTCATGTGCACCCCGAGATCATATTAGACCGATGGAAGATGACCAGCGCTCAGCAAAAGGAGAGAAACAAATCCATTTGGCCAACTTCCTCTGCAGTACTACAATGCTGCTGTTGTTCAGGCTTGTGCACGCTGAGACAGGACACGCAGCCTGACACATGATGGGAAATCCACAGAACTGAATTTATAATCTGAATACCATAGATGTTACTAAAACAAATTCAATTTCACTGACCTATTATTACTTGACTACAAAGCTGTGTTTATTGTTGTCAGCTGTGGCTCAGTAGATTGCGCCTGTGCCTCTGTGTCAGAAGGCTGTGGGGATTCAAGTCCCACCCCCAGAGACCTCAGCACAGAAATCAAGGCTGACACTCCCAGTGCAGTATTGAGCGAGTGCTGCGTGTCAGAGGGCCAGTACTGAGGGACTGCTGCATTGTCGGAGGTGCCGTCTTTCGGATGAGATGTTAAACCGAGGCTCGTCTGCTCCTCAAGTGGACATAAAAGATCCAATGGCTGAGGCCTCAACTATTTACAATCTATATTAATGACTTGAATGAAGGGACCGAGTGCACTGTAGCCAAATTTGCTGACGAATTAAGAACATAAGAATTAGGAGCACAAGTCGACCATTTGGTCTCTCGAGTCTGTTGGGTGGGAAAGCAAGCTGTGAGGAGGACAAAAGAGCCTGCAAAAGGATATGGATAGGTTGTGAGTGGGCAAAAATTTGACAAATGGAGTATAATGTGGGAAAATGAGGTTATCCACTTTGGTAGGAAGAATAGAAAAGCAGATTATTTAAATGGAGACAGACTACAGAATGCTGCGGTACAGAATGATCTCGGTGCCCTCGTACTTGCAACAAAAAATTAGTATGCAGGTACAGCAAGTAATCAGGAAGGCAAATGGAATGTTGTCCTTCATTGCAAGGGGGATGGAGTATAAAAGCAGAGAAGTCTTGCTACAACCTAGAGTACTACGTTCAGTTTTGGTCTCCGGATTTAAAGAAAGAATATACTTGCATTGGAGGTAGTTCAGAGATAGTTCACTAGGTTGATTCCGGAGATGAAAGGATTGTCTTATGAGGAAAAGTTGAGTAGGTTGGGCCTATACTCATTGGAGTTCAGAAGAATGAGGGGTGAATTTATTGAAACATAAGATTCTGAAGGGGCTTGACAAGGTAGATGCTGAGAGGCTGTTTCCCCTCGTGGGAAATCGAGAACTCGGGGCATAGTTTCAGAATAAGGGACTGCCCATTTAAGACGGAGATGAGGAGGAATTTCTACTCTGAGGGTTGTAAATCTTTGGAATTCTCTACTTCAGAGAGCTGTGGCAGCTGAGTCATTGAATATAGTCATGGCAGAGATAGACAGATTTCTGAACTACAGGGGAGTCGAGGGTTATGTGGAACAGGTAGGAAAGTGGAGTTGAGGCCAAGATCAGATCAGCCATGAGCAGGCTTGAGGGGCGAAATGGCCTACTCCTGCTCCTAATTCTTATGTTCTTAGGTACTATTTTGAAGAAGAGCAGGATGTTATCTCAGTATACTGGCCACTATTTATGCCTCAACCAACATCACAAATAGATTATCTGGTTATTATCACATCGCTGTTTGTGGGAGCTTGCCGTGCGCAAATTGGCTGCCGCTTTGCCTGCATTAGAACAGTGACTACATTTCAAAAACGCTTCATTGGTTGCGAGGCGCTATAGACAAGAGTTCATTCTTTCATTAAATATACTTATAGAATACTAGTTCAACTCACTCTTGAAAGTTATTTCAAGAGCAGGTATTGTACATGGTAACTGAAATCTTAAAAGCTGCACCAAATATCTATTACACAAATATAACAATTTGCTCCATTTATCACTCAAGTCTCATTTTTCCTCCTCATGTTTGGCTGAATTTTGCCCAGTGATTTGCTCCGTTTTTTTGGAGCAGGCTGCTAGAGTTAAGGAAATCGACCTGTCTCCCCGGTTCAAAGAGAGAGAGAGAGAGAGAGAGAGAGAGAGAGAGAGGAAGAGAGAGGGGGGAAGAGAGAGAGAGAGAGAGAGAGAGA